>NC_137470.1:144732189-145422162 GCF_964235325.1 Thermobia domestica
AATTGAATTTTCCGGAAAAACGCATACGAAATATTGATCTACTTGTTAATACGAATCGAATTATACCCATCTCGTCCCTGTCGACAACTGGTCCCTGTTGCCTAAATTGCCGAATCTTTTTTATTTTCCCGGGGAATAATTGAATTTTCGCGGAAAAGGCGTACGAATTATTGATCTACTTGTTAATACGAATCGAACGATACCCATCTCGTCCCTGTCGACAGCAGGTCCCTATTGTCTAAATTCCCGAATCTTTTTTATTTTCCCGGGTAATAATTGAATTTTCGGGGAAAACGCATACGAATTATTGATCTACTTGTTAATGCGAATCGAATGATACCCATCTCGTCCCTGTCGACAACTAGTCCCTATTGTCTAAATTCCCGAATCTTTTTTATTTTCCCGGGTAATAATTGAATTTTCGGTGAAAACGCATACGAATTATTGATCTACTTGTTAATGCGAATCGAATGATACCCATCTCGTCCCTGTCTACAACTGGTCCCTGTTGCCTAAATTCCCGAATCTTTTTTATTTTCCCGCGTAATAATTAAATTTTCCGGAAAAACGGATAAGAATTATTGATCTACTTGTTAATACGAATCGAATGATACCCATCTCCTCCCTTTCGACAACTGGTCCTTATTGTCCTAATTCCCGAATTTTTTTTATTTTCCCGGGTAATAATTGAATTATCCGGAAAAACGCATACGAATTATTGATCTACTTGTTAATACGAATCGAATGATACCCATCTCGTCCCTGTCGACAAGAGGTCCCTGTTGCCTAAATTCCCGAATCTTTTTTATTTTCCCGCGTAATAATTGAATTTTCCGGAAAAACGCATAAGAATTATTGATCTACTTGTTAATACGAATCGAATGATACCCATCTCCTCCCTTTCGACAACTGGTCTTTATTGTCCTAATTCCCGAATCTTTTTTATTTTCCCGCGTAATAATTGAATTTTCCGGAAAAACGCATACGAATTAATGATCTACTTGTTAATACGAATCGAATGATGCCCATCTCCTCCGTGTCGACAACTGGTCCTTATTGTCTTAATTCCCGAATCTTTTTTATTTTCCCGGGTAATAATTGAATTTTCCGGAAAAACGCATACGAATTATTGATCTACTTGTTAATACGAATCGAATGATACCCATCTCGTCCCTGTCGACAACTTGTCCCTGTTGCCTAAATTCTCGAATCTTTTTTATTTTCCCGCGTAATAATTGAATTTTCCGGAAAAACGCATACGAATTATTGATCTACATGTTAATACGAATCGAATGATACCCATCTCCTCCCTGTTGACAACTGGTCCCTGTTGCCTAAATTCCCGAATCTGTTTTATATTCCCGCGTAATAATTGAATTTTCCGGAAAAACGCATACGAATTATTGATCTACTTGTTATTACGAAATGATACCCATCTCCTCCCTGTAGACAACTGGTCCTTATTATCTGAATTCTCGAATCTTTTTTATTTTCCCGCGTAATAATTGAATTTTTCGTAAAAACGCATACGAATTATTGATCTACTTGTTAATACGAATCGAATGATACCCATCTCGTCCCTTTCGACAACTCGTCCCTGTTGCCTAAATTCCCGAATCTGTTTTATTTTCCCGCGTAATAATGGAATTTTCCGGAAAAACGCATACGAATTATTGATCTACTTGTTAATACGAATCGAATGATACCCATCTCGTCCCTGTCGACAACTGGTCCCTGTTGCCTAAATTCTCGAATCTTTTTTATTTTCCCGCGTAATAATTGAATTTTCCGGAAAAACGCATATGAATTATAGATCTACATGTTAACACGAATCGAATGATACTCATCTCCTCCCTGTTGACAACTGGTCCTTATTGTCTTAATTCCCGATTCTTTTTTATTTTCCCGGGTAATAATTGAATTTTCCGGAAAAACGCATACGAATTATTGATCTACTTGTTAATGCGCTCGTCCCTGTCGACAACTAGTCCCTATTGTCTAAATTCCCGAATCTTTTTTATTTTCCCGGGTAATAATTGAATTTTCGGTGAAAACGCATACGAATTATTGATCTACTTGTTAATGCGAATCGAATGATACCCATCTCGTCCCTGTCTACAACTGGTCCCTGTTGCCTAAATTCCCGAATCTTTTTTATTTTCCCGCGTAATAATTAAATTTTCCGGAAAAACGCATAAGAATTATTGATCTACTTGTTAATACGTATCGAACGATACCCATCTCCTCCCTTTCAACAACTGGTCCTTATTGTCCTAATTCCCGAATTTTTTTATTTTCCCGGGTAATAATTGAATTTTCCGGAAAAACGCTTACGAATTATTGATCTACTTGTTAATACGAATCGAATGATACCCATCTCGTCCCTGTCGACAAGAGGTCCCTGTTGCCTAAATTCCCGAATCTTTTTTATTTTCCCGCGTAATAATTGAATTTTCCGGAAAAACGCATACGAATTATTGATCTACTTGTTAATACGAATCGAATGATACCCGTCTCCTCCCTGTCGACAACTGGTCCTTATTGTCTTAATTCCCGAATCTTTTTTATTTTCCCGGGTAATAATTGAATTTTCCGGAAAAACGCATACGAATTATTGATCTACTTGTTAATAGGAATCGAATGATACCCATCTCGTCCCTGTCGACAACTGGTCCCTGTTGCCTAAATTCTCGAATCTTTTTTATTTTCCCGCGTAATAATTGAATTTTCCGGAAAAACGCATATGAATTATAGATCTACATGTTAATACGAATCGAATGATACTCATCTCCTCCCTGTTGACAACTGGTCCTTATTGTCTTAATTCCCGATTCTTTTTTATTTTCCCGGGTAATAATTGAATTTTCCGGAAAAACGCATACGAATTATTGATCTACTTGTTAATACGAATCGAATGATACCCATCTCGTCCCTGTCGACAACTGGTCCCTGTTGCCTAAATTCCCGAATCTTTTTTATTTTCCCGCGTAATAATTGAATTTTCCGGAAAAACGCATACGAATTATTGATCTACTTGTTAATACGAATCGAATGATACCCATCTCGTCGCTGTCGACAACTGGTCCCTGTTGCCTAAATTCCCGAATCTTTTTTATTTTCCTGCGTAATAATTGAAATTTCAGGAAAAACGCATACGAATTATTGATCTACTTGTTAATACGAATCGAATTATACCCATCTCGTCCCTGTCGACAACAGGTCCCTGTTGCCTAAATTCCCGAATCTTTTTTATTTTCCCGGGTAATAATTGAATTATCCGGAAAAAAGCATACGAATTATTGATCTACTTGTTAATACGAATCGAATGATACCCATCTCCTTCCTGTAGACAACTGGTCCTTATTGTCTTAATTCCTGAATCTTTTTTATTTTCCCGGGTAATAATTGAATTTTCCGGAAAAACGCATACGAAATATTGATCTACTTGTTAATACGAATCGAATTATACCCATCTCGTCCCTGTCGACAACTGGTCCCTGTTGCCTAAATTCAAGAATCTTTTTTATTTTCCCGCGTAATAATTCAATTTTCCGGAAAAACGCATACGAATTATTGATCTACTTGTTAATACAAATCGAATGATACGCATCTCGTCCCTGTCGACAACTGGTCCCTGTTGCCTAAATTCCCGAATGTTTTTTTATTTTCCCGGGTAATAATTGAATTTTCGCGGAAAAGGCGTACGAATTATTGTTCTACTTGTTAGTACGAATCGAATGATACCCATCTCGTCTCTGTCGACATCTGGTCCCTATTGTCTAAATTCCCGAATCTTTTTTATTTTCCCGGGTAATAATTGAATTTTCGGGGAAAACGCATACGAATTATTGATCTACTTGTTAATGCGAATCGAATGATACGCATCTCGTCCCTGTCGAACTGGTCCCTGTTGCCTAAATTGCCGAATCTTTTTTATTTTCCCGGGTAATAATTGAATTTTCGCGGAAAAGGCGTACGAATTATTGATCTACTTGTTAATACGAATCGAACGATACCCATCTCGTCCCTGTCGACAGCTGGTCCCTATTGTCTAAATTCCCGAATCTTTTTTATTTTTCCAGGTAATAATTGAATTTTCGGGGAAAAGGCGTACGAATTATTGATCTACTTATTAATACGAATCGAATGATACGCATTTCGTCCCTGTCGGCAACTGGTCCCTGTTTCCTAAATTCCCGAATCTTTTTTATTTTCCCGGGTAATAATTGAATTTTCAGGGAAAAGGCGTACGAATTATTGATCTACTTGTTAATACGAATCGAATAATACCCATCTCGTCCCTGTCGACAACTGGTCCCTGTTGCCTAAATTCCCGAATCTTTTTTATTTTCCCGGGTAATAATTGAATTTTCAGGGAAAAGGCGTACGAATTATTGATCTACTTGTTAATACGAATCGAATGATACCCATCTCGTCCCTGTCGACAAGAGGTCCCTGTTGCCTAAATTGCCGAATCTTTTTTATTTTCCCGGGTAATAATTGAATTTTCGCGGAAAAGGCGTACGAATTATTGATCTACTTGATAATACGAATCGAATGATACCCATCTCTTCCCTGTCGACAACTGGTCCTTATTGTCTTAATTCCGGAATCTTTTTTATTTTCCCGGGTAATAATTGAATTGTCCGGAAAAACGCATACGAATTATTGATCTACTTGTTAATACGAATCGAATGATACCCATCTCCTCCCTGTCGATAATTGGTCCTTATTGTCTTAATTCCCGAATCTTTTTTATTTTCCCGGGTAATAATTGAATTTTGCGGAAAAATGCATACGAATTATTGATCTACTTGTTAATACGAATCGAATGATACCCATCTCGTCCCTGTCGACAACTAGTCCAAAGTCTAAATTCCCGAATCTTTTTTATTTTCCCGGGTAATAATTGAATTTTCGGTGAAAACGCATACGAATTATTGATCTACTTGTTAATGCGAATCGAATGATACCCATCTCGTCCCTGTCTACAACTGGTCCCTGTTGCCTAAATTCCCGAATCTTTTTTATTTTCCCGCGTAATAATTAAATTTTCCGGAAAAACGCATAAGAATTATTGATCTACTTGTTAATACGAATCGAATGATACCCATCTCCTCCCTTTCGACAACTGGTCCTTATTGTCCAAATTCCCGAATTTTTTTATTTTCCCGGGTAATAATTGAATTTTCCGGAAAAACGCATACGAATTATTGATCTACTTGTTAATACGAATCGAATGATACCCATCTCCTCCGTGTCGACAACTGGTCCTTATTGTCTTAATTCCCGAATCTTTTTTATTTTCCCGGGTAATAATTGAATTTTCCGGAAAAACGCATACGAATTATTGATCTACTTGTTAATGCGAATCGAATGATACGCATCTCGTCCCTGTCGACAACTGGTCCCTGTTGCCTAAATTGCCGAATCTTTTTTATTTTCCCGCGTAATAATTGAATTTTCCGGAAAAACGCATACGAATTATATATCTACTTGTTAATACGAATCGAATGATACCCATCTCCTCCGTGTCGACAGCTGGTCCCTATTGTCTAAATTCCCGAATCTTTTTTATTTTCCCGGGTAATAATTGAATTTTCGGTGAAAACGCATACGAATTATTGATCTACTTGTTAATGCGAATCGAATGATACGCATCTCGTCCCTGTCGACAACTGGTCCCTGTTGCCTAAATTGCCGAATCTTTTTTATTTTCCCGGGTAATAATTGAATTTTCGCGGAAAAGGCGTACGAATTATTGATCTACTTGTTATTACGAATCGAATGATACCCATCTCCTCACTGTCGACAACTGGTCCTTATTGTCTTAATTCCCGAATCTTTTTTATTTTGCCGGGTAATAATTGAATTTTCCGGAAAAACGCATACGAATTATTGATCTACTTGTTAATACGAATCGAATGATACCCATCTCGTCCTGGTCGACAAATGGTCCCTGTTGCCTAATTTCCCGAATCTTTTTTATTTTCCCGGGTAATAATTGAATTTTCCGGAAAAACGCATACGAATTATTGATCTACTTGATAATACGAATCGAATGATACCCATCTCTTCCCTGTCGACAACTGGTCCTTATTGTCTTAATTCCGGAATCTTTTTTATTTTCCAGGGTAATAATTGAATTGTCCGGAAAAACGCATACGAATTATTGATCTACTTGTTAATACGAATCGAATGATACCCATCTCGTCCCTTTCGACAACTGGTCCCTGTTGCCTAAATTCCCGAATCTTTTTTATTTTCCCGCGTAATAATTGAATTTTTCGGAAAAACGCATACGAATTATTGATCTACTTGTTAATACGAATCGAATGATACCCATTTTCTCCCTGTCGACAACGGGTCCTTATTGTCTTAATTCCCGAATCTTTTTTATTTTTCCGCGTAATAATGGAATTTTCCGGAAAAACGCATACGAATTATTGATCTACTTGTTATTACGAATCGAATGATACCCATCTCCTCCATGTCGAAAACTGGTCCTTATTGTCTTAATTCCCGAATCTTTTTTATTTTGCCGGGTATAATTGAATTTTCCGGAAAAACGCATGCGAATTATTGATCTACTTGTTAATACGAATCGAATGATACCCATCTCGTCCCTGTGGACAACTAGTCCCTATTGTCTAAATTCCCGAATCTTTTTTATTTTCCCGGGTAATAATTGAATTTTCGGTGAAAACGCATACGAATTATTGATCTACTTGTTAATGCGAATCGAATGATACCCATCTCGTCCCTGTCTACAACTGGTCCCTGTTGCCTAAATTCCCGAATCTTTTTTATTTTCCCGCGTAATAATTAAATTTTCCGGAAAAACGCATAAGAATTATTGATCTACTTGTTAATACGAATCGAATGATACCCATCTCCTCCCTTTCAACAACTGGTCCTTATTGTCCTAATTCCCGAATTTTTTTATTTTCCCGGGTAATAATTGAATTTTCCGGAAAAACGCATACGAATTATTGATCTACTTGTTAATACGAATCGAATGATACCCATCTCGTCCCTGTCGACAAGAGGTCCCTGTTGCCTAAATTCCCGAATCTTTTTTATTTTCCCGCGTAATAATTGAATTTTCCGGAAAAACGCATATGAATTATTGATCTACTTGTTAATACGAATCGAATGGTACCCGTCTCCTCCCTGTCGACAACTGGTCCTTATTGTCTTAATTCCCGAATCTTTTTTATTTTCCCGGGTAATAATTGAATTTTCCGGAAAAACGCATACGAATTATTGATCTACTTGTTAATACAAATCGAATGATACCCATCTCGTCCCTGTCGACAACTGGTCCCTGTTGCCTAAATTCTCGAATCTTTTTTATTTTCCCGCGGAATAATTGAATTTTTTGGAAAAAGGCATACGAATTATTGATCTGCTTCTTAATACGAATCGAATGATACCCATCTCCTCCCTGTTGACAACTGGTCCTTATTGTCTTAATTCCCGATTCTTTTTTATTTTCCCGGGTAATAATTGAATTTTCCGAAAAAACGCATACGAATTATTGATCTACTTGCTAATACGAATCGAATGATACCCATCTCGTCCCTGTCGACAACTGGTCCCTGTTGCCTAAATTCCCGAATCTTTTTTATTTTCCCGCGTAATAATTGAATTTTCCGTAAAAACGCATACGAATTATTGATCTACTTGTTAATACGAATCGAATTATACCCATCTCGTCCCTGTCGACAACAGGTCCCTGTTGCCTAAATTCCCGAATCTTTTTTATTTTCCCGGGTAATAATTGAATTATCCGGAAAAAAGCATACGAATTATTGATCTACTTGTTAATACGAATCGAATGATACCCATCTCCTTCCTGTAGACAACTGGTCCTTATTGTCTTAATTCCTGAATCTTTTTTATTTTCCCGGGTAATAATTGAATTTTCCGGAAAAACGCATACGAAATATTGATCTACTTGTTAATTTGAATCGAATTATACCCATCTCGTCCCTGTCGACAACTGGTCCCTGTTGCCTAAATTCAAGAATCTTTTTTATTTTCCCGCGTAATAATTCAATTTTCCGGAAAAACGCATACGAATTATTGATCTACATGTTAATACGAATCGAATGATACGCATCTCGTCCTTGTCGACAACTAGTCCCTGTTGCCTAAATTCCCGAATGTTTTTTATTTTCCCGGGTAATAATTGAATTTTCTCGGAAAAGGCGTACGAATTATTGATCTACTTGTTAGTACGAATCGAATGATACCCATCTCGTCTCTGTCGACAGCTGGTCCCTATTGTCTAAATTCCCGAATCTTTTTTATTTTCCCGGGTAATAATTGAATTTTCGGGGAAAACGCATACGAATTATTGATCTACTTGTTAATGCGAATCGAATGATACGCATCTCGTCCCTGTCGACAACTGGTCCCTGTTGCCTAAATTGCCGAATCTTTTTTATTTTCCCGGGTAATAATTGAATTTTCGCGGAAAAGGCGTACGAATTATTGATTTACTTGTTATTACGAATCGAATTATACCCATCTCCTCACTGTCGACAACTGGTCCTTATTGTCTTAATTCCCGAATCTTTTTTATTTTGCCGGGTAATAATTGAATTTTCCGGAAAAACGCATACGAATTATTGATCTACTTGTTAATACGAATCGAATGATACCCATCTCGTCCTGGTCGACAAATGGTCCATGTTGCCTAATTTCCCGAATCTTTTTTATTTTCCCGGGTAATAATTGAATTTTCCGGAAAAACGCATACGAATTATTGATCTACTTGATAATACGAATCGAATGATACCCATCTCTTCCCTGTCGACAACTGGTCCTTATTGTCTTAATTCCCGAATCTTTTTTATTTTCCAGGGTAATAATTGAATTGTCCGGAAAAACGCATACGAATTATTGATCTACTTGTTAATACGAATCGAATTATACCCATCTCGTCCCGGTCGACAACTGGTCCCTGTTGCCTAAATTCCCGAATCTTTTTTATTTTCCCCCGTAATAATTGAATTTTCCGGAGAAACGCATACGAATTATTGATCTACTTGTTAATACGAATCGAATGATACCCATCTCCTCCCTCTCGACAAATGGTCCTTATTGTCTTAATTCCCGAATCTTTTTTATTTTCCCGGGTAATAATTGAATTTTCCGGGAAAATGCATACGAATTATTGATCTACTTGTTAATACGAATCGAATGATACCCATCTCGTCCCTGTCGACAACTAGTCCCTATTGTCTAAATTCCCGAATCTTTTTTATTTTCCCGGGTAATAATTGAATTTTCGGTGAAAACGCATACGAATTATTGATCTACTTGTTAATGCGAATCGAATGATACCCATCTCGTCCCTGTCTACAACTGGTCCCTGTTGCCTAAATTCCCGAATCTTTTTTATTTTCCCGCGTAATAATTAAATTTTCCGGAAAAACGCATAAGAATTATTGATCTACTTGTTAATACGAATCGAACGATACCCATCTCCTCCCTTTCAACAACTGGTCCTTATTGTCCTAATTCCCGAATTTTTTTATTTTCCCGGGTAATAATTGAACTTTCCGGAAAAACGCTTACGAATTATTGATCTACTTGTTAATACGAATCGAATGATACCCATCTCGTCCCTGTCGACAAGAGGTCCCTGTTGCCTAAATTCCCGAATCTTTTTTATTTTCCCGCGTAATAATTGAATTTTCCGGAAAAACGCATACGAATTATTGATCTACTTGTTAATACGAATCGAATGATACCCGTCTCCTCCCTGTCGACAACTGGTCCTTATTGTCTTAATTCCCGAATCTTTTTTATTTTCCCGGGTAATAATTGAATTTTCCGGAAAAACGCATACGAATTATTGATCTACTTGTTAATACGAATCGAATGATACCCATCTCGTCCCTGTCGACAACTGGTCCCTGTTGCCTAAATTCTCGAATCTTTTTTTATTTTCCCGCGTAATAATTGAATTTTCCGGAAAAACGCATATGAATTATAGATCTACATGTTAATACGAATCGAATGATACTCATCTCCTCCCTGTTGACAACTGGTCCTTATTGTCTTAATTCCCGATTCTTTTTTATTTTCCCGGGTAATAATTGAATTTTCCGGAAAAACGCATACGAATTATTGATCTACTTGTTAATACGAATCGAATGATACCCATCTCGTCCCTGTCGACAACTGGTCCCTGTTGCCTAAATTCCCGAATCTTTTTTATTTTCCCGCGTAATAATTGAATTTTCCGGAAAAACGCATACGAATTATTGATCTACTTGTTAATACGAATCGAATGATACCCATCTCGTCGCTGTCGACAACTGGTCCCTGTTGCCTAAATTCCCGAATCTTTTTTATTTTCCTGCGTAATAATTGAAATTTCAGGAAAAACGCATACGAATTATTGATCTACTTGTTAATACGAATCGAATTATACCCATCTCGTCCCTGTCGACAACAGGTCCCTGTTGCCTAAATTCCCGAATCTTTTTTATTTTCCCGGGTAATAATTGAATTATCCGGAAAAAAGCATACGAATTATTGATCTACTTGTTAATACGAATCGAATGATACCCATCTCCTTCCTGTAGACAACTGGTCCTTATTGTCTTAATTCCTGAATCTTTTTTATTTTCCCGGGTAATAATTGAATTTTCCGGAAAAACGCATACGAAATATTGATCTACTTGTTAATACGAATCGAATTATACCCATCTCGTCCCTGTCGACAACTGGTCCCTGTTGCCTAAATTCAAGAATCTTTTTTATTTTCCCGCGTAATAATTCAATTTTCCGGAAAAACGCATACGAATTATTGATCTACTTGTTAATACGAATCGAATGATACGCATCTCGTCCCTGTCGACAACTGGTCCCTGTTGCCTAAATTCCCGAATGTTTTTTTTATTTTCCCGGGTAATAATTGAATTTTCGCGGAAAAGGCGTACGAATTATTGTTCTACTTGTTAGTACGAATCGAATGATACCCATCTCGTCTCTGTCGACATCTGGTCCCTATTGTCTAAATTCCCGAATCTTTTTTATTTTCCCGGGTAATAATTGAATTTTCGGGGAAAACGCATACGAATTATTGATCTACTTGTTAATGCGAATCGAATGATACGCATCTCGTCCCTGTCGAACTGGTCCCTGTTGCCTAAATTGCCGAATCTTTTTTATTTTCCCGGGTAATAATTGAATTTTCGCGGAAAAGGCGTACGAATTATTGATCTACTTGTTAATACGAATCGAACGATACCCATCTCGTCCCTGTCGACAGCTGGTCCCTATTGTCTAAATTCCCGAATCTTTTGTATTTTTCCAGGTAATAATTGAATTTTCGGGGAAAAGGCGTACGAATTATTGATCTACTTATTAATACGAATCGAATGATACGCATTTCGTCCCTGTCGGCAACTGGTCCCTGTTTCCTAAATTCCCGAATCTTTTTTATTTTCCCGGGTAATAATTGAATTTTCAGGGAAAAGGCGTACGAATTATTGATCTACTTGTTAATACGAATCGAATAATACCCATCTCGTCCCTGTCGACAACTGGTCCCTGTTGCCTAAATTCCCGAATCTTTTTTATATTCCCCCGTAATAATTGAATTTTCCGGAAAAACGCATACGAATTATTGATCTACTTGTTATTACGAATCGAATGATACCCATCTCCTCCCTGTCGACAACTGGTCCTTATTATCTTAATTCCCGAATCTTTTTTATTTTCCCGCGTAATAATTGAATTTTCCGTAAAAACGCATACGAATTATTGATCTACTTGTTAATACGAATCGGATGATACCCATCTCCTCCCTCTCGACAACTGGTCCCTGTTGCCTAAATTCCCGAATCTTTTTTATTTTCCCGCGTAATAATGGAATTTTCCGGAAAAACGCATACGAATTATTGATCTACTTGTTAATACGAATCGAATGATACCCATCTCCTCCCTGTCGATAATTGGTCCTTATTGTCTTAATTCCCGAATCTTTTTTATTTTCCCGGGTAATAATTGAATTTTCCGGAAAAATGCATACGAATTATTGATCTACTTGTTAATACGAATCGAATTATACCCATCTCGTCCCGGTCGACAACTGGTCCCTGTTGCCTAAATTGCCGAATCTTTTTTATTTTCCCGCGTAATAATTGAATTTTCCGGAAAAACGCATACGAATTATATATCTACTTGTTAATACGAATCGAATGATACCCATCTCCTCCGTGTCGACAGCTGGTCTTTATTGTCTAAATTCCCGAATCTTTTTTATTTTCCCGGGTAATAATTGAATTTTCGGGGAAAACGCATACGAATTATTGATCTACTTGTTAATGCGAATCGAATGATACGCTCCTCGTCCCTGTCGACAACTGGTCCCTGTTGCCTAAATTGCCGAATCTTTTTTATTTTCCCGGGTAATAATTGAATTTTCGCGGAAAAGGCGTACGAATTATTGATCTACTTGTTATTACGAATCGAATGATACCCATCTCCTCACTGTCGACAACTGGTCCTTATTGTCTTAATTCCCGAATCTTTTTTATTTTGCCGGGTAATAATTGAATTTTCCGGAAAAACGCATACGAATTATTGATCTACTTGTTAACACGAATCGAATGATACCCATCTCGTCCCGGTCGACAACTGGTCCCTGTTGCCTAAATTGCCGAATCTTTTTTATTTTCCCGCGTAATAATTGAATTTTCCGGAAAAACGCATACGAATTATATATCTACTTGTTAATACGAATCGAATGATACCCATCTCCTCCGTGTCGACAACTGGTCCTTATTGTCTTAATTCCGGAATCTTTTTTATTTTCCCGGGTAATAATTGAATTGTCCGGAAAAACGCATACGAATTATTGATCTACTTGTTAATACGAATCGAATGATACCCATCTCCTCCCTGTCGATAATTGGTCCTTATTGTCTTAATTCCCGAATCTTTTTTATTTTCCCGGGTAATAATTGAATTTTCCGGAAAAATGCATACGAATTATTGATCTACTTGTTAATACGAATCGAATGATACCCATCTCGTCCCTGTCGACAACTAGTCCCTATTGTCTAAATTCCCGAATCTTTTTTATTTTCCCGGGTAATAATTGAATTTTCGGTGAAAACGCATACGAATTATTGATCTACTTGTTAATGCGAATCGAATGATACCCATCTCGTCCCTGTCTACAACTGGTCCCTGTTGCCTAAATTCCCGAATCTTTTTTATTTTCCCGCGTAATAATTAAATTTTCCGGAAAAACGCATAAGAATTATTGATCTACTTGTTAATACGAATCGAATGATACCCATCTCCTCCCTTTCGACAACTGGTCCTTATTGTCCAAATTCCCGAATTTTTTTTATTTTCCCGGGTAATAATTGAATTTTCCGGAAAAACGTATACGAATTATTGATCTACTTGTTAATACGAATCGAATGATACCCATCTCCTCCGTGTCGACAACTGGTCCTTATTGTCTTAATTCCCGAATCTTTTTTATTTTCCCGGGTAATAATTGAATTTTCCGGAAAAACGCATACGAATTATTGATCTACTTGTTAATACGAATCGAATGATACCCATCTCGTCCTGGTCGACAAATGGTCCCTGTTGCCTAATTTCCCGAATCTTTTTTATTTTCCCGGGTAATAATTGAATTTTCCGGAAAAACGCATACGAATTATTGATCTACTTGATAATACGAATCGAATGATACCCATCTCTTCCCTGTCGACAACTGGTCCTTATTGTCTTAATTCCCGAATCTTTTTTATTTTCCAGGGTAATAATTGAATTGTCCGGAAAAACGCATACGAATTATTGATCTACTTGTTAATACGAATCGAATTATACCCATCTCGTCCCGGTCGACAACTGGTCCCTGTTGCCTAAATTCCCGAATCTTTTTTATTTTCCCCCGTAATAATTGAATTTTCCGGAGAAACGCATACGAATTATTGATCTACTTGTTAATACGAATCTAATGATACCCATCTCCTCCCTCTCGACAAATGGTCCTTATTGTCTTAATTCCCGAATCTTTTTTATTTTCCCGGGTAATAATTGAATTTTCCGGGAAAATGCATACGAATTATTGATCTACTTGTTAATACGAATCGAATGATACCCATCTCGTCCCTGTCGACAACTAGTCCCTATTGTCTAAATTCCCGAATCTTTTTTATTTTCCCGGGTAATAATTGAATTTTCGGTGAAAACGCATACGAATTATTGATCTACTTGTTAATGCGAATCGAATGATACCCATCTCGTCCCTGTCTACAACTGGTCCCTGTTGCCTAAATTCCCGAATCTTTTTTATTTTCCCGCGTAATAATTAAATTTTCCGGAAAAACGCATAAGAATTATTGATCTACTTGTTAATACGAATCGAACGATACCCATCTCCTCCCTTTCAACAACTGGTCCTTATTGTCCTAATTCCCGATTTTTTTTATTTTCCCGGGTAATAATTGAACTTTCCGGAAAAACGCTTACGAATTATTGATCTACTTGTTAATACGAATCGAATGATACCCATCTCGTCCCTGTCGACAAGAGGTCCCTGTTGCCTAAATTCCCGAATCTTTTTTATTTTCCCGCGTAATAATTGAATTTTCCGGAAAAACGCATACGAATTATTGATCTACTTGTTAATACGAATCGAATGATACCCGTCTCCTCCCTGTCGACAACTGGTCCTTATTGTCTTAATTCCCGAATCTTTTTTATTTTCCCGGGTAATAATTGAATTTTCCGGAAAAACGCATACGAATTATTGATCTACTTGTTAATACGAATCGAATGATACCCATCTCGTCCCTGTCGACAACTGGTCCCTGTTGCCTAAATTCTCGAATCTTTTTTTATTTTCCCGCGTAATAATTGAATTTTCCGGAAAAACGCATATGAATTATAGATCTACATGTTAATACGAATCGAATGATACTCATCTCCTCCCTGTTGACAACTGGTCCTTATTGTCTTAATTCCCGATTCTTTTTTATTTTCCCGGGTAATAATTGAATTTTCCGGAAAAACGCATACGAATTATTGATCTACTTGTTAATACGAATCGAATGATACCCATCTCGTCCCTGTCGACAACTGGTCCCTGTTGCCTAAATTCCCGAATCTTTTTTATTTTCCCGCGTAATAATTGAATTTTCCGGAAAAACGCATACGAATTATTGATCTACTTGTTAATACGAATCGAATGATACCCATCTCGTCGCTGTCGACAACTGGTCCCTGTTGCCTAAATTCCCGAATCTTTTTTATTTTCCTGCGTAATAATTGAAATTTCAGGAAAAACGCATACGAATTATTGATCTACTTGTTAATACGAATCGAATTATACCCATCTCGTCCCTGTCGACAACAGGTCCCTGTTGCCTAAATTCCCGAATCTTTTTTATTTTCCCGGGTAATAATTGAATTATCCGGAAAAAAGCATACGAATTATTGATCTACTTGTTAATACGAATCGAATGATACCCATCTCCTTCCTGTAGACAACTGGTCCTTATTGTCTTAATTCCTGAATCTTTTTTATTTTCCCGGGTAATAATTGAATTTTCCGGAAAAACGCATACGAAATATTGATCTACTTGTTAATACGAATCGAATTATACCCATCTCGTCCCTGTCGACAACTGGTCCCTGTTGCCTAAATTCAAGAATCTTTTTTATTTTCCCGCGTAATAATTCAATTTTCCGGAAAAACGCATACGAATTATTGATCTACTTGTTAATACGAATCGAATGATACGCATCTCGTCCCGGTCGACAACTGGTCCCTGTTGCCTAAATTCCCGAATGTTTTTTTATTTTCCCGGGTAATAATTGAATTTTCGCGGAAAAGGCGTACGAATTATTGTTCTACTTGTTAGTACGAATCGAATGATACCCATCTCGTCTCTGTCGACATCTGGTCCCTATTGTCTAAATTCCCGAATCTTTTTTATTTTCCCGGGTAATAATTGAATTTTCGGGGAAAACGCATACGAATTATTGATCTACTTGTTAATGCGAATCGAATGATACGCATCTCGTCCCTGTCGAACTGGTCCCTGTTGCCTAAATTGCCGAATCTTTTTTATTTTCCCGGGTAATAATTGAATTTTCGCGGAAAAGGCGTACGAATTATTGATCTACTTGTTAATACGAATCGAACGATACCCATCTCGTCCCTGTCGACAGCTGGTCCCTATTGTCTAAATTCCCGAATCTTTTGTATTTTTCCAGGTAATAATTGAATTTTCGGGGAAAAGGCGTACGAATTATTGATCTACTTGTTAATGCGAATCGAATGATACGCTCCTCGTCCCTGTCGACAACTGGTCCCTGTTGCCTAAATTGCCGAATCTTTTTTATTTTCCCGGGTAATAATTGAATTTTCGCGGAAAAGGCGTACGAATTATTGATCTACTTGTTATTACGAATCGAATGATACCCATCTCCTCACTGTCGACAACTGGTCCTTATTGTCTTAATTCCCGAATCTTTTTTATTTTGCCGGGTAATAATTGAATTTTCCGGAAAAACGCATACGAATTATTGATCTACTTGTTAACACGAATCGAATGATACCCATCTCGTCCCGGTCGACAACTGGTCCCTGTTGCCTAAATTGCCGAATCTTTTTTATTTTCCCGCGTAATAATTGAATTTTCCGGAAAAACGCATACGAATTATATATCTACTTGTTAATACGAATCGAATGATACCCATCTCCTCCGTGTCGACAACTGGTCCTTATTGTCTTAATTCCGGAATCTTTTTTATTTTCCCGGGTAATAATTGAATTGTCCGGAAAAACGCATACGAATTATTGATCTACTTGTTAATACGAATCGAATGATACCCATCTCCTCCCTGTCGATAATTGGTCCTTATTGTCTTAATTCCCGAATCTTTTTTATTTTCCCGGGTAATAATTGAATTTTCCGGAAAAATGCATACGAATTATTGATCTACTTGTTAATACGAATCGAATGATACCCATCTCGTCCCTGTCGACAACTAGTCCCTTTTGTCTAAATTCCCGAATCTTTTTTATTTTCCCGGGTAATAATTGAATTTTCGGTGAAAACGCATACGAATTATTGATCTACTTGTTAATGCGAATCGAATGATACCCATCTCGTCCCTGTCTACAACTGGTCCCTGTTGCCTAAATTCCCGAATCTTTTTTATTTTCCCGCGTAATAATTAAATTTTCCGGAAAAACGCATAAGAATTATTGATCTACTTGTTAATACGAATCGAATGGTACCCATCTCCTCCCTTTCGACAACTGGTCCTTATTGTCCAAATTCCCGAATTTTTTTTATTTTCCCGGGTAATAATTGAATTTTCCGGAAAAACGTATACGAATTATTGATCTACTTGTTAATACGAATCGAATGATACCCATCTCCTCCGTGTCGACAACTGGTCCTTATTGTCTTAATTCCCGAATCTTTTTTATTTTCCCGGGTAATAATTGAATTTTCCGGAAAAACGCATACGAATTATTGATCTACTTGTTAATACGAATCGAATGATACCCATCTCGTCCTGGTCGACAAATGGTCCCTGTTGCCTAATTTCCCGAATCTTTTTTATTTTCCCGGGTAATAATTGAATTTTCCGGAAAAACGCATACGAATTATTGATCTACTTGATAATACGAATCGAATGATACCCATCTCTTCCCTGTCGACAACTGGTCCTTATTGTCTTAATTCCCGAATCTTTTTTATTTTCCAGGGTAATAATTGAATTGTCCGGAAAAACGCATACGAATTATTGATCTACTTGTTAATACGAATCGAATTATACCCATCTCGTCCCGGTCGACAACTGGTCCCTGTTGCCTAAATTCCCGAATCTTTTTTATTTTCCCCCGTAATAATTGAATTTTCCGGAGAAACGCATACGAATTATTGATCTACTTGTTAATACGAATCTAATGATACCCATCTCCTCCCTCTCGACAAATGGTCCTTATTGTCTTAATTCCCGAATCTTTTTTATTTTCCCGGGTAATAATTGAATTTTCCGGGAAAATACATACGAATTATTGATCTACTTGATAATACGAATCGAATGATACCCATCTCGTCCCTGTCGACAACTAGTCCCTATTGTCTAAATTCCCGAATCTTTTTTATTTTCCCGGGTAATAATTGAATTTTCGGTGAAAACGCATACGAATTATTGATCTACTTGTTAATGCGAATCGAATGATACCCATCTCGTCCCTGTCTACAACTGGTCCCTGTTGCCTAAATTCCCGAATCTTTTTTATTTTCCCGCGTAATAATTAAATTTTCCGGAAAAACGCATAAGAATTATTGATCTACTTGTTAATACGAATCGAACGATACCCATCTCCTCCCTTTCAACAACTGGTCCTTATTGTCCTAATTCCCGAATTTTTTTATTTTCCCGGGTAATAATTGAACTTTCCGGAAAAACGCTTACGAATTATTGATCTACTTGTTAATACGAATCGAATGATACCCATCTCGTCCCTGTCGACAAGAGGTCCCTGTTGCCTAAATTCCCGAATCTTTTTTATTTTCCCGCGTAATAATTGAATTTTCCGGAAAAACGCATACGAATTATTGATCTACTTGTTAATACGAATCGAATGATACCCGTCTCCTCCCTGTCGACAACTGGTCCTTATTGTCTTAATTCCCGAATCTTTTTTATTTTCCCGGGTAATAATTGAATTTTCCGGAAAAACGCATACGAATTATTGATCTACTTGTTAATACGAATCGAATGATACCCATCTCGTCCCTGTCGACAACTGGTCCCTGTTGCCTAAATTCTCGAATCTTTTTTTATTTTCCCGCGTAATAATTGAATTTTCCGGAAAAACGCATATGAATTATAGATCTACATGTTAATACGAATCGAATGATACTCATCTCCTCCCTGTTGACAACTGGTCCTTATTGTCTTAATTCCCGATTCTTTTTTATTTTCCCGGGTAATAATTGAATTTTCCGGAAAAACGCATACGAATTATTGATCTACTTGTTAATACGAATCGAATGATACCCATCTCGTCCCTGTCGACAACTGGTCCCTGTTGCCTAAATTCCCGAATCTTTTTTATTTTCCCGCGTAATAATTGAATTTTCCGGAAAAACGCATACGAATTATTGATCTACTTGTTAATACGAATCGAATGATACCCATCTCGTCGCTGTCGACAACTGGTCCCTGTTGCCTAAATTCCCGAATCTTTTTTATTTTCCTGCGTAATAATTGAAATTTCAGGAAAAACGCATACGAATTATTGATCTACTTGTTAATACGAATCGAATTATACCCATCTCGTCCCTGTCGACAACAGGTCCCTGTTGCCTAAATTCCCGAATCTTTTTTATTTTCCCGGGTAATAATTGAATTATCCGGAAAAAAGCATACGAATTATTGATCTACTTGTTAATACGAATCGAATGATACCCATCTCCTTCCTGTAGACAACTGGTCCTTATTGTCTTAATTCCTGAATCTTTTTTATTTTCCCGGGTAATAATTGAATTTTCCGGAAAAACGCATACGAAATATTGATCTACTTGTTAATACGAATCGAATTATACCCATCTCGTCCCTGTCGACAACTGGTCCCTGTTGCCTAAATTCAAGAATCTTTTTTATTTTCCCGCGTAATAATTCAATTTTCCGGAAAAACGCATACGAATTATTGATCTACTTGTTAATACGAATCGAATGATACGCATCTCGTCCCGGTCGACAACTGGTCCCTGTTGCCTAAATTCCCGAATGTTTTTTTATTTTCCCGGGTAATAATTGAATTTTCGCGGAAAAGGCGTACGAATTATTGTTCTACTTGTTAGTACGAATCGAATGATACCCATCTCGTCTCTGTCGACATCTGGTCCCTATTGTCTAAATTCCCGAATCTTTTTTATTTTCCCGGGTAATAATTGAATTTTCGGGGAAAACGCATACGAATTATTGATCTACTTGTTAATGCGAATCGAATGATACGCATCTCGTCCCTGTCGAACTGGTCCCTGTTGCCTAAATTGCCGAATCTTTTTTATTTTCCCGGGTAATAATTGAATTTTCGCGGAAAAGGCGTACGAATTATTGATCTACTTGTTAATACGAATCGAACGATACCCATCTCGTCCCTGTCGACAGCTGGTCCCTATTGTCTAAATTCCCGAATCTTTTGTATTTTTCCAGGTAATAATTGAATTTTCGGGGAAAAGGCGTACGAATTATTGATCTACTTATTAATACGAATCGAATGATACGCATTTCGTCCCTGTCGGCAACTGGTCCCTGTTTCCTAAATTCCCGAATCTTTTTTATTTTCCCGGGTAATAATTGAATTTTCAGGGAAAAGGCGTACGAATTATTGATCTACTTGTTAATACGAATCGAATAATACCCATCTCGTCCCTGTCGACAACTGGTCCCTGTTGCCTAAATTCCCGAATCTTTTTTATATTCCCCCGTAATAATTGAATTTTCCGGAAAAACGCATACGAATTATTGATCTACTTGTTATTACGAATCGAATGATACCCATCTCCTCCCTGTCGACAACTGGTCCTTATTATCTTAATTCCCGAATCTTTTTTATTTTCCCGCGTAATAATTGAATTTTCCGTAAAAACGCATACGAATTATTGATCTACTTGTTAATACGAATCGGATGATACCCATCTCCTCCCTCTCGACAACTGGTCCCTGTTGCCTAAATTCCCGAATCTTTTTTATTTTCCCGCGTAATAATGGAATTTTCCGGAAAAACGCATACGAATTATTGATCTACTTGTTAATACGAATCGAATGATACCCATCTCCTCCCTGTCGATAATTGGTCCTTATTGTCTTAATTCCCGAATCTTTTTTATTTTCCCGGGTAATAATTGAATTTTCCGGAAAAATGCATACGAATTATTGATCTACTTGTTAATACGAATCGAATTATACCCATCTCGTCCCGGTCGACAACTGGTCCCTGTTGCCTAAATTGCCGAATCTTTTTTATTTTCCCGCGTAATAATTGAATTTTCCGGAAAAACGCATACGAATTATATATCTACTTGTTAATACGAATCGAATGATACCCATCTCCTCCGTGTCGACAGCTGGTCTTTATTGTCTAAATTCCCGAATCTTTTTTATTTTCCCGGGTAATAATTGAATTTTCGGGGAAAACGCATACGAATTATTGATCTACTTGTTAATGCGAATCGAATGATACGCTCCTCGTCCCTGTCGACAACTGGTCCCTGTTGCCTAAATTGCCGAATCTTTTTTATTTTCCCGGGTAATAATTGAATTTTCGCGGAAAAGGCGTACGAATTATTGATCTACTTGTTATTACGAATCGAATGATACCCATCTCCTCACTGTCGACAACTGGTCCTTATTGTCTTAATTCCCGAATCTTTTTTATTTTGCCGGGTAATAATTGAATTTTCCGGAAAAACGCATACGAATTATTGATCTACTTGTTAACACGAATCGAATGATACCCATCTCGTCCTGGTCGACAAATGGTCCCTGTTGCCTAATTTCCCGAATCTTTTTTATTTTCCCGGGTAATAATTGAATTTTCCGGAAAAACGCATACGAATTATTGATCTACTTGATAATACGAATCGAATGATACCCATCTCTTCCCTGTCGACAACTGGTCCTTATTGTCTTAATTCCGGAATCTTTTTTATTTTCCCGGGTAATAATTGAATTGTCCGGAAAAACGCATACGAATTATTGATCTACTTGTTAATACGAATCGAATGATACCCATCTCCTCCCTGTCGATAATTGGTCCTTATTGTCTTAATTCCCGAATCTTTTTTATTTTCACGGGTAATAATTGAATTTTCCGGAAAAATGCATACGAATTATTGATCTACTTGTTAATACGAATCGAATGATACCCATCTCGTCCCTGTCGACAACTAGTCCCTATTGTCTAAATTCCCGAATCTTTTTTATTTTCCCGGGTAATAATTGAATTTTCGGTGAAAACGCATACGAATTATTGATCTACTTGTTAATGCGAATCGAATGATACCCATCTCGTCCCTGTCTACAACTGGTCCCTGTTGCCTAAATTCCCGAATCTTTTTTATTTTCCCGCGTAATAATTAAATTTTCCGGAAAAACGCATAAGAATTATTGATCTACTTGTTAATAC
Source organism: Thermobia domestica (assembly GCF_964235325.1). Classification (NCBI taxonomy): domain Eukaryota; kingdom Metazoa; phylum Arthropoda; class Insecta; order Zygentoma; family Lepismatidae; genus Thermobia; species Thermobia domestica. The sequence goes on from NC_137470.1 coordinate 144,754,406, forward strand.
GAATCGAATGATACCCATCTCCTCCCTTTCGACAACTGGTCCTTATTGTCCAAATTCCCGAATTTTTTTTATTTTCCCGGGTAATAATTGAATTTTCCGGAAAAACGTATACGAATTATTGATCTACTTGTTAATACGAATCGAATGATACCCATCTCCTCCGTGTCGACAACTGGTCCTTATTGTCTTAATTCCCGAATCTTTTTTATTTTCCCGGGTAATAATTGAATTTTCCGGAAAAACGCATACGAATTATTGATCTACTTGTTAATGCGAATCGAATGATACGCATCTCGTCCCTGTCGACAACTGGTCCCTGTTGCCTAAATTGCCGAATCTTTTTTATTTTCCCGCGTAATAATTGAATTTTCCGGAAAAACGCATACGAATTATATATCTACTTGTTAATACGAATCGAATGATACCCATCTCCTCCGTGTCGACAGCTGGTCCCTATTGTCTAAATTCCCGAATCTTTTTTATTTTCCCGGGTAATAATTGAATTTTCGGGGAAAACGCATACGAACTATTGATCTACTTGTTAATGCGAATCGAATGATACGCATCTCGTCCCTGTCGACAACTGGTCCCTGTTGCCTAAATTGCCGAATCTTTTTTATTTTCCCGGGTAATAATTGAATTTTCGCGGAAAAGGCGTACGAATTATTGATCTACTTGTTATTACGAATCGAATGATACCCATCTCCTCACTGTCGACAACTGATCCTTATTGTCTTAATTCCCGAATCTTTTTTATTTTGCCGGGTAATAATTGAATTTTCCGGAAAAACGCATACGAATTATTGATCTACTTGTTAATACGAATCGAATGATACCCATCTCGTCCTGGTCGACAAATGGTCCCTGTTGCCTAATTTCCCGAATCTTTTTTATTTTCCCGGGTAATAATTGAATTTTCCGGAAAAACGCATACGAATTATTGATCTACTTGATAATACGAATCGAATGATACCCATCTCTTCCCTGTCGACAACTGGTCCTTATTGTCTTAATTCCGGAATCTTTTTTATTTTCCAGGGTAATAATTGAATTGTCCGGAAAAACGCATACGAATTATTGATCTACTTGTTAATACGAATCGAATGATACCCATCACGTCCCTTTCGACAACTGGTCCCTGTTGCCTAAATTCCCGAATCTTTTTTATTTTCCCGCGTAATAATTGAATTTTTCGGAAAAACGCATACGAATTATTGATCTACTTGTTAATACGAATCGAATGATACCCATTTTCTCCCTGTCGACAACGGGTCCTTATTGTCTTAATTCCCGAATCTTTTTTATTTTTCCGCGTAATAATGGAATTTTCCGGAAAAACGCATACGAATTATTGATCTACTTGTTATTACGAATCGAATGATACCCATCTCCTCCATGTCGAAAACTGGTCCTTATTGTCTTAATTCCCGAATCTTTTTTATTTTGCCGGGTATAATTGAATTTTCCGGAAAAACGCATGCGAATTATTGATCTACTTGTTAATACGAATCGAATGATACCCATCTCGTCCCTGTGGACAACTAGTCCCTATTGTCTAAATTCCCGAATCTTTTTTATTTTCCCGGGTAATAATTGAATTTTCGGTGAAAACGCATACGAATTATTGATCAACTTGTTAATGCGAATCGAATGATACCCATCTCGTCCCTGTCTACAACTGGTCCCTGTTGCCTAAATTCCCGAATCTTTTTTATTTTCCCGCGTAATAATTAAATTTTCCGGAAAAACGCATAAGAATTATTGATCTACTTGTTAATACGAATCGAATGATACCCATCTCCTCCCTTTCAACAACTGGTCCTTATTGTCCTAATTCCCGAATTTTTTTATTTTCCCGGGTAATAATTGAATTTTCCGGAAAAACGCATACGAATTATTGATCTACTTGTTAATACGAATCGAATGATACCCATCTCGTCCCTGTCGACAAGAGGTCCCTGTTGCCTAAATTCCCGAATCTTTTTTATTTTCCCGCGTAATAATTGAATTTTCCGGAAAAACGCATATGAATTATTGATCTACTTGTTAATACGAATCGAATGGTACCCGTCTCCTCCCTGTCGACAACTGGTCCTTATTGTCTTAATTCCCGAATCTTTTTTATTTTCCCGGGTAATAATTGAATTTTCCGGAAAAACGCATACGAATTATTGATCTACTTGTTAATACAAATCGAATGATACCCATCTCGTCCCTGTCGACAACTGGTCCCTGTTGCCTAAATTCTCGAATCTTTTTTATTTTCCCGCGTAATAATTGAATTTTTTGGAAAAACGCATACGAATTATTGATCTACATGTTAATACGAATCGAATGATACCCATCTCCTCCCTGTTGACAACTGGTCCTTATTGTCTTAATTCCCGATTCTTTTTTATTTTCCCGGGTAATAATTGAATTTTCCGAAAAAACGCATACGAATTATTGATCTACTTGTTAATACGGATCGAATGATACCCATCTCGTCCCTGTCGACAACTGGTCCCTGTTGCCTAAATTCCCGAATCTTTTTTATTTTCCCGCGTAATAATTGAATTTTCCGTAAAAACGCATACGAATTATATATCTACTTGTTAATACGAATCGAATTATACCCATCTCGTCCCTGTCGACAACAGGTCCCTGTTGCCTAAATTCCCGAATCTTTTTTATTTTCCCGGGTAATAATTGAATTATCCGGAAAAAAGCATACGAATTATTGATCTACTTGTTAATACGAATCGAATGATACCCATCTCCTTCCTGTAGACAACTGGTCCTTATTGTCTTAATTCCTGAATCTTTTTTATTTTCCCGGGTAATAATTGAATTTTCCGGAAAAACGCATACGAAATATTGATCTACTTGTTAATTTGAATCGAATTATACCCATCTCGTCCCTGTCGACAACTGGTCCCTGTTGCCTAAATTCAAGAATCTTTTTTATTTTCCCGCGTAATAATTCAATTTTCCGGAAAAACGCATACGAATTATTGATCTACATGTTAATACGAATCGAATGATACGCATCTCGTCCTTGTCGACAACTAGTCCCTGTTGCCTAAATTCCCGAATGTTTTTTATTTTCCCGGGTAATAATTGAATTTTCTCGGAAAAGGCGTACGAATTATTGATCTACTTGTTAGTACGAATCGAATGATACCCATCTCGTCTCTGTCGACAGCTGGTCCCTATTGTCTAAATTCCCGAATCTTTTTTATTTTCCCGGGTAATAATTGAATTTTCGGGGAAAACGCATACGAATTATTGATCTACTTGTTAATGCGAATCGAATGATACGCATCTCGTCCCTGTCGACAACTGGTCCCTGTTGCCTAAATTGCCGAATCTTTTTTATTTTCCCGGGTAATAATTGAATTTTCGCGGAAAAGGCGTACGAATTATTGATCTACTTGTTATTACGAATCGAATGATACCCATCTCCTCACTGTCGACAACTGGTCCTTATTGTCTTAATTCCCGAATCTTTTTTATTTTGCCGGGTAATAATTGAATTTTCCGGAAAAACGCATACGAATTATTGATCTACTTGTTAATACGAATCGAATGATACCCATCTCGTCCTGGTCGACAAATGGTCCCTGTTGCCTAATTTCCCGAATCTTTTTTATTTTCCCGGGTAATAATTGAATTTTCCGGAAAAACGCATACGAATTATTGATCTACTTGATAATACGAATCGAATGATACCCATCTCTTCCCTGTCGACAACTGGTCCTTATTGTCTTAATTCCGGAATCTTTTTTATTTTCCAGGGTAATAATTGAATTGTCCGGAAAAACGCATACGAATTATTGATCTACTTGTTAATACGAATCGAATGATACCCATCTCGTCCCTTTCGACAACTGGTCCCTGTTGCCTAAATTCCCGAATCTTTTTTATTTTCCCGCGTAATAATTGAATTTTCCGGAAAAACGCATACGAATTATTGATCTACTTGTTAATACGAATCGAATGATACCCATTTTCTCCCTGTCGACAACGGGTCCTTATTGTCTTAATTCCCAAATCTTTTTTATTTTTCCGCGTAATAATGGAATTTTCCGGAAAAACGCATACGAATTATTGATCTACTTGTTATTACGAATCGAATGATACCCATCTCCTCCATGTCGAAAACTGGTTCTTATTGTCTTAATTCCCGAATCTTTTTTATTTTGACGGGTATAATTGAATTTTCCGGAAAAACGCATGCGAATTATTGATCTACTTGTTAATACGAATCGAATGATACCCATCTCGTCCCTGTCGACAACTAGTCCCTATTGTCTAAACTCCCGAATCTTTTTTATTTTCCCGGGTAATAATTGAATTTTCGGTGAAAACGCATACGAATTATTGATCTACTTGTTAATGCGAATCGAATGATACCCATCTCGTCCCTGTCTACAACTGGTCCCTGTTGCCTAAATTCCCGAATCTTTTTTATTTTCCCGCGTAATAATTAAATTTTCCGGAAAAACGCATAAGAATTATTGATCTACTTGTTAATACGAATCGAATGATACCCATCTCCTCCCTTTCAACAACTGGTCCTTATTGTCCTAATTCCCGAATTTTTTTATTTTCCCGGGTAATAATTGAATTTTCCGGAAAAACGCATACGAATTATTGATCTACTTGTTAATACGAATCGAATGATACCCATCTCGTCCCTGTCGACAAGAGGTCCCTGTTGCCTAAATTCCCGAATCTTTTTTATTTTCCCGCGTAATAATTGAATTTTCCGGAAAAACGCATATGAATTATTGATCTACTTGTTAATACGAATCGAATGGTACCCGTCTCCTCCCTGTCGACAACTGGTCCTTATTGTCTTAATTCCCGAATCTTTTTTATTTTCCCGTGTAATAATTGAATTTTCCGGAAAAACGCATACGAATTATTGATCTACTTGTTAATACGAATCGAATGATACCCATCTCGTCCCTGTCGACAACTGGTCCCTGTTGCCTAAATTCTCGAATCTTTTTTATTTTCCCGCGTAATAATTGAATTTTTTGGAAAAACGCATACGAATTATTGATCTACATGTTAATACGAATCGAATGATACCCATCTCCTCCCTGTTGACAACTGGTCCTTATTGTCTTAATTCCCGATTCTTTTTTATTTTCCCTGGTAATAATTGAATTTTCCGAAAAAACGCATACGAATTATTGATCTACTTGCTAATACGAATCGAATGATACCCATCTCGTCCCTGTCGACAACTGGTCCCTGTTGCCTAAATTCCCGAATCTTTTTTATTTTCCCGCGTAATAATTGAATTTTCCGTAAAAACGCATACGAATTATTGATCTACTTGTTAATACGAATCGAATTATACCCATCTCGTCCCTGTCGACAACAGGTCCCTGTTGCCTAAATTCCCGAATCTTTTTTATTTTCCCGGGTAATAATTGAATTATCCGGAAAAAAGCATACGAATTATTGATCTACTTGTTAATACGAATCGAATGATACCCATCTCCTTCCTGTAGACAACTGGTCCTTATTGTCTTAATTCCTGAATCTTTTTTATTTTCCCGGGTAATAATTGAATTTTCCGGAAAAACGCATACGAAATATAGATCTACTTGTTAATTTGAATCGAATTATACCCATCTCGTCCCTGTCGACAACTGGTCCCTGTTGAATAAATTCAAGAATCTTTTTTATTTTCCCGCGTAATAATTCAATTTTCCGGAAAAACGCATACGAATTATTGATCTACATGTTAATACGAATCGAATGATACGCATCTCGTCCTTGTCGACAACTAGTCCCTGTTCCCTAAATTCCCGAATGTTTTTTATTTTCCCGGGTAATAATTGAATTTTCTCGGAAAAGGCGTACGAATTATTGATCTACTTGTTAGTACGAATCGAATGATACCCATCTCGTCTCTGTCGACAGCTGGTCCCTATTGTCTAAATTCCCGAATCTTTTTTATTTTCCCGGGTAATAATTGAATTTTCGGGGAAAACGCATACGAATTATTGATCTACTTGTTAATGCGAATCGAATGATACGCATCTCGTCCCTGTCGACAACTGATCCCTGTTGCCTAAATTGCCGAATCTTTTTTATTTTCCCGCGTAATAATTGAATTTTCGCGGAAAAGGCGTACGAATTATTGATCTACTTCTTAATACGAATCGAACGATACCCATCTCGTCCCTGTCGACAGCTGGTCCCTATTGTCTAAATTCCCAAATCTTTTTTATTTTCCCAGGTAATAATTGAATTTTCGGGGAAAAGGCGTACGAATTATTGATCTACATGTTAATACGAATCGAATGATACGGATTTCGACCCTGTCGGCAACTGGTCCCTGTTTCCTAAATTCCCGAATCTTTTTTATTTTCCCGGGTAATAATTGAATTTTCAGGGAAAAGGCGTACGAATTATTGATCTACTTGTTAATACGAATCGACTAATACCCATCTCGTCCCTGTCGACAACAGGTCCCTGTTGCCTAAATTCCCGAATCTTTTTTATTTTCCCGCGTAATAATTGAATTTTCCGGAAAAACGCATACGAATTAATGATCTACTTGTTAATACGAATCGAATGATGCCCATCTCCTCCGTGTCGACAACTGGTCCTTATTGTCTTAATTCCCGAATCTTTTTTATTTTCCCGGGTAATAATTGAATTTTCCGGAAAAACGCATACGAATTATTGATCTACTTGTTAATACGAATCGAATGATACCCATCTCGTCCCTGTCGACAACTTGTCCCTGTTGCCTAAATTCTCGAATCTTTTTTATTTTCCCGCGTAATAATTGAATTTTCCGGAAAAACGCATACGAATTATTGATCTACATGTTAATACGAATCGAATGATACCCATCTCCTCCCTGTTGACAACTGGTCCCTGTTGCCTAAATTCCCGAATCTGTTTTATATTCCCGCGTAATAATTGAATTTTCCGGAAAAACGCATACGAATTATGGATCTACTTGTTATTACGAAACGAATGATACCCATCTCCTCCCTGTAGACAACTGGTCCTTATTATCTGAATTCCCGAATCTTTTTTATTTTCCCGCGTAATAATTGAATTTTCCGTAAAAACGCATACGAATTATTGATCTACTTGTTAATACGAATCGAATGATACCCATCTCGTCCCTTTCGACAACTCGTCCCTGTTGCCTAAATTCCCGAATCTGTTTTATTTTCCCGCGTAATAATGGAATTTTCCGGAAAAACGCATACGAATTATTGATCTACTTGTTAATACGAATCGAATGATACCCATCTCCTCCCTGTCGACAAATGGTCCTTATTGTCTTAATTCCCGAATCTTTTTTATTTTCCCGGGTAATAATTGAATTTTCCGGAAAAATGCATACGAATTATTGATCTACTTGTTAATACGAATCGAATGATACCCATCTCGTTCCTGTCGACAACTAGTCCCTATTGTCTAAATTCCCGAATCTTTTTTATTCTCCCGGGTAATAATTGAATTTTCGGTGAAAACGCATACGAATTATTGATCTACTTGTTAATGCGAATCGAATGATACCCAACTCGTCCCTGTCTACAACTGGTCCCTGTTGCCTAAATTCCCGAATCTTTTTTATTTTCCCGCGTAATAATTAAATTTTCCGGAAAAACGCATAAGAATTATTGATCTACTTGTTAATACGAATCGAATGATACCCATCTCCTCCCTTTCGACAACTGCTCCTTATTGTCCTAATTCCCGAATTTTTTTTATTTTCCCGGGTAATAATTGAATTTTCCTGAAAAACGCATACGAATTATTGATCTACTTGTTAATACGAATCGAATGATACCCATCTCGTCCCTGTCGACAATAGGTCCCTGTGGCCTAAATTCCCGAATCTTTTTTATTTTCCCGCGTAATAATTGAATTTTCTGGAAAAACGCATACGAATTATTGATCTACTTGTTAATACGAATCGAATGATACCCGTCTCCTCCCTGTCGACAACTGGTCCTTATTGTCTTAATTCCCGAATCTTTTTTATTTTCCCGGGTAATAATTGAATTTTCCGGAAAAACGCATACGAATTATTGATCTACTTGTTAATACGAATCGAATGATACCCATCTCGTCCCTGTCGACAACTGGTCCCTGTTGCCTAAATTCTCGAATCTTTTTTATTTTCTCGCGTAATAATTGAATTTTCCGGAAAAACGCATACGAATTATTGATCTACTTGTTAATACGAAGCGAATGGTACCCATCTCCTCCCTGTTGACAACTGGTCCTTATTGTCTTAATTCCCGAATCTTTTTCATTTTCCCGGGTAATAATTGAATTTTCCGGAAAAACGCATACGAATTATTGATCTACTTGTTAATACGAATCGAATGATACCCATCTCCTCCCTGTCGACAACTGGTCCCTGTTGCCTAAATTCCCGAATCTTTTTTATTTTCCCGCGTAATAATTGAATTTTCCGGAAAAACGCATACGAATTATTGATCTACTTGTTAATACGAATCGAATGATACGCATCTCGTCCCTGTCGACAACTGGTCCCTGTTGCCTAAATTCCCGAATCTATTTATTTTCCCGCGTAATAATTGAATTTTCAGGAAAAACGCATACGAATTATTGATCTACTTGTTAATACGAATCGAATTATACCCATCTCGTCCCTGTCGACAACAGGTCCCTGTTGCCTAAATTCCCGAATCTTTTTTATTTTCCCGGGTAATAATTGAATTATCCGGAAAAAAGCATACGAATTATTGATCTACTTGTTAATACGAATCGAATGATACCCATCTCCTTCCTGTAGACAACTGGTCCTTATTGTCTTAATTCCTGAATCTTTTTTATTTTCCCGGATAATAATTGAATTTTCCGGAAAAACGCATACGAAATATTGATCTACTTTTTAATACGAATCGAATTATACCCATCTCGTCCCTGTCGACAACTGGTCCCTGTTGCCTAAATTGCCGAATCTTTTTTATTTTCCCGGGTAATAATTGAATTTTCGCGGAAAAGGCGTACGAATTATTGATCTACTTGTTAATACGAATCGAACGATACCCATCTCGTCCCTGTCGACAGCAGGTCCCTATTGTCTAAATTCCCGAATCTTTTTTATTTTCCCGGGTAATAATTGAATTTTCGGGGAAAACGCATACGAATTATTGATCTACTTGTTAATGCGAATCGAATGATACCCATATCGTCCCTGTCGACAACTAGTCCCTATTGTCTAAATTCCCGAATCTTTTTTATTTTCCCGGGTAATAATTGAATTTTCGGTGAAAACGCATACGAATTATTGATCTACTTGTTAATGCGAATCGAATGATACCCATCTCGTCCCTGTCTACAACTGGTCCCTGTTGCCTAAATTCCCGAATCTTTTTTATTTTCCCGCGTAATAATTAAATTTTCCGGAAAAACGCATACGAATTATTGATCTACTTGTTAATACGAATCGAATGATACCCATCTCCTCCCTTTCGACAACTGGTCCTTATTGTCCTAATTCCCGAATTTTTTTTATTTTCCCGGGTAATAATTGAATTATCCGGAAAAACGCATACGAATTATTGATCTACTTGTTAATACGAATCGAATGATACCCATCTCGTCCCTGTCGACAAGAGGTCCCTGTTGCCTAAATTCCCGAATCTTTTTTATTTTCCCGCGTAATAATTGAATTTTCCGGAAAAACGCATAAGAATTATTGATCTACTTGTTAATACGAATCGAATGATACCCATCTCCTCCCTTTCGACAACTGGTCTTTATTGTCCTAATTCCCGAATCTTTTTTATTTTCCCGCGTAATAATTGAATTTTCCGGAAAAACGCATACGAATTAATGATCTACTTGTTAATACGAATCGAATGATGCCCATCTCCTCTGTGTCGACAACTGGTCCTTATTGTCTTAATTCCCGAATCTTTTTTATTTTCCCGGGTAATAATTGAATTTTCCGGAAAAACGCATACGAATTATTGATCTACTTGTTAATACGAATCGAATGATACCCATCTCGTCCCTGTCGACAACTTGTCCCTGTTGCCTAAATTCTCGAATCTTTTTTATTTTCCCGCGTAATAATTGAATTTTCCGGAAAAACGCATACGAATTATTGATCTACATGTTAATACGAATCGAATGATACCCATCTCCTCCCTGTTGACAACTGGTCCCTGTTGCCTAAATTCCCGAATCTGTTTTATATTCCCGCGTAATAATTGAATTTTCCGGAAAAACGCATACGAATTATTGATCTACTTGTTATTACGAAACGAATGATACCCATCTCCTCCCTGTAGACAACTGGTCCTTATTATCTGAATTCTCGAATCTTTTTTATTTTCCCGCGTAATAATTGAATTTTTCGTAAAAACGCATAAGAAATTATTGATCTACTTGTTAATACGAATCGAATGATACCCATCTCGTCCCTTTGGACAACTCGTCCCTGTTGCCTAAATTCCCGAATCTGTTTTATTTTCCCGCGTAATAATGGAATTTTCCGGAAAAACGCATACGAATTATTGATCTACTTGTTAATACGAATCGAATGATACCCATCTCCTCCCTGTCGACAAATGGTCCTTATTGTCTTAATTCCCGAATCTTTTTTATTTTCCCGGGTAATAATTGAATTTTCCGGAAAAATGCATACGAATTATTGATCTACTTGTTAATACGAATCGAATGATACCCATCTCGTTCCTGTCGACAACTAGTCCCTATTGTCTAAATTCCCGAATCTTTTTTATTCTCCCGGGTAATAATTGAATTTTCGGTGAAAACGCATACGAATTATTGATCTACTTGTTAATGCGAATCGAATGATACCCAACTCGTCCCTGTCTACAACTGGTCCCTGTTGCCTAAATTCCCGAATCTTTTTTATTTTCCCGCGTAATAATTAAATTTTCCGGAAAAACGCATAAGAATTATTGATCTACTTGTTAATACGAATCGAATGATACCCATCTCCTCCCTTTCGACAACTGCTCCTTATTGTCCTAATTCCCGAATTTTTTTTATTTTCCCGGGTAAAATTTGAATTTTCCTGAAAAACGCATACGAAATATTGATCTACTTGTTAATACAAATCGAATGATACCCATCTCGTCCCTGTCGACAAGAGGTCCCTGTGGCCTAAATTCCCGAATCTTTTTTATTTTCCCGCGTAATAATTGAATTTTCTGGAAAAACGCATACGAATTATTGATCTACTTGTTAATACGAATCGAATGATACCCGTCTCCTCCCTGTCGACAACTGGTCCTTATTGTCTTAATTCCCGAATCTTTTTTATTTTCCCGGGTAATAATTGAATTTTCCGGAAAAACGCATACGAATTATTGATCTACTTGTTAATACGAATCGAATGATACCCATCTCCTCCCTGTCGACAACTGGTCCCTGTTGCCTAAATTCCCGAATCTTTTTTATTTTCCCGCGTAATAATTGAATTTTCCGGAAAAACGCATACGAATTATTGATCTACTTGTTAATACGAATCGAATGATACCCATCTCGTCGCTGTCGACAACTGGTCCCTGTTGCCTAAATTCCCGAATCTATTTATTTTCCCGCGTAATAATTGAATTTTCAGGAAAAACGCATACGAATTATTGATCTACTTGTTAATACGAATCGAATTATACCCATCTCGTCCCAGTCGACAACAGGTCCCTGTTGCCTAAATTCCCGAATCTTTTTTATTTTCCCGGGTAATAATTGAATTATCCGGAAAAAAGCATACGAATTATTGATCTACTTGTTAATACGAATCGAATGATACCCATCTCCTTCCTGTAGACAACTGGTCCTTATTGTCTTAATTCCTGAATCTTTTTTATTTTCCCGGGTAATAATTGAATTTTCCGGAAAAACGCATACGAAATATTGATCTACTTGTTAATACGAATCGAATTATACCCATCTCGTCCCTGTCGACAACTGGTCCCTGTTGCCTAAATTGCCGAATCTTTTTTATTTTCCCGGGTAATAATTGAATTTTCGCGGAAAAGGCGTACGAATTATTGATCTACTTGTTAATACGAATCGAACGATACCCATCTCGTCCCTGTCGACAGCAGGTCCCTATTGTCTAAATTCCCGAATCTTTTTTATTTTCCCGGGTAATAATTGAATTTTCGGGGAAAACGCATACGAATTATTGATCTACTTGTTAATGCGAATCGAATGATACCCATCTCGTCCCTGTCGACAACTAGTCCCTATTGTCTAAATTCCCGAATCTTTTTTATTTTCCCGGGTAATAATTGAATTTTCGGTGAAAACGCATACGAATTATTGATCTACTTGTTAATGCGAATCGAATGATACCCATCTCGTCCCTGTCTACAACTGGTCCCTGTTGCCTAAATTCCCGAATCTTTTTTATTTTCCCGCGTAATAATTAAATTTTCCGGAAAAACGCATAAGAATTATTGATCTACTTGTTAATACGAATCGAATGATACCCGTCTCCTCCCTTTCGACAACTGGTCCTTATTGTCCTAATTCCCGAATTTTTTTTATTTTCCCGGGTAATAATTGAATTATCCGGAAAAACGCATACGAATTATTGATCTACTTGTTAATACGAATCGAATGATACCCATCTCGTCCCTGTCGACAAGAGGTCCCTGTTGCCTAAATTCCCGAATCTTTTTTATTTTCCCGCGTAATAATTGAATTTTCTGGAAAAACGCATACGAATTATTGATCTACTTGTTAATACGAATCGAATGATACCCGTCTCCTCCCTGTCGACAACTGGTCCTTATTGTCTTAATTCCCGAATCTTTTTAATTTTCCCGGGTAATAATTGAATTTTCCGGAAAATCGCATACGAATTATTGATCTACTTGTTAATACGAATCGAATGATACCCATCTCGTCCTCGTCGACAACTGGTCCCTGTTGCCTAAATTCTCGAAACTTTTTTATTTTCCCGCGTAATAATTGAATTTTCCGGAAAAACGCATACGAATTATTGATCTACTTGTTAATACGAAGCGAATGATACCCATCTCCTCCCTGTTGACAACTGGTCCTTATTGTCTTAATTCCCGAATCTTTTTCATTTTCCCGGGTAATAGTTGAATTTTCAGGAAAAACGCATACGAATTATTGATCTACTTGTTAATACGAATCGAATGATACCCATCTCGTCCCTGTCGACAACTGGTCCCTGTTGTCTAAATTCCCGAATCTTTTTTATTTTCTTGCGTAATAATTTAATTTTCCGGAAAAACGCATACGAATTATTGATCTACTTGTTAATACGAATCGAATGATACCCATCTCGTCGCTGTCGACAACTGGTCCCTGTTGCCTAAATTCCCGAATCTTTTTTATTTTCCCGCGTAATAATTGAATTTTCAGGAAAAACGCATACGAATTATTGATCTACTTGTTAATACGAATCGAATTATAAACATCTCGTCCCTGTCGACAACAGGTCCCTGTTGCCTAAATTCCCGAATCTTTTTTATTTTCCCGGGTAATAATATAATTATCCGGAAAAAAGCATACGAATTATTGATCTACTTGTTAATACGAATCGAATGATACCCATCTCCTTCCTGTAGACAACTGGTCCTTATTGTCTTAATTCCTGAATCTTTTTTATTTTCCCGGGTAATAATTGAATTTTCCGGAAAAACGCATACGAAATATTGATCTACTTGTTAATACGAATCGAATGATACCCATCTCCTCCCTGTCGACAGCTGGTCCCTATTGTCTAAATTCCCGAATCTTTTTTATTTTCCCGGGTAATAATTGAATTTTCGGGGAAAACGCATACGAATTATTGATCTACTTGTTAATGCGAATCGAATGATACGCATCTCGTCCCTGTCGACAACTGGTCCCTGTTGCCTAAATTGCCGAATCTTTTTTATTTTCCCGGGTAATAATTGAATTTTCGCGGAAAAGGCGTACGAATTATTGATCTACTTGTTAATACGAATCGAACGATACCCATCTCGTCCCTGTCGACAGCTGGTCCCTATTGTCTAAATTCCCGAATCTTTTTTATTTTCCCGGGTAATAATTGAATTTTCGGGAAAAACGCATACGAATTATTGATCTACTTGTTAATGCGAATCGAATGATACCCATCTCGTCCCTGTCGACAACTAGTCCCTGTTGCCTAAATTCCCGAATCTTTTTTATTTTCCTGCGTAATAATGGAATTTTCCGGTAAAACGCATACGAATTATTGATCTACTTGTTAATACGAATCGAATGATACCCATCTCCTCCCTGTCGACAAATGGTCATTATTGTCTTAATTCCCGAATCTTTTTTATTTTCCCGGGTAATAATTGGATTTTCCGGAAAAATGCATACGAATTATTGATCTACTTGTTAATACGAATCGAATGATACCCATCTCGTCCCTGTCGACAACTTGTCCCTATTGTCTAAATTCCCGAATCTTTTTTATTTTCCCGGGTAATAATTAAATTTTCGGTGAAAACGCATACGAATTATTGATCTACTTGTTAATGCGAATCGAATGATACCCATCTCGTCCCTGTCTAAAACCGGTCCCTGTCGCCTAAATTCCCGAATCTTTTTTATTTTCCCGCGTAATAATTAAATTTTCCGGAAAAACGCATAAGAATTATTGATCTACTTGTTAATACGAATCGAATGATACCCATCTCCTCCCTTTCGACAACTGGTCCTTATTGTCCTAATTCCCGAATTTCTTTTTATTTTCCCGGGTAATAATTGAATTTTCCGTAAAAACGCATACGAATTATTGATCTACTTGTTAATACGAATCGAATGATACCCATCTCGTCCCTGTCGACAAGAGGTCCCTGTTGCCTAAATTCCCGAATTTTTTTATTTTCCCGCGTAATAATTGAATTTTCTGGAAAAACGCATACGAATTATTGATCTACTTGTTAATACGAATCGAATGATACCCGTCTCCTCCCTGTCGACAACTGGTCATTATTGTCTTAATTCCCGAATCTTTTTTATTTTCCCGGGTAATAATTGAATTTTCAGGAAAAACGCATACGAATTATTGATCTACTTGTTAATACGAATCGAATGATACCCATCTCGTCCCTGTCGACAACTGTTCCCTGTTGCCTAAATTCTCGAATCTTTTTTATTTTCCCGCGTAATAATTGAATTTTCCGGAAAAACGCATACGAATTATTGATCTACTTGTTAATACGAAGCGAATGATACCCATCTCCTCCCTGTTGACAACTGGTCCTTATTGTCTTAATTCCCGAATCTTTTTCATTTTCCCGGGTAATAATTGAATTTTCCGGAAAAACGCATACGAATTATTGATCTACTTGTTAATACGAATCGAATGATACCCATCTCGTCCCTGTCGACAACTGGTCCCTCTTGCCTAAATTCCCGAATCTTTTTTATTTTCCCGCGTAATAATTGAATTTTCCGGAAAAACGCATACGAATTATTGATCTACTTGTTAATACGAATCGAATGATACCCATCTCGTCGCTGTCGACAACTGGTCCCTGTTGCCTAAATTCCCGAATCTTTTTTATTTTCCCGCGTAATAATTGAATTTTCAGGAAAAACGCATACGAATTATTGATCTACTTGTTAATACGAATCGAATTATACCCATCTCGTCCCAGTCGACAACAGGTCCCTGTTGCCTAAATTCCCGAATCTTTTTTATTTTCCCGGGTAATAATTGAATTATCCGAAAAAAAGCATACGAATTATTGATCTACTTGTTAATACGAATCGAATGATACCCATCTCCTTCCTGTAGACAACTGGTCCTTATTGTCTTAATTCCTGAATCTTTTTTATTTTCCCGGGTAATAATTGAATTTTCCGGAAAAACGCATACGAAATATTGATCTACTTGTTAATACGAATCGAATTATACCCATCTCGTCCCTGTCGACAACTGGTCCCTGTTGCCTAAATTCAAGAATCTTTTTTATTTTCCCGCGTAATAATTCAATTTTCCGGAAAAACGCATACGAATTATTGATCTACTTGTTAATACGAATCGAATGATACGCATCTCGTCCCTGTCGACAACTGCTCCCTGTTGCTTAAATTCCCGAATGTTTTTTATTTTCCCGGGTAATAATTGAATTTTCGCGGAAAAGGCGTACGAATTATTGATCTACTTGTTAGTACGAATCGAATGATACCCATCTCGTCCCTGTCGACAGCTGGTCCCTATTGTCTAAATTCCCGAATCTTTTTTATTTTCCCGGGTAATAATTGAATTTTCGGGGAAAACGCATAGGAATTATTGATCTACTTGTTAATGCGAATCGAATGATACGCATCTCGTCCCTGTCGACAACTGGTCCATGTTGCCTAAATTGCCGAATCTTTTTTATTTTCCCGGCTAATAATTGAATTTTCGCGGAAAAGGCGTACGAATTATTGATCTACTTGTTAATACGAATCGAATGATACCCATCTCCTCCCTGTCGACAACTGGTCCTTATTGTCGTAATTCCCGAATCTTTTTTATTTTCCCGCGTAATAATTGAATTTTCCGGAAAAACGCATATGAATTATTGATCTATTTGTTAATACGAATCGAATGATACGCATCTCGTCCCTGTCAACAGCTGGTCACTGTTGCTTAAATTCCCGAATCTTTTTTATTTTCCCGGGTAATAATTGAATTTTCGCGGAAAAGGCGTACTAATTATTGATCTACTTGTTAATGCGAATCGAATGATACCCATCTCGTCCTTGTCGACAGCTGGTCCCTATTTTCTAAATTCCCGAATCCTTTTTATTTTCCCAGGTAATAATTGAATTTTCGGGGAAAAGGCGTACGAATTATTGATCTACTTATTAATACGAATCGAAATGATACGCATTTCGTCCCTGTCGGCAACTGGTCCCTGTTTCCTAAATTCCCGAATCTTTTTTATTTTCCCGGGTAATAATTGAATTTTCAGGGAAAAGGCGTACGAATTATTGATCTACTTGTTAATACGAATCGAATAATACCCATCTCGTCCCTGTCGACAACTGGTCCCTGTTGCCTAAATTCCCGAATCTCTTTTATTTTCCCGCGTAATAATTGAATTTTCCGGAAAAACGCATACGAATTAATGATCTACTTGTTAATACGAATCGAATGATACCCATCTCCTCCGTGTCGACAACTGGTCCTTATTGTCTTAATTCCCGAATCTTTTTTATTTTCCCGCGTAATAATTGAATTTTCCGGAAAAACGCATACGAATTATTGATCTACTTGTTAATACGAATCGAATGATACCCATCTCCTCCGTGTCGACAACTGGTCCTTATTGTCTTAATTCCCGAATCTTTTTTATTTTCCCGGGTAATAATTGAATTTTCCGGAAAAACGCATACGAATTATTGATCTACTTGTTAATACGAATCGAATGATACCTATCTCCTCCCTGTCGACAACAGGTCCTTATTGTCTTAATTCCCGAATCTTTTTTATTTTCCCGGGTAATAATTGAATTTTCGCAGAAAAGGCGTACGAATTATTGATCTACTTGTTAATACGAATCGAATGATACCCATCTCCTCCCTGTCGACAGCTGGTCCCTATTGTCTAATTTCCCGAATCTTTTTTATTTTCCCCGGTAATAATTGAATTTTCCGGAAAAACGCATACGAATTATTGATCTACTTGATAATACGAATCGAATGATACCCATCTCCTCCCTGTCGAAAACTGGTCCTTATTGTCTTAATTCCGGAATCTTCTTTATTTTCTCGGGTAATAATTGAATTTTCCAGAAAAACGCATGCGAATTATTGATCTACTTGTTAATACGAATCGAATGATACCAATCTCGTCCCGGTCGACAACTGGTCCCTGTTGCCTAAATTCCCGAATCTTTTTTATTTTCCCCCGTAATAATTGATTTTCCAGAAAAACGCATACGAATTATTGATCTACTTGTTAATACGAATCGAATGATACCCATCTCCTCCCTGTCGACAACTGGTCCTTATTATCTGAATTCCCGAATCTTTTTTATTTTCCCTGGTAATAATTGAATTTTCCGTAAAAACGCATACGAATTATTGATCTACTTGTTAATACGAATCGAATGATACCCATCTCGTTCCTTTCGACAACTGGTCCCTGTTGCCTAAATTCCCGAATCTTTTTTATTTTCCCGCGTAATAATTGAATTTTCCGGAAAAACGCATACGAATTATTGATCTACTTGTTAATACGAATCGAATGATACCCATCTCCTCCCTGTCGACAAATGGTCCTTATTGTCTTAATTCCCGAATCTTTTTTATTTTCCCGGGTAATAATTGAATTTTCCGGAAAAATGCATACGAATTATTGATCTACTTGCTAATACGAATCGAATGATACCCATCTCGTCCCTGTCGACAACTAGTCCCTATTGTCTAAATTCCCGAATCTTTTTATTTTCCCGGGTAATAATTGAATTTTCGGTGAAAACGCATACGAATTATTGATCTACTTGTTAATACGAATCGAATGATACCCGTCTCCTCCCTGTCGACAACTGGTCCTTATTGTCTTAATTCCCGAATCTTTTTTATTTTCCCGGGTAATAATTGAATTTTCCGGAAAAACGCATACGAATTATTGATCTACTTGTTAATACGAATCGAATGATACCCATCTCGTCCCTGTCGACAACTGGTCCTTGTTGCCTAAATTCTCGAATCTTTTTTATTTTCCCGCGTAATAATTGATTTTTCCGGAAAAACGCATACGAATTATTGATCTACATGTTAATACGAATCGAATGATACCCATCTCCTCCCTGTTGACAACTGGTCCTTATTGTCTTCATTCCCGAATCTTTTTTATTTTCCCGGGTAATAATTGAATTTTCCGGAAAAACGCATACCAATTATTGATCTACTTGTTAATACGAATCGAATGATACCCATCTCGTCCCTGTCGACAACTGGTCCCTGTTGCCTAAATTCCCGAATCTTTTTTCTTTTCCCGGGTACTAATTGAATTTTTCGGAAAAACGCATACGAATTATTGATCTACTTGTTAATACGAATCGAATGATACCCATCTCGTCGCTGTCGACAACTGGTCCCTGTTGCCTAAATTCCCGAATCTTTTTTATGTTCCCGCGTAATAATTGAATTTTCAGGAAAAACGCATACGAATTATTGATCTACTTGTTAATACGAATCGAATTATACCCATCTCGTCCCTGTCGTCAACAGGTCCCTGTTGCCTAAATTGCCGAATCTTTTTTATTTTCCCGGGTAATAATTGAATTTTCGCGGAAAAGGCGTACGAATTATTGATCTACTTGTTATTACGAATCGAATGATACCCATCTCCTCACTGTCGACAACTGGTCCTTATTGTCTTAATTCCCGAATCTTTTTTATTTTGCCGGGTAATAATTGAATTTTCCGGAAAAACGCATACGAATTATTGATCTACTTGTTAATACGAATCGAATGATACCCATCTCGTCCCGGTCGACAACTGGTCCCTGTTGCCTAATTTCCCGAATCTTTTTTATTTTCCCGGGTAATAATTGAATTTTCCGGAAAAACGCATACGAATTATTGATCTACTTGTTATTACGAATCGAATGATACCCATCTCCTCCCTGTCGAAAACTGGTCCTTATTGTCTTAATTCCCGAATCTTTTTTATTTTTCCGCGTAATAATTGAATTTTCCGGAAAAACGCATACGAATTATTGATCTACTTGTTATTACGAATCGAATGATACCCATCTCCTCCCTGTCGAAAACTGGTCTTTATTGTCTTAATTCCCGAATCTTTTTTATTTTGCCGGGTATAATTGAATTTTCCGGAAAAACGCATGCGAATTATTGATCTACTTGTTAATACGAATCGAATGATACCCATCTCGTCCCGGTCGACAACTGGTCCCTGTTGCCTAAATTCCCGAATCTTTTTTATTTTCCCCCGTAATAATTGAATTTTCCGGAAAAACGCATACGAATTATTGATCTACTTGTTAATACGAATCGAATGATACCCATCTCCTCCCTGTCGACAACTGGTCCTTATTATCTGAATTCCCGAATCTTTTTTATTTTCCCTGGTAATAATTGAATTTTCCGTAAAAACGCATACGAATTATTGATATACTTGTTAATACGAATCGAATGATACCCATCTCGTCCCTTTCGACAACTGGTCCCTGTTGCCTAAATTCCCGAATCTTTTTTATTTTCCCGCGTAATAATGGAATTTTCCGGAAAAACGCATACGAATTATTGATCTACTTGTTAATACGAATCGAATGATACCCATCTCCTCCCTGTCGACAAATGGTCCTTATTGTCTTAATTCCCGAATCTTTTTTATTTTCCCGGGTAAAAATTGAATTTTCCGGAAAAATGCATACGAATTATTGATCTACTTGTTAATACGAATCGAATGATACCCATCTCGTCCCTGTCGACAACTAGTCCCTATTGTCTAAATTCCCGAATCTTTTTTATTTTCCCGGGTAATAATTGAATTTTTGGTGAAAACGCATACGAATTATTGATCTACTTGTTAATGCGAATCGAATGATACCCATCTCGTCCCTGTCTACAACTGGTCCCTGTTGCCTAAATTCCCGAATCTTTATTTTCCCGCGTAATAATTAAATTTTCCGGAAAAACGCATAAGAATTATTGATCTACTTGTTAATACGAATCGAATGATACCCATCTCCTCCCTTTCAACAACTGGTCCTTATTGTCCTAATTCCCGAATTTTTTTATTTTCCCGGTTAATAATTGAATTTTCCGGAAAAACGCATACGAATTATTGATCTACTTGTTAATACGAATCGAATGATATCCATCTCGTCCCTGTCGACAAGAGGCCCCTGTTGCCTAAATTCCCGAATCTTTTTTATTTTCCCGCGTAATAATTGAATTTTCCGGAAAAACGCATACGAATTATTGATCTATTTGTTAATACGAATCGAATGATACCCGTCTCCTCCCTGTCGACAACTGGTCCTTATTGTCTTAATTCCCGAATCTTTTTTATTTTCCCGGGTAATAATTGAATTTTCCTGGAAAAACGCAAACGAATTATTGATCTACTTGTTAATACGAATCGAATGATACCCATCTCGTCCCTGTCGACAACTGGTACCTGTTGCCTAAATTCTCGAATCTTTTTTATTTTCCCGCGTAATAATTGAATTTTCCGGAAAAACGCATACGAATTATTGATCTACATGTTAATACGAATCGAATGATACCCATCTCCTCCCTGTTGACAACTGGTCCTTATTGTCTTAATTCCCGAATCTTTTTTATTTTCCCGGGTAATAATTGAATTTTCCGGAAAAACGCATACCAATTATTGATCTACTTGTTAATACGAATCGAATGATACCCATCTCGTTCCTTTCGACAACTGGTCCCTGTTGCCTAAATTCCCGAATCTTTTTTATTTTCCCGCGTAATAATTGAATTTTCCGGAAAAACGCATACGAATTATTGATCTACTTGTTAATACGAATCGAATGATACCCATCTCCTCCCTGTCGACAACTGGTCCCTGTTGCCTAAATTCCCGAATCTTTTTTATTTTCCCGCGTAATAATTGAATTTTCCGGAAAAACGCATACGAATTATTGATCTACTTGTTAATACGAATCGAATGATACCCATCTCGTCGCTGTCGACAACTGGTCCCTGTTGCCTAAATTCCCGAATCTATTTATTTTCCCGCGTAATAATTGAATTTTCAGGAAAAACGCATACGAATTATTGATCTACTTGTTAATACGAATCGAATTATACCCATCTCGTCCCTGTCGACAACAGGTCCCTGTTGCCTAAATTCCCGAATCTTTTTTATTTTCCCGGGTAATAATTGAATTATCCGGAAAAAAGCATACGAATTATTGATCTACTTGTTAATACGAATCGAATGATACCCATCTCCTTCCTGTAGACAACTGGTCCTTATTGTCTTAATTCCTGAATCTTTTTTATTTTCCCGGGTAATAATTGAATTTTCCGGAAAAACGCATACGAAATATTGATCTACTTGTTAATACGAATCGAATTATACCCATCTCGTCCCTGTCGACAACTGGTCCCTGTTGCCTAAATTGCCGAATCTTTTTTATTTTCCCGGGTAATAATTGAATTTTCGCGGAAAAGGCGTACGAATTATTGATCTACTTGTTAATACGAATCGAACGATACCCATCTCGTCCCTGTCGACAGCAGGTCCCTATTGTCTAAATTCCCGAATCTTTTTTATTTTCCCGGGTAATAATTGAATTTTCGGGGAAAACGCATACGAATTATTGATCTACTTGTTAATGCGAATCGAATGATACCCATCTCGTCCCTGTCGACAACTAGTCCCTATTGTCTAAATTCCCGAATCTTTTTTATTTTCCCGGGTAATAATTGAATTTTCGGTGAAAACGCATACGAATTATTGATCTACTTGTTAATGCGAATCGAATGATACCCATCTCGTCCCTGTCTACAACTGGTCCCTGTTGCCTAAATTCCCGAATCTTTTTTATTTTCCCGCGTAATAATTAAATTTTCCGGAAAAACGCATAAGAATTATTGATCTACTTGTTAATACGAATCGAATGATACCCATCTCCTCCCTTTCGACAACTGGTCCTTATTGTCCTAATTCCCGAATTTTTTTTATTTTCCCGGGTAATAATTGAATTATCCGGAAAAACGCATACGAATTATTGATCTACTTGTTAATACGAATCGAATGATACCCATCTCGTCCCTGTCGACAAGAGGTCCCTGTTGCCTAAATTCCCGAATCTTTTTTATTTTCCCGCGTAATAATTGAATTTTCTGGAAAAACGCATACAAATTATTGATCTACTTGTTAATACGAATCGAATGATACCCGTCTCTTCCCTGTCGACAACTGGTCCTTATTGTCTTAATTCCCGAATCTTTTTTATTTTCCCGGGTAATAATTGAATTTTCCGGAAAATCGCATACGAATTATTGATCTACTTGTTAATACGAATCGAATGATACCCATCTCGTCCCTGTCGACAACTGGTCCCTGTTGCCTAAATTCTCGAATCTTTTTTATTTTCCCGCGTAATAATTGAATTTTCCGGAAAAACGCATACGAATTATTGATCTACTTGTTAATACGAAGCGAATGATACCCATCTCCTCCCTGTTGACAACTGGTCCTTATTGTCTTAATTCCCGAATCTTTTTCATTTTCCCGGGTAATAGTTGAATTTTCAGGAAAAACGCATACGAATTATTGATCTACTTGTTAATACGAATCGAATGATACCCATCTCGTCCCTGTCGACAACTGGTCCCTGTTGCCTAAATTCCCGAATCTTTTTTATTTTCCCGCGTAATAATTGAATTTTCCGGAAAAACGCATACGAATTATTGATCTACTTGTTAATACGAATCGAATGATACCCATCTCGTCGCTGTCGACAACTGGTCCCTGTTGCCTAAATTCCCGAATCTTTTTTATTTTCCCGCGTAATAATTGAATTTTCAGGAAAAACGCATACGAATTATTGATCTACTTGTTAATACGAATCGAATTATACCCATCTCGTCCCTGTCGACAACAGGTCCCTGTTGCCTAAATTCCCGAATCTTTTTTATTTTCCCGGGTAATAATATAATTATCCGGAAAAAAGCATACGAATTATTGATCTACTTGTTAATACGAATCGAATGATACCCATCTCCTTCCTGTAGACAACTGGTCCTTATTGTCTTAATTCCTGAATCTTTTTTATTTTCCCGGGTAATAATTGAATTTTCCGGAAAAACGCATACGAAATATTGATCTACTTGTTAATACGAATCGAATGATACCCATCTCCTCCCTGTCGACAGCTGGTCCCTATTGTCTAAATTCCCGAATCTTTTTTATTTTCCCGGGTAATAATTGAATTTTCGGGGAAAACGCATACGAATTATTGATCTACTTGTTAATGCGAATCGAATGATACGCATCTCGTCCCTGTCGACAACTGGTCCCTGTTGCCTAAATTGCCGAATCTTTTTTATTTTCCCGGGTAATAATTGAATTTTCGCGGAAAAGGCGTACGAATTATTGATCTACTTGTTAATACGAATCGAACGATACCCATCTCGTCCCTGTCGACAGCTGGTCCCTATTGTCTAAATTCCCGAATCTTTTTTATTTTCCCGGGTAATAATTGAATTTTCGGGGAAAACGCATACGAATTATTGATCTACTTGTTAATGCGAATCGAATGATACCCATCTCGTCCCTGTCGACAACTAGTCCCTGTTGCCTAAATTCCCGAATCTTTTTTATTTTCCCGCGTAATAATGGAATTTTCCGGTAAAACGCATACGAATTATTGATCTACTTGTTAATACGAATCGAATGATACCCATCTCCTCCCTGTCGACAAATAGTCATTATTGTCTTAATTCCCGAATCTTTTTTATTTTCCCGGGTAATAATTGGATTTTCCGGAAAAATGCATACGAATTATTGATCAACTTCCTTTAATACGAATCGAATGATACCCATCTCGTCCCTGTCGACAACTAGTCCCTATTGTCTAAATTCCCGAATCTTTTTTATTTTCCCGGGTAATAATTAAATTTTCGGTGAAAACGCATACGAATTATTGATCTACTTGTTAATGCGAATCGAATGATACCCATCTCGTCCCTGTCTAAAACCGGTCCCTGTCGCCTAAATTCCCGAATCTTTTTTATTTTCCCGCGTAATAATTAAATTTTCCGGAAAAACGCATAAGAATTATTGATCTACTTGTTAATACGAATCGAATGATACCCATCTCCTCCCTTTCGACAACTGGTCCTTATTGTCCTAATTCCCGAATTTCTTTTTATTTTCCCGGGTAATAATTGAATTTTCCGTAAAAACGCATACGAATTATTGATCTACTTGTTAATACGAATCGAATGATACCCATCTCGTCCCTGTCGACAAGAGGTCCCTGTTGCCTAAATTCCCGATTTTTTTTATTTTCCCGCGTAATAATTGAATTTTCTGGAAAAACGCATACGAATTATTGATCTACTTGTTAATACGAATCGAATGATACCCGTCTCCTCCCTGTCGACAACTGGTCATTATTGTCTTAATTCCCGAATCTTTTTTATTTTCCCGGGTAATAATTGAATTTTCAGGAAAAACGCATACGAATTATTGATCTACTTGTTAATGCGAATCGAATGATACCCATCTCGTCCCTGTCGACAACTGGTCCCTGTTGCCTAAATTCTCGAATCTTTTTTATTTTCCCGCGTAATAATTGAATTTTCCGGAAAAACGCATACGAATTATTGATCTACTTGTTAATACGAAGCGAATGATACCCATCTCCTCCCTGTTGACAACTGGTCCTTATTGTCTTAATTCCCGAATCTTTTTCATTTTCCCGGGTAATAATTGAATTTTCCGGAAAAACGCATACGAATTATTGATCTACTTGTTAATACGAATCGAATGATACCCATCTCGTCCCTGTCGACAACTGGTCCCTGTTGCCTAAATTCCCGAATCTTTTTTATTTTCCCGCGTAATAATTGAATTTTCCGGAAAAACGCATACGAATTATTGATCTACTTGTTAATACGAATCGAATGATACCCATTTCGTCGCTGTCGACAACTGGTCCCTGTTGCCTGAATTCCCGAATCTTTTTTATTTTCCCGCGTAATAATTGAATTTTCAGGAAAAACGCATACGAATTATTGATCTACTTGTTAATACGAATCGAATTATACCCATCTCGTCCCAGTCGACAACAGGTCCCTGTTGCCTAAATTCCCGAATCTTTTTTATTTTCCCGGGTAATAATTGAATTATCCGAAAAAAAGCATACGAATTATTGATCTACTTGTTAATACGAATCGAATGATACCCATCTCCTTCCTGTAGACAACTGGTCCTTATTGTCTTAATTCCTGAATCTTTTTTATTTTCCCGGGTAATAATTGAATTTTCCGGAAAAACGCATACGAAATATTGATCTATTTGTTAATACGAATCGAATTATACCCATCTCGTCCCTGTCGACAACTGGTCCCTGTTGCCTAAATTCAAGAATCTTTTTTATTTTCCCGCGTAATAATTCAATTTTCCGGAAAAACGCATACGAATTATTGATCTACTTGTTAATACGAATCGAATGATACGCATCTCGTCCCTGTCGACAACTGCTCCCTGTTGCTTAAATTCCCGAATGTTTTTTATTTTCCCGGGTAATAATTGAATTTTCGCGGAAAAGGCGTACGAATTATTGATCTACTTGTTAGTACGAATCGAATGATACCCATCTCGTCCCAGTCGACAGCTGGTCCCTATTGTCTAAATTCCCGAATCTTTTTTATTTTCCCGGGTAATAATTGAATTTTCGGGGAAAACGCATAGGAATTATTGATCTACTTGTTAATGCGAATCGAATGATACGCATCTCGTCCCTGTCGACAACTGGTCCATGTTGCCTAAATTGCCGAATCTTTTTTATTTTCCCGGCTAATAATTGAATTTTCGCGGAAAAGGCGTACGAATTATTGATCTACTTGTTAATACGAATCGAATGATACCCATCTCCTCCCTGTCGACAACTGGTCCTTATTGTCGTAATTCCCGAATCTTTTTTATTTTCCCGCGTAATAATTGAATTTTCCGGAAAAACGCATACGAATTATTGATCTATTTGTTAATACGAATCGAATGATACGCATCTCGTCCCTGTCAACAGCTGGTCACTGTTGCTTAAATTCCCGAATCTTTTTTATTTTCCCGGGTAATAATTGAATTTTCGCGGAAAAGGCGTACTAATTATTGATCTACTTGTTAATGCGAATCGAATGATACCCATCTCGTCCTTGTCGACAGCTGGTCCCTATTTTCTAAATTCCCGAATCCTTTTTATTTTCCCAGGTAATAATTGAATTTTCGGGGAAAAGGCGTACGAATTATTGATCTACTTATTAATACGAATCGAATGATACGCATTTCGTCCCTGTCGGCAACTGGTCCCTGTTTCCTAAATTCCCGAATCTTTTTTATTTTCCCGGGTAATAATTGAATTTTCAGGGAAAAGGCGTACGAATTATTGATCTACTTGTTAATACGAATCGAATAATACCCATCTCGTCCCTGTCGACAACTGGTCCCTGTTGCCTAAATTCCCGAATCTCTTTTATTTTCCCGCGTAATAATTGAATTTTCCGGAAAAACGCATACGAATTAATGATCTACTTGTTAATACGAATCGAATGATACCCATCTCCTCCGTGTCGACAACTGGTCCTTATTGTCTTAATTCCCGAATCTTTTTTATTTTCCCGCGTAATAATTGAATTTTCCGGAAAAACGCATACGAATTATTGATCTACTTGTTAATACGAATCGAATGATACCCATCTCCTCCGTGTCGACAACTGGTCCTTGTTGTCTTAATTCCCGAATCTTTTTTATTTTCCCGGGTAATAATTGAATTTTCCGGAAAAAGGCATACGAATTATTGATCTACTTGTTAATACGAATCGAATGATACCTATCTCCTCCCTGTCGACAACAGGTCCTTATTGTCTTAATTCCCGAATCTTTTTTATTTTCCCGGGTAATAATTGAATTCTCGCGGAAAAGGCGTACGAATTATTGATCTACTTGTTAATACGAATCCAATGATACCCATCTCCTCCCTGTCGACAACTGGTCCCTATTGTCTAATTTCCCGAATCTTTTTTATTTTCCCCGGTAATAATTGAATTTTCCGGAAAAACGCATACGAATTATTGATCTACTTGATAATACGAATCGAATGATACCCATCTCCTCCCTGTCGAAAACTGGTCCTTATTGTCTTAATTCCGGAATCTTCTTTATTTTCTCGGGTAATAATTGAATTTTCCAGAAAAACGCATGCGAATTATTGATCTACTTGTTAATACGAATCGAATGATACCCATCTCGTCCCGGTCGACAACTGGTCCCTGTTGCCTAAATTCCCGAATCTTTTTTATTTTCCCCCGTAATAATTGATTTTCCGGAAAAACGCATACGAATTATTGATCTACTTGTTAATACGAATCGAATGATACCCATCTCCTCCCTGTCGACAACTGGTCCTTATTATCTGAATTCCCGAATCTTTTTTATTTTCCCTGGTAATAATTGAATTTTCCGTAAAAACGCATACGAATTATTGATCTACTTGTTAATACGAATCGAATGATACCCATCTCGTTCCTTTCGACAACTGGTCCTTGTTGCCTAAATTCTCGAATCTTTTTTATTTTCCCGCGTAATAATTGAATTTTCCGGAAAAACTCATACGAATTATTGATCTACATGTTAATACGAATCGAATGATACCCATCTCCTCCCTGTTGACAACTGGTCCTTATTGTCTTCATTCCCGAATCTTTTTTATTTTCCCGGGTAATAATTGAATTTTCTGGAAAAACGCATACCAATTATTGATCTACTTGTTAATACGAATCGAATGATACCCATCTCGTCCCTGTCGACAACTGGTCCCTGTTGCCTAAATTCCCGAATCTTTTTTCTTTTCCCGGGTACTAATTGAATTTTTCGGAAAAACGCATACGAATTATTGATCTACTTGTTAATACGAATCGAATGATACCCATCTCGTCGCTGTCGACAACTGGTCCCTGTTGCCTAAATTCCCGAATCTTTTTTATGTTCCCGCGTAATAATTGAATTTTCAGGAAAAACGCATACGAATTATTGATCTACTTGTTAATACGAATCGAATTATACCCATCTCGTCCCTGTCGTCAACAGGTCCCTGTTGCCTAAATTGCCGAATCTTTTTTATTTTCCCGGGTAATAATTGAATTTTCGCGGAAAAGGCGTACGAATTATTGATCTACTTGTTATTACGAATCGAATGATACCCATCTCCTCACTGTCGACAACTGGTCCTTATTGTCTTAATTCCCGAATCTTTTTTATTTTGCCGGGTAATAATTGAATTTTCCGGAAAAACGCATACGAATTATTGATCTACTTGTTAATACGAATCGAATGATACCCATCTCGTCCCGGTCGACAACTGGTCCCTGTTGCCTAATTTCCCGAATCTTTTTTATTTTCCCGGGTAATAATTGAATTTTCCGGAAAAACGCATACGAATTATTGATCTACTTGTTATTACGAATCGAATGATACCCATCTCCTCCCTGTCGAAAACTGGTCCTTATTGTCTTAATTCCCGAATCTTTTTTATTTTTCCGCGTAATAATTGAATTTTCCGGAAAAACGCATACGAATTATTGATCTACTTGTTAATACGAATCGAATGATACCCATCTCCTCCCTGTCGACAACTGGTCCTTATTATCTGAATTCCCGAATCTTTTTTATTTTCCCTGGTAATAATTGAATTTTCCGGAAAAACGCATACGAATTATTGATCTACTTGTTAATACGAATCGAATGATACCCATCTCGTCCCGGTCGACAACTGGTCCCTGTTGCCTAATTTCCCGAATCTTTTTTATTTTCCCGGGTAATAATTGAATTTTCCGGAAAAACGCATACGAATTATTGATCTACTTGTTAATACGAATCGAATGATACCCATCTCGTCCCGGTCGACAACTGGTCCCTGTTGCCTAAATTCCCGAATCTTTTTTATTTTCCCCCGTAATAATTGAATTTTCCGGAAAAACGCATACGAATTATTGATCTACTTGTTAATACGAATCGAATGATACCCATCTCCTCCCTGTCGACAACTGGTCCTTATTATCTGAATTCCCGAATCTTTTTTATTTTCCCTGGTAATAATTGAATTTTCCGTAAAAACGCATACGAATTATTGATCTACTTGTTAATACGAATCGAATGATACCCATCTCGTCCCTTTCGACAACTGGTCCCTGTTGCCTAAATTCCCGAATCTTTTTTATTTTCCCGCGTAATAATGGAATTTTCCGGAAAAACGCATACGAATTATTGATCTACTTGTTAATACGAATCGAATGATACCCATCTCCTCCCTGTCGACAAATGGTCCTTATTGTCTTAATTCCCGAATCTTTTTTATTTTCCCGGGTAAAAATTGAATTTTCCTGGAAAAATGCATACGAATTATTGATCTACTTGTTAATACGAATCGAATGATACCCATCTCGTCCCTGTCGACAACTAGTCCCTATTGTCTAAATTCCCGAATCTTTTTTATTTTCCCGGGTAATAATTGAATTTTTGGTGAAAACGCATACGAATTATTGATCTACTTGTTAATGCGAATCGAATGATACCCATCTCGTCCCTGTCTACAACTGGTCCCTGTTGCCTAAATTCCCGAATCTTTTTTATTTTCCCGCGTAATAATTAAATTTTCCGGAAAAACGCATAAGAATTATTGATCTACTTGTTAATACGAATCGAATGATACCCATCTGCTCCCTTTCAACAACTGGTCCTTATTGTCCTAATTCCCGAATTTTTTTATTTTCCCGGTTAATAATTGAATTTTCCGGAAAAACGCATACGAATTATTGATCTACTTGTTAATACGAATCGAATGATATCCATCTCGTCCCTGTCGACAAGAGGCCCCTGTTGCCTAAATTCCCGAATCTTTTTTATTTTCCCGCGTAATAATTGAATTTTCCGGAAAAACGCATACGAATTATTGATCTACATGTTAATACGAATCGAATGATACCCATCTCCTCCCTGTTGACAACTGGTCCTTATTGTCTTCATTCCCGAATCTTTTTTATTTTCCCGGGTAATAATTGAATTTTCCGGAAAAACGCATACCAATTATTGATCTACTTGTTAATACGAATCGAATGATACCCATCTCGTCCCTGTCGACAACTGGTCCCTGTTGCCTAAATTCCCGAATCTTTTTTCTTTTCCCGGGTACTAATTGAATTTTTCGGAAAAACGCATA
Source organism: Thermobia domestica (assembly GCF_964235325.1). Lineage (NCBI taxonomy): Eukaryota > Metazoa > Arthropoda > Insecta > Zygentoma > Lepismatidae > Thermobia > Thermobia domestica. Next base: position 144,785,332 of record NC_137470.1, read on the forward strand.
CGAATTATTGATCTACTTGTTAATACGAATCGAATGATACCCATCTCGTCGCTGTCGACAACTGGTCCCTGTTGCCTAAATTCCCGAATCTTTTTTATGTTCCCGCGTAATAATTGAATTTTCAGGAAAAACGCATACGAATTATTGATCTACTTGTTAATACGAATCGAATTATACCCATCTCGTCCCTGTCGTCAACAGGTCCCTGTTGCCTAAATTGCCGAATCTTTTTTATTTTCCCGGGTAATAATTGAATTTTCGCGGAAAAGGCGTACGAATTATTGATCTACTTGTTATTACGAATCGAATGATACCCATCTCCTCACTGTCGACAACTGGTCCTTATTGTCTTAATTCCCGAATCTTTTTTATTTTGCCGGGTACTAATTGAATTTTCCGGAAAAACGCATACGAATTATTGATCTACTTGTTAATACGAATCGAATGATACCCATCTCGTCCCGGTCGACAACTGGTCCCTGTTGCCTAATTTCCCGAATCTTTTTTATTTTCCCGGGTAATAATTGAATTTTCCGGAAAAACGCATACGAATTATTGATCTACTTGTTATTACGAATCGAATGATACCCATCTCCTCCCTGTCGAAAACTGGTCCTTATTGTCTTAATTCCCGAATCTTTTTTATTTTTCCGCGTAATAATTGAATTTTCCGGAAAAACGCATACGAATTATTGATCTACTTGTTATTACGAATCGAATGATACCCATCTCCTCCCTGTCGAAAACTGGTCTTTATTGTCTTAATTCCCGAATCTTTTTTATTTTGCCGGGTATAATTGAATTTTCCGGAAAAACGCATGCGAATTATTGATCTACTTGTTAATACGAATCGAATGATACCCATCTCGTCCCGGTCGACAACTGGTCCCTGTTGCCTAAATTCCCGAATCTTTTTTATTTTCCCCCGTAATAATTGAATTTTCCGGAAAAACGCATACGAATTATTGATCTACTTGTTAATACGAATCGAATGATACCCATCTCCTCCCTGTCGACAACTGGTCCTTATTATCTGAATTCCCGAATCTTTTTTATTTTCCCTGGTAATAATTGAATTTTCCGTAAAAACGCATACGAATTATTGATCTACTTGTTAATACGAATCGAATGATACCCATCTCGTCCCTTTCGACAACTGGTCCCTCTTGCCTAAATTCCCGAATCTTTTTTATTTTCCCGCGTAATAATGGAATTTTCCGGAAAAACGCATACGAATTATTGATCTACTTGTTAATACGAATCGAATGATACCCATCTCCTCCCTGTCGACAAATGGTCCTTATTGTCTTAATTCCCGAATCTTTTTTATTTTCCCGGGTAAAAATTGAATTTTCCTGGAAAAATGCATACGAATTATTGATCTACTTGTTAATACGAATCGAATGATACCCATCTCGTCCCTGTCGACAACTAGTCCCTATTGTCTAAATTCCCGAATCTTTTTTATTTTCCCGGGTAATAATTGAATTTTTGGTGAAAACGCATACGAATTATTGATCTACTTGTTAATGCGAATCGAATGATACCCATCTCGTCCCTGTCTACAACTGGTCCCTGTTGCCTAAATTCCCGAATCTTTTTTATTTTCCCGCGTAATAATTAAATTTTCCGGAAAAACGCATAAGAATTATTGATCTACTTGTTAATACGAATCGAATGATACCCATCTGCTCCCTTTCAACAACTGGTCCTTATTGTCCTAATTCCCGAATTTTTTTATTTTCCCGGTTAATAATTGAATTTTCCGGAAAAACGCATACGAATTATTGATCTACTTGTTAATACGAATCGAATGATATCCATCTCGTCCCTGTCGACAAGAGGCCCCTGTTGCCTAAATTCCCGAATCTTTTTTATTTTCCCGCGTAATAATTGAATTTTCCGGAAAAACGCATACGAATTATTGATCTATTTGTTAATACGAATCGAATGATACCCGTCTCCTCCCTGTCGACAACTGGTCCTTATTGTCTTAATTCCCGAATCTTTTTTATTTTCCCCCGTAATAATTGAATTTTCCGGAAAAACGCATACGAATTATTGATCTACTTGTTAATACGAATCGAATGATACCCATCTCCTCCCTGTCGACAACTGGTCCTTATTATCTGAATTCCCGAATCTTTTTTATTTTCCCTGGTAATAATTGAATTTTCCGTAAAAACGCATACGAATTATTGATCTACTTGTTAATACGAATCGAATGATACCCATCTCGTCCCTTTCGACAACTGGTCCCTGTTGCCTAAATTCCCGAATCTTTTTTATTTTCCCGCGTAATAATGGAATTTTCCGGAAAAACGCATACGAATTATTGATCTACTTGTTAATACGAATCGAATGATACCCATCTCCTCCCTGTCGACAAATGGTCCTTATTGTCTTAATTCCCGAATCTTTTTTATTTTCCCGGGTAAAAATTGAATTTTCCTGGAAAAATGCATACGAATTATTGATCTACTTGTTAATACGAATCGAATGATACCCATCTCGTCCCTGTCGACAACTAGTCCCTATTGTCTAAATTCCCGAATCTTTTTTATTTTCCCGGGTAATAATTGAATTTTTGGTGAAAACGCATACGAATTATTGATCTACTTGTTAATGCGAATCGAATGATACCCATCTCGTCCCTGTCTACAACTGGTCCCTGTTGCCTAAATTCCCGAATCTTTTTTATTTTCCCGCGTAATAATTAAATTTTCCGGAAAAACGCATAAGAATTATTGATCTACTTGTTAATACGAATCGAATGATACCCATCTGCTCCCTTTCAACAACTGGTCCTTATTGTCCTAATTCCCGAATTTTTTTATTTTCCCGGTTAATAATTGAATTTTCCGGAAAAACGCATACGAATTATTGATCTACTTGTTAATACGAATCGAATGATATCCATCTCGTCCCTGTCGACAAGAGGCCCCTGTTGCCTAAATTCCCGAATCTTTTTTATTTTCCCGCGTAATAATTGAATTTTCCGGAAAAACGCATACGAATTATTGATCTACATGTTAATACGAATCGAATGATACCCATCTCCTCCCTGTTGACAACTGGTCCTTATTGTCTTCATTCCCGAATCTTTTTTATTTTCCCGGGTAATAATTGAATTTTCCGGAAAAACGCATACCAATTATTGATCTACTTGTTAATACGAATCGAATGATACCCATCTCGTCCCTGTCGACAACTGGTCCCTGTTGCCTAAATTCCCGAATCTTTTTTCTTTTCCCGGGTACTAATTGAATTTTTCGGAAAAACGCATACGAATTATTGATCTACTTGTTAATACGAATCGAATGATACCCATCTCGTCGCTGTCGACAACTGGTCCCTGTTGCCTAAATTCCCGAATCTTTTTTATGTTCCCGCGTAATAATTGAATTTTCAGGAAAAACGCATACGAATTATTGATCTACTTGTTAATACGAATCGAATTATACCCATCTCGTCCCTGTCGTCAACAGGTCCCTGTTGCCTAAATTGCCGAATCTTTTTTATTTTCCCGGGTAATAATTGAATTTTCGCGGAAAAGGCGTACGAATTATTGATCTACTTGTTATTACGAATCGAATGATACCCATCTCCTCACTGTCGACAACTGGTCCTTATTGTCTTAATTCCCGAATCTTTTTTATTTTGCCGGGTACTAATTGAATTTTCCGGAAAAACGCATACGAATTATTGATCTACTTGTTAATACGAATCGAATGATACCCATCTCGTCCCGGTCGACAACTGGTCCCTGTTGCCTAATTTCCCGAATCTTTTTTATTTTCCCGGGTAATAATTGAATTTTCCGGAAAAACGCATACGAATTATTGATCTACTTGTTATTACGAATCGAATGATACCCATCTCCTCCCTGTCGAAAACTGGTCCTTATTGTCTTAATTCCCGAATCTTTTTTATTTTTCCGCGTAATAATTGAATTTTCCGGAAAAACGCATACGAATTATTGATCTACTTGTTATTACGAATCGAATGATACCCATCTCCTCCCTGTCGAAAACTGGTCTTTATTGTCTTAATTCCCGAATCTTTTTTATTTTGCCGGGTATAATTGAATTTTCCGGAAAAACGCATGCGAATTATTGATCTACTTGTTAATACGAATCGAATGATACCCATCTCGTCCCGGTCGACAACTGGTCCCTGTTGCCTAAATTCCCGAATCTTTTTTATTTTCCCCCGTAATAATTGAATTTTCCGGAAAAACGCATACGAATTATTGATCTACTTGTTAATACGAATCGAATGATACCCATCTCCTCCCTGTCGACAACTGGTCCTTATTATCTGAATTCCCGAATCTTTTTTATTTTCCCTGGTAATAATTGAATTTTCCGTAAAAACGCATACGAATTATTGATCTACTTGTTAATACGAATCGAATGATACCCATCTCGTCCCTTTCGACAACTGGTCCCTGTTGCCTAAATTCCCGAATCTTTTTTATTTTCCCGCGTAATAATGGAATTTTCCGGAAAAACGCATACGAATTATTGATCTACTTGTTAATACGAATCGAATGATACCCATCTCCTCCCTGTCGACAAATGGTCCTTATTGTCTTAATTCCCGAATCTTTTTTATTTTCCCGGGTAAAAATTGAATTTTCCTGGAAAAATGCATACGAATTATTGATCTACTTGTTAATACGAATCGAATGATACCCATCTCGTCCCTGTCGACAACTAGTCCCTATTGTCTAAATTCCCGAATCTTTTTTATTTTCCCGGGTAATAATTGAATTTTTGGTGAAAACGCATACGAATTATTGATCTACTTGTTAATGCGAATCGAATGATACCCATCTCGTCCCTGTCTACAACTGGTCCCTGTTGCCTAAATTCCCGAATCTTTTTTATTTTCCCGCGTAATAATTAAATTTTCCGGAAAAACGCATAAGAATTATTGATCTACTTGTTAATACGAATCGAATGATACCCATCTGCTCCCTTTCAACAACTGGTCCTTATTGTCCTAATTCCCGAATTTTTTTATTTTCCCGGTTAATAATTGAATTTTCCGGAAAAACGCATACGAATTATTGATCTACTTGTTAATACGAATCGAATGATATCCATCTCGTCCCTGTCGACAAGAGGCCCCTGTTGCCTAAATTCCCGAATCTTTTTTATTTTCCCGCGTAATAATTGAATTTTCCGGAAAAACGCATACGAATTATTGATCTATTTGTTAATACGAATCGAATGATACCCGTCTCCTCCCTGTCGACAACTGGTCCTTATTGTCTTAATTCCCGAATCTTTTTTATTTTCCCGGGTAATAATTGAATTTTCCTGGAAAAACGCATACGAATTATTGATCTACTTGTTAATACGAATCGAATGATACCCATCTCGTCCCTGTCGACAACTGGTACCTGTTGCCTAAATTCTCGAATCTTTTTTATTTTCCCGCGTAATAATTGAATTTTCCGGAAAAACGCATACGAATTATTGATCTACATGTTAATACGAATCGAATGATACCCATCTCCTCCCTGTTGACAACTGGTCCTTATTGTCTTAATTCCCGAATCTTTTTTATTTTCCCGGGTAATAATTGAATTTTCCGGAAAAACGCATACCAATTATTGATCTACTTGTTAATACGAATCGAATGATACCCATCTCGTCCCTGTCGACAACTGGTCCCTGTTGCCTAAATTCCCGAATCTTTTTTCTTTTCCCGGGTACTAATTGAATTTTTCGGAAAAACGGATACGAATTATTGATCTACTTGTTAATACGAATCGAATGATACCCATCTCGTCGCTGTCGACAACTGGTCCCTGTTGCCTAAATTCCCGAATCTTTTTTATGTTCCCGCGTAATAATTAAATTTTCAGGAAAAACGCATACGAATTATTGATCTACTTGTTAATACGAATCGAATTATACCCATCTCGTCCCTGTCGTCAACAGGTCCCTGTTGCCTAAATTGCCGAATCTTTTTTATTTTCCCCCGTAATAATTGAATTTTCCGGAAAAACGCATACGAATTATTGATCTACTTGTTAATACGAATCGAATGATACCCATCTCGTCCCTTTCGACAACTGGTCCCTGTTGCCTAAATTCCCGAATCTTTTTTATTTTCCCGCGTAATAATGGAATTTTCCGGAAAGACGCATACGAATTATTGATCTACTTGTTAATACGAATCGAATGATACCCATCTCCTCCCTGTCGACAAATGGTCCTTATTGTCTTAATTCCCGAATCTTTTTTATTTTCCCGGGTAATAATTGAATTTTCCGGAAAAATGCATACGAATTATTGATCTACTTGTTAATACGAATCGAATGATACCCATCTCGTCCCTGTCGACAACTAGTCCCTATTGTCTAAATTCCCGAATCTTTTTTATTTTCCCGCGTAATAATTAAATTTTCCGGAAAAACGCATAAGAATTATTGATCTACTTGTTAATACGAATCGAATGATACCCATCTCCTCCCTTTCAACAACTGGTCCTTATTGTCCTAATTCCCGAATTTTTTTATTTTCCCGGGTAATAATTGAATTTTCCGGAAAAACGCATACGAATTATTGATCTACTTGTTAATACGAATCGAATGATACCCATCTCGTCCCTGTCGACTAGAGGCCCCTGTTGCCTAAATTCCCGAATCTTTTTTATTTTCCCGCGTAATAATTGCATTTTCCGGAAAAACGCATACGAATTATTGATCTATTTGTTAATACGAATCGAATGATACCCGTCTCCTCCCTGTCGACAACTGGTCCTTATTGTCTTAATTCCCGAATCTTTTTTATTTTCCCGGGTAATAATTGAATTTTCCGGAAAAACGCATACGAATTATTGATCTACCTGTTAATACGAATCGAATGATACCCATCTCGTCCCTGTCGACAACTGGTCCCTGTTGCCTAAATTCTCGAATCTTTTTTATTTTCCCGCGTAATAATTGAATTTTCCGGAAAAACGCATACCAATTATTGATCTACATGTTAATACGAATCGAATGATACCCATCTCCTCCCTGTTGACAACTGGTCCTTATTGTCTTAATTCCCGATTCTTTTTTATTTTCCCGGGTAATAATTGAATTTTCCGGAAAAACGCATACGAATTATTGATCTACTTGTTAATACGAATCGAATGATACCCATCTCGTCCCTGTCGACTAGAGGCCCCTGTTGCCTAAATTCCCGAATCTTTTTTATTTTCCCGCGTAATAATTGCATTTTCCGGAAAAACGCATACGAATTATTGATCTATTTGTTAATACGAATCGAATGATACCCGTCTCCTCCCTGTCGACAACTGGTCCTTATTGTCTTAATTCCCGAATCTTTTTTATTTTCCCGGGTAATAATTGAATTTTCCGGAAAAACGCATACGAATTATTGATCTACTTGTTAATACGAATCGAATGATACCCATCTCGTCCCTGTCGACAACTGGTCCCTGTTGCCTAAATTCTCGAATCTTTTTTATTTTCCCGCGTAATAATTGAATTTTCCGGAAAAACGCATACCAATTATTGATCTACATGTTAATACGAATCGAATGATACCCATCTCCTCCCTGTTGACAACTGGTCCTTATTGTCTTAATTCCCGATTCTTTTTTATTTTCCCGGGTAATAATTGAATTTTCCGGAAAAACGCATACGAATTATTAATCTACTTGTTAATACGAATCGAATGATACCCATCTCGTCCCTGTCGACAACTGGTCCCTGTTGCCTAAATTCCCGAATCTTTTTTATTTTCCCGCGTAATAATTGAATTTTCCGGAAAAACGCATACGAATTATTGACCTACTTGTTAATACGAATCGAATGATACCCATCTCGTCGCTGTCGACAACTGGTCCCTGTTGCCTAAATTCCCGAATCTTTTTTATTTTCCCGCGTAATAATTGAATTTTCCGGAAAAACGCATACGAATTATTGATCTACTTGTTAATACGAATCGAATGATACGCATCTCGTCCCTGTCGACAACTGGTCCCTGTTGCCTAATTTCCCGATGTTTTTTTATTTTCCCGGGTAATAATTGAATTTTCGCGGAAAAGGCGTACGAATTATTGATCTACTTGTTAGTACGAATCGAATGATACCCATCTCGTCTCTGTCGACAGCTGGTCCCTATTGTCTAAATTCCCGAATCTTTTTTATTTTCCCGGGTAATAATTGAATTTTCGGGGAAAACGCATACGAATTATTGATCTACTTGTTAATGCTAATCGAATGATACGCATCTCGTCCCTGTCGACAACTGGTCCCTGTTGCCTAAATTGCCGAATCTTTTTTATTTTCCCGGGTAATAATTGAATTTTCGCGGAAAAGGCGTACGAATTATTGACCTACTTGTTAATAGGAATCGAACGATACCCATCTCGTCCCTGTCGACAGCTGGTCCTTATTGTCTAAATTCCCAAATCTTTTTTATTTTCCCAGGTAATAATTGAATTTCCGGGGAAAAGGCGTACGAATTATTGATCTACTTATTAATACGAATCGAATGATACGCATTTCGTCCCTGTCGGCAACTGGTCCCTGTTTCCTAAATTCCCGAATCTTTTTTATTTTCCCGGGTAATAATTGAATTTTCAGGGAAAAGGCGTACGAATTATTGATCTACTTGTTAATACGAATCGAATAATACCCCTCTCGTCCCTGTCGACAACTGGTCCCTGTTGCCTAAATTCCCGAATCTTTTTTATTTTCCCGCGTAATAATTGAATTTTCCGGGAAAACGCATACGAATTAATGATCTACTTGTTAATACGAATCGAATGATACCCATCTCCTCCGTGTCGACAACTGGTCCTTATTGTCTTAATTCCGGAATCTTTTTTATTTTCCCGGGTAATAATTGAATTTTCCGGAAAAACGCATACGAATTATTGATCTACTTGTTAATACGAATCGAATGATACCCATCTCGTCCCTGTCGACAACTGGTCCCTGTTGCCTAAATTCTCGAATCTTTTTTATTTTCCCGCCTAATAATTGAATTTTCCGGAAAAACGCATACGAATTATTGATCTACATGTTAATACGAATCGAATGATACCCATCTCCTCCCTGTTGACAACTGGTCCCTGTTGCCTAAATTCCCGAATCTTTTTTATATTCCCGCGTAATAATTGAATTTTCCGGAAAAACGCATACGAATTATTGATCTACTTGTTATTACGAATCGAATGATACCCATCTCCTCCTTGTCGAAAACTGGTCCTTATTATCTGAATTCCCGATTCTTTTTTATTTTCCCGCGTAATAATTGAATTTTCCGTAAAAACGCATACGAATTATTGATCTACTTGTTAATACGAATCGAATGATACCCATCTCGTCCCTTTCGACAACTCGTCCCTGTTGCCTAAATTCTCGAATCTTTTTTATTTTCCCGCGTAATAATTGAATTTTCCGTAAAAACGCATACGAATTATTGATCTACTTGTTAGTACGAATCGAATGATACCCATCTCGTCTCTGTCGACAGCTGGTCCCTATTGTCTAAATTCCCGAATCTTTTTTATTTTCCCGGGTAATAATTGAATTTTCGGGGAAAACGCATACGAATTATTGATCTACTTGTTAATGCTAATCGAATGATACGCATCTCGTCCCTGTCGACAACTGGTCCCTGTTGCCTAAATTGCCGAATCTTTTTTATTTTCCCGGGTAATAATTGAATTTTCGCGGAAAAGGCGTACGAATTATTGACCTACTTGTTAATAGGAATCGAACGATACCCATCTCGTCCCTGTCGACAGCTGGTCCCTATTGTCTAAATTCCCAAATCTTTTTTATTTTCCCAGGTAATAATTGAATTTCCGGGGAAAAGGCGTACGAATTATTGATCTACTTATTAATACGAATCGAATGATACGCATTTCGTCCCTGTCGGCAACTGGTCCCTGTTTCCTAAATTCCCGAATCTTTTTTATTTTCCCTATTAATAATTGAATTTTCAGGGAAAAGGCGTACGAATTATTGATCTACTTGTTAATACGAATCGAATAATACCCATCTCGTCCCTGTCGACAACTGGTCCCTGTTGCCTAAATTCCCGAATCTTTTTTATTTTCCCGCGTAATAATTGAATTTTCCGGGAAAACGCATACGAATTAATGATCTACTTGTTAATACGAATCGAATGATACCCATCTCCTCCGTGTCGACAACTGGTCCTTATTGTCTTAATTCCCGAATCTTTTTTATTTTCCCGGGTAACAATTGAATTTTCCGGAAAAATGCATACGAATTATTGATCTACTTGTTAATACGAATCGAATGATACCATTCTCGTCATTGTCGACAACTAGTCCCTATTGTCTAAATTCCCGAATCTTTTTTGTTTTCCCGGGTGATAATTGAATTTTCGGTGAAAACGCATACGAATTATTGATCTACTTGTTAATGCGAATCGAATGATACGCATCTCGTCCCTGTCTACAACTGGTCCCTGTTGCCTAAATTCCCGAATCTTTTTTATTTTCCCGCGTAATAATTAAATTTTCCGGAAAAACGCATAAGAATTATTGATCTACTTGTTAATACGTTTCGAATGATACCCATCTCCTCCCTTTCGACAACTGGTCCTTATTGTCTTAATTCCCGAATCTTTTTTATTTTCCCGGGTAACAATTGAATTTTCCGGAAAAATGCATACGAATTATTGATCTACTTGTTAATACGAATCGAATGATACCCATCTCGTCATTGTCGACAACTAGTCCCTATTGTCTAAATTCCCGAATCTTTTTTGTTTTCCCGGGTGATAATTGAATTTTCGGTGAAAACGCATACGAATTATTGATCTACTTGTTAATGCGAATCGAATGATACGCATCTCGTCCCTGTCTACAACTGGTCCCTGTTGCCTAAATTCCCGAATCTTTTTTATTTTCCCGCGTAATAATTAAATTTTCCGGAAAAACGCATAAGAATTATTGATCTACTTGTTAATACGAATCGAATGATACCCATCTCCTCCCTTTCGACAACTGGTCCTTATTGTCTTAATTCCCGAATCTTTTTTATTTTCCCGGGTAACAATTGAATTTTCCGGAAAAATGCATACGAATTATTGATCTACTTGTTAATACGAATCGAATGATACCCATCTCGTCATTGTCGACAACTAGTCCCTATTGTCTAAATTCCCGAATCTTTTTTGTTTTCCCGGGTGATAATTGAATTTTCGGTGAAAACGCATACGAATTATTGATCTACTTGTTAATGCGAATCGAATGATACGCATCTCGTCCCTGTCTACAACTGGTCCCTGTTGCCTAAATTCCCGAATCTTTTTTATTTTCCCGCGTAATAATTAAATTTTCCGGAAAAACGCATAAGAATTATTGATCTACTTGTTAATACGAATCGAATGATACCCATCTCCTCCCTTTCGACAACTGGTCCTTATTGTCCTAATTCCCGATTTTTTTTTATTTTCCCGGGTAATAATTGAATTTTCCGGAAAAACGCATACGAATTATTGATCTACTTGTTAATACGATCGAATGATACCCATCTCGTCCTTGTCGACAACTGGTCCCTGTTGCCTAAACTCTCGAATCTTTTTTATTTTCCCGCGTAATAATTGAATTTTCCGGAAAAACGCATACGAATTATTGATCTACTTGTTAATACGAAGCGAATGATACCCATCTCCTCCCTGTTAACAACTGGTGCTTATTGTCTTAATTCCCGAATCTTTTTCATTTTCCCGGGTAATAATTGAATTTTCCGGAAAAACGCATACGAATTATTGATCTACTTGTTAATACGAATCGAATGATACCCATCTCGTCCCTGTCGACAACTGGTCCCTGTTGCCTAATTTCCCGAATCTTTTTTATTTTCCCGCGTAATAATTGAATTTTCCGGAAAAACGCATACGAATTATTGATCTACTTGTTAATACGAATCGAATGATACCCATCTCGTCGCTGTCGACAACTGGTCCCTGTTGCCTAAATTCCCGAATCTTTTTTATTTTCCCGCGTAATAATTGAATTTTCAGGAAAAACGCATACGAATTATTGATCTACTTGTTAATACGAATCGAATTATACCCATCTCGTCCCTGTCGACAACAGGTCCCTGTTGCCTAAATTCCCGAATCTTTTTTATTTTTCCGGGTAATAATTGAATTATCCGGAAAAAAGCATACGAATTATTGATCTACTTATTAATACGAATCGAATGATACCCATCTCCTTCCTGTAGACAACTGGTCCTTATTGTCTTAATTCCTGAATCTTTTTTATTTTCCCGGGTAATAATTGAATTTTCCGGAAAAACGCATACGAAATATTGATCTACTTGTTAATACGAATCAAATTATACCCATCTCGTCCCTGTCGACAACTGGTCCCTGTTGCCTAAATTCAAGAATCTTTTATTTTCCCGCGTAATAATTCAATTTTCCGGAAAAGCGCATACGAATTGTTGATCTACTTGTTAATACGAATCGAATGATACGCATCTCGTCCCTGTCGACAACTGGTCCCGGTTGCCTAAATTCCCGAATGTTTTTTATTTTCCCGGGTAATAATTGAATTTTTGCGGAAAAGGCGTACGAATTATTGATCTACTTGTTAGTACGAATCGAATGATACCCATCTCGTCCCTGTCGACAGCTGGTCCCTATTGTCTAAATTCCCGAATCTTTTTTATTTTCCCGGGTAATAATTGAATTTTCGGAAAAAACGCATACGAATTATTGATCTACTTGTTAATGCGAATCGAATGATACGCATCTCGTCCCTGTCGACAACTGGTCCCTGTTGCCTAAATTGCCGAATCTTTTTCATTTTCCCGGGTATTAATTGAATTTTCGCGGAAAAGGCGTACGAATTATTGATCTACATGTTAATACGAATCGAACGCTACCCATCTCGTCCCTGTCGACAGCTGGCCTTATTGTCTAAATTCCCGAATCTTTTTTATTTTCCCGAGTAATAATTGAATTTTCGGGGAAAACGCATACGAATTATTGATCTACTTGTTAATGCGAATCGAATGATACCCATCTCGTCCCTGTCCACAACTAGTCCCGATTGTCTAAATTCCCGAATCTTTTTTATTTTCCCGGGTAATAATTGAATTTTCGGTGAAAACGCATACGAATTATTGATCTACTTGTTAATGCGAATCGAATGATACCCATCTCGTCCCTGTCTACAACTGGTCCCTGTTGCCTAAATTCCCGAATCTTTTTTATTTTCCCGCGTAATAATTAAATTTTCCGGAAAAACGCATAAGAATTATTGATCTACTTGTTAATACGAATCGAATGATACCCATCTCCTCCCTTTCGACAACTGGTCCTTATTGTCCTAATTCCCGAATTTTTTTTTATTTTCCCGAGTAATAATTGAATTTTCCGGAAAAACGCATACGAATTATTGATCTATTTGTTAATACGAATCGAATGATACCCATCTCGTCCCTGTCGACAAGAGGTCCCTGTTGCCTAAATTCCTGAATCTTTTTTATTTTCCCGCGTAATAATTGAATTTTCTGGAAAAACGCATACGAATTATTGATCTACTTGTTAATACGAATCGAATGATACCCATCTCCTCCCTGTCGACAATAAGTCCTTATTGTCTTAATTCCCGAATCTTTTTCATTTTCCCGGGTAATAATTGAATTTTCCGGAAAAACGCATACGAATTATTGATCTACATGTTAATACGAATCGAATGATTCCCATCTCCTCCCTGTCGACTACTTGTCCCTGTTGCCTAAATTCCCGAATCTTTTTTATTTTCCCGCGTAATAATTGAATTTTCCGGAAAAACGCATACGAATTATTGATCTACTTGTTAATACGAATCGAATGATACCCATCTCGTCGCTGTCGACAACTGGTCCCTGTTGCCTAAATTCCCGAATCTTTTTTGTTTTCCCGCGTAATAATTGAATTTTCAGGAAAAACGCATACGAATTATTGATCTACTTGTTAATACGAATCGAATTATACCCATCTCGTCCCTGTCGACAACAGGTCCCTGTTGCCTAAATTCCCGAATCTTTTTTATTTTCCCAGGTAATAATTGAATTATCCGGAAAAAAGCATACGAATTATTGATCTACTTGTTAATACGAATCGAATGATACCCATCTCCTTCCTGTAGACAACTGGTCCTTATTGTCTTAATTCCTGAATCTTTTTTATTTTCCCGGGTAATAATTGAATTTTCCGGAAAAACGCATACGAAATATTGATCTACTTGTTAATACGAATCGAATTATACCCATCTCGTCCCTGTCGACAACTGGTCCCTGTTGCCTAAATTCAAGAATCTTTTTTATTTTCCCGCGTAATAATTCAATTTTCCGGAAAAACGCATACGAATTATTGATCTACTTGTTAATACGAATCGAATGATACGCATCTCGTCCCTGTCGACAACTGGTCCCTCTTGCCTAAATTCCCGAATGTTTTTTATTTTCCCGGGTAATAATTGAATTTTTGCGGAAAAGGCGTTCGAATTATTGATCTACTTGTTAGTACGAATCGAATGATACCCATCTCGTCCCTGTCGACAGCTGGTCCCTATTGTCTAAATTCCCGAATCTTTTTTATTTTCCCGGGTAATAATTGAATTTTCGGGGAAAACGCATACGAATTATTGATCTACTTGTTAATGCGAATCGAATGATACGCATCTCGTCCCTGTCGACAACTGGTCCCTGTTGCCTAAATTGCCGAATCTTTTTTATTTTCCCGGGTAATAATTGAATTTTCCGGAAAAACGCATACGAATTATTGATCTATTTGTTAATACGAATCGAATGATACGCATCTCGTCCCTGTCAACAGCTGGTCACTGTTGCTTAAATTCCCGAATCTTTTTTATTTTCCCGGGTAATAATTGAATTTTCGCGGAAAAGGCGTACTAATTATTGATCTACTTGTTAATGCGAATCGAATGATACCCATCTCGTCCTTGTCGACAGCTGGTCCCTATTTTCTAAATTCCCGAATCCTTTTTATTTTCCCAGGTAATAATTGAATTTTCGGGGAAAAGGCGTACGAATTATTGATCTACTTATTAATACGAATCGAATGATACGCATTTCGTCCCTGTCGGCAACTGGTCCCTGTTTCCTAAATTCCCGAATCTTTTTTATTTTCCCGGGTAATAATTGAATTTTCAGGGAAAAGGCGTACGAATTATTGATCTACTTGTTAATACGAATCGAATAATACCCATCTCGTCCGTGTCGACAACTGGTCCCTGTTGCCTAAATTCCGGAATCTTTTTTATTTTCCCGCGTAATAATTGAATTTTCCGGAAAAACGCATACGAATTATTGATCTACTTGATAATACGAATCGAATGGTACCCATCTCCTCCCTGTCGACAACTGGTTTTTATTGTCTTAATTCCCGAATCTTTTTTATTTTCCCGGGTAATAATTGAATTTTCCGGAAAAACGCATACGAATTATTGATCTACTTGTTAATAGGAATGGAATGATACCCATCTCTTCCCTGTCGACAACTGGTCCCTGTTGCCTAAATTCCCGAATCTTTTTTATTTTCCCGCGTAATAGTTGAATTTTCCGGAAAAACGCATACGAATTATTGATCTACTTGTTAATACGAAACGAATGATACCCATTTCCTCCCTGTCGACAACTGGTCCTTATTGTCTTAATTCCCGAATCTTTTTTAATTTCCCGGGTAATAATTGAATTTTCCGGAAAAACGCATACGAATTATTGATCTACTTGTTAATACGAATCGAATGATACCCATCTCGTCCCTGTCGACAACTGGTCCCTGTTGCCTAAATTCTCGAATCTTTTTTATTTTCCCGCGTAATAATTGAATTTTCCGGAAAAACGCATACGAATTATTGATCTACTTGTTAATAGGAATCGAATGATACCCATCTCCTCCCTGTTGACAAATGGTCCTTATTGTCTTAATTCCCGAATCTTTATTTTCCCGCGTAATAATTGAATTTTCCGGAAAAACGCATACGAATTATTGATCTACTTGTTAATGCGAATCGAATGATACCCATCTCCTTCCTGTAGACAACTGGTCCTTATTGTCTTAATTCCTGAATCTTTTTTATTTTCCCGGGTAATAATTGAATTTTCCGGAAAAACGCATACGAATTATTGATCTACTTGTTAATACGAATCGAATGATACCCATCTCCTCCCTGTCGACAACTGGTCCTTTTTGTCTTAATTCCCGAATCTTTTTTATTTTCCCGGGAAATAATTGAATTTTCCGGAAAAACGCATACGAATTATTGATCTACTTGTTAATGCGAATCGAATGATACCCATCTCGTCCCTGTCTACAACTGGTCCCTGTTGCCTAAATTCCCGAATCTTTTTTTTTTCCGCGTAATAATTGAATTTTCCGGAAAAACGCTTACGAATTATTGATCTACTTGTTAATACGAATCGAATGATACCCATCTCCTCCCTGTCGACAACTGGTCCTTATTGTCTTAATTCCCGAATCTTTTTTATTTTGCCGGGTAATAATTGAATTTTCCGGAAAAACGCATACGAATTATTGATCTACTTGTTAATACGAATCGAATGATACCCATCTCCTCCCTTTCGACAACTGGTCCCTGTTGCCTAAATTCCCGAATCTTTTTTATTTTCCCGCGTAATAATTGAATTTTCCGGAAAAACGCATACGAATTATTGATCTACTTGTTAATACGAATCGAATGATACCCATCTCCTCCCTGTCGACAACTGGTCCTTATTGTCTTAATTCCCGAATCTTTTTTATTTTCCCGGGTAATAATTGAATTTTCCGAAAAAATGCATACGAATTATTGATCTACTTGTTAATACGAATCGAATGATACCCATCTCGTCCCTGTCGACAACTGGT
This sequence comes from Thermobia domestica, assembly GCF_964235325.1. NCBI lineage: Eukaryota > Metazoa > Arthropoda > Insecta > Zygentoma > Lepismatidae > Thermobia > Thermobia domestica. Next base: position 144,802,239 of record NC_137470.1, read on the forward strand.
CCCTATTGTCTAAATTCCCGAATCTTTTTTATTTTCCCGGGTAATAATTGAATTTTCGGTGAAAACGCTTACGAATTATTGATCTACTTGTTAATGCGAATCGAATGATACCCATCTCGTCCCTGTCTACAACTGGTCCCTGTTGCCTAAATTCCCGAATCTTTTTTATTTTCCCGCGTAATAATTGAATTTTCCGGAAAAACGCATACGAATTATTGATCTACTTGCTAATACGAATCGAATGATACCCATCTCCTCCCTGTCTACAACTGGTCCTTATTGTCTTAATTCCCGAATCTTTTTATTTTCCCGGGTAATAATTGAATTTTCCGGAAAAACGCATACGAATTATTGATCTACTTGTTATTACGAATCGAATGATACCCATCTCGTCCCTGTCGACAACTGGTCCCTGTTGCCTAAATTCCCGAATCTTTTTTATTTTTCCGCGTAATGATTGAATTTTCCGGAAAAACGCATACGAATTATTGATCTACTTATTAATACGAATCGAATGATACCCATCTCGTCCCTGTCGACAACTGGTCCCTGTTGCCTAAATTCTCGAATCTTTTTTATTTTCCCGCGTAATAATTGAATTTTCCGGAAAAACGCATACGAATTATTGATCTACTTGTTAATACGAATCGAATGATACCCATCTCCTCCCTGTTGACAACTGGTCCTTATTGTCTTAGTTCCCGAATCTTTTTTATTTTCACTGGTAATAATTGAATTTTCCGGAAAAACGCATACGAATTATTGATCTACTTGTTAATACGAATCGAATGATACGCATCTCGTCCCTGTCGACAACTGGTCCCTGTTGCCTAAATTCTCGAATCTTTTTTTTTCCCGGGTAATAGTTGAATTTTCGGGAAAAACGCATACGAATTATTGATCTACTTGTTAATACGAATCGAATGATACCCATCTCGTCCTTGTCGACAACTGGTCCCTATTGTCTAAGTTCCCGAATCTTTTTTATTTTCCCGGGTAATAATTGAATTTTCGCGGAAAAGGCGTACGAATTATTGATGTATTTGTTAATGCGAATCGAATGATACCCATCTCGTCCCTGTCGACAACTGGTACTTATTGTCTTAATTCCTGAATCTTTTTTATTTTCCCGGGTAATAATTGAATTTTCGCGGAAAAGGCGTACGAATTATTGATCTACTTGTTAATACGAATCGAATGATACCCATTTCCTCCCTGTCGACAACTGGTCCTTTTTGTCTTAATTCCCGAATCTTTTTTATTTTCCCGGGTAATAATTGAATTTTCCGGAAAAACGCATACGAATTATTGATCTACTTGTTAATACGAATCGAATGATACCCATCTTCTCCCTGTCGACAACTGGTCCTTATTGTCTTAATTCCCGAATTTTTTTTATTTTCCCGGGTAATAATTGAATTTTCCGTAAAAACGCATACGAATTATTGATCTACTTGTTAATACGAATCGAATGATACCCATCTCGTCCCTGTCGACAACTGGTCCCTGTTGCCTAAATTCTCGAATCTTTTTTATTTTCCCGCGTAATAATTGAATTTTCCGGAAAAACGCATACGAATTATTGATCTACTTGTTAATACGAATCGAATGATACCCATCTCCTCCCTGTTGACAACTGGTCCTTATTGTCTTAATTCCCGAATCTTTTTTATTTTCCCGGGTAATAATTGAATTTTCCGGGAAAACGCATACGAATTATTGATCTACTTGTTAATACGAATCGAATGATACGCATCTCGTCCCTGTCGACAACTGGTCCCTGTTGCCTAAATTCCGGAATCTTTTTTTTCCCGGGTAATAGTTGAATTTTCGGGAAAAACGCATACGAATTATTGATCTACTTGTTAATACGAATCGAATGATACCCATCTCGTCTTGTCGACAACTGGTCCCTATTGTCTAAGTTCCCGAATCTTTTTTATTTTCCCGGGTAATAATTGAATTTTCGCGGAAAAGGCGTACGAATTATTGATCTTTTTGTTAATGCGAATCGAATGATACCCATCTCGTCCCTGTCGACAACTGGTACTTATTGTCTTAATTCCTGAATCTTTTTTATTTTCCCGGGTAATAATTGAATTTTCGCGGAAAAGGCGTACGAATTATTGATCTACTTGTTAATACGAATCGAATGATACCCATCTCCTCCCTGTCGACAACTGGTCCTTTTTGTCTTAATTCCCGAATCTTTTTTATTTTCCCGGGTAATAATTGAATTTTCTGGAAAAACGCATACGATTTATTGATCTACTTGTTAATACGAATCAAATGATACCCATCTCCTCCCTGTCGAAAACTGGTCCTGATTGTCTTAATTCCCGAATCTTTTTTATTTTCCCGCGTAATAATTGAATTTTCCGGAAAAACGCATACGAATTATTGATCTACTTGTTAATAGGAATGGAATGATACCCATCTCGTCCCGGTCGACAACTGGTCCCTGTTGCCTAAATTCCCGAATCTTTTTTATTTTCCCGCGTAATAATTGAATTTTCCGGAAAAACGCATACGAATTATTGATCTACTTGTTAATACGAATCGAATGATACCCATCTCCTCCCTGTCGACAACTGGTCCTTATTGTCTTAATTCCCGAATCTTTTTTATTTTCCCATGTAATAACTAAAGCTGAGGATTTGAGATTAGGAAATTTACTCTTAGGCCTATATCATGTTCTTAGCGGTAAGAATTTTTAAAAACTAAAAGTTATTCTAAAATTTATTGTTCCTGGGTACAACTGGGTAAAATTAACTTTTATGTCTGAGTATAACAATCGGTTTTGCGAACTTGAAATAATTTAACAACACATTCTAGCGAACCTCCTGAATAGCACTACTGTGAGTTAGGCAAGATGCCTTCCTTCTCTAGTACCTTTTACTCTTCTTCTCTTATGGGTGATGTTAAATTTACACTAAAGTTTCACCACCAGATAGTGACCTAATGTCACGTGCTATTTACTCCACTTTCCACGAACAACTTTACTGATAAGAAATGATATACTTACGCTTCTCAACGTAGCTGAGCGACCTCGACCGAAGGAAAGGGTTACAAGCCCTTCAGGGCTCGTTTTATTCCATCACAATTCACAGAACAACGTAAGATTACGTCATGGTAACTGAATGTAAATGTAACCTTACCCGTTGTTTGCATGTTGCAGCTAGATTCTCATCTAACAAACTGTCCTGCCATCTATTGATAAAACTAAGCTGCGGATTACGAATTGTGACGCAGTACTGCCAACTACATCATAATTAAGGTACGTGTACCATAATTTCAAATTGTTTATCATGTACCTTAGTATTTTCATTATGGTACGCAAAGCACCATAATCCAGGATGTGTCTGTCTTCATTTTTCTTAGCTTAGATATTGGAAAGTCAAAAGAATATTTTTTGTAGTTTCCTTTTCCATATAGAATATCAAGCCGTAAATATGTCCACTGGCTTCACTTCCCTCGTTTTATTTATCTTGAGTTTCCGAAATACGATACCATTTAGGATTTAGGATTTAGATTTCTGGGCTTTCGGCATCTAAGGCCATTTAGCCCTTCACGTTTTGAGGTATGACGTCCCTCGGCGAACACATAATCCGGGAAATGGGAAGGAAGAAAGGATTGGGGAAGGAAGGAAGCGGCCTGGGACCTATAAGTTACCAGTTGCCTGGTGAAAATGAGGAAAACCGAGGAAAACCTCATTCAGGGTGGCTGACCTGAAAAAGCGTTTTACATTTTTTCGACCGAGTGCCCCCACCGGGAATTGAACTCGGGATCGTTAAGCCGAGCGCGTTAGCGACTACGCTACGGAGGGCCACGAAATACCATACCATAAATATATATACTATCGTTGAGTGCTTTTTATTCCACTATTTTCCTTTAAAAAAAGAAACTATGTTGCATTTCCATGGGGCGGTATTCTTTTCGCAGAATCGCTACTGCCAGATGAGAATTCTCTGTGCCTTGCTGCTTGTCTCAGCGCTGGAACAGAAGTTGAGAAGGGTAAAAAAAAAAAATAAATAAATAAATAAAAATAAAGAAGATCATTGCATTCTATTAGAATTTTGTTTAATGTCACTTATTTAATATATTACACTGCTAAAAGTACGTCATATATAAACACATGCAATAATATGAAAGGGGTTTTAAGAAACTTTTCTTTCGAGATTTTTTTTTTTTTTTTTTTTTTGTAACTTTACGTGTTTGTTTGCTTAAAGTTGAACATTCTCTTCAGCACAGGAAGATGTACTGTTGCAGCTGAGATGAGATTTGGGGCTGCCTTGTCTCAAATACCGTATATGTTTCTATTGGAAGATGCCTGTTTGTCTTGTAGGCTTATTTCTTCATGAAGATACTATCTCGCAGTGATGGATCTAGAAGGTAAAAATGGGGGGTGTCAGAACCCAAACTATGACAGTCATATCATCAGTTTACTATAAACTTTCAAACATATATAAGTAATAGCTTAAATTATTTTTGTCATTCAAAAAACTGGGGAATATTGGTCCCTCGCCCCCCCCTCGTCTGTCTCGTCTCATGGGCAACACTAAAAACATGAATTTAACCAGGATTCGAAAAACACGTAATCTTATCGGAAATCAGACTCAGGTTTTATACACCACGGATAATAAGAAAGATAGTCACGAAGATACTTTATTAAAAACTGCATTTATCACTGAGCGAGCGTAGGTGAGTAGTAAGCGTGGGCACTTTGCAATCGAAAGATCCCGGGCTCAAATCTTGAGAACGGCCATCTTGACTGGGATTTTTTTCCCAAGGTTTTCTCTCAGTCTCACTACATGCATGTTGGGATGGTACCTTTACATGTATTACCCCTGGCCGGGTTCCTTCCAAATTTCCCTTCCCTAGTTGTTGATCGCGTTTAAAGGTAAAATGGCACTTCAGTTGGTGTATCTGATACCATGTTAATAAATAAATAATAAATAAACAAAATAATTTTGCAATGAGAGGAGCTAGTTATTTCTGAAAAAAGAATGTGATATTTTGGACAAGAAATAAGAACATGACACGATGAAATTTATCACAAATATAGATGCGCAAATGTTATTTTCTATGCTAAGTTAACGTGCAGTCCCTGTTTCGATCCCCGGCCAAGTAAGGTTGTGGTAGACAACATCGTATCCGTGGGTTTTCTTGAGGTACTCCCGTTTCCTCACACTTTCTCATTCCACCAATTCTTCTATTATCATTCCTTTGCCTTAATGATCGTCTCTCTTAACCTAAAGGGCATAGTCGTGGGACGTTAAATTGAAATGTTTCATTTTCTAATGTATTTGGTTAACATATTATTATATAAATACGTACAATAAACAACGCTCAACCTATTATCACAAAAAGTAGAAGGTAACAGCGCACGAGAATAAGTTGCTTTTCAACTGACAAATGAATTGAAGAGGGAGATAATAAATACAGTCAGGGACAGCGGATCCAGGACGGACTTCTGGGGGAGCGGTGGGTTGTAATACTTCTACTTACAGCTACTTTTAACTCTAAACTCTAAACCCTGGATCCGCTACTGAGTACGGTGTGTCACGCTCGAGTTTTGCAGCGTACCATAATATATTTGAAAATACCATAATTTTGATCATCGCGCACAATAATTCCAGATAACGAGTTGGCAGTTCTGGTTCTGGGCATAGTGTTGTTCGATTGCATGCTACGTATTAATCTGTCCGTTTCAAGGGAGAAATAGGTTCATTTGGAACTTATAAGTGTTTCTTTGTTAATTACCATTGTGTGTGAGGATTATGAAGGAAGTATTCCATTCAAGAAAACTGGAATTAAGTTCCAGTGTTACTGTATGTGACAGTGTCTGTGCAAGTTTTTGCTGCTTTGTAAAACGCCGTAATTATAAAAGAGAGAAAACATGAATATTCGCTATCGGAATATATACTTGCACACAACAAAAGAATATTTTTATAACGAGCTCAAAATTTTGCTCGTTATGAGGACGAAAGTAAGTATCGTTACGTTAGTAATTTTGGTAATAGAAATAAGAGAATAATCTTAAATACCTCCCTCCCTCGTGAATTTGAAGACAGTTTTCAAACTGAACCAGTAGAAAACTTATTTCTAGCTTGTATACAAGACGATTCTTACGTTCTTGTACATCATTGGTTCTGAACCGTGGGGGGGGGGGGGTTAAATTAAATGTCTTACAAATACAAAATACCTGTCGAGTAAGAATTATGCTTCCATAAAGAACAAAGAAAAAAGGTTTGCTGAAGAAATTTTTGAAATTTGACTTAAGAAAAAATGTCACGCCCCTACTTGGCGCCACCAGGTTGACCATCTGGTTCGAAAACACACCTGGGGTGTTCTTTGGTCAATGCTTGAGTTGACCAATAGAAAAAAAAACGGCCTCAATGCCTGTTATAGGGCCTAAGTAAACGGTCAAAGACAAACTACGCTATGGTAACGAAAGTTACTGTAAGTCCTAAATGTTTAGACGCAATACGACGTAGTCGTCACAGCACCCATTGGAATCATAAGTGTGGTTCGTTGCTGTGGAATTTCAGTGCAAAGTTAGCGTTACGCACTTGTCTGATTTTACTCCCATACCCACCGTCACAAATACGCCTGCTTGCTAGGGATGCCGCCCGAACTGGCTCTGAAGCTTGGGCATGCCCAGAACCTTTATAGTTGCGAAGTTAGTTTGTATTGACCACCTGGCACAGGTTAGGACATGTGTTTCGGAAGTTTTATCCATATACCCGGGATCGTTGCCTCCCCTCAACTCCGCCTCTGCTGAGTGGGGTATTGTTACTGCAAGTGTATTTCGAAAGCATTATGAGGCAGCTAGTGAAATAATGTTTCTTTAATAGTTATTTCTGGGGTTCCCCTAAATTTTCACCTATGCTAAAAATAGTATGGTGACGTCCGTCCGGCATAAAACTTTGGTACAAGGATGAAGTAATTGATTTTTCAATTGTCTCGAGTCCCGGTGTCTCTAAATATGAACATGGGACTTTACACGTAGCGGTTACCGTTAACAGAACGCAACGCAAAACTTTTATTTTAGGTTGTAACAATCTGCATAGAAGTTACATTACATTATATGCGTTGCGATCAATTTTGCTTAGGATATTACGGATTGAGGCCCTGGAGGGCTCTTTCTTATTTCTACCCAACAATTCTTTGTTCTTTCGCATAGATATATTGTCTATCTCGTTTTCAAAAAGGGATTTATGCTGAAGTACAATGTTATTAATTTGTAAGTTTTACCGATGTTCAGGGATTTTCGAGATATTATCTACGGCTTGACTTTTTCTGACCTGGTACCACTTGTGATTGTGCATCTATCTCAAGAGGCTAAGGAAAAGGTATGTGTGATATTGTAAAATGTATTATTATATTTTTAAAATATAATATTGTAAGATATGTATCTATATTGTTATAATATTATGTTTTTAAATATATTTTAATGAATTTCCCTGATGTCGTGTTGTGTTACGTAAGATAAAGTTGAAATTTTAGAACCTAGTCTGTACGGTGTACGGTACGTCTGTATTCGTGGGGAAACTATCCCACTTGTTTTTTCTCAATGATTTGTGACAATAGAATGGACGCCACTAACTTCAATAAATTTGTTTCATGTGCAGCTAAAGAATACATGTACAATTATATAATAAATTAGGTAAATTATTTCCGCCCTCAACCTAAGTGTAAGGATCTAGAACTTGGCGTTTCGGTTTCAATGGCTGCCAGGTAATGGGTAGGCCGGCGTCTTTTACGTAATTTTCATATAAGTAAGTGTCCCTCCCTTACTAGTATTTAATCTGTGTGTTCTTCAAAGCCCCTCTTTCAGAGACGTAATCAAGAATTGCAATAATCTCTTGCATTGTAATATGCATTAAACACGAACAACAAAAACTGGCGAAAATCCGTCACGCTTAACCTGTGTACTTTCGTTTCATGTTATAGTTTCCGTGCAGCTAAAGAATGTGTGTGCCGTCATGGAATACAAATGTAGTTTAATTTAAAGGAAGAAAAACAAGTCATTACTTTCAAAAGTAATATTCTAGCATCAAATTAAAATTTTTATTCACCTCGCTCCGCTGTACAGATGGCAGCACATATAAGTAATCATTATAAACAAGTGCGTTGCTGTATATATCATCCCTGTTACGTTAATCATGCAGGTTAAGTGTAAAGATACCGTTCGATTTCTTTTTTGAACATTTAGGTACAGGTACAGGTACAGTTTAAGGGATCATGTATGAATTATTATTTATTACTTTTTATGAAGAAAATATACTCTTGGTACCTAATACGCAGATTTTTGGGGAGTTACGTTCGTGCGTGCATATTGTTTGACACCTTAACCACTATTGATATAAATATACCGTCCCCACATCCGGCGTTGACACGATAGTACAGAAGACAACAAGTGACTTGTGTTAAGTGCCCAGAAACACAATGTTTAGCAAAAGGGGTCCAGCAATTGTATCTAAAAAAAAAAAAAGTGTTACAATTTCGGTAATTTCTGTTCACATTAGGTTAGTTTATGTGTGTTTGGGTTAGTTTAGGTCTATGTTAGTGTTGGGGTCCAGCATAATTTTCCAAAAAATGATAGCTTTTTGCTTATATTAGGTTAGTTCAGGTGATGTTAGGTTAGATTTTGTTACGTTATGTTACGTCTAAGTACTTGCATCATCCATTTCTCCCGTAAATTTTGTGTTTTTTACGTGCTCCTCGACCTCTTCTGCTAAACATAACCCACGTAAGGGCAGCGCGAAACTTGTGGGACCGTGTGGGGTGTATCATAGGGAAAGTGCGCATCAGCGGTGGTGGGTGTGAGATGTTGGGGAAAACAATCCACGTATTTCGTGTGTACATTTTAAAAGGCTACTGTTGCATATAAGAAGAAATAAATCATACTTTGCACTACAACGTTACCTTCAGATTGCGCTTTATTTCACTAGTACTTCCTTACAGATTAATGCGTAGGTTAAAAAATATACCTTGCATTGCATATTTCTACTGAATTGGACTGACACGGAAGTGTTATAGGATTTTCACAGATTATCTCGCTGAACTCTTGCAAAATATTTGTAGTGGGTAATATAATGACGCTTTTCGTAGCACAGATTAACTTGAAGAGGGCCACTTATATATATAATTTTTTTTTTTTTTTAAGATCAAGATTATTTCAGTGATGGTCTCCAATAGGTTTTGCTAAGTTCAGCACTGGGCGTCATGGTAATCTACGTAGCGTAGATGAACTTAACGGGGGCTGTATAATATTTTTTTTTTTTTTTTTTTTTCGCTAGCGTTATTTTCTTCTGCAAATTATTTGCAGTAAGCAACGTGGCAAAGCTCAACTTGTTGCAGGTGAAGTTGAGAAGAACCGATACGGGTACTAGTGGGGAAAAAAAATAAAGTTATCACTGCAAATGGTTTATGCAAACATTCTGCTTCAGGGCAGAGCGAAAACTGGGTTGCGTAAAAGGAGTAGCTACGTGTAGGTGAGTTATTGACAATGGGTTTACTGTAAACTAGTTTTGCGTTACAGCTGCGTAGGGCACCGAAGATTATGGGACAGGCGCTTAAATTCAGTAGATTCAAAATACTTTGTGAATTATCTTAAAAGTTGAGCTTTCCTTTAACAGCGAGGCTATATGAAACATTGACCTACAAATTGTCATGGAATCAGAACACCATTACCTCCCATCGGGATTCGAACCAGAGTCCCTAGTGCCAAAGAGGCGTACGCTACCCATATAGCACAAGGAAGCTCATAAATTGTTCAGTGAGGGAGATCTTTGCACTGTGTGCTTGGCAGGAATCTGTTTTCGGTTCTGAACGGATCCGTTCCGGAATCGGGTTTTCGCATCCGGTTCCGGAACCGGTTATGAATTTATGGACGATGTCGTCTCGTAAGGAGGAACGTGTGAACGTAGTCGAACAGGCGGGGAGGGCACAAATGCGTGGTCGTCTTCGCAGTGTTTTGAAGATCAATTTTGTGCCTCCTTTACGAGTCTTTGAAGGGGTTTGGAATACAGGTCTGGAACCGGTTCCGGAACCAGGTTTTCGGATCTGGGTCTGGAACCGGTTTCGAAGATCCGGAACGTGTTGTTCGCAGAAGCGGAAATTTGACTATCCCTAGTACGTAGTAATTGTCTTTTCCTTCATTTTTTTTTTCCATATTTGTATATTATACTCGCACATATTTTAAGCATTGGTATTTAGATTCTTAATGCACCGTATTTTCAAAGTGTTTTTCCCGTATGTTTAGTAGGTTAGGTTACGCTTGGCTCATTCGTTTTTGCTTTCATATCGAGGTAATGGTGATGTGTTTGCTGTTGTCGTTGCTAATTTTCCTTTCGGAACAATGTAAAATTCATGCAAAGGAATCGATTCTTTTGTAACCGGTGATTTGGGGCAGTAAATATGGTATTTGTTATGTAGACTTACATTATTATTATTATTATTGTTATATGTAATCGGCTAACTTTACCGAACTTTAGCTTATTTATTTTATTTATTTATTTATTTTTCTGGTATTATTTATTTGTGACTCTCCTCAACGGATTCTTAACGAATCGATTGGCTAAACTATACCTTCCTGACGTTACGATAGGTTGCTTAAGACCTTACTAAATGTATAGGTAGTAATGAATTAATAACTTTACTTAAACACCCGCTTTTATTAATTTAATCGTACGCGTTTCGTTGTCTAATCTTCGGTGCGTCATTGTTAAACTTTTAGATGTTTGCAATCTTTTTTTTCTTTCTTTCTTCCTTTCGTAGCAGAAAATACTGTTGCACTTCGTTAGCAGCGATAATTCATATACTGTTGGTTTATCCCTTTTAAATTTTGGGGATTTTAAAGCCTTTCGTAGGTTTCCACTCAATCAGCTATTGCGTCAAGACTGTTTATCGTAGAATCATGGTTCGTACCTCATTTTGTTAAGAATGAAACAATGTTTCCAATTGTGTCATCAAATTTCTCTGTTATGTACCTAAGGCGAGAAATTACCTAAGTGCGGAAAAAGGAAATTTAAAAATGTCCCCGTTTATCGCGAATTTCTCGCCCCAGCTGCACTGCACGCACATACGGATGATACGAAAAAAAAATTTGCTTCATTGTGAAGAGAGTGAGGTACGAAGATTGGTCCGACGAAAAAGAGTCTTGATGATGTGGCCGATTTACCAATTTTCCCCTAGATAATACATTTTCAGTAATTTTTTATTCAACCAGCTTCAGCATAAAGACTGTTCATTGTAGGAACAGGAATCGTACCTTGTTTCCTTCAAAATGAATCAGCCTTTCGAACGGCACAACTCTCATCTCGGTACCATGTACCCCAGGAAAGTTCCCTAAAAAGGGGATTTTTGAGGAAAAATTCGTCTTTCCAAATTTTGGGTCCCTCCTGGCACCCCCTTTTATAACGCACAGATCCCAATATCACCTGAAACATACTATGTAGTGTATGTAATACATGTGCAAAATTTTAATCTTATGTCATGGAAACTTAGAGCGGGAAAAAATATTTCCCTATTTGTAAAGAATATCCCACGTCCTTTTTATCATGATAGACAACAGGTATTACATAAAAAAAAATCCTGAGGCATGCCTAATTATCATAGGACCGTGGATCATGCTTCGTCCTAAAAGGGGAATTTTTGTGAAAAAAAATCCCTTTTCTCAAAGCAGGGAATTTTCTCTACTCCGGTACATGGTACCGACATACAAGTAGTACCGTTCGATAGGCTAATTCATTTCGAAGAGAACGAAATCCGAGTCATGATTTTAGGGTAAATAGTGGTAATATTGTATACTTTACTAAACGAATTGACTGAAAATGTGCAAATACGGAAAAAATGCAAAAACTTTTTGACACATTTCCATTTATCCCAGGATCATGATTGGTATCTCATTTTGTTTTGAATAAGGGTAGATCTTAAACGGTACCACTCACATGTCTCTATCCTGTGCCTGAGGGGAGTAATTCCCGAAAAATAGAAAAATTTCTCCTGAAAAAGTCCCTTTTTCCAATTTGGACGGGATTTTCCCGCTTCTGGTACATAATAGTGAAATTTGAATGGTACAGTTGGAAACATTGCTTCATTACGAACGCAGCGAGGTACGAACCACGATCCTAGGGTAAACAGGGATGTATCAGGATTTTTTTAAAGGCTCTAAAGTTTACCCTTGCCTTTTTTCCTTCGTCCATGTTTGTGACGTCGCTGCCCCCAGGCATCGCACCCGTGACTGCAAAATGCACATGAAACATGCTCTTTTATGCTTGCAAGCTTGGAAGAATGCAAAAAACCCGGTGCGAAAAGCTTTATTAGAGATTATAAAGCAAATTCCGAAGGTCGATGCCATGATCGATATATAAGACATAAAGTGTAAAAGGGTTAATAGTTAATATTGTTGTTAAAGTAAGTGCAAGGTTGTATTTTTAAAAATTAATGTAATTTCATCGGATAGCGGACAGCAATACAATTTGCAATTTATACTTCACATTTACATTAATGGCATTACCACATAGCAATAAGCAAAAGCCCATTCTTACCATTATCGTAGGGTTAAATCAATTATTTCATCTCTCAAATTTGGGTGAAGTTCCGTAGCAGTAGTAGTAGTAGTAGTAGTAGTAGTAGTAGTAGTAGAAGATTAGGTAATGATAGGTTTCGTTGAGTACTACTGCCATGTTTTGAATCCGAAAGTGTAACTATTCGTAAAATCTTGATGAACATACTTTTGTGGATTATCACGTTTCACTCCCATATATTATTCGTACTATATTCAGACCTAAATTCCCCATTCTGTACTCAAAGAGATTATATTCTAAAAGCAACTATTTTAATGTAACTTTTTGGATGTTTCTTTTGTGATTTTTTTATAGTTTGTTATTGTTATGCAACCAAAGGAAAATTCTAAACATTGTTTCGTTTTAATAATGTTTATTATTGATAAAATACATCGAAATGCCGTACTTTTTTGGGGAGGGGGTCATACAAACCCCACGAGAGGCAATTATTAAAATAACAAGAATCTTTGGTAACTATTTATGTATAAATGGGTCAGAGCAAAAAGGAGACTCAAATAATTCGTATCTTGATTCACTTTTCTTATTGATATGCAAAGTAAGTCGTTATATTTCTTTAACTTGGACTAATAAAAGTCGTAGTGGACTAAATTAGTTCTTCTGTACTCTCCATATTTTGAAATTGTCCATGTGTGATTCTGTATAATGGTTCCACTTGTGCAGTCGTTTATCTTTTTGTCCTTCTGTACTAATGACTCTTGACGATTATATTACCAACTATGTAAAGATCAGTCAACGTATTTTTATTAGGATTCCTTCGTGAGTGAGCCGGCAGACGTATCGCATTTGTAGCCAATTAGTCCCGGTTTCGAGTTCAAATAGAGGACAATTTCTCTTGGATGTAAGCCGAGAAGCGGTTTAGATTCCGCTTTAAGCTTATGTGACCCCTTCCAGCATAACTCGGTTGTTGCATACTAACACCAAGGCGAAACAAGCCTATTTTTGTCCATATGTGATATAAATACATAGAGCAAATTATTTAAACCAAAAAAAAAAAAAAAAAAAAAAAAAAAAAAAAAAAAAAAAAAAAAAAAAACCTGGTTTAAACCAAAAAAACCGGGTTTAGACAAAAAAAACTGTTTTTTTGGTTTTTTCAATAAAAACCATGGTTTTTGCCAACCCTGGCGATAAGTCCGGGCTGTAAGGAGGATGATCAAGTGTAGTCCAGTGCATTTCCCGTACCTTCGAGACAGTTCGAGCTGCAGTAGGGGGTCGCGCATTGTCGTGCAGGAGGAGGATCTGATGAATCGATTGGCCTAGTCTTTTGCTGTGATATGCAACTCTCGCCTTGTCCAACAGCTCGCAGTAGCATTCAGCATTTATTGTGTGTCGCTCATGTAAAATGTCAATCAGTAAAATGCCTTGTCGATCGAAAAAAATGGTTAAAAGAACCTTGCCAGCTGACAGTCGAGTCAGCTTTCACTGTTTCCCCTTTCCTCCGCCATTCCTTACTGGCTTGTTTGGATTCAGGAGTGTAGTGGTGAATCCATGTTTCGTCGTAGGTGGCGATCAGGCTCGAAAATGCATAACCTTCTTTTGCAAACCTTGTTTTTAAGCCTCTGACAGATCTCCAAACGTCTCAACTTTAGATTTTCGGTCAAAAGGTGAGGGACCCATCTGGAACACACTTTATGGAACTGTAGATCGTTTTTGATGATTGCTTGACAACCCCCCATGGCTGATTCCGACTTGTTCTGCAATTTCTGATACTGTTACTCGTCGATCGTCGTCAATAATGCCTTTAACTGCACAAATGTTTTCGTCCGTAATGCTGGTTCGAGGACGGCGATCGTGTTACTGATTTTCCATACGTTCTCGTCCTTCCTTGGACTTTTTATGCCAGGCATACACACGCGTCCCTGACAATGTTTGATCCCCGAACTGTGCAGTGAATCTCTGGCAAATTTCTGCCGCTGTAACTCCTTCACGAGCAAGAAATTTTATAATTATGCGTTGCGCTGCGGAGGGGTGCATCTGTTGCTCCGATATCATGAGTGGTACTGACGAAATGGCGGGAAATATCTAACAGCACGCTCTCTCCACTCCCAGTGGTCCCGCGTAAACGTAGCAGAAGCGCGTGGCCAGTCCTACCAACTGTTGATGTTCAGGAACAAAAATCCCGTTTATATTTGATCCCCCCTCGTATGAAGAGCAAGTTCACGAAATTCACTGTTGATTCAAATTCCGATACGTAAGAGATGAGAGGCCGCAGACCGAGCAAACTCAAGGGTTTGGAGGCGGAGCCCTCAGCTAGCCAAAGGCTAGTCTATCTATGTATGATATTCATTTGTTCTAATTTATCATGTTTTTGTTTTTATTTCTCTTATTATTGCTAATTTCTCTGAATGTATGTGTTTCCTCTATTTTCAGAATGGAGAACCCCACTACATCCCGACCTCTAGTAGGTTTAAGCCGAGAAAGAAAGAAAAACGGATTGTACTTTAGCGAGAGTCAAGGGCTCCACACGTAAGAAGCAATTTCTTTTTGTATTAACACTAGAACGCCCAATAACGGGCAGTTTGTTCTTGTATATTTCCTTTCATTCGCTAGACCGTTAATTTTGAATCTAGGTTAAATTCCTTTCATAGCTTTCGAGTATTTCAACCAAATAACGAGTCCTGGAGAAAATTCTGTTACTTTTCCTCAGGACTTTCTAAAAAAGACAGCATAGCGCCCTCGTGGCCATATGGTTAGCGTACAGTCCTCTGCACGGTAAACCCAGATTCAATTCCCGGCATGAGTGTCCGACGTTAAGCTGTAGGTTCACGTTTCATGTAGCCTCACTGCCAAAGGAGACACTGAACTTTAGTACAAAGTAATGAAATGACAACAGTTCATCTCAAACATCCAATAATGGACATTTGTATATCATGAAGAAGTTTTGATTAGTGTTGTAATAAGTAATTGTATTTCATTTATTAATATTTGTTGGTCGTTTGTTGTAATGCAGTAACGTTATCTACTTTTGTAATAATAATAATAATAATACACTCCTAGAAGCAATGAATGATTAGTAAAAGTTTGACATGTATCCGACAACTAAAATATTGAAGACAAAATTTATTAGTTTCTAATAGGTTTATTTGAAGAAAGAGTGAGGTCACACGTCGAAATGTATAATTCTTTGATTTTTCTTCCATCCCAGGCTACATGAGATTGTAGTCGACGGATTATGTTGTGACTGTCTCGTTTCCGTCATTACTACAATTCTTTTGCCATCAGGCACGTCAGTTTCTTTCAAGCCTTTCAACCTACAGGACATAGTCCTCAAACATTAATTAAACGTTTTATCTTGTTTCTCCAAACTTACTTATAGTTTGACATAATTTTCTAAGAGGTTTTTTTTATTATTATTATTATTATTTATTTTAGAAAATAATAATTAGTTACTACTTTTTGTTTATGCTGTTTGTTTCAGAGATTACAGAAGGTCGTTCCGGGAAAGACAATGGATACGTCAGGAGAAAAAGAATGTTAGAAAAAAGAGGTGAGTCATATTCTTTATACAAGGTGTATCCAAAATATAACTCACGTTTTGGAATAAAAAGAAGAAAATTGAAGTATATATATATTTTTTTAAAATCATATACAGTTTGAAGCGACACTGTTCCACTACTTTTCGATATAGTCACCGTACATGTTTAGGCGCTTCTCATAGCGATGAACAAACTTACAAACTCCATTGTTATTAATGGGGTCGCGGTGGCTCAGTGGTAGAGCGTTCACCTCTGGTGCGTGGGGTCCCTGGGACTTTGTTGTGGAGAGACACCCTGTGCATGGGTTTTCTATGGGTTCTCCCGTTTCCTCCCAGTTTATTCATTTCTCATCATCACCGTCTGTAACCTAGCCGGCATAACCGTGGAACGTAAAACCGAAGGATGTTGTAGTTTCCACAGGGGAACTAAACTACACAGTAATTGTATTACGGTTCCGCATTTCTTTCAACACTGAATTTATATTAGACGTGCATCAACGATCACGGGCGCTGATATCGGGGGAGATATGTGCCGAGAAGGCTGGAGCTCATAAAGCTGCTGGGGTTCCCTTAACAATATGCCATTAGAAAAGTATACACTTTTATTTGTTATTAAGCAGTGTGTGAAGAATTTGAAGAACGTACTGCATTCGAGCAAAATAGAATTTAGTTTCGGTGTTATTGTAATTGTCAGTCACTTTGCAAGGTCTTCCTTTTGGTTAAAACATCGTAATTATAGAAGGCGAAAGAAATGAATATACGTAATCGAAATTATGCTTACATACAACAGCGCGAGAATATATTTATCATCAGTCCAGGACTTTTTACTTTATGAGAAGAGAAATAAATTTCCTTACGTTAATACTTTTGGTGTTAGAAATATTTCCATCAAACAACCATCTATAGATTTAATGGTTCCCGACAAATACTCAGTCAGGGCCTCCAAATTTCTCTCTGAACCCTCTCGTGGCATGATTGCTGAAAAACTTAGCAAAATGTGGACAATTAGTGGACAAGCTGAAAATCGGAAATCTTCGTATGCTTTTTATTGTGTCCCGTTTCGTATAAAATTTCCTGTATGTTATGCTCTGCATTTATAGTTTACAACCGTATGATTCTAAATGCATTGTATAGAAATTTTATAGGCGTAGTTATATTATCATTTTATACACACTGGATGCTCAGTTTAATTTTCTAGCTTTTACTTTTTTTTTTTCTTTTTTTCCTCAACGGATAGCATTTTTTGGCTGATTTGAAACGTGCTGATAGGCAGTCCCGGTAATCAGAAACTTGAACACCTGTAATTTTGTTGTTGGTTTAGAAATTTGCTTATGTTAACGTTTTTTAAATCTATATTTATAAATACATTGTGTAGAAAATAAAAATCATGGAATGAGTCTTGGTGTTACTGTTATCACCACTGTGAAATTTTATTGTACGTAATCTGAGAAAGTGTTCATTTTAGTGTAATAATTTACTGTTTCTGCAGATATTGAGCTGCTCTAGCAAGGAAACTCTCTTGTCCAGAAGACTATGCGTGTTGACTGAGGTTGATTCTTTCCAATTGAAAATAATAATAATAATAAGTTATGAAATTATTTTAATCTGAACGTATAAATTGTAGCCTTTCCCTCTCTCTCACCAAATTTTCTGTATAAGTGTATCGACTCCCAGTATATTTGTAAAAACGGGAAAGGAATATTTTTTGAGCAACTGTACAGTCAAATTAAAAACAGAAATACTAATTTTTATTTCATTCGTTGCTACTCTCAGCCGTAAGTAGAAGGTTTTGAGATAGGCTTGCAAGAAAGGGTTGAAAGGTGAGAAAAAATGCACAAGCAAGTTCACAATTCTACCTATTAATATAATCTGCATAGACTTACTGTATACTCTGCAGAGCACGGTGGTTCATTCACTGTGATTAAATTCAGGGAGCACGGAGGTTCATTGGTAGAGCGCTTACTTCTGGTACCCGGGGTCCTTGGTTCGATCCCCGAACAAGTGGAAGTTTATGGTGGACAACATTGTGTCCATGGGTTTTCTCGGGGTACTCTCGTTTCCTCCTTTATGGGGGCGCGGTGGCTCAGTGGTAGAGCGTTCACCTCCGTTGCTTGGGGTCCCTGGTTCGATCCCAGCTCGCGCCGTGTGGACTTTGTGGTGGACAAACACCGTGCTCGTGGGTTTTCTCGGGGTTCTCCCGTTTCCTCCCACTTTCTTCATTCCACCATTTCACTCATCTCTCATATCACAGTCTCCTTTAGCCTAACTGGCATAACCGTGGGACGTTAAACTTAAAGATTTCATTTCATTTGTTCGTTTCCTCCTTTTTCATCCCACCAATCCTTCCATCATCATTCACTTCCCTTAATCAGCCCTCTCTCTTAGCCTAAAGGGCATAATCATGGGACGTTAAACTGAAAGATTTCATTTGATTTTAACCCTTATCCGGGCAAGCTATTTTTGTAACGTAGACGGCAACTTGAGCCTTACCAACTCGATATGTTCATGACTTTAACTTCGACTAAAGATAGAAGAATTCAGAATTTTATGTCATCGAAATATTTGTGGTTATTGAGAAATTCGAAAAAAAATATGAAGCTATCGGTTGCCCGGATAAGAGTTAAAATCACATTAGTATTTCGTTTGGTTTGTACTTATAAAAAAAAAATAATAAGTACATATTTTGAGGAAGATATACAGATATCTGGCAATAATAATAATAATAATGTTGCCATGTATAAGCAAGAATACAAAGGCTTACAAATACTTCCGTTCCAGATTGAATCAATATTTGTACATATTGTGCTGGTAGCTCGTTTAACCAAACAACCAATTTCCATTTCAGGAAGAGTACTTAGTAAATCCCTCATTCGGAATATATATGATCAATGGAGGGCTAAACAATATAGTTTGCCGCTTTATCCAGTGTAAAGTAGGATTGTAGCTCATTTTATCCAGTGTATACCTGAGCTTGAAGGAAGGGGGCTATAGCCCCCTTGGATCCGCGCCTATATATATATATATATATATATATATATATAAACAAACTTGATCTGTAGTTCGTCAGCTTACCCAACTGAGCGACTACCTAAATCTGAGACAGAAGGCTCATTCGATCCCAGATTGATTCAGAAAAGAATATCTATATTCGGCTGTAAAAACACCTGTCTCTTTGTAAATTTTATTGGACTTTATAACCGCAATTAGACATTGAGTCAGGCGGCTATATTATTTAAATAATGAAAAGTCTTATTTCACATTCAGTTCTTTATTATTGGTGGCTTTATGGCTCTTAACCTTTTAGGATCTTATGGTACAATTTGTACAGTCCGCAGCAAAAAACTTGCAACAGGAGCAGGTACGTTCATTGTGAAGTCTTTTCTCCAAAATAAGTGTGCAGGGGAAGACGCCGAGGTTTCTCCTGGCGTGATTCGTGCCACTTAGACGTTATGTTGATTCCCTGGGCTGTTAGGCGTAGTTTCACAATAAACTTACATGCTCATGTTGCAGGTTTTTTGCTGCGGACTGTACCATACGGGTGTTTCATGGTACATTGCGTTATAACTCCTATTTGAGCTTTTTCGTCCTTTTTGTTTGTTTGTTTGTTTTGTTTTTGTTTCAGAGGCATTGTAGAACACGTAACGTATGGTTTCACACCTTCCTGCGTCGAGACATAGGAGGTGATGACGTCATAACTTTTAAACAATATATTTTCTTTTATTAGGCCTATGTTCATGATTTTTTGGCGGGCTTATTTTTGCATCTAGAAGGTTGAAATTTTGCACAAACATACAGTCCACCGAGTAGTATTTATCATGTTTTTCTTTTTTTTCGTATCTCTGCTTTAAAACAGGGAGGGGGGTCCAGAGGGCAAAAAGTTGAAAAAAGGGATATTTCAACCAAAAAATCCCTTTCTTCGGGATTTTCCCTCCTTAGATACATGATGGAGACATGTGAATGGTATCGTCTGAAAGGTAGTTTTGTTCTGAAGAAAATGAGTGGCGGATTATAGTTCTAGGGTAAATAGGGATGTCTCAGGAATTTTTTTTTACCAGAGATAAGGGTCTTTTGCGGTAATCTGGGGCATTGTGGGGATTCTTGATAAAATTTCTTCCGCCCTTACTATTCAAGATAGAGGCCTAAAATTTGGCACACACATTCAGTCTACCGATTAGTATTTATCAGATTTTTTTTTTTGAGATCTCTACGTTCACACAGGGCCGTTCCAGAGGGTCCCAAAGTGTGAAAAAAATTTTCCCCAAAATTTTCCATTTGACCTCACTTTTTCCCTCTCGTGGTATATGGTATGGGTATGTAATTGGTACCGTTTGGAAGCCTGCTCTGTTCTGAAGAGAATGAGGTATGAACCATGATCCTAGGGAAAATAGTGACGATGCAGTAGCTGCTTGACTGAAAGTCTAAAAAAATACCCCAAAAACCCAAGATCCTAAAAGGGTTAATAATTGAGCATTGAATGTGACACTTCATATATAAGTCAAACCAAACGCAATATTAACATCCGAATTAAAGAACGCATTAGACAAAAAGTCACAAGAGGGTATCTTGGGATTGTCTCTTCACTTAAACAACATGCACACTATATAAAACAGGTTAATGTGATACGTTCAGGAAAAAAAAAAAAAAAAAAAAGAGAGAGAGAGAGAGATTAAAGAATTTTTTATTCATAAATATAAACCAGGTTTAAATCTGGATCTTGGTAAAATTGATAGAATCTGGTTACGACCTTTGATGTATATTTTGGATCTGACAATAGTGACGTAACATAGAATCGTGCTTCTTTCGACTCAGCCCTTTCTTGCGCTCACTGTCTCTCTGCTCGGGGTTTTTTAATACCCGTCTCTCACGTTATATTTATTTGATGGTATGTATTCCTTTTTCCATACCATATTTCTTTCACCCATTTTTATCCTTCTTATCTTGCCACTGAAGACAAGCTACCTACTACTAGCTTGTTGTTCCGATACGTTTAGAGAATATTTAGTTTCCCTACAGGAGGATTTATTGGTAAGTGACAATTTTTTTGTTAATTTGAATCCTCTCAGGCGCCTACATAATTTTAACATAAAAATTATGATCATAAGCTTTGCAAAATCATAAATTTCTAGTTTATAACAGGGCTTCCACTGACCTGCAAAAGTTAGGAAATTCAGCTTAGTTGTGAACAGTCGTGGAAGGTAATTTCATGAAATAATAATAATAAAATAATAAAAATAAATAAAATTAAACTTGAAAAAGTCAGGAAATTTTAAGTACGGATTTTTATTTCTCAAAACTCATTGTTTTAAACTTTTATTTTGCTACAGCCGACATTTGGTATATGTACTTGGGAGATGGCAACTGGAGCCAGTGGTTTTGCAAAACTACTCTACCTATACACACATTTTATATATATAATATTTGAAAATAGTTACATTTAATAAAATTTTGTAAATGTTTTGGCATTCTTCATCGGGACAGGACGTTTGGGCGCCACCATTTGGGCGCGGACGTTTCGGCGCTGCCGTTTGGGCGCCGGACGTTTGGGCGCAAAGCCGTTTAGGCACTAGACGTTTGGGCGCGAGGTACATAGTAAAAATCACAATTTACGACATATAAAGTAAGCTAGACACTGAAAACTAAGCGCGAATCAAGATATATACATTTCCTACACTTTATCTTACCTCATTTATCTGTATATTTTCTATCTCTATCTTATTTATTCATCTAAATTAAATAGTTTAATGCGTTTGTGGCATTTGTTGCCTAACCTCGTCATGGATTCATTTTTCGCTTCACGATTCTGGTACTTCTGATCTAATGTTGATCTAATTTTTGTATTATATAAGAAAGCTAGGAAATGAAGGAATCAGACGAACTGTTAAAAATTTTCTTAATGTTAATTAAAATATGTTGATTTAATTTTTGTATTTTTTTTTTTAAGTTAATAATTACATACTTATGAATATTAAAATTTGTTTTCTTTCGTATTACGTTTGCCAAACTCTTCTCTTCCTTAAGTCCAATAAAGAACTACCAATAAAAGATTTCCGCGCACTCGAGTTGAGGGAAGTGGCCGCGCGTAGCGTAGTCGCTAACGCCCTCGCCTTCGGTGCGAGCGGTCCCTGGTTCGATTCCCGGTGGGGGCAGTCGGTCGGAAAAGTTTAACACGCTCTTTCAGGCTAGCCACCCTGAATGAGGTTTTCCTCATTCACACCAGGCAAATGCCGGGGTGGTACCTAATTTATAGGTCCAGGCCGCTTCCTTGCTTCCCCAATCCTTTCTTCCTTCCTTTTCCCCGGATAGTGTGCTCCCTCAAACGCGACGGGCTAAATGGCCTTAGATGCCGAGAGCCCAGAAATATAAAAATCCTAATCGAGTTGAGAGAAAGATATTTCGCATACAGGGTGTCTAAAAGACATTGAGTTTAGGAACTGCAGTATACCGTATTTCTGGCATCACTTTTTTTTTTTTAATTAACATTCCAAACTTTTTTAAAACTTAACACACTTTTTTTCGTCCCATTGTAAACATTTAATCTGCATTAAAGAAAGTGGCGAAAGGAAAAAAAGAACGATTTCAAAGTGAAAAATAATAGTTAAGTGTACATATATTGGTCATTTAGCCACTAGAAATATGTTTTCCATTCACACTTATTGCATAACTACAGTAGAAGGCCTGCTTTAAGTTTTTGAATGGAATAGGCTCACTACATATGTAATGTAGTCAATCATATTTAGTCTTGTCTACTTACCTTTGGCTTGAAAAGTTATCAAATAAAAAGCACACTTAACTTTGGTTGAAACTTAAATTTACAAAAATTAATTGTTAATTTAGTTTTTAGAATTTCGAAATTCCAGTATTTCTAGTATGTAAAACAATATCCAGTATAGTTCAAGGACTTCCACTACAGTAGACACCTTGTGATATCTTGATTCGAACTTAGTACTCAGCGCCTAACATAATGACTTTTTAATTTAACTCGCGCCCAAACGTTTGGCTCCCAAATGGCTTCGCGCCCAAACGTCTGGCGCCCAAACGTCCAGTGCCCAAACGGCGGGGCCCAAACGTCCGCGCCCAAATGGCGGCGCCCAAACGTCACGTACCGTTCTTCATTGCCTTTGTTATTCACTTAAATTCAGAGCTTACCAAACAACCCTAATTTCCAAGTTAAACGACTATAAGAGTGTAAAATCGCTGTGTGCGAAGCTTCTTTATCGCGTTGGTTTAATGTTTTGGAAGTATCACTAAACTAAGGCAGTGTTGGAGTACTTAGTTGCGATACTTGGATCGATATTGCAATTTCAATATTTTTTTGAGCCAAAGCCGGTGGCTAGATTAAGTTAGATTTCTGCATTTACGTCTCACAATTACGACCTGTAGCCTAGTTGGTTGAATGAGAATGGGGGAAAATGGGCAACTCTAATCAAAAAAAGCCCACGGTCACTGTGTTCAACGCACATGACTTGGGATCGAACCAGTGAGCCCCCTCGTACCAGAAGTTAGGTCTCTACCACTGGTCCATTTTTTCCTCATGGGGTATGGGTGCGTGCTCCCTCAATCTAGGTCTCGTGTAGGCTAGATAGTTTGGTGGGGAAGTCCCTATACTGAGGGTCGTCCTTGCAGATAGACCATTCACCCACAAACTGCACCGAATTACGAGGGTCGTCCAGAAAGTAAATAACTTTTTGGCGTGGTTAAATAAAGATAAAATATATCAGCATAAAACTTTATTTACAAAGCCACAGGACCTTACTCGACTTTTCTATGTAATCATCATAGTTGTCAAGACATTGTTATAACGTGGGACCAATTCTTCAATGCCAATGCTAAACTCATCTACCGCCAAAGATTTGAGCCCGGGCGTCACTGCTTCCTTGAGTAACCAGGGTGCACTATCACTATTTCATGTAGGAGCAATCGTGAAATTTCTTGAAGATTCGTGTAACGTGCTCAAAGTTGAACGTCGGTTTTTCCTGATTTTTTCTTAGACTTTTTTCCTTCAGTTCTTCCGTAACAAGTGATGGCCTCCCACTCTGATCATCATGCACGCTGGTCCTTCGTTGATTAAACATAATGCACCATTTCCTCACTGATGACTCGTTCATTGCACTATCACCGTCAACATTCTTTATTTGCTTATAAACTTCAATAGACTTAACCTTTTGCGCGTTCAGAAAACGAATGACACTCCGTACTTAAATTTGGAGAGATTTTCGATTGACGCCGCGCGCAATCGTTCTCCTCCTCCTCACTTTCGGAATTAGAACCTGTGACTTTCATTTCGTGGTAGTATTCCTGTGAATGCCTGGCCTCTTCGCAAAGTCGGGTTTCAACTATATTTTGGTCTACATTAACTGCATTCATGGTGGAAGCTTGTTGATTGCCATCTGTTGTCCCAAACTTCTCCAGAGTTTGCACTTCTTGGAGTTTCTGGATCTGGTGTGAATGATAATTGACTTGAATTTGTACTGCTTTCACAGAACTCCTTACAGCCGTAAAATTGTGAACAATTTGTTGTATTTTAGCATTCGTTTCTTCCCATTTGGCATTTATTTGTTGTCATTAGTTCGATTTTAACATCTGCTTAATGCATTTTTTCATTTAGCTGTTGAGTCATCGAGTTCATTTGCTGTCCAAGTTGCCGTGTAAGATCAATTACATTCGTTGTAAACTCAGGTGCTGTCATATCTTCATCATCAACTCTAGTCCTAATGCTATCTCCATTCTCTTGAATATTCATTTTGGTATTTCTATACACTTTCTTGTTATTACGTAACAAAATATAATCCATTTTGGCTACAGAATATTTATGACGTAGATGAGACAGTTATACTTTTACTTCCAACTAATCTCAAGGTTCCTGGGCGGTAAAACCAAATATATATATATATAACCTTAAATTATATATATTGCCACAGTTCGTCAGTTTATATTTTGTAGCAATTAATAGTCACATTACTATACGCTGTTTACTGCATAAATAAAAACGTATTAACCGTAGCATTCAATATATTGTAACTGTTTTCCTTACACATAATTGAAAACTTACATACATCCTTATAGTTTCGGCGTTCTAATGTTATATATTATTTTTTATATCAATCCATAAGAACATAGATACCATACCATCTATTAGCAACCGAGATCAATATCGATTCAATGTCATGACAAGTAAATTACAGAAGTCAACATAAAAACTTGAAATAATCAACAAACAAATAAATATTAATTAGTACATTTTAAACTTTTTCCTTCTCTTCTGGTTAATGCAACATTTAGAAGCAGATTTTGCCCTAAAGATTATAATAATCGCACGTAAGCGTTATCCTTACAGATTCAAATCCCTGGGTCATCTATCCTCACTGAGAATTCTGTTTCCCTCAAAACAAGCCAGGTAAATACTGGGAGTACCTGAAGGTCAATTGTATTCAAGTGTAATTTTGAGATAATTGAGATGAATCTTTGTTAATATTCTATCATTAACACTTTGCGTGATAATCACGTATATGTATGACATGATCGAACATCCGTAGAGTGCAGTACGAATAACTACCACTTTTCATTCAAAATTTTATGGGTTTTCTTTCATACTTATACGGAGTTAGCATTCTTGAATTATTCCTTGAATTTCATATATCAATTGTCGCTAAATGATCCGTACTGTTTTGTTATCTTTGAAAGGCATGTGCATGATTTACAGCAAATATACCAAGAAAATCTGTCGGACGATATCATATGGCTCAATTTGGAAGATCTAATGGTTGTGCTTAACCATTAAAACTACCAGCAACAAAATTCTAAGTTCATGAAGTTTACCGTGAGGCATTGACTGTATACAAAGATGATCCGCATGTGAGACTTCTAGGATTAGGAATTACTAGGTTGACTCCAGGGAAGGCTAGAAGGAAGGATACTTGCTACGAATGCGCCATTATAAAGTCGCACTTTGTAAAGGATCCTGCTTCAAAGTTTTCGATTCAAAAAGACCACGTCGTAAACTGTAGTGCAGTGTAGATGATGAAAATGTAATCCAATATACAGGGTGGCCCAAAAGTAGGTATACGCCCCTGCATTGATCAAGTTTAACATTCTAGCTTATAGGTTTATTTGCTTCGGCTGTTCCGGGCTTAAGGTATAAGAAAAAATGCATTGAGAACAAATAATAATAAAAGCTAGGTCTGCCTGTTTGATAACAATAAAATATGATATGAAATACAGTGAGCAGATGAGTACGGGACTGTACACCTACTTTTGGGCCACCCTGTGTATAAAATAATTAAAAAAACAAATATAAGTATAATACAGTGCAAATGCTCTCTTTATGCATATTATGTTTCGCCAACTTGTTTGGGAATTTGTGCAGTACGCAAGACACTCTCCAATATAACTTTATTATTGGAATGTAAAATGATATAGCAAAACAGAGGAAGCTTCAAACTTACCAGTGATGTATAGTTTTTGCTTTCTCAATTTCGAGATATGATATTTTTTAAAAATATAGCAAAAAGACAGCATTCTTGGGAAGGCCTGTCTGAGGCCAGCACTTAGTGTTAAGTGAATGAATTGTTTGCAATCTGTAATTAAGTGACACATGGAAAATACTTTGTTTCTTCATATATTGCTTTTCAGTGGTATTCTGTTCTGGGATCTCTTGATAAATAAATATCATAAACAAATTCTGAAAGTAGGCACAAACTGAAACACGAGTGCAGAAAAAAATTGTAACTACTGATAGAAGGTATAAGGGACATATTCATAAGAAAAGTTATTTTCCTTTTGCTTTTTTTTCTTAATGAGTATTTCCTTTCTAACTTGGAACGTCAGCAAGTTTTTTTTTTCTTTTTCTTAAACTGCGTCACCATCCACAGGTGGTCCACCAGGTCTGGACCCCCCTCCAATCTTTCGACAAGTCCTCTCAATAGAAATTTGTGGGTTCGCGCCTGCACTGGATCCTTATTTTTACATCTCCTATTATAGTATTAGTTTTGATATAAAAAACGATTTACACAGAGTATTCGTAGACTTTATTTCGGTTTTTACTTACACCTAATCTAAAGATACGGTGCAGGCGCGCACCCAGAATTTTTTGTTGAGGAGTCCAAAGTTGAAGATTGGAGGGGGATCCGGTAACGTAGTATAAAAGTTACTGACGATATTCCCAGCGGGGAAGAAAATATTCAATTAAAGGAACAAAGTTTAGACATACGAGGTAAGTAATTTTTCTTAATTGTATAAATACAGTAAGGTTATCACTTCAAGTTTGGAAGTATTTTTTTTTGGGGTGGGGGGTGGGGGGGGAGGTGAACATTGAAAAGCCACGATGTCTGTTGGTAAGTCGTCGACGTCCTTACCTCGAGGTTATTTTGGTGGAGGCGAGAATTTTTCCCTTCTGCTCTTGATCCAAAGCGATTTAGGTAAGCAGGGTACCTGAAGAAATCTGAGGTAAGAGCGGCCGGAGCGTGGAAAATCTTACCTTTACCTCGGCCCATGCTTAATGCTGGGCATCATTTACTTCCTATTCAGGATAGCTGTCGCCATCAAAATTTCAAAGAATCAATAAGGACATAATAACACGTGCCAATACCCATGTTAACATTTCCGTTGCAATAAATTTTGGTTTCGACAGTCCAGATCTGGTTTGGTTAAATTAAGATCAGTCCATTTTTCTGCGAAGCGTAGTCGATGACCAAAATCGTAATTAAATGATAGATTAATGGATGGATGCAGGTTACTGTCATGAAGTAAGTTCTTTTAGATTAGTGCCAGGTTAAGGATTTTGGATAATTTGAGTTCTGATGTGTTTTGGGAAATTTGCCATCTTCTCTCAGAAATTGCATTCACTGGCTTTCATTCGCCGGTCGGGGCTTACATCTAAAACATTTTTTCTCTCGCAAAATAACTTAGAGTGTCACGTTTGTATACCTGGTTCGTATAACTGAAACATTTTATTGAACTTATGGCATGGCAATAGAAAATAAACGGATAAATTTAGTAGGTTTCTCAATGTGTCTGTCATTATAAGCGGGGTCCATTTCCTCAGTGTAACTTTTTGTGTTCTTTACACGTGTATAAATAATAATAATAATAATTAAAAATATCTTGCTTCAAAAGGTAACAAATGACGCTTCGTAATTACTGACCAGTGTATGATAGCAGAACTATTTTTCACCTAACTATATACTGGTTCTTTGCATGAAGGGTACTATCTCAGTTGTATGTAGAATTGTTATGTCAACATTTTTATAATTGTTTTGATTGATTTTAACGCATTAGTAGGGTATTATAGTAATAATATAAACTGCTTTCTAGGCCGACACGTGCCAAAGGAAAGATGAAATGTAGCGATATGCCAATCAAAATGCGCAAAAAAGCTATCGATTGTGCTACGGAGGCAATGGAAAAGTATACGATTGAGAAGGTAAGGCTGGAATTCTGTATTAGCTGGTATTTGTAAGAGAAAAAGTTCACATTGTGGCCAACATTTTACCATATAGCGTGTAACAAAGTAAAATTTCTAGGAGTACTATGCGATTTTCACATGTTAAGGAGGCTTTTTTTACTCACGAATTCTGTGACAGAAATTTCGATTGGAAAATTCAATTTTTATGCTAGATGAATTATACAAAATAAAGCCTTTACACATACATGTTGTATCTGTATTAGGGGGAATAGTACTCTGAATGCTCAGACACCCTGTAGAACAAAATTTCGAGCCCGTGGATAAATGCTTAGTCACCACCTTCGGCGCGGCAAACCCGGGTTTGATTCGTGGTGGGAGCTACTGTAGTACGGGTTTGGAACTTGGCGTTAATCTGCAGGTCCACAATTCATAGTTTTGATGGTGAAAGGCGACCTTAACCTCCAAAACTGCCAACAACGCCTTGAGTCTTGAATTTTAAAGACGTGCTTTAATTTAGGTGTAGCCGTATTTGTGGGTGCGAGGAAGGCACTGTAACCAAAGTGAACAGGTATAAGAAATGGTATGTCACGCTGTATGGACCAAAATTATGTTTGAATAAATTGCCTTTATTAGGAAATGTCCATCTTTATTGTAAGTCACTGATTGGATATCAATTCAGTGCACAGTAGCTCCGTACTACGTGAGGAGCAGTAGAATGCCGTGAATTGAGCAGGCAGTGATAGTGTAAAATGGGGTACCTCTCTTGATTTCCAAAGAGGGTAAATTGCTTTTACTCGTTTATGTTGTGGGAACATGACGAATGAGGCAAATGTACTAGGTATATCGCAAAGGTACTGATGACTGCCTACGAAACTCACGCCGAAGAGGAATAATAGTCGGAAGCAAACCCTGAAGTCACAGATCCCAACGAGAATTAAAATCAGAACCGTCGTTCGTGCCGTTGCGGTGCAAGTGCCGGAGGAAGTCGAGCAGCACCTGCCAGTCTGGTGTCAACAATCAAACTGCCACGAGTTACATGACATAAATATACGGGCTCGAGTTGCACCGGGGATACCGCTGATAAGGAGTCAGCTCACAAGTCAAAATAAACTAACATAAACGCTTCTCAAATTGTTCATTTTTTTTTTCTTTTTTTGCGAGTGTTATGTTTCGTCGCCACATGACGTCATAGTTTCACCACTTTCAAAGAGGCGTGTCTGACCCTAGCCTTGTCGATACACTATATACATAAATTGAAATAAATTCTGACTGGTTTCTAGTCTTGATCAAACATTAAAACTTTGAACAAAAGTAATTTATTGTCTGCGATATTGTGACTAAAATTAATTCGAATGATATAAATGTGCTGTTCCGAAACTTTAATTAAAATCTCCAGTTTCTGGAGACCAAATAGGTGTTAAGTTGACGTTCCCCCAAGTGACGCTCTGCTAATTTCAAAATTACCACATTTCATAGAAGGGACGAAGCTTCAATTTTGATGTAATAACGCTAAGTCACGGGAGTAACTATAGCCAAAATAACCAACAGAAACATCGCCACAAATTGGTAAAGTATTTCTAATTTGGCCTTAACAAAGCATGGTGTAACGTTTATACAGATGTGAAAATTACTAGAACGCTTTGGGTTCGAGAGTTGTCCCAAGGTTGCATTGGCTCTTGGATTCTTGCTTTGTGTGTGTGTGTGTATGTGTGTGTGAGTGTGAGTGAGTGAATCTATCTATCTATCTAAATAGTAGGTTTAAGCTCATGTTGATGGATTATAACACAAGTTAAACAGTGTATTGATGTTGATACTGAATTAGTACAATGTCTATAAATCGAACTTTGGTAAGAAGTTCATCTTAGGACGGATTTCAAGCTAATCCTTTGGGCTTTAAATCTCAAGCTTAATCATATGTTCTAACTAGCTGAAATACCCATTCTTCGTATGGGTCAGATAAAATATCTATGTAAACAAACTAAACAACAACGAAAGAAAAAAATATCGGTCATTTTCTACTACTCGGTAAACCCCCCGCATGTATCCTCCGGCTCGCATAGAATGGAGGTTGTATTTGCAACTCAACGCCTGTAGGGGTATCACCATTCATCTTAGCGACAGCGAGAACTATGGATTTGACACTAATCTCGGTCATTTTGGATTATTTCTACATGTCTCGGTACCCCCCTGGTCATTCCCGGCCCGCGTATAATGGTACCTGAATTTGAATTCAGCGACCGCGAAAACAATGGATTTGACACTAATATTTGTAATTTTGGATTATATTTACATGGCTCGGTATCCCCCCCCCCCGCAGGTGACCCCCAGCCCGTAGCCGAATGGGGTGAATTTGGAAGTTAATGCGATCAGAGTTTCATCATTGATCTCAGCGACCGCGAAAACGATGAAATCGACACTAATATCGGTTATTTTCTACTGCTTTTGTATGTCACGGTAAACACACCCCCTTCCCTGGTTCGAACTTTGAAGAAAGAAAAAAAAATAGAAAAAAGAACGCTTCATCTTGGTCTTGGGCGTGGACTAAGGTACCCCTGACCAAAATTTGGTAAGTCTCGGTCCACTCATCTGGTCCCCAGGACGCAGACAGACAGATAAGCACACAAACAAACCCTTTATTTTATTTATATTTATATTAGATTACTTTTCGAATTCCGAGGGAATCATTACAACCGGTTTCTAGTAGGTTAGTAGATGCCAAAAGCTGTCCTTAGTTGTGGATTTACAACAACTCTTTACTCATCAGGGTTTGTTGATTTAAATCTAGTGTTTTTTACTTGATCGAAATTAAATCCATTTTTTGCTTAAAAGAGAAATAAAATACGATGTATGACCATCTGGGACACTAGTATAATCCGTCTGATGTATTATCTTAATAATTCAAGTTTAAACAAAGTATGTCGTTTTTATTACAGTTAATGAGTCACGAAGTTTTGTCAGTGTACTGATTTATTCATATTGTATAGGAGAGGTTAAAATTTGAATCCGTTTAACAATTAGTATTCTTTTTAGCTCAGAATTGTACATATCATGCTAATACAGTAGACTACCGATTACCCGAGCTAATGTGGACCGGTTCTAACTCGGATAAGCAAAAACTCAGTTAACACGGATCTATTCATAAAAAATACAGTATTTATTATTATTGTTTATTGATAATTTCTCTTTATTGTTTTTATTGGACATATAGTACAGTACCCACTTACGTACATAAGAAATTACCCATTTTCTCCAGTCACCAACGGTCACTTTACCAATCATTTGCCACCTTTTTGATAGTTTCACCATTATCTAATCATTTAATAGTTGTAAACTTATCTTCTAATGATAAAACAACACGTTTTCTTTTTCCAGCCATTCCCACAAATAATCACGAGAACTAGGAGAAACACCCACCGCCGCTCACACTGCTTTCTTGTTAGACAAAATACGTCTTTTGTGACTTAGACGCAAGACGTGAAACAATTAAAGCTTACTGGCTTAAATGTGGCAACGTCGGGTGGGGATAGTTATCTTTATGCTAGCTTTATTTTCGCTTTGTTGCTGAAACTAAAGCCTTCAGACTATTTATTGTTGCACCAGACTAGTTTTTAAAAGTATTTTGTTTGTTTGTTTGAATTAAGCTCAGATAACACGGAAACTTGCTTGATCGAAACTGGGATAATAGGGACTCTACTATATATAAACTTTCCAAAAGGAAATGGAACGTTTATATATTTTAAGGATCCATATACCCACACACACTCCAAGTCACATGTTCTCACTACAAATACGTGTTTTTAGTATAATAAACACACAATGGCTGACGATGTAAGTAACCTCCAGGAAGTAACTAAGAGTATTCAGAGAACTACGAAGAAAGCCGAATACCCCATCATAGGTCCTTCCTCTAAGAAGATGGCTATAAAAGAGGACGATGGGACGAAGACCTACGCAAACCTTCTCCCAAGACTGCTTTTGGCTACGGAGACTTCCTTTAACACCTACTTTCCATCATGTTTGGAAGATGAAATTTTGTATAGAACTTCCTTATTATAAGTAAGAGGTCACGTACTTCAACGTTTTAGATAATTCCGCTTCCAAGGTGTGTGGGGGAGGGTTCTACAGAGGGTCCTGTATGGTGTGTTTGATCATCTCAGGAAAGCGAGTGTCCCGTTTGAAATGCATATGTAAGCATAGTTAGCACTTGAATTGAGCTGGGGTTTTACCTGTTAGTTTCCGCAAAATGCGTATCCTAAGTTGGCGAGGGGTTTAAAATTCGATAAAAATATATATTTCACGAGCCCTTCAGGTTTGGCAGATGGAACTCGGTGTATGAAATCCTCACTGAAAATGGTAGAGACGTATCCCAAGGTTTCTAGAAATTTTGGCTCTAAAGGAGGAACATTTTTGTAATATTTGAAATTTCTATTTTGTATTCACAAAATAGCAAATGTGAGGACACGGTTGAACCGTTTAAAATGAATTTTTAAATATAACTTGAATTGACCTAGCTATTTATAATTAGGTCTGCACAGGGCCATAACTTGTGGGTGGCAGTGTGCCGTTCGAGGGGGGCCCATTTTAGGACCAAATTTTCTTACTCATTTAAGATACGAACATGAAATTATAAATGAAGCATCAAACAAGTTCAGTACATTATGTAAACAAAACAACACACAAAAGGCAAATAACTCAAACATGAGTCATGGGCCAATTAGTGGCCCTAGAAATGATATTTATTCGTGTGGCTTTGAGATTTGTCAATATTGTCCCCTTAATTAATTTATCATGTATGGAACGGGCCCAGGGGCGTACGAGAGGGCCCATAGGCTCCGGAGCCCACAAAGAATAAGAGAAAGATGGGGCCTATTTTCGAATTTTGCGGGGGGGCCCAAAAATTAATGCTTCCCGCCCTTCCCCAGAAGAAAGTCTAAGTGACAGCGCTGGCTCTGCAGTTAGATTAAAATGCGTATTTTAAGGAGGGCGGAGGAAGTAGGATTTTTCGGAAACAACGACTACACTGTTTGAAAGTATATTTGGAAGATAGCACATAGGTCGAGTTAGGTTTCTGTCTTTTCATTTCGATTGAAATTCGCATACTAAAAGGGTGAAGAAGAGAGAATATACCTCTTATATATTTGCCCTACGCCTATTCTTCCCGTGTTACTGTTAAGAGGGACATTTCAACCAGTCATTAATACTATAAATAGGAAGATATGAAAATAGAAATAAAATATAAATAGGAATGAAAAATATAATTGGAAAAAAATATTGATTAGATACACTTAACGGTATTATTTTTTTCGTACTGAGTGCAGATTAATACTAGAAATCAAAAATTATATTCATACATAATTCATGCTGATATACAAGTTTACCTAGAATAATTCTACAGTTTGAAAGCAAAAGTACTGTTATTCATTATGAGAAAATTAAGTATAAAATTTTATCTTATTAAAACTGTCCTTGTTTCTTGACTTGTAAATTATTTATTGTAGCTTTGGGAAATACAAGATTGCTAATAAAACTTCAACTGACCAAAGCAGTATATATATATATATATATATATATATATATATAATATGTTACTGTTTCGGCTATGTAACATAGCCTTCCTCAGATCCATTATCTCCTTTCCAGCATCGGAGGTACTTCAAGTATGAAGGAAAGTTACTCTTGAAATATATATACTGCTTTGATCAGTTGAAGTTTTATTAGCAATTATTTCTCGGCTTCCCGAGTGATTCTTTTGAGACTCCCCCTCTCCGGAAATGGTTCCATATCAAACTAAAATAACCAGTGAGGAAAACTAGTTCAATTGAATAATATTACATAATGCTCCACCGACCTCAAGTTTTAATGCATTTACAGCATATGAGGCAGAGGACTGTAACAGACCCTTGTAAGTGGAACAGTTGGAGGGAGTGAGAGCAGCGTAATGTTTGGGTAATGGAGATAGAAGCACATCCATTATCTTGAATTCAGGTCGAAAAGTTCAATACTAAGGAGGTCATCTAGATCATTTTAGGGTAGTTTTTACCAGAAACACACTTCTACCATTATTGGATCAAAAGATTTCATTTTAATAAAAACATTTCTTGTACGCCTTATATCTGGAAAACTACATAATGTAACCAAACCCAAACTATCAGTTAACTCGGTATGGTGTGCTTATTCCGTAAAAAAAATACGAAAACTCGATTTAGAGGCGTTCAAAAGTTTTGTTTCCCCTGATCCAACTAATTATTAGCTCAAAAGATCCAATATACTTAAAAAAAAAAAAAAAAAAAAAAAAAATGTAGGCCTTATATCTGGAGAACTGTATCAGTTGGTCTTTTTGATCTCCCAGCGACTATGTAAAATGCGTGACAGATGTATGTGATACTGATGATTTGAAGAGTTTGATGCAATAAGGGTGTAAGTTTGTAATAAGCATTTTGATAAAAACGATATGGAAAATTTAGGTAGTGTTTTCTTACATAAAACAATACAATATGCAGCATTTTATTCCCGTCGTTAGACGGTACCCGACTTCATTGTGGTATTTGGAGGGAAATAAACAGCCTTTGGCGGGATGGAAGCAGTGTTATCAGCTTATAAACTATGTTTTCACGCTACTCTGGCTGACATTGCTCTTAATTCAGAGAGATGCCCTGGCCTCCAGAATCTAGATATTCAGTGAAATTTCGGCAGGAAACTAACTAAGCATGGTGAAAGCCACTTAAGAGTTTGATGCAAAAAGGCGTAACCTCGCTTACGCCCTTATTACATCACATTCCTCAATTGCGCTAAAACTGATGAAAACAAACTTCCTGTTGACATTGTGATCAGTGAGCATAGGTCAATAACGGTTTCCTGGAAGCAGTACTTACAGACCGTGTAAAATTACTTATTGGCCAAGATCGCAGTGTTTTGATTCACTTTATCCCTAAAATTCTTGTTTTTCAACTTGTATATCATTGTAAATATATATAAGACTTATACGTTGATAATAAATGTTTGTATTTATTTTTAAAAAGGATATGTACTAGTTCTGCAATGCAATTCAAAATAGTAGCGTGTTCTATACATGCATATATTCTTTAGTTATTTTACTGATTAAAATGCTCAAAAAGAAATATGCATTACTTTTGCCATAACTACCTTTCGTTTGTTTAATCATTTTGAAGTGAATTCTGAAGATCACTGTGACAGCCTACTCATTTGTTAGGAATACAATAATGTAGTGCTACTAAGTAATTGTTACTTGAGTAATACTTTGAAAAAGATTAACATCAGATTTAGTTTTTATTCTATCATATAATAAGAATCCTGAAACCTCCGTAGTTTAGTAATTCAAGAGGAAAGTTATTCAAATTGTATGCACTTTTCAAAAAAAATCAATGGAAATAATTCAAATTTGAAAAACAACGTTCTTATTATTTTCCAGTTCTCTTCTCTACTCTCGTCCAAAGGAGTGGCAAAGGAAAGGCTTGATTTTGAAAAGACCTTAAAAAAAAAAAATAAAAAAAAAAAATCGAAACCTACATTCATATTTGAGTAGTCTGAAAGACTAAAATCGTACCCTGATTTGGTTCTAAATCTATTGTATAAAGAATTTTTAAATATTTGTGATGCATTAATTTCTGTATTTTAATTCTAGGACATGGCTGGACACATCAAGAGAATATTCGACAAAATGTACGGCCCAACGTGGCATTGTGTAATAGGGTCAAATTTTGGGGGCTACGTTACCCATAGAAAAAATACGTATTCGTTCTTTTATATTAAGGAGAGGGCAGTTCTCCTTTTCAGGAGCGGTTAAATGTTCTGACTATATATTTTGAGTTTACATTTGTTTTATAGCTGGTTATGTTCAATTCCAAAGCAAGAAATGTGTTCAAGGACGAGATGTGCGTGAATGGAAATATTTTTTGTTACTTTTTCTACTTTGTTTATTTTTTTGTGTTGAAGCTTTAATGTGAAATAAATTTTAGTTAACAATTGATATAGTTTTTGTTCTTTTCCCTTAAGAATAGGAGAAAGTTCAAATTGATGAAAAGTGTGATAAGTTATCAATATAACTACCACTGTATAGTGTAGTATGTGGTACTTGCTCGTGCGAATGTTCTGTTTATAGCCATGACTGCCTACTTAATATTTTGTATAGCATGCAAATAAAAAGGAAGCAAATTGTGTATATCAGGCCAGTGATTTTTTTTTTTCATGCTTCGTGTGAATATTTCAGATCTATATATTAGCAATGAAACGTGTGTATCTCTTAAAATCTCGAAATTGTATTTTACACTGACTCCTTTCGTCGCTAGAAGGTGGAAAAGTGACAAGGGATGTTAACCCTAGAAAGTCCGTGCTCGCTTCTGCTACGTGAAGGACCAGGGGAAAAGGGGGTCAAGTTTGCCCGCGCTGGTTTTACTTAGCTTTCAGATAGTATATTTGTTCAATTTGAATTAACGTGTTGAACTACTCTTCAAAAAATAAACTTATCAAGAAATTGTATTTTTTATTTGTGAAAAACGGGCTCAATACAGTGCGTAAATCTGCTTATATATTAAACCAAATTTCTTATAATGCAGAGAACAATTATATGCAGAGAACAATTATAATTAACACTCGAGAAGTTCTATGAAAGCCTAAGTGTTTATATAAAGGAGAAAAGTTGCAGTTTTAGATAAAAAAGAAAACAAGTGAAAGGAATTTTGAGAAAACAAAGGTGGGTAGCATGCATGTATGACCAAGCGGGGCTCAAATCGGCCTTCAAAACATGATTTTTAAATTTTTTTTTTTTTTTTTCACAGAGAAACAATGCAGTATATTCCGGTTGAAAAAAGCAAAGCGAAAATGAACCCTTCAATCAAAAGGAATAAAAAAAAAGAATCCTGAATACATAATAATTAATATAAAATAAACTCGCGGGCAAAATTGATCCTCCCCCCCATTGATCTTTCTAGGGTTAAGTTAACGTTTCTGGAATTTAGAAACAGTTTGTATTATATTTCCACAATATGTCTTTCATTTGTAGCTTTTATTTCATAATTTTATACATCACCTCGTATTTGAGCCTGGCCTGTAAGATATTTGTAAAGCATCTTGGCTTACACACTACGATAAAGACAAGTTCACTAGTTAAGTTCATATTATTACGACAGTTGCTTGTTAGTTTCTTCGCAAATAATTACAAGAAAATTGTCTCGTCTCCGAAATAATAACCGGGTCTTTAAATTTATTCTGTTTGCATTACTATAGTGTAATATTTCCCTACAGTTACAACACCATACAGTAAAATGGTCTAAGGTTTGATTTCTGTTGGAAATAATGATTTTAAAGAAAAAGTAGGTTTTCCATAATTTATTTCCATCTTCACAGGTAAATGGGGTTCTAGCAAATCAGTCATTTTACTGTGCATTGAAATAAATTTTTCCATGCAGTTATGAATACTGGTCTTTTCCTTTGTAAAGAAAGGTGGTTGATGTTTGTTTGAAAGTGGCTGTGAACTTTAATATTATCCTTGTAGATTTTTTAATGCAAAGTGGTTTAGCCGAATTGAAGAATTATTAATGTTATTTAACAAATAAAAACAAAATCAACTGAACTGTTTATTGAGAAAAATGCAAAAGACTAAATTATAGCTTTCTACTAAAATATATATAAACAGGGTGTTTCAAAACAACACCGACAATGTTTGGGAGGTAATTTCTGACACCAGGGTAAGACAGAAAAGTATAGACCAACCTGGATGCATAAATGCTTCCTTTCGGAGTTATAGGCTGCCGAAAACATGGAAAAAAATAATTCTAAAGGCCCACAGCTCCAAAACTATGAGACATACCGTAATCGGGTCAAGGAACTAGTATGTGCCCCATCGAAATATCTGTGTTTCAGAATCCTGCGTTACTTCCGCAACAGTTTTTATAGAGTTGGTGAGTATTTCATATTATATGCCCATAGCCAAACTGCCTCTATAAAAATTGTTGCGTGAGTACCTTGGGATTCTGAAACTTGTATCATATTTTTGAATAGTGCACACACTAGTTCCTAAGTGAAGTTTCGACCTGGCTACGGTAAGTCCCATAGTTTTGGAGCTGTGGGCCTTTAGAATTGTTATTTTTTTTTCATGTTTTCGGGAGCGTATAACTCCGAAAGGAAGAATTTATGCATCCACGTTGGTCTATAACTTTTTGTCTTACTTTGGTGTCAGGAATTACCTCCCAAACGTTGTCGGTGTTTTGAAACACCCGGTATATACTATTAATTATGGAATCCACTCCTTCAGAAATTGAGAAAGCGATATCACAAGTACCACACGGTAATGAAGATAATCTTTGCGAAATGAAGGACCTATATTCTTTAAGCATTACACTGGAAAGGCTCTACCTATGCTACTCACTCGAGCATTGATGTAACAATTTCCGTGCACGTCTTTCTTTACTACCTAGAGTTTCAAGAAACACAATCAGTGTTAGATATAATGTGATGCTTAGTAAATTTTTTTTTCACATACGCCACATGAATAAACAAATAATGTCTCGTTAACAGTTAAAATGAGAATGCACTATAAGTTTCAATTTCGTCCGGTAGATGTCAGCAGCTGGGCGTTTGCCGCCATCTAACGGAGAGATGTGCAACTTCTACTGCCTTGGTTTCAATACTGAAAACTGAGATATGAATAGCTACTATTAAAGTTATTGTTATCCGTGGAAACACGAACAGATCCACTTAATTAGGAAACTTGGCTGAGATAATTGGTCTAGGTATCTACTACAAACAATGAATTAAAAATGTTATTTCGTTCAAGAGTTACAGCGTGGAATGATACACTGACGTAAGTCTCTGTTATAGGTTAGAATGTTAACGAGTTGACTCCATTAACGAACTGGACCGACATAATTGCTATCTATTTACGTGGGGAAGATGAAAATTTGATTCTGTTATTGTGTACAGTAATAGACGACTACTAACATTGCACATTGATAAGTCCCACTTGGATTATCATATCTCCAGTAATTTAAAATCTATTTGCAACGAACGTTATACTTCTTTCGCGCCATAAAAATTCGTTTTTCTCCGTTTCATATATACTAACTTGATCAAAAAGTTCCTAGAATCACCAACGTGTGAGGCTTTCAGTCACCTAATTTGACCGTTTCTTTTTCTCTGGATTGCTACAACTGTCAGCGATTTTACTTGCCAATTTGAACATCCTACTTTGCCATTTGTGTAAGCGATGCAGTGTTCAGTACACCTGTTTGCGTGCACACATCGATTTTAGCAATAGAATTAATTTTGCAGTAACGAGTGCGTATTAAATTTTGCGTTAAAAACTGATTCAACGGTGCAAAGACCTTGGAAATGTTCGAAAAATGTTTCGGCAAAGATGTAAACAAAACAGCGGATTGTCAGTGGCGAGCACTCAATGAGCCAAGAGCAAAACAAAAAAAAAAAAAAAAAACCTTTTAAATTGGAAACGGTGATGCTCACGGTTTTCGTGGATTATAACGGTGTTGTACATCATGCATTTCTGTCAGAAGGTCAGCCAATCAACAAGAAGTATTATTTGGGCGTTATGAAGAGTTTTCGTGAAGCAATCCGCCTAAAA
Source organism: Thermobia domestica (assembly GCF_964235325.1). Taxonomy (NCBI): domain Eukaryota; kingdom Metazoa; phylum Arthropoda; class Insecta; order Zygentoma; family Lepismatidae; genus Thermobia; species Thermobia domestica. Next base: position 144,842,300 of record NC_137470.1, read on the forward strand.
AGAAAAGATTGGTGCAAAATCCACGTGTTGTTTTACCAGATATGCTATCATATCCGCGAGTTTCTCACCATAAATGTAACGAATATCATTTTTCAGCCACCAAATTTACCGGATTTAGCTCCGTACGATATTTTCCCATTTGGTCGACTCAAGAAACCATTACAGTGAACACATTTTGGCACCCGAGAGGAGATAATACGAAAATCGAGTACCACAAATATTTTGACAACTGGATCAAGCACTGGCATAAGTGTGGGGATTACTTCGAAGGGGACAGCGTCAATTTTTAGGAATGAACTTGTATTTTAATTTTGTGAGTGAATTCCGGGAACTTTTTGATCAAGGTAGTATATAAAATATGCACAATATCATAACTAAACAAAATGTTTATGAATTAATTTTGCACTATATGTCATTCACCATAATTTGGATTTTCATCTTGCTAGTGGTATGTTGAAGAGCTTCATAAGAGCATCCCTCGACGTTAGTTTTACCTTAATAAATAGTGCGGTTGTTCAGCATACATTTTTTGGTTCACCAAATAATACGTTTCCTTGATTTTCGTAAGAATTATACGTAATGTTTCACCGTCACATGTACGATTTTGTTCAGTTCGATGTGATCAACCGATTAGGTACATCTTTAATCTTTAGACATTTTTTCTCCCTTTAAACACAAATCATATTATAAATTTCGTTTCATTTTGTTGCAGAGTTTGCAGTGTAATTTATCCGCGTGCGTAGGACCTCGGTTCAGCTAAATTAGGCTCCATGAATACATGTGATTAACTATTATTCTTTTTTAAAAAAAACTGCCAATTCAACGATAACTATAAAATGTGTGATTAAATTTCTGATACAAAACCAAATAATACACAAGCAACAAGAAAATAGAAAACTTCAACATAACTTACTATTCAGGAGCAAAATTTTAAGTCGTATGACTAAACAAGAATTCTCAGATTTGCAGTAATTGCACGTTTTGATTATTTTGGTTGTATGCCGAAATAACTACATAGAATAAACCTAACAAACATGCAAAAGGAAAATACATTACCATTAATTTACGAAGAACTTTCACTCTTTAAATCTGAACCAAAACGTCGACAAAAGTGAATTACTAATTGGATTCGCCAAAAAAAGAAAACATTCATGTCCGAACAAGCTATTGAAGAACACAAAAAATTGCACTAATAGGAGAAAAATAGATTTGAATTTCGTATACGTTGGCCTAAATAAATAGGCTCCTACAATAGTGAATATTCCTCATTCTAACTTCACTCCATTTTAACTTATATCAATTTAACCTTTTCAGGACGGGCAGGGATTTCAAGAAAATCGTAGACCTTTACTTTTGCGACCCTAGCACCCCTCCTAATTCTTCCATGGGTATGAATTATACCTTGTTGGAAAGCTTATAAAACGAAGATTCTAGTAAGATAACATTTGAGGCTACCGTACCCAACCCGTAGAAGAAGAAAGAAAGTGAAAAAAATATTTTTTCCAAATTTGTGAGAGTCTGGCAACACTGTTTCTAGTCGTACGCTAGAAAAATATTCTGACCTGTAGGCCAGACATTGGTAATAATTATACCAAAAAAATGAAGGATAAAGGTACAATAGCTAGGTAAAAAAAAATCGGAAGATAGAATCTAGATGAATCATCCTGTTCCTATTTTCCCGACAAATTTTCCCTTACGTTGGCAGGCTTGGCGACGCCCCTAAATGTCACACATAAACAAAGCATACCTCGTTGGAAACCTTATAGAACAGACATTCCAGCAAAGTAACTTTCGTGTCTCTCGGACCAAATTAGTAAAAGAAGAAGAAGAAAATATTTTTTTTCTTTCAAAAATACATTTCTTCAGATTGTCAGACTGTCGCAACGCTGTTATATACCGTACGCAAAAAAAAAAAAAATCAGATTTACGCCAGACACTGGAGACAATGATATCAAAAAATGAAGGGTTTAGATTCAATAGGAATGGAGGGGAAAAATTCCGAACCTATGTAAATCATCCTGTATTTTTTCGATAGATTGTGGTATACGCTAACATTGGCAAGTCTGGCGATGCCCCTAATTATCACAAACATATCAGATATACCTCGTTGGAAACCTTATATGACACCCATTTGAACAGGGTAACTTTCGTGTCTCTCGGGCCAAACTAGTAAAAGAAGACGAAAGTAAAAATTTTTGCGAAAAAATATTTTTAAAAAAAATTGTCGGACTATGGCAACTCTGGTATTTGTCGTACGCAAGGAAAAAATTCTCACATTTACGCCAGACATTGGGAACAATGATATATAAAAAAATGAAGGGTTTAGGTACGATAGGAATGGAGGAAAATATTCGGAACATCCAACCTACGTGAATCATCCTGATTTTATTTCGAGAGATTGTGGTATACGCTAACATTGGCAGGCTTGGCCACGCTCCTAATTGTCACAAACATATCAGCTATGCCTTGTTGAAATCCGTATAACACACACATTCCAACAAGGCAACTTTCGCGTCTCTCGGGCTAAATTAGTAAAAGAAGAAGAAAATCAAAATTTTGGTTGGAAAATCCATTTTTTTAAAATTTGTCGGACTATGGCAACGCTGTTATTTCTCGTACGGAAGAAAAAAATTCTCACATTTACGCCAGACATTGGGGACAATGATATAAAAAAATGGATGGTGTAGGTACAATAGGAATGGAGGGAAAAATTCGGAACATCAAATCTACGTGGATCATCCTGCATTTTTTTCGATAGATTGTGGTATACGCTAATATCGGCAGGCTTGGCCACGCTCCTAATTGTCACAAACGTATCAGCTATACCTCGTTGGAAAGCTTATGGAATAAACATTCCAACAAGATAAATTTCGTGTCTGTTGGGCCAAACTAGTATAAGAAAAAGAAGACAAAAATGAAAATTTTGAGCGGAAAATCAAGTTTTTTGAAATTTGTCGGACTATGACAACGCTGTTGTTTGTCGTATGCGAAAAAATTCTCATATTTACCCCCGTTATTGTGAACAATTGTGCAAAAAATAAACCGTGTAAGTGCAGTAGGAATCTTACTAACGGCAGAGAATAAACTCGCATTGGTTCACCTAACATTGTTCGTCGAAAGATCATTGCTTCTCTTTTCTTTTCCTTCGGCAGGAAGATATTTTCTAAAACTAAATAACTTATCAAAGGAGGGAGTTGAAAGAAATGTATTGCATATTTACGACCCGTAGGTTCCACTGATAGCTACGGCTGACCTTAACCAGGCTAAAAATAGAACGCTGTGTTCTGAGGTGATAACTGTTTTCCTTTCTCTCTCTCTCTCTCTCTCTCTGTCTGTCTGTCTATCTGTTCTATAAGTTACCTTGTTCGAATGTATGTTCTATAAGCTTTCCAACGATGTATAGCTGATACGTTTGTGACAATTAAAAGCATGGCCAAACCTGCCGATGTTAGCGTATACCACAATCTCTCGAGCAAAATACAAGATGATTCACGTAGGTTGGATGTTCCGAATTTTTTTGTCCATTCCTATTGTACAGTGAGGAACACTTCTAAATGGTACAGCCATATGGAGATTTATGGCAAGAGTGCTCCACCAGTTGAGTACAAAGTATTTGCCGGGAAGTATTGCAACCGAACTAACTTTAAAAGAAGGCGGGTGGCATAATCGCCAGGCAATGAAAATTCCCGTACACTTGGGTGAAATTCCCACTACCGTCTACAGCATCATTTCTCCAAAATGAGATGAATCTTAGACGTTTAGTTCTTATGCCAAACATACTACTTGATATTCGCCCTATTTGTGAAGATAAAGTGCAACAAAAAATGAAAGTCCAATCCTGTTGCTATTGCAATGAACTCTCTTTAAGTCGTTTGATCTGAAATGACTTTGCAGAACCTGAATAAATATTCTGTCACTTCAGGGGGGTAGGAAGAGCGAATGCTCCCTTCCTACAGTATGAAAACATATACTTTTAATCAAATGCTTAGCGAGAGTGAGCCCATTGGTATACCGCTTTTATGATTTGAAATCTTGCTCCCAAGCCATCTTATGTCATAATTGACAACACAGCAGAACGGGAGATACAAATATGATGGAGAAATACACTCACATGTGCAAATTCAGAATTGGAGACAAAATGATCGGATAGCATCCATATTTTGTCGCAAATTTTGATTTTGTAAGTAGACATGTAAAAGCTCACCCGAACCTGACAGCATCCCAATTACCAATTGTTAAATTCAACTCAGTTGAGACCATCAGATGATTAGGGAGGAAGAGAAACATCTTAAGATATGGGGAACAAACAATGGAAAAAAAATACCAACTTCCCCCGACCGGACCCACGCCTTAGCTCACTCATCCACGGAGCCACACAGAATGACAGTCATACGTAAGGAAAAAAACATTCGTTACGACCAGTGATTTATTTGTATGGTGAAGCTAGGGAAATTCCCCGTCTCTAGTTTTTCTTTCCTTGGCACTAACTTAATTACTGTTGTCCCAGCCTGAGAAAAATATTTTCCACCTCTCTAGAAAATTTCCTAACAATATGCATACATTTTTAGCAACACAAAACATTTATTCATCGCTGTTCACATAATTATACTTACACAAACGAATTATTTCCAATTCTATGAACTCCCGTACCAAGGAAACAGAAGTACTGATTATGAAATTCTATATCTCGCGAATAGTTTTGCAGATAATACCTAAACTAAATTTTCTATTGGGAACAGGTAGAAGCACACACGCAGGACTTAGGAAGCAGATTGCGCCCATAAGATTTTTTTGGTCAGTAAGGGAAATAAATTTACATTCAAATGGCAAAATCTCACGTTTAATTATACCATAATTTTACTTTTAAGGGCGCCAAATGCGTAGAACAAAGGCATTCTTTTTGGCTTGGAAGAATAAAATTATGGCTGAAGTTGGAAGTGAACAGACTGATTATGATCAGGAACAATGGATGCTACCGAGCAGTGGCGTAGCCAGGAGGTCTGGAATGCCCGACATTGGTAGAAGTTGTTAATATAAAGCCTAAGATTGCGGTTTTATTTAAACTTTTTCCCGGGGTGTACCCCCGGACACATCCCAAATGAACATTTAGCCAGCGGTCCTCCTGAAATCAAATCCTGTCTACGCCCCTGTTACCAAGTTATGTATTCTCTGTCACATAAGAAAATACATGTTTTCCGTGGGATACTATCTTTTGCCCCTTACTATTAGAATGAAATCGCTACACATTCCTTGCTACCATATCGCGATTTAATTAATTGTTTTAAAAGTTTTTAAAGCTCAATCCCTAACAAATTCGATAACTGCATGATCTCTCTCTTTGCAGTTCACCCAAGACACTAGAAATATCGTAAAACTTAATAAAAGGAAAAAAAGTTCTTTCACAGCGTGAAGCTTACGATTATTGCCATATATTTATAGCGTAGATGTTTCGTGTACCTTATTCCGTAGCTCATTGGATCCGTGCAGAATTCCCATTCACGGGACCCGTGTTTGAATCTTCGTGTCGCTATTTTTTATTTTTATTTTATTATTGATCAGGTAGGACTCCAGTAGAAAGAAACATGGTTACAGTTCAAGGTGTGATTCGATATTCTGCAAGTATTTATTTATTTTTTTCTTGTCAAGCGAAAAAATAAAGTAGAATTTTACAAGCGTAAAAACTTCTAGATTTGACTCTTAATAAAAACTATGAATAAGATTACAGCTCAAAATAAATTGAATTCTCTTTAATTGTAGTCCATAATTAGCTATGGTCAAGGAAATGGATTTCAGCTGTTTTGTGTGTGATCAGCACATTGACTTCCATCATCCCTATTTCTGGAACTAAATGTCACTAATTTTGTTTTTTTTTCTTTTTGTATAAAATTTTCATCTTTTAGTCCTGATCAAATTGAATAATGCTAAAAATAGCCTACTTCGCTTGCTAGAACTTATGTTTGGTAGAAGTTCATACATCAAACCTTTTTTTCTTAGGTTTCTGGATACTTCGGAAGATTTTAACAGAATGCTTGTAATTATACATTTATGTTTGCTCTGTTTGATATGAAAAAATATTTCTTGTGAAGAAAATGGTCTGCAGAGCTTTCTAGTATGTCTGTTATTAGTTGTAGTAGTTGCTTTTACTTTAGCGTCCCGTTCAGCAGCGAGTCTATATGAGACATGGACTTAAAGCTTAACGTGGGATCCGAAACCATAGGATTCTACTGAGAATCGAGCTCCGTTTTTAGGAAAAATCTAACCACAGTCAGTTTCTACCCGTTGGGGTTAGAACATACCCTATTATTATACTGGTATTTGGAAGCAGTGCTAATTGGTTACGAATTTCGTGACCTGGAAGCAATCACACTCGTGTCCCGGCATGACCGGAACAGACCTGGAGACGACGACACATCGTCATACGCACGATGAATTTGTATGATACTGTTAAATATTAAAGTTAATACATCATTTTTATATCAATAACTAACTTAAATAAAAAGACAGTAACAATACTATTAACGTATATCTACATAGTATATAAATGAAAAATACGTTGTCTATCATAACGAAAAATGGCTGAACCGTTTCAAATGAATTTTATTGACATAGTTAACCTCTAGCTTCGACTAGGTTGTTGAGATCTTGCTCCCAACAACCATACGCCATTTTGAATCGAAATTGACTCAATATGGTAAAAGTTATTTTTAAAAATATTTTATTATAATATTTAAATAACCAAGTTTCGAAGTTCAGAGGAACTTGGTCCCTTTTACGCGCTTATTCATTGCCAATTTCACCCGCAACCAATTCCGATGATGCGGATGGCCTAAAGTAAAAATAGCCTATGTTTTGTCTAATCAAATGATCTTCAAGTTGTTTTGCCTATAACACAAAAATGTTTTATATGTGTATGTGCAAAGGGTGAGTGTTTTAGCTTTCACCCCTTATTTTTGATAGAGTTAAATCCCAAACAATAGGATTATTAGTTGAAACCATAAGCCAATTTTCATTAAAATGAAACCAAAACAATAAAAGAGCTGTGGAACAGGCAAACGGCCGCACATACACACAAATGTCAGTTGAGTCGAATTGTAGCGCTTGTCTTTGATCAATTTCACTATGTTCCATAAAAATGGGATTTGTTTAAAGATGTCTTCGCGGAACAGTTTTCAGTCAGGGACGAATAATTAACTTCCTCGGTATTGACTGATTTCAGCCCCAAGCAGTAGAATTGTGGGAAAGGCTTATAGAACATATCTATATATATAAAAGAGAATGCACAAATCCTTTGTTAGCTCATCACGCTAATACGGCTGAACCAATTTCTTTCATTTTTGGGGGGTTATTAGGATTTGGACCCTAGATGGTTTTTATCATATCACTTTAATTTTTAATTACCAGTGTCTTGAGATAATTGACCATTCAAGTGTCCATACGTACAAATCCTTTGTTATTAGTTCATCATAGGTAAAAATAAACGTATTTATATGCAACCCGCATGACCGTGTCACTCGGCGGGTTAACATAAATGACAGGCGCTATAATGTTAACATTTACTGCAATTTGAAAGCGAAAAAGTAAAAATTATCTAAGTAACAAAGTTTATTGCGTTCCGGGGTGACCGCAGCGAAGCGGGGTGAACGCTGCTAGTACTTCATATTGTATTAGCATCTAATCACTTTTATGGATCTCGAACCGGCTCGGTATGTTGAGATGTAGGGTCGGCTCACTTCAAGGTTCGGCTCGGTGGTGACTGAGTCGTGAGCCGAGCCGCACCACTACACTACAGGCTGACACCTCAGGCTGCTTAGCTACACCCACTGGCTTCCACTGGGCCACTGCGGCCCCCACCTTTGTAACAGTTTGTAGTAATATTCATTATCTTCACCCACGCAATCAGCTATCCAGTTGCGACCCACCCAACCAGGTACATTCTAGGAACGTGCCATTTAAGTTCCATATGTATCGTTTACGTACCTGGTACTTGAGAAATGTACATTTCATATGCATAGCATGTGTCGCTAGGTACGTGCCTTTCGAGGAATTTCTGACACTTGAAAGGTACTTTTACATGCTTCACTGGAATGTAAGGAATGTGAATGGCACATACCCCATGTACCATGGCATGGTTGTGCGTAAGTTGCTTCGTATTGCGACTAGGGTTGCCAATTTAGCCACTTTGTGACTAGATCTGGCCATTTTGAGAACGTCGTTAGTCACATAATTTCCAAAGAGCCAATAGTGGCTTTTTTAGCCATATGCTTTTCACTTCTATAGCCACTTTCTGAGTTTAGCCACATTTTAATATATTCTGTGTGTCATTTTGCAATTTTCTGACGTTTGATGCGTACTCTAGGTTGTAAAATTCTAAACCCCACTGTCAGAATTGTCCTCATAAAATTAGCATTTTTGGTTATATTGTGACGTTACACAGCAGAGAATTAGATCAAAACCTGTACGTTAAAACTATACGTTACATAAAATTTTCGGGAAGACGTAAGTTTAAGTATAAACTAACTCCTTAAAGAAATTCAGCCTGATAATATAGACATCCTTCAGGAAATGTCGCTTTTCAGTGGCAATAAGCCTGAAACCGGTGAAACATCTTTTACTGATTTAGCTTCTTCTTTCACCTTGTGTGGAATTTGAAGATAATATCGACAAAATTGAAAATCAATGGCGATTATAAATCTTCAATTGAAGAATTTTTGCAAGAAACTAGCTGAACCTGCGCTCTCTACACAGCGCATTATTCGCATATGAGCATAAATCGCCTTATCATTCCTTTCAACATCTGTACATGTCTCTTTACAGACACAAGTTAAAGACGTATTGATTAAAAAATAGCCAAGGGGTATCATAAAGAGGAGATTTTTCGATTATTTTTCTGAATATCTCGCACCGTTTGCAAGATTTGAGCCTACTTCCGGTTGGAGTTTCTAATTCATGTATGACCAGTGTTTTCTTTCTTCTTGCATGCAGTATGTAATAAGCAAATATATTACATACAAAATTAATATAATGTCAGTTATATATGGTGTTCATTGGGCAAAACACTCCCAAAAAAGGTTCATCTTAGACTGGAGAAATGGTTATCCTTCCTTTTCCATTATTATTTGGCTATGAAACAAATGCCGGAGACATATACAACCCCTATATACAACAGTGTGATGTGATGTTTTATTTATTTATTTTTTTTTAAATTTCAACACTTCCAATGTACCCGTAAAAATGTAATAAAGAAATAGTGCCCATGTTTTTTAAATATTCAATTAGAACTGGACAATCTACATGAAATTTGCAATCGATCAGTGAAAACGTCATCTTTCTAGAGACTGTACTTTCTGAGATCTCATTGTCGACAGTATGGGCCGCAAAAAAAAAAAAAAAATGCGTATTTCAAAAGAGCTCCAAAGATGGCAGCACAATTCATTTGCATTTATTTCGGAGAAGACTTACTAAAGGCAAAGGCCTTTGAACAATAATTTAAAAGGATAACTTTGTGAAAAATATTTCTTTAAGTAATTTATTTAAACTACATTCTTTTAAATATATTTGTCTTTGTTATAAACGTGAAATCACAAATAACCGTAAGTCAAAGGATTGAATGCTAAGGTTATAGGTTTGAGCTCGGTCGCTCTTAAACATACTATCTCAACAGCTAGACGTACCATACGTCACGAGCTGTATTTTGTACCACGCCTAGCCTAGCTGAGAATCGTTAACGTGCTTTCGAGGACATTGTGTAGCATACGCACAATAGAGACCAGCACGCATACGCTCTCTCTGGGATTGACAGTACTTTTCAGTGCTGGAGGGTGAAACCTATCATCATCGTTGTACACCGTTTCATCGACATCATCCTGACTGATCATTGTTATTCACCTCTCATATTGTACTGGCTTCGGCCACTCCGCAGTCTTCGCGATCCGTGGGTGTGTCCCCTGTGAACTCGATGGAGTGCAAGGGGGCCAAACCCAGAACGGGTCCCAATTCCCAAAAACGATCAGGTGAAACACTACAATCACAAAATCAGAAAAAGCAACCTCGTCCTCGATCAAGATCTCCTGTCAGTCAGGCTTCCGAAAGTGACCTATATGATCTAGCTATGGACATCGCTTCAAACCAACCTCCAGCAACCTTCAATTATCTTCTCACTAATGCTGACAACAAATACTCAAATCCAAAACACATTCTAATTCAACTTATGAAATACTATCCGCGAGCTAATGTTTCAGAAATCATCTTCACTAGAAACGGAATAATTATAAAATCTCCAGATCAAAACTTCCTTACTACAATAAGAAACAAAGCAGGATTTCACATCTTTGGAGACAAAGCTAACATCCAAGCTCTCTCTCAAACCAGGAAAAAGCAACCACCGCCACCTCGACGCCAACCCATGTTTTCAGTGGTGATAAAAGGCGTTCCACCAGCATATTCCGATGAAGAAATCCTTGACGAATTAAGACTCGAATGTTATGAAGTTCACAAATGCATTCGCATCAAGTGTCAGTCCGGTCCCACCTATCTCGTTCGAGTTCTTACAACATCCAAGGAAACAGTAGACGATCTGCTGCAAAATGGTGCTTTTATCTATCGCAGACGTCATAGAGTAGAACCATCCCGCACTTCACCACCACTCCCAATCCGCTGCGAAAGATGCCAAACATATGCCTCACATCTGACTAAAAACTGTCCAAACTCACCCCGCTGTGGACACTGCAATGAGGACCATTCCACTAACAACTGTCCTAACCTGAAAAAACCACCTCTATGCAATACCTGCCATCAACAACACCCAACCTATAGTTATAAATGCCATCAAAAACCTGCTCCACCTACTGATAAACCTGAACTATCCGTTCCCATCCGCACCACCGATTCTGCTACACCACCTGCTAACTCCTTACGAGAACCCATCACAGCTGAGGACTTGCTCCGTTTCACCACTCTTGTTCTTCAAAATATCCAGCCCTTCTTACGCCCACACATTCTTATGCAGGTCGATCACATAGCCCAACAATTATTTGGCCTACAACTTTCTGCCACTTACACCGGTCCACATGCCCACTTTTCCATCACATCTACTAAAACAGATCCAGAATGGCCATCTCTATAATTTACAACCATCGCCCAACAACTTCTAAAACACTATCAATCTTCATGGCAGTCACTTTCCTGTTCATTAATATCCGATCTCTTCTCACTCACAAAGCAGTTTTTGAACAACTCCTAAGGGAGAAACAAATACAGGCTTTTGCATTGAACGAAACCTATCTCAAACCTACACATCATGTCCGTTTTCCACAGTTTCAACTACACCGTCATGATTGCTCTAGACCATACCAACGAGCAAATGGAGGCACTGCAATTGGAACATATCACAATATCCCTGTACGCACTCACTATTTTCCAAAGCCACATAACCTTCCCGAGTATTCCATAGTCACACTATATTTTCGCACCAAAATCATCACTCTATGCACTATCTACATTCGACCAGGCCACCCCATACCATATGAATTTTTTCAATACATTGACAATACTTTTCGGCATTACATCATCATGGCAGACATAAATATTCATTGCCGCTCGCAGGCTGAGAAACAACAGTTTCACAACTACATCTCTAATATCATTGCCGCCGATTTTCATCATCTCCCATCGCCATCTCGCCCCATCAGCAACACTTCCCCAGACATAGTTATCAGCTCTGCGTCTCTGAATATTCAAAATCTTAGGGTTCTCCCACCTTTCGGCAGCGATCATGCTCCGATACTACTCGATATTATTCTCACCCATTCAGCTCAAACACAACCACCGCCCATTCACTACTTTGATTATAAACATGCAAATTGGGCTAATTTCCAAGCGGATCTTACAAATTCGATACAGCATCTTCCAGAGCCTACCTCAGAGCACGAACTCTATGACCTTGTTGACCAACTCACAGCATCTCTTGACACAGCCACCCACAATAACATACCCTTACGTATACGTCATCCACACAAACCTCCGATCCCTCCACAATACCTTTCCATCCTTGCTGCCTCTCGTCGCTCTTTCCGTGACTTTCAACGTACTCATAATCCTATATCCTTAGCACAGCATCGCCGTTGGACCCGCATGCTTCATAATTACCTTACTGCCTATAAAAGAAAACGTTGGATCTCCACCTGCAACTCCCTCTCAACTACATCACATCCTACCAAATTCTGGCAAAAATTCCATCAGTTAACTGGTCAAACTCGACATACATCATACCCTATCATCTCTCATCATCATCCTCTCCAAACCGATACTGATAAAGCAAATGCTTTTGCCTCCTTCTTCCAAGAAATATTTACCCCTACCGTACAACTAACACATCCAACTATCACCCGACGTGTCGAACGCCTTGCAAATCCGCATTCCCCCCTCCTACAACCCAACATTCACCATCAACTCACCGATTCACCTCTTAATGATCCCATTACTCCTGCAGATATCTCAGCCTCCATCAAATCGAAACGTACCACGGCGCCTGGCTTTGACCATATTACTTATAAACTCATAAAAGCCTCTTCTCCCGTCTTATATACACTTCTTGCAGCCATATACAACTTCATTCTCCGCACCGGCTTTTATCCACCACAATGGAAAATCTCAAAAACTCTACTTTTCACCAAACCCAATAAATCTCCTACAGAACTCTCATCATACCGTCCTATACAACTGACATCAGTACTCAGCAAAATCTTTGAACGCATTCTTGTCAGTCGCCTTCATAACCATCTTTCTGAACGAAACCTCATTCCTCTTCATCAAGCTGGTTTTCGCCCAAACATCAGTATTTCCGATCAACTTTTACGCCTCACGACTGCCATAACTAATCATTACAATACCTCCAAACCTTCCTGCCTGTTACTGTTCGATCTTGAAAAGGCTTTTGACAAAGTTTGGCATGCCGGCCTCATCGCAAAACTTCTCTCTTTTCATCTTCCTTTCTCCTACATCAGATGTATCCATTCTTTCCTTTCAAATCGTATGACTTACATTACCGTCAACCAATCACTTTCACATCCGATCTTTCTTCACTGTGGTGTTCCTCAAGGCTCTGTTCTTTCACCCCTTCTTTATGTATTATACGTAGCAGACATGCCCCCTCTACCACCAAATGTCTCATTATATCAATATGCCGACGATACAGCTTTTTTCACCACAGCCAACACTGTTCAACAGATAAATCGAACACTTCAACAAGCAATTGATGCCTTCACTTCCTGGTGTGACAAGTGGCGCCTAACAATAAATACCCTCAAAACTCAGGCTATCATTTTTCTTCCACCTCGCTGCCGATCACGAATTCATCGCAATCCTGCTCTTCTTCATATTCACGTCAATGGCACTTTCATACGCCCATCATCACAAGCAACATACCTCGGAATCATCTTTGACTCAAAACTCAGCTGGAAACCTCACTTACAGAAAATCCGATCACAGGCTACAAATCGATTAAACCTTCTCCGGCGGCTAGTGGGCACCACTTGGGGCTTACATACTGACACTGTTATTAAGACTTATAAGGTTTTCCTTCGACCTGCTCTCACACATGGCCATATATGCTGGATCTCTGCCCCTGACACACTATATACTAGACTTGCAATATCCGAACGTCATGCTCTCCGCCTTGCCTATCGCATAAGACTACCAGCACCAACTGCCGATCTCTATCGCCGTATCAACTTTCCCACCATCTTACAACACTTGGAAACACTCCGCACAAAATACATAACAAAAGTCATTGCCGAAGGTAATCCGCTCTTCCTCGACACCTTTCACCAGGACATCATTCATGATACCCCTCCTCAACATCAAGCCACAGCTCTTCAACATCTTCTTACTCTGTACCATACGACTTTAGACGATAATGACCCCCACAAGGCCGATTTTGCTATATACCGTCCACCTCATCTTAGTCCATGCATTTATCCATCTCTGCACTAGTGTTCCATCAATGTTGCTAGCAGCGGGCTTCATCTGTCCTCATCAGCCCTGTGACGCCCCAGGGCAGAAGATAACCATTCACTCGTCCATACTAACATTACCCTCGTGTTTGTGACGTCCATCAGCACTTCACCTCATCTCTCATAAAAAAAAAAAATAAATAAATAAATAAATAAATAAATAAATAAAAATAAAAAAAATAAATAAATAAAAATAAAAAAAAAGATGCCTACAAATAAGAATGAAATGAAATAAAATAAAATAATGCTCCTAACCCTCAATGCCCCCCTATAAATAAAGAAAATTCCCCATACCTATAACTCTCGTCCCGAAGAAAGGGCATAACCCTTTGACCGGCTTAACCCTTAAAAAAAAAAAAAAAAAAATCGCTCTTAAACACTCTATACTATTCTGCGTTGCAGTGCCTTAAGTCATGACACAAGACTCCACGTCTTTAAAATGGTAATTTTGTCCACAATCACCTACGCATGTCCAGCATGGCAACATGCGGCACTCAGTCACTTGCGCACGGTCGAGAGTGTGCAAACCAGGGCAGCTCGTATCATAACAGGCCATGACCGATATACGCGTAATCGTCAACTTTTAGAGGACTTAAACATATATCCTATCCGGGACGTGTTACATCAACACCATACTCGTTTTTGGGCCAACCTTCCCCGCCACGTCAACCCCGCTATAGCAGCCATTGGCACAGCGCATACACACCGACGAATTTACAGGACGCCACGGTTGTAGCATAACTCTATACCCACACTCTCCCCCTCACTGCGACAGTTGCAGCTGAAGGTCACATGACGTCGTCGTATCTCATATTCTAACTCACCCCCCACAGGTCTATTCATTTTCTTTTCTATAGCTGTCATCGAGTCAGGGACTTTTGTCCGATACTCGACACAAAACTACACTTTCAAGCTAAGCTAAGCTAAGCTAAGCTCTTAAACATCTTTCAGGTCGATAGTAATATCGACATCATCAGCTGTGACGTACCAAACGTCAGAACGGCTGTTTTTTGTATTCCTGTCCTCGATCCTGGGACTTGCTCGACAGATATTCGCTGAGCAACAGCTATCAGACTTATCTCAGCCAAGGGTAGCTCGTTGCGACACGTTTAGACTGGGGCATTTCCTCACCTAGACCACTATCCAAATGGGTGGTCTTTAACCTACTCCCTGGTACCTGTATTTGTAGTATCATCTTTATGTTCACTAGCTATGTCTTCTCCAGGACACTCTCACGTCGATTCCGGCTCTTCCGTTAGACGGAAGGAACGCCGTAGTAAACATCAAGCTAGTCCTGAACGCTCACGTTCGCCTCGTTCTACAGAGGATCCTCAGTCAAAATCACCACGAGCCAAACGTCCTCATACTCTTAGCGAATCATCATCATCTACTACTTCAGGTCATTTCGACATGGACAAAGACTTTCCATCTTTACCAATTTCCCAGGATCCGCCTATAGTCAGCAATCATCAGTCTCCAGTAGTATCTTCGTTCCTACTTACCAACTACGACCCCAAATATCAGGATCTCAAACAACTCTACCTTCGACTCACCAAATACATTCCACGTGCAAACATCAGTCAAATAGTCTCAACCCGTAAAGGCATCATCATCAAAAGTCCCGACTCCAACTTGGCTGCTACACTGTTAAATACCTATTCCTATGAAATCTTCGGCAAGAACGCTCATCTTTCTAAACTATCCGCTTCTAATACGAAACAACCACCACCACCTCGTCGATCACCAGCACTTTCAGTTGTCATTCGAGGAGTACCACCTGACTATACCGATGAAGAGATTGCCGAGGAACTCAAACTTGATGGCCACACTATCCTTAAGTGTATTCGCATCAAAAACGCCTCAGGAAACACGTACATGGTCCGAGTGCTTACCAATTCATCATCAACAATCGACAATCTTCTTTCGCATGGCGCTTACATCTATCGTAAAAAGCACAGAGTAGAACCTTCTAAATCACCGGCACCCCTCCCCGTCCGTTGCGAGATCTGCCAAGTCTATAACTCACATCACACTTCTCAATGCCCGAATACACCCAAATGTGGATTCTGCTCCGGACCTCACGCTACCAAATCATGCACAAATCTTACGCAACCTCCACTTTGCAGTACCTGTGGTTCTAATCACCCCACCTATAGCTACAAATGCAAAGCCCGACCAACCGCCGAACCTTTCAAACCAGAACTTGTTGTTCCTCTCCGTCCTCACGGGACTCAAGATACCACTGTTCCTCCGCCATCATCCGTATATCAGCCAATCACCATCAATCAATTCTTGTCTTTCATCACCGTTACTCTTCAGAATATCCATCCTTTCCTTCGTCATCACATCTTACAACAGGTTCAACAGACAGCAAAAGCCATCCTTCACGTCGACTTTCAAGCCACATATTCTGGTCCTACTGTTTATTTTCACTCCGATGTACTCCAAACAACAGTGTGACTCTCTTCAATATCACTCACATAAACTCTCTTTCGCTGTCATTTTCATCATGGAACTGAACTTTCTGTTTTTGAACATTCGCTCCCTATCACAACATCAACCTCTTTTTGAACAACTACTAAGGGAAGACCATGTTACTACGTTTATTTTAAACGAAACGTATCTGACCCCGCGCCTCCATCCACGTATCTCTGGTTATCAGTTAGTTCGACATGATAATGTTCTTCCAGCACGTCGTGCTAATGGTGGAGTCGCCATCGGATTTCCACCCAGTATTCCTTATCGCCAGCATCTCTGTACTGTTCCTAATCTTCCTGAACATCTCATTCTTACGCTTTATTTTAAACATCTTTCTGTCACTGTCGCTACTCTTTATGTTCGTCCCGGTCATCCCATTCCGCAAGACTTCTTTCACTATATCTCTTCTCATTTCCGATCTTTCATTATTATGGCCGATCTGAACTTCCATAGCCGCTCAGCCCACCAGAAACTAGACTTTCAAACGTATATCACTACTCACACTACTGGGTTCATTCATACTCTTCCCAAACCAACTCGTCCCGAAAGTAACTCCACCCCGGACGTGGTAATAACATCCGCCAATCTCTCCGCGCGTTGTGCGATCACGGTCTTGGACCCCCTTGGGAGCGACCATGTCCCGGTAAAACTTACCATCCCTCTCCGGCAATCCCGTTCTAATACCCAGTCTTTTCCAGTTCGTACCACTCCACGTTTCGATAAAGCTGACTGGGTTCATTACCGCTCCTACATTTCTGACAATCTCTCTGATGTTTCGCCTCCAACTACAGAAATAGAACTCTACACGACTCTTGACACTGTCACCAACACCATTCACTTAGCGTCGCAGAAATACATCCCACAATCTGTCATCAGACCACACCAACCGCCACTCCCACCCCAATATCTCTCTCTCATCACACGCTCCCGCCAACTATATCGAGACTTTACCCGTACAGGAAATCCTGAATCTCTTCGTCTCCACCGCCAGTACCAACGTACAGTCCATAATTATCTCGTGGCTTACAAGCGCCGCAGCTGGATTAAAACGTGCAACACTCTTGCTGACACCTCTCATCCCACCAAGTTCTGGAAGCGTTTCCATCAACTCACCGGCAAAAGTACCCGTACCCCCTACCCACTTCTCGATGGCGATCATCCTCTTTCAGACGATACTACGAAAGCCAACGCCTTTGCAACACATCTTCAAGGTATTTTCACCCCAACTGCGCCTGATCCACCTCTTCGCCACCACCCTACTGATCATCTAAACCTTTCCTCACCGGATTTACAACCTCACCCCGATCATGAGCTTCCTCTAAACAATCCACTCACTGTCCCCATCACTGTCCCAGAAATCTGTCAAACCGTCTCTCAAAAAAAGAACACTGCCCCTGGCATAGATAAAATCACATATCGTCATGTCAAGGAAGGCCCTTATATCTTACATTACCTCCTTTCCGTTATTTTTACCTTCATCCTTCGCACTGGCTTTTATCCCATACCCTGGAAAACATCTACCACATTAATGTTTCTTAAACCCAACAAACCAGCAAACTCAGTTTCCTCTTATCGCCCCATCCAACTCACAATAGTATTTAGCAAAATTCTTGAACGTATCCTTGTCACCCGTCTCCACACCCATCTCACTGCTTATAATTTACTCCCTCTCCATCAAGCTGGTTTCCGCCCTTCCTTTAGCATCTCAGATCAACTTCTCCGCCTCACTACTTTCATCACCAACCAGTTCAACACTTCCAAACCATCCTGTCTTCTGTTATTTGATCTCGAAAAAGCTTTCGACAAGGTATGGCATCTGGGCCTTCTCTATAAACTCTTTCACTTCAATCTACCCTATTGTTACATTCGTCTTATCTATCACTTTCTAACCTGTCGCCTTAGCTACGTATCCATTAACAATCATCTATCTCATCCCATTTTCCTTCACTCAGGTGTTCCACAAGGCTCGGCTCTCTCACCCCTTCTCTATCTTCTTTATGTCGCAGATTTTCCTACTCTACCCGCCAATATCACCCTTTTTCAATATGCTGATGACACTGCCTTTCTTGCTACAGGAAATACGATCTCTCGCCTTAATCTCTTACTCCAACCCGCCATCGATTCCTTTCTTTCTTGGTGCCACACGTGGCGACTTACCATCAATGCCACAAAAACTCAGGCGATCATCTTCTTACCACCTGGCCAACGGTCCCGTGTGTATCGTAACCCCGCCAACCTCCATCTTCACATTTCACACACTCCTATTACCATCAGTAAAACTGTCACCTACTTAGGCGTAATTTTTGATCACCACCTCAAATGGACTCCCTACCTCAAGTATATCTGTCAAAAGGCCTATTCTCGCCTTAATCTTCTTCGTCGCCTGACCGGTACCACGTGGGGTCTTTCTGCTACCACCCTTCTGAATACCTATAAAGCTTTCCTCAGACCAGTCCTCACTTATGGCTTTACAGCTTGGGTTGATGCTCCTCCCTCCTTCTACAAACGCCTTCAAATTCTGGAACGCCATGCACTCCGGCTTGCTTTCCGAATCCGTCTTCCTAGCCCCACTCGTGATTTATACGCCCGTACATCTTTTCCCCATATTCTATATCATCTTGAAACTCTCCGCTTACGATACATCTCTCAACGCTTCCAGAACCATCATCCACTTCTCTTCGACACTATGCATTTCGACGCCACCTTCCGTAAAAAGACATTACTTCGCCATACCCCCTTATCTTTACTCTTCACACTCTACTACTACTCCCTACCGCCAGATAGTTTTCACCTTCCTCTCGTAGCCGATTTCATCACGCATCTTGATTCATCTTTCATCTTTCCATCTACTGCACAGTAGTCCCACTGTTTCACTAGGCCTCCCACTGTCTACATCACGATCCAGAGTAGCCCTGGATCAGAAGATAACATGCATGTGTCTACTCTAACCATCTCCCTGTTGTTGTGATGTCTACTGCACCTCATTCTCATCTCATCCCATCCTAATTGAATGATTATGGCCAAAGACCATAATGTCCTTGAAGCTCAACGACAGTCCCGCTGCTGCAAATTGATGCTTCCCTCCACATTGTTTTTTGATCTTTTTTCTATGGAAATAAAGAAATAAATAAAAACTGGGTTCTAACCATCAACCTTTTACCTATCTCTGTTCAGTTTTTCCTTTCTTCCCTCATCCCTCAATAAAGGGTGTGACCCTTTGGGTGGGTGCTAGTCGTAAGCGGCTAGCAAAAAAAAAAAAAATCGCTCTTAAATCATACTGATCCAAGGAGCCTAACCTCTCTTGTGTATGTTAATGTGCTAGCTAGGACCAAGTGTAGCATACGCATTTGTGAGCACAGCACACGTACAACACTTAGAGGGTTGACGGAAGTTTTCACTTTCGGAGGGCAAACTTGCTTTTTGAATCTCATTAATAATTTTCTCTTTCATTTTCATCTTCATTTGGGCTTCGGCCCTAGGATTCATCATCACTATGGCGGACTCTGGCAATTCACTTGGACAATCGAATCTTGGTCGACATTCTGGCTTACCTCAAACTCTTCATACTAATCCAAGCACTTCACTATCACAACCGGCATACCGAGGACCATCCACTCGCACCCGGCATTTCTCGTGGGGAAACGAGCCTTTGCCAAACACATCTAAAGATCGGCATCCATCTAACGAGTCTACACAATCTGCGAAACGTATACGGTCCCGTTCACCTCTCGCTTCAATGGATATCGAGGTCGATCCACAGCACAACACTACTGCGGTGTCTTCAAATCTTGTTTCAACACAAGCTAATATCGAACTTCATCACTTCCTTCTTACTGACTACGACGTTAAATACACAAATCCAAAAATGATCTTTCTTCAAATAATGAAGTACGTTCCTCGAGTACGGGACACCCTAGCTCAAATAGTTAAGACCAAAAATGGCTATATTCTTAAATCGAAGGATCCAAATTTTGGAATAACTATACGGAATAAAGCTTCTTACGAAATCTTTGGTAAGAATGCTAAACTGTCGAAACTAACGGACAAACGACAGAAGCAGCCTCCGCCACCTAGAAAACCGCCTTTTCTATCAGTTGTGATCAAAGGTGTTTCACCCGATCTGACAGATGCAGAAATTCAGGAGGAACTTAAACAAGAAGGCATTTCAGTTGACAAATGCATTCGCATAAGAAATAATAATGGCCCGACATATCTAGTCCGCGTTCTGTCACAGCGACAAGACACAATTGATTACCTTCTTCGTTTTGGTGCACCTATATATAAGCGAATCCATCGGGTTGAACCGTCTAAGACTAACGGACCATTACCGATTCGCTGCGAAAAGTGTCAGATATACAATGACCACAATACAGCCAACTGTCCTAATCAACCGAAATGTGGCTATTGTTCGGGGCTCCATGACACCAAAACTTGTCCTAATCTCAAAGGGCCACCTAAATGCAACACATGTGGTAGTGGACTTCATCCCACGTACAGCTACCGTTGCAAAGCTAAACCAGCACCAGCACCTGAACGTCCAGAATTAACTGTGCCATTAAAAACAACAGACACTACAGTTCAACCCAATCAGTCCATATTACCTCCACTCACAGTAGAAGATTTTCTCCGCTTCACCAGTTTAGTTCTTCAAAACATTTTTCCATTCCAGAGAGCCCATATTACGCAACATATCATTTCTGCCGCAAAGTCAATTTTTCACATAAATCTTCATGCCACCTACTCCAACAATTATGTTCACTTCCATGTTGGATCTCTGGAAACTGCAGTCTAAATTCATATATATACTTTTCATTATGAAGATTAGTTTTCTCTTTGTTAATATTCGATCATTTTTTCAACATAGACGTTTATTAGAAGCTCTGTTACTCGAGGAACATATCAATGTATTTGCACTCAATGAAACAGCGTTGAAACCAAATATATTAGCTCGCATTCCTGGATATCTACTACTACGTCATGATTATCATGACCACATGGCTCGTGCCCAAGGTGGAGTCGCAATAGGACATATTCCAAAATATCCAATTAGAACATATACCCCACAAGCTTTCGATAATATCCCGGAATACCTACTTTGTTCCATATACTTCCATCAATAACCATAAATTTCAGCACAATCTATATTAGACCACGCCAACCTATACCATTAGAATATTTCAGATACATAGCGAATACCCTTTCCAATATCATTATCATGGCAGATATTAATATCCACAGTCGGAGTGCTCGAGAGAAAGATGAATTTCAACAGTATATAACTGATCATCATCTTTATATGCATGTTCTTCCTAAGCACACCAGGCCTATAAGCCAAACTACACCAGATGTTGTCATTACATCTCTGAATCTCATAAATAAGTGCCAGCTTGAAGTGCTTGATTCTATTGGTAGTGACCATCATCCAGTTAAACTAACGTTAACATATGGACTTCCAGCTCGTCCTGTTATTGCGCCTCGCTCTGTCTTGAGATACGATAAGGCTCATTGGCCTGAATTCCGACAAGAAATTGAGGATACTCTTCATAATGTAACACCACCTACGAATGATATCGACCTTGCTTCTTGTCTCAATACTATAACTACTGCAATACAACATAGCTCTCAACATCACATTCCAATAGAACAAGTTCATCCTTATAAACCGAAATTGCCTCCAAGCTACCTCGCACTTGCACAGAAGGCGCGACAACATCTTCGCGATTATTATCGAACAGGAAACCGTGAATCTCTTCAGCACCACCGTCAATGGCAACGCACAGTTAAGAACTATCTGGATGCATATAAACGCAGGAATTGGATTAAAACCTGTACTAACTTATCTGAGGATGCACATCCTTCTCGATATTGGAAGCGTTTCAATCAACTTTCTGGAAAGAACACCAAAACTACCTATCCTCTCATTGACCATGGCACACCTCTGTTTTCGGATCAAGATAAAGCAAACGCCTTTGCTACTCAGTTACAGTCAGTATTTACTCCCTCTGCCGCTTCCACACGTTCAGAACGGATAAATATATCTAGCATCCCTGCTCTGCAGCCCTCCACAGAGCATGTCATAGATCCGGAACATCCTCTTACAGCACCTATCACCACTGCTGAACTTCACACCGTACTAAAGAGGAAAAAGAATACAGCACCAGGAATTGATAACATCTCTTACCGTCATATCCAAGAAGCTCCACAATCATTACTGGTCCTCCTTGTTGCAATCTTCAATTTCATCCTACAAACTGGTTACTATCCACTGGAATGGAAAGTATCGAAGGTCTGCATGTTTCACAAACCAAATAAGCCTATACATTCTGTCAGCTCATATAGACCAATCCAACTTACTTCAGTGTTCAGTAAGCTACTAGAGAAAATTCTCGTGTGCCGGCTTCATTCATATCTGGAAGAACGAAACATACTACCTATTCATCAAGCAGGCTTCAGACCACGTTTCTCAATTAATGACCAATTGCTTCGCCTTAGCACTATAATCACAAACCAGTATAACAAAGCATTCCCATCATGTCTTATACTCATGGATTTAGAAAAGGCTTTTGATAAGGTTTGGCATTATGGACTAATTCAAAAACTTCAGTCACTCAACCTTCCTATGTGCTATTTGAGGCTCATTCATTCTTTTCTTACACATCGTATTGCTTACGTCACTGTTGGTAATGTGCTCTCTTGGCCTATATTTCCGTTTACTGGAGTTCCTCAGGGATCAGCTCTTAGCCCCTTACTTTATATACTTTATTCTTCCGACATACCTCCAACTCCGCACAATGTATTTACTTTTCAATATGCGGATGATACGGCTTTCCTTGCTCTTGGCAAAACTGTACATCAACTTAATACTGCTCTTCAAACTACACTTAATAATTTCATCACCTGGTGTAAGAAGTGGCATCTATCAACGAAGAAAAAACACAAGCAATAGTGTTCTTGCCACCTAAAAGACGTTCCAGAATTCACAGGAACCCAACTCTTTTCCGAGTCACCGTAGATGGATATCTTATACATCCTACATCAACTGTTACCTACTTAGGCGTGGTCTTCGATTCCAAGCTCACCTGGAACGCCCACTTGAAGAGACTAACAGATAAGGCTAAAAATAGATTGAATCTCTTACGCCGACTCACTGGAACAACTTGGGGCCTCAAAGCGGATGTCTTGCTTCACACCTATAAGGCGTTTCTCCGCCCCGTCCTCACTTATGGACATACGGCCTGGTGCAATGCTTCTGCTTCATATTACGAAAAGCTCTCCATACTGGAGAGACACGTGATTCGTCTAGCCTATCGCCTTAAACTACCATATCCCACATGGCTCACCTATGAATACATCTCTTTTCCGAAAATTACTGAACATCTGGCAGAACTACGTATTAGATACGTCAACTCTCGCATACACACAGGTCATCCGCTCTTTTTAGACATCCTTCACTCCGACGCTCTCACCGACTCCACCTTTCGGTACAAACTTTCACCATTAAATATATTTATATCTATATATATCAACAACACGCACCTGACACCGGACGAACGAGAAATCTACGACATTTATTTCATTGGTGATCACATTCCTCATCTTTTTCCATTATTGCACAGAGATCCTCACCATTAACAAGGGCTTCCACCTGTGTTCATCAGTCCCGAGTCGCCCCGGGACAGAAGATATAACCCTTCATCTGTCTGATTAACACATTTATGTTTGTGACGTTCTAGCACTTCATCTCATTTCTCATCTTCATTACTTTACAATTCCTCTGGCCACATGTTGCACCTATTCTTTGATTCTCTTGCACTATATCATATATATATGTTTTTTTTGCCTATATCATTATGTACTGTTACAGTTATTCTAGTTATATATATTATGTTTATTAGCATTAATAAAAATAAATGTAAAATGTTGATATGAAATTAAATGATGACGAGTTCACAACCCTCTTAATAGATATTCCACTTCAGCTGATAATAAAGAATACCTCATAGCCCATCCCCTACCTTTTATTGCACCTATTTTTGTATATAAGAATCACATGCCAAAGAGAGGGCGTAACCCTCTGAGCGGCAGGAGGATAAAATCTATTACCCACAGACTCGAATTCTCTCTAAGAGTAATTATAATGTCTCTTCCTCCTTAACTAACAAAAAAAAAAAAAAAAAAAAAACGCTCTTAAATGTTACTGTATCATTTTAATAGATAGATAAATTGCTACACAGATACCGAAGGAGAGAATCTATTTTCAGAGTTAGTTTCATGTTTTTTTTTTTTTTAAAGTACATGCTTCTATATTCGAACGTAAAAATGAAGCGTTAAGGTTTTAGGATTTAAGTACTCGCACCCCCGGTTGAATAGCACTGGCCTAAGGAACATTACTGACATGCCTAGTACATGTGTCAAGTACATACACGGTACGTGATATACACATAATAGATACATTCCTCGGTATGTGTCATGCACGTACTTTTGGGCGGAAGTAACCTTATTCCTTACATGTGTATTTCACATGATTGCTCTATTCACGTACCTATCATGTACATTCCAATGTACCTCGAGGAACATTCTTTACACATGACCAGTATGTACTTGTGTTGGGTGGGGATGATTAAATTATACATATGTATTTTATTTATTTATTTACTAAAATATTTACGATACAGCCAAAAGATCATTATTTTTGTAAAATGTCTATTATTTAAATGAAGCAGAGTGAATATTCTACTTGGATTTAGAACTATCACTTGCTACACTTTTAATTGACAACTAATGGTTTATGTTTATTATTTCTGACAATTTTCTACAAATTACTTGCAGAGACTATTCGGAGTAAATGTTTTACTTAGTTTAGTCATATTTTATTTTAATATATTTTATTTTATTCTTTTTGTTTAATAAATATAATTATATTTTTCTTTCTTCTTCTATGGGAATTAACAATTCTCATTTTTTCTGTTTATTATGGGAATAAGGAAAATTATTCTGAACAATTTTAAAGCACTTAACGCCAAGGCGTAGATAAATATGAGATATATTTTTCTTTCTTATATAGGAGAATTAACGTTTCCCTTTTGTCTCCTAAGGAAATTAGAAAAATGGATATTCATAACACTTAATGTCAAGGAGCAGATAGACTATTCTATTTTGTTCTCCCCATGAAATAAGCATACCTTTTTCTTTCTTTCTTCATGGTGGCCCTTAAGACTTACCTAGTCGATAGCCAGTAGTTTGCCTGCCCACCCAACCAGGTACATTCTAGGAACGTGCCATTTAAGTTCCATATGTACCGTTTACGTACCTGGTACTTGAAACATGTACATTTCAGATGCATAGCACGTGTCGCTAGGTACGTGCCTTTCGAGGAATTTCTGACACTTGAAAGGTACTTTTACATGCTTCACTGGAATGTGAGGAATGTGAATGGCACATACCCCATGTACCATGGCATGGTTGTGCGTAAGTTGCTTCGTATTGCGACTAGGGTTGCCAATTTAGCCCCTTTGTGACGAGATCTGGCCATTTTGAGAACGTCGTTAGTCACATAATTTCCAAAGAGCCAATAGTGGCTTTTTAGCCATATGCTTTTCACTTCTATAGCCACTTTCTGAGTTTAGCCACATTGTAATATATTGTGTGTGTCATTTTGCAATTTTCTGACGTTTGATGCGTTCTCTAGGTTGTAACATTCTAAACCCCACTGGCAGAATTGTCCTCATAAAATTAGCATTGATGGTTATATTGTGACGTTACACAGCAGAGAATTAGTTCAAAACCTGTATGTTAAAACTAGACGTTAAATAAAATTTTCGGGAAGACGTAAGTTTAAGTATAAACTAACTCCTTAAAGAAATTCAGCCTGATAATATAGACATCCTTCAGGAAATGGTTATCCTTCCTTTTCCATTATTATTTGGCTATGAAACAAATGCCGGAGACATATACAACCGCTATATACAACAGTGTGGTGTTGGAATGTGTAATGATTAGGATGTGATGTTTTATTTTATGTTTTTGAAAGTTCAACACTTCCAATGTACCCGTAAAAATGTACTAAAGAAATAGTGCCCATGTTTTTTAACTATTCAATTAGAACTGGACAATCTACATGAAATTTGCAATCGATCAGTGAAAACGTCATCTTTCTAGAGCCTGTAGTTTCTGAGATCTCATTGTCGAGAAACATATATGTGTATTTTAAAAGAGCTCCAAAGATGGCAGCACAATTCATTTGCATGTATTTCGGAGAAGGCTTATTAAAGGCAAAGGCCTTTGAACAATAATT
This sequence comes from Thermobia domestica, assembly GCF_964235325.1. Lineage (NCBI taxonomy): Eukaryota > Metazoa > Arthropoda > Insecta > Zygentoma > Lepismatidae > Thermobia > Thermobia domestica. The sequence goes on from NC_137470.1 coordinate 144,869,081, forward strand.
TAAAAGGATAAACTTTGTGAAAAATATTTATTTCAGTAATTTATTTAAACTACACTCTTTTAAACATATTTGTCTTTGTTATAAACGTGAAATCACAAATAACCGTAAATCAAAGGTTTGAATACTTGGAATCTCTAACCAGGTAAAAAAATAGGGTACATACTGAATCAAGAGGCCTAACCTCTCTTGTGTGAGTTAATGTGCGAGCGAGGATCAAGTGTAGCAATACGCATTTGTGAGCATAGCACACGTACTGCACTCAGAGGATTGACGAAAGTTTTCACTTTCGGAGGGCAGCTTGCTTTTTGAACCTCATCTTATCATACTTTCTTTCACCTTCATCCTCATTTGGGCTTCGGCCCTAGGCTACATTCTTACGATGACTGACTCTGGCAAAACCACTGGACAAATGAATCTTGGCAGACATTCTGGCTTACCACCTTTATCTCCTTCCGTCCCCAGCACATCAGTAGTACAACCATCCACTCGAACTCGGCATTTTTCTTGGGGTCATGAACCGATCAGTACATCTCGAGATAGACACCCATCAAGCGAATCTACTCAATCCGCGAAACGCATCCGATCTCGCTCACCAATAACACAAATGGATATCGAGGTTGAACGACAAAATACATGTATACCTTCTGCAACGTCTCCAAATATGTCACCAAGTCACACTCCTCTGTTTCATTTCATACTTACTGATTTTGACGCGAAGTACACGAACCCTAAAATGATTTTTCTTCAAATTGCCAAGTATGTTCCTCGGGTGCGAGACACCCTAGTTCAAATCGTAAAAACCAAAAACGGCTATATTTTAAAATCTAACGATCCAAATTTTGGTATCACCGTCCGTAATAAAGCTTCTTACGAAATTTTTGGTAAGAACGCTAAACTCACGAAACTCACGGACAAGCGAACGAAACAACAGCCACCTCCTAGAAAACTACCATTTCTGTCGGTTGTCATTAGGGGTGTTTCCCCCGAACTAACTGACGCAGAAATCCAAGAGGAATTAACGCAAGAAGGCATTTCAGTGGAAAAGTGTATTCGCATTCGCAATAATAATGGTCCGACATATATGGTACGCATTCTATCACAGCGGCAAGATACCATTGACTATCTTCTTAGATTTGGGGCACCCATCTATAAGAAAATTCATCGCGTCGAACCATCTAAAACGCAGGGTCCGCTTCCCATTCGTTGCGAAAAGTGCCAGTTATACAACGACCACACTACAGCCAATTGTCGTAATCAACCTAAATGCGGTTACTGCTCCGGACTCCATGACACCAAAACATGCCCCAACTTGAAAGGACCACCTAAATGCAATACATGTGGTAGTGGGCTTCACCCTACATATAGCTATCGTTGTAAGGCAAAACCAGCACCCACTCCTGAGCATCCGGAACTAACTGTTCCATTAAAAACAGCAGATAAAACTACACCACCTACACAATCGCTATTGCCTCCGTTAACAGTCGAAGATCTCATACGCTATGTTAGTCTGGTGTTACAAAACATTTTCCCTTTTCAACGAGCTCACATCATTCAACATATCATTTCTGCCGCCAAATCTATTTTTAATATTAATCTTCATGCAACTTATTCTAATAATTATGTACATTTTCACATTGGAATCCTGGAAACCGCTGTTTAAAACAATCTACACCGTCTTCTTCATAATGGGGATTAATTTTCTTTTCGTCAATATTCGATCCTTTTCTCAACATAGACTGTTACTTGAATCTTTATTAATGGAAGAACATATTAGTGTTTTCGCTTTAAATGAAACCGCCTTAAAGCCAAGTATGCTTGCTCGTATTCCTGGATACCAACTGCAACGCTGCGACTTCCAAGATCAAGCTCAACGGGCCCAAGGGGGAGTAGCAATAGGATATTTCCCAAAGTACCCAGTTCGAGCGTATACTCCACAAGCTTTAAGTAATCTCCCGGAATACCTATTATTCACTATATACTTTCCATCGATCATTATCAACTTCAGTACAATCTATATTAGACCACGTCAACGTATCCCATTCGAATATTTCCGATATATTGCCACCAACTTCCGAAATATTATCATCATGGCGGACATAAATATCCACAGTCGTACTGATCGCGAAAAAGCCGACTTTGAGGACTACTTAAGTAACAATCTTCAGCTTCATCTTCATGTTCTTCCTGCACACACTAGGCCTATCAGTCAAACTACACCGGATGTCGTCATCACCTCTATGAATTTCCTTAATGACTGTCAGCTTACAGTACTGGACTCTATTGGCAGCGATCATCATCCAATAAAATTAACGTTTACTCGGGGACAACCTCAACGCCCTGTACTAGTACCTCGTCGAGTTCCGAGGTTTGATAAGGCGAATTGGCCTCATTTCCGGGAAGATCTAGAGCACTCTCTTTCTACCATAACACCTCCAACTACTGAAAGTGAACTTGATTCCTGTCTTACTGCTATTACTGCGGCAATTCAAACCAGTGCTGAGCAGTACATTCCGATGCAGCAAGTCCATCCACACAAACCGGCCCTACCACCGACATATCTTCCGCTCATACAGAAAGCCCGACATCATCTTCGGGAATATTATCGGACCGGGAATGACGCATGTCTTCGTCAGCATCGCCAATGGCAACGAGCTGTTCATAGCTACCTTGTTGCCTATAAACGCCGCAATTGGATTAAAACTTGCAACACCTTATCCGAGGAAGCGCATCCATCTCGCTACTGGAAGCGTTTTAATCAACTTACGGGCAAGAGCACCACAATAACCTACCCGCTAGTTGCAGATGGCATTCCTCTGTTCTCCAACGAAGAAAAAGCAAACGCCTTTGCTACACAGCTCCAGACCGTTTTTACACCAACAGCGGCTTCTAAACGCTCTGAACGGAAAGACCTATCTAGCATTCCTGCTTTACAACCTTCAACAAATCATGTCATCGATCCGGAGCATCCACTTACCACACCCATTACTACCAATGAAATCCATTCTACACTAAAACGGAAGAAAAATACAGCACCTGGGATTGACAACATTTCTTATCGACACATAAAAGAAGCTCCACACTAATTCCTGCTAACCCTGGCAACAATATATACTTTCATACTTCAAACTGGTTTCTATCCTCCTGATTGGAAAATCTCAAAAATTTGTATGTTTCATAAACCGAATAAACCTGTCCATTCAGTTTGTTCATACAGACCAATCCAACTCACATCTGTTCTCAGCAAGATCCTGGAAAAAATCCTTGTCTGCCGCCTTCATAAATACCTTGAAAATACTGGTCTATTACCTATTCATCAAGCAGGTTTTCGACCTAGATTCTCCATCAATGACCAACTGCTTCGTCTCAGTACCATAGTTACAAATCAATTTAACAAAGGCTTGCCATCCTGTCTCATTCTAATGGATTTAGAAAAGGCATTTGATAAAGTGTGGCACTATGGGCTAATTCAAAAACTGCAGTCATTCAAACTTCCCGTCTGCTATTTAAGAGTAATTTACTCTTTCATTACAAATCGCATTGCGTATGTGGCAGTTGGTAACACACTCTCTTGGCCTATATTTCCGTTTACTGGAGTACCCCAGGGGTCTGCTCTCAGCCCATTATTATATATTCTTTACGCTTCAGACATTCCGTCAGTGCCACGAAATGTTTTCACCTTCCAATATGCTGACGATACAGCATTTCTTGCACTTGGCAACACTGTCCAGCAAATTAGTCTTGCTCTACAAACAACTCTAGACAATTTCATCAAGTGGTGTCAGAGATGGCATCTGACTATTAACAATGACAAAACGCAAGCGCTGGTTTTCCTACCACCTAACAGGCGTTCTAGGGTTCACCGAAACCCCACACTCTTACGAGTAACTGTTGATGGCTACATTGTACGCCCTACCAACACTGCTACCTACTTGGGCGTCGTCTTCGATTCCAAACTGACTTGGAATGCACATTTGCAAAAATTAAGAGCAAAGGCTACTATTCGCTTAAATCTTTTGCGTCGTCTCACAGGCACCACTTGGGGCCTCAAAGCAGATGTTTTACTCCACACCTATAAGATGTTTCTCCGACCTATACTCACTTTTGGACATACTGCCTGGTGCAATGCTTCTGCTTCCTTCTACGAAAAACTTTGCATATTGGAGCGTCATGCTATTCGACTAGCTCACCGACTGAAACTGCCATATCCTACGTGGCTCACGTATGAGTACATCAACTTTCCAAAGCTCACAGAACATCTTGCACAACTCCGTATTCGGTACATCACTTCTCGCATTGAAACGGGCCATCCGCTATTCCTGGACATACTTCAGGCTGATGCTGTCACTGATGCCGCATACCGCTACAAGCATTCTCCTTTAAATGTACTCATTTCCTTATATGTCCAACATGCAAACCTTACAGAGGACGAACGTGACATCTATGCCATTTATATCATTCATGATCATATTCCTCATGTTTTTCCATCTTAGCACCGACATCCTCACAACTAACAAGGGCTTCCCCTTGTGATCATTAGTCCCGAGTCGCCCCGGGACAGAAGATTTAACCTGCATCTGTCTAACTAATTTCTATTTGTTTGTGATGTGCTGGCACTTCACCTCATCTTTCATTCACATTATCTTGCATTTTCAATCAGTTAAAATATCTCGCATTATATCTATATATATACACTTTTATATATATATTCTTGCACATTTGCACCTATGTATTCTTCACTTTATTTTCGCTATTCACATAACTTTTTATCATTTTCTTGCCTTATTTAAGTTATGTATTTTGTTATATATTTACATTTGGCACCTTGATTGCACTGTTCCGTTTTGTGTACCATATAATAAAGATGAAAAATGAAATAAATAAAGAATAATAAAATGATGATATTAACTCCCTTCCAAAACTGATGCACAAATACCACTGTTAATAATCAAGCTTCCCTTAGACCATCGCATTCTTTTCAATAATATATATTTCTGTAGAAAATCACTTGCCAAAGAGAGGGCGTAACCCTCTGAGAGGCTGGAGAAATATATAATTTTTTTTCAAGAAACACATGATTTATATAATTAGTAAATTTTCTTTTCTCCTTTCCGTAAAAAAAAAAAAAAAATAGGGTAATGATTCTGAATCTGAACTTCAGATAGATCTAGGAGACGACCGGCAATTTCCCCCATTACAAGCACCGCAACGTCCACCGTTATACAACTTTATCCTTCAACAGTTTGATCCTAAATTCGCCAATCTCAAAATTCTGCTCCAGCAATTCTGTAAGTACGTACCTCGTACGTCAATTTCTGAACTAATACCCACTCGCAATGGCATCATCATAAAATCCACAGATGAGAAACTGGCCTATAAAATTCTGAACCGCTGCAGCTATGAAGTCTTTGGCAAAACAGCCACTATGGCACGATTAGCCGACAAAAGAGCCAAACAGCCACCACCACCACGAAAATCGCCTACCTTGTCTGTAGTTATACGTGGTGTGGACCCGTCGATCACAGACGAAGAAGTTGCCGACGAGCTCAAACAGGAAGGCCATGTCATTACGAAATGCATCCGCATTAAGAATAATATGGGCCCGACATATATGATGCGTGTTCTTACTTCGCACCAAGAAACTATTGATGAACTTCTAACTTCAGGGGCATTTATCTTCAAACGTCGACACCGGGTCGAGGCATCTCGCACTCCACAACCTCTCCCGCTCCGATGCGAAAAGTGTCAAAAATATAATTCGCATCCAACATCAAAATGTCCAAATCAACCAACATGTGGCTTTTGCTCCGGGTCTCACTTCACTAAGGTCTGTCCAAATACCCACCAACCGCCTAAATGTACCACATGTCCTGAACAACACCCTACGTTCAGTTACAAATGCAAAGCCAGGCCACCAGTGGACGAGACTAAACCTGAACTTGTGGTGCCTATCAGAACGCCCGAAACTAAATCTGAATCTCCGCCTATCACTTCAGTATATCAACCTATCACAATCGAACAACTTCTTGCATTTTTCACCGTAGCTCTGCAAAACATTCATCCATTTCAAAGACAATATGTACTCCAACAAATCCAACTTGCAGCTCAGGCAACTCTAAACGTCACATTAAATGCTACATATTCAGGTCCGTATGCTTATTTCCATGCTACTGCGGTTCCACCTAGCTCTTAAAAACCTCACTTACTGTATATCGATCATTATGGCTTTAATATTTCTGTTTCTTAATATCCGGTCTCTTCAATCACATAAACCACTGTTTGAACAACTGCTACTAGAAGAACAAGTCAATGCATTTCTCCTTAACGAAACTCATCTGAAGCCTAAACAAAGCTGCAAATTTTCACGATACACACTGCTCAGACATGACACAACCATACCCATGTGCCGTGCAAATGGCGGAGTCGCCCTTGGGTTTTCTCCATCAATCGCCTATCGCCAACATTTACTGTCAATACCAAACATCCCGGAATACATCATTACCACTCTATACTACAAAGATATATATGTCACTTTGGCTACCATTTACATCCGCCCTGGTCATGCCATACCTCTAAATTTTTTTCAGTATATCTCAGACACTTTCCGCACCTACATCATTATGGCAGACATAAATTTTCACAGTCGAACAGCCCGCCAAAAGGAAGAATTTCTAGATTTCATTGCAACCGAAACATCCGGCACATTCCATACCCTGCCTCATTCTACCCGACCGATCTCGGATACCACTCCAGACGTTGTCATTACTTCAGCCAGTATCTCTGCACGGTGTACTCTCACAGTACTCGACCCGCTTGGTAGTGATCATGTTCCCGTTAAATTATCACTCACTTCTTCACACCGTCCAGCACCCCACTTACCTCCTGTCACTCGTACCACATTGCGCTTCGACAAAGCCGACTGGCCAGGATATCGAAATTACCTCAGTAGCATTTTTGCAAACTCAACTTTATCAGAAACGGAGGAAGATCTTCATAATTCTTTGGATAGAATAACTACAGCACTCCATGACGCTACCAGCCGTTTTATTCCGACTAGTACATCCCATAGTTATCGCCCAACGCTCCCACCCCATTATTTACCACTTATCAGACGTTCACGAGCGCTCTACAAAGATTACAAACGTACAGGAAATCTAGAGTCATTGCACTTACATCGTCAATTTCAACGCACAGTTCACAATTATATTAAAGCATATAAACTCCGTCAATGGATAAAAGCTTGCAATAATTTGGCAGACGATGCACACCCATCCAGATACTGGAACCGTCTCAACATGCTCACTGGTCGCAAGACCCACACTACCTATCCTCTTCTAGAGAATGAAAATCCTCTTCACACAGATAAAGAAAAAGCAGACGCCTTCGCAACCTATCTACAATCTATTTTCACTCCGTCTGAAGCAGCCATTCCTCGCAGGCATCCCACACATACCTTTAACATAAATTCACCAGAACTTCAACCCAGCACGTCTCATGTTTTACCCGCACATCCTCTTACTACGCCTATCACTGTAACAGATATCAACTCCGTCACGGCTCGCAAGCGCAATACTGCCCCTGGTCTGGACTCAATCACTTATCGTCATGTCAAAGAAGCGCCTCTCGCCTTACTACACCTTTTAGCAACTATATTTACGTTTATTCTCCGCACAGGTTATCTTCCCCCTCAGTGGAAGACTTCCAAAACACTCATGTTTGCTAAGCCACACAAACCACTAAATTCCGTATCATCTTACAGGCCCATACAATTAACTCCGACTTTCAGTAAAATATTGGAACGCATCCTTGTCAAAAGACTTCACACTCACTTAACAGCGAAAAATTTGCTACCTTTACATCAAGCTGGTTTCCGACCAGGATATAGTATTAACGATCAGTTACTTCGCCTCACCAACATGATCACTAATCATTACAATTCTTCCAAGCCTGCCTGTTTAGTTTTATTCGATCTCGAAAAGGCATTTGATAAAGTATGGCACCTGGGACTTTTATTCAAGCTTCTGTCTTTCCGTCTTCCAATCACGTACATCCGCTTCATTTTTAATTTTCTCTCAAACCGCCTGGCTTACATTTACATCAATGACAGTGTCTCTTATCCTGTTTTTCTTCATAGCGGCGTTCCGCAAGGCTCTGCCTTGTCCCCACTGCTGTATCTGCTTTATGTCGCTGACATGCCGTCCTTACCGCAAAATATTCATACATTTCAGTACGCCGATGACACGGCTTTCCTGGCGTTAACAAAGACTATCTCTCAAATAAACACTGCGATGAATGAAGCTATCCGTCGCTTTAGCGATTGGTGTCGGACGTGGCGCTTAACAATAAACGCTACCAAAACTCAGGCCATAGTCTTTATTCCACCAAAACATCGATCACGAGTTCATCGAAACCCAGCTCGTCTTGCCCTTACCGTCAATGATGCTGCCATACAGCACTCAAAGACAGTGAAATACTTGGGTATAACATTTGATCATCATCTTACATGGCGTCCACACCTCGCTACCGTTGTAAGCAAAGCCAAAAATAGATTAAATTTACTTAAACGTCTCATAGGTACAACGTGGGGTCTCCATTCTTCTACGCTTATCAACACCTACAAGGTCTTCCTCCGTCCCGTACTTACATATGGTTTTACCTCCTGGATATCAGCAAGCGCAAAACATTACGAAAAGCTGTTAATAATGGAACGACATGCTCTCCGCCTAGCCTACCGCATTAAATTACCAAGTCCAACCCGTGAATTGTACGACCGCATCACATTTCCTCACCTACTTTATCATATTGAAGCTCTTCGTATTAAATATATAACTCAACGGTATGACAACGAACACGCTTTATTTTTTGAAACCGTTTACAGCGACGCTCCCTACACTCACAGCCATCACCACACGTCTACACCTCTCTCACTGCTTTTCGCATTATATAAATATACCGTACCTCCAAATCATCCGGACTATAACATCATCAGTATCCTCAGCACATCACACGTACCGGCCCATATCTCACCTTCATATCATGCACAGTAAACCCGCTTGTCACTAACAGGACCTCCTCACGTATAATAAAATAAATAAATAATTAAATAAAACTTATGGCGGTTTAATACAGTTCATAAATGTCTCTTTGCCCAACTGAAAATATTTCTTTTTCCGACACAAATATGTTAAATCTCTTTCCCTAATAGAGGGTGTAGCCCTCGCAATGGGTGCTAGCTACACCATAGCTAGCTAACTTAAAAAAAAAAAATAGGGTAATCACGACCATTCTTAGATCGATACTGAAATCGATCTCATCAGCTATTGACGTACCATACGTCTGAAAGCTGTCTTTTGTGTATACCTTCCTATTCCTCATCCCGGGTACTCTGTCGTTCCTTCTCAAGAGAACTTTGACGTCAGACTGATCCAGCCAAGGGCGTCTGGTTCTACTGTAAAGGCAACGGGAGCTATTCAACCTAGACTACTATCCAAACGGGTAGTCTAACCTTTGTTCATCTCATCATCACACAGTTAGGCTTACACTGCTTTGTTTACGGCCTTCGGGCCAAAGATCGGTATCATGTCCCTGGATACTTCACGGGATCTAGGGCATCATCAAGGCCTACCTATGGTTGTAGCTGCCCCTTCTGCTACTGCTTCAGGAGCAAAGCGAAAAGGTGCCACTAATCCGAGTACGAGTCGTGAAACCAGTCCTGCTAGGTCGTTAATCGGGAAACCCTATACTGACCATCATAAGTCACCGCCATCAAAGAAAATTCATCAAGGCGACTTGTCAGACACAGCTAGCGAATCAGGTCTTGTAATGGACCTCGAGAATTTTCCCGAGTTAACAGAGACCACTCGTCCACAAACTTATCAGTTTCTGCTTACTAACTTTGACCCAAAGTACTCGCAGGCACACCATCTATACAAGCAACTAGTTAAATACATGCCACGAGCAAACATAACTCAAATCATACCTACTCGCAACGGCACTATCTTACGGACTCCCGATCCCAACTTTCGAACTACCCTACTGAACAAACATGGATTCGAAATTTTTGGGAAAGGAACCACACTCACTAGGCTTGCAGAAAAACCGCTAAAACAACGGCCCCCACCACGTAAAGAGCCTTTGCTGTCAGTTGTAATTCGAGGCGTAGATACTGATATTACTGACCAAGAAGTCACTGATGAACTTACTCTAGAAGGCTATACCATATCCAAATGCATTCGCATTCGTAACAATAACGGCTTAACATACATGGTGAGAGTGCTTACACACTCTCAAGAGACCATCGACGATCTTCTATCAAATGGTGCATATATATATCGTAAACGCCATAGAGTCGAGCCTTCTAGATCTCAGCCACCACTACCCTTACGCTGCGAAAGATGTCAACGATATAATGCTCACTCTACTGATAAATGTCCGAACCAACCAATCTGTGGGTACTGCTCCGGACCACACAATACCAGACAATGCCAAAACCTTGCACAACCTCCAACCTGTTCAACCTGCCATGAGCAACATCCAGCATTCAGTTACAAGTGCAAGCAGCGACCTCCTCCGGAACCAACCAAACCTGAAATGACTGTTCCTTTGCAGCATCACAAGAAGTCCATTCCGTCTTCTTCCATACCTACTGACAAACACCAGGCCGTCACAATTGAACAACTCCTTGCTTTCATCACACTCACACTTCAAAATATTCATCCCTTTCACCGCCCTCACATCCTACAACAACTCCAATACTCAACACGTGCAATCTTTCACATGAACTTCCATGCTACCTACAGCGGGCACAAAGTATACTTTCATGTCAGTCCACTTGAAACCGAAGTCTAATTCCACCTTCCTTTTCTTCCGAACCATCATGGCATTATCCTTTATATTTGTTAATATCAGTTCTCTCATCCAGCATAAACCACTCTTCACTCATCTACTGCAAGAACACCGCATTTCAGGTTTTCTTCTCAATGAGACTCGCCTTACACCTCGAAGCTCCTGCAAAATATCTGGATATTCCGTCACAAGAAAAGACAGTAGTATGCCAGCTAGACGTGCTAACGGCGGAGTTGCAATAGGTTTCCCCCCTTCTATACCGTGTCGTCATTACGACCTTCCACAGCATAATCTTCCAGAGTACCTAATAACAACTCTCTACTTCAAAAACTTGTATATCACGCTTGCTACAATTTACGTTCGACCTGGTCATATTATTCCGATAGATTTCTTCCAGTATATCTCAAATAACTTCCCATATTATATCATAATGGCAGACATCAATATCCATAGCAGAACACCTCAACAGCGACAGACTTTTCTCAACTTCCTCACAACCCATACCACTGGTACTTTTCATCAGCTACCTAAGCACACCCGACCATCATCTCAAACCACACCTGATGTTGTAATTACTTCTACAAACTTACTATCATCCTGTACCGTAGAAGTGCTGGATCCAATAGGCAGTGATCACTTGCCAATCAAGCTTACCATCAACCGCTCGCATCCTAATACCTCCAACCACAAAAGTTTAACACGCAAATCTCTCAACTACAACAAAGCAGACTGGATCGGATATCGAAATTTCCTCACTGCAAAACTTTCTAACATTCCAGAACCAACATCAGAAGACGACATGTATAACTCTCTTAATCTCCTAACCAGTACAATCAATCAGGCCTCCAATAACTTCATTCCTACATCCAGTTCAAATCCATACAGTCCAAAATTACCTCCGCACTACCTTCCGCTCATACGTAGATCTCGTCAGTTCTATCGAGATTACGAGCGTACGGGAAACCGAGAATCATTAGTTCACCACCGGTACATGCAACGTGTCGTCCGCAATTACATCACAACATATAAACATCGGCAGTGGGTTAAAACTTGTAATACGCTAGCTGATACTTCCCATCCAACACAGTACTGGAAAAGGTTCAATCAACTCAGCGGCAAACGTAGTATCACCACATATCCTATTCTTCTTCATAATCACCCGCTTCAAACTGATACTGACAAGGCAAATGCATTCGCTACTTATCTGCAAGATATATTCACACCGCCTTTAACACATCCTTATCCTCGACATCCCGTTGATCGAATTGATTTTCAATCTCCCCATCTTCAGCCCGCACTCAGTCACACAATAGGCCATAATCAAGAACTTACATCACCGATCACAGTCGATAACATTCAAACTGTCACCAAACGAAAGCGCAACAGTGCACCTGGCATGGACAATATCTCTTACCGGCATATTAAAGAGGCCCCTTACTGCGTTCTTCATTTCCTGGCTATACTGTTCACATTCATACTCCGCACAGGTTTCTTTCCTATCACATGGAAAATGTCCAAGACTTTAATGTTTCCGAAACCGCACAAACCTACCAATCTGGTTTCTTCCTACCGCCCCATTCAGTTAACTAGTACACTCAGCAAAATCTTCGAACGAATTCTCGTTATTCGCCTCCACACATACTGCACCGATCATCGCCTGTTACCTCTTTATCAAGCCGGATTTCGCCCTCAATTCAGTATAAATGATCAGCTACTTCGCCTTGTCAACCATATTTACAATCAATTTCTCTCCACGAAACCTTCTTGTCTGGTTCTTTTCGACTTAGAGAAAGCTTTTGATACTGTTTGGCACCACGGCCTGGTATACAAACTTACTAAATATAATCTGCCTCTCACCTACATACGACTTATATTTAATTTTATCACTGGACGCATAGCCTACATCTCCATTAACAATGCATTATCTCATCCAGTCTTTTTACATTCAGGCGTTCCACAGGGATCTGCTTTATCTCCGCTTCTTTACCTTCTCTATGTGGCAGATATTCCACCACTTCCAGCAACTATCAGCACTTTTCAATATGCGGACGACACTGCATTTCTGGCACTTGGCAAAACCATACAGCACATCAACAAACATCTTCAGGAAGCTATCGATCTATTCACATCCTGGTGCTCCAAATGGCGACTTAAGATCAACGCCGACAAAACTCAAGCAATTGTTTTTGTGCCTCCTGGAAAACGCACTAGGGTCCACCGCAACCCAACATTGCTGAATGTTAACGTTCACGGAACAAGAATTCACACTTCCAACACAGCCAAATATCTAGGACTTCTATTGGACAAACATCTCACCTGGAGACCTCATTTAAAATCTATTTTGTCCAAAGCCTATAATCGAATTAACCTACTCCGTCGCTTGACTGGCACCAATTGGGGTCTGAAAGCCTCTACAGTTCTCACTACGTATAAAGTCTTTCTCCGACCAGTACTCACTTACGGATTCACAGCCTGGATACCCGCAGCACCTTTCTTTTATAAAAAACTACAAATATTAGAACGTCATGCCTTCAGAATCGCTTACCGTATATCCTTACCTAGCCCCACTGCCGATCTCTATAGTCGCATTACTTTTCCCACACTTCTTTCCCACATAGAACATCTTCGCTTAAAATATATCACTGATCGACTGACAATGAACCACCCTCTACTTATGGACACAGTATATACTGCAGCCGACTTCGTTACTCTCACACCATTACGCCCCACCCCTCTATCTCTGCTTTTTACCCTTTATCGATACACTGTCCCTCCGAATCACCCCGACATTCCTCTTCTCGATGCATTTCATCTCGATATTCATTCACATTTCATCTTTCCATCACATCATCCACAGTAATCCTACTGTACTAACAGGGCACCAACTGTGTTACATTAATGCCCCGCGTAGCCCCGGGGCGAGAAGATAACCTCACTTGTTCTTCTAACCTCACCTATGTGTTGTGATGTGTATTGCACGTACTCATTACTTTCATACCACATAATCATTCCATATCTACCTATGCTAATGTTTATGATCACAAGATCATAAAATCCAAAGACAATTAAATGTTAATAAATAAATGAATAAATAAATAAACCAATATCACTTATCCCAACAAAAGTAGTCCATATTCCATTTTCCCGAAGACCTCTTCCCGAGTCGAGGGCGTAACCCTTGGGTGGGGCTAGCTTTGGGCTAGCAAAAAAAAAAAAAAAAATAGGGTATTCGTAGCTGGCGAAGAAAAATAACCAAGTCACTTAGGTATTCCATCCCTACTGATTTATTTTAGTCGCGATCTTCTCATATACGGTTGGATTACTTGCCTCTTTGAGGTTGAGAAAACAACCGTCGAATTGATTATAATCCTCCACGGAGGTAAACAGACGAAATTGATTCTAAGTTGACGACCTTGGCTATTTCTTTTGGCTTTTCGATTTATTCTCTCCTCTTCGGAGGCGGAGCTACTGGAAATCAGTTGTGTACTGTTTATCGCTTTATCTTCAACTTTTGACAAGGCAGTACTTAAGTAGTTTCACTCATGCCGGGTTCTGATCCGCCGGACCGTCGAGTTGAAAGGCATAAACTACCGCCAACTGTTATGGGTCCACCAATAGACCGCCCACGGGCGCGTGCACGTTCAGCATCTTACTCTTCTACCTCTAGCCTCTCACCAACTCGCGAACCAAACAGAGACCGTTCACGCTCACCTAAAAAGCTTAGATACACTGATGCTTTGCGCAGTCCTCCTAGAACCAGTACAGCCAGCATCCAACTTGAATCTACGCCATCTACTTCCGAAGCTACTATGGACATTGTTCCTACTCTCATTTTTACAATTCTATTTACTAATCTTCCTGCTGAGCTCATGGACATCAAAAAATTTTACCAAAAACTAATACGATACTGTTCTAGACTGGACCTCCATCAATTAAACAAGACCTCTAACGGAATCATCCTAAAAACAAAGAACCCCGATCTTTATAAGCATCTAATCTATAAAGTGGGACCAGCAATGTTTGGCGTTAACACGAAAATTCAACTCCTTAAAACTCCTCATATCAAAACACCACCTCCGCCTCGGCGTACTCCATTACTCTCTGTAGTTATCCGTGGAGTTGATCCTACTTATACCGAACAAGACATACTAGAGGAACTAAAGCAAGATGGGATTCAACCTACTAGAGCTCTCCGTATTAAAAATGCTAATGGCCCTACATATATGATCAGACTACTAACAGATGATCCAGCACTGGTAGACGATCTTCTAAATAACGGTGTCTACATCTACCGTTGCCACCATCGGGTCGAGCCTTCACGCACACCCCCGCCTCTCTCACTACGGTGTGAAAATTGCCTAACTTATAATGCGCATCCAACGAACAAGTGCACAAATCCTTCCGTCTGCTCCCACTGCAAAGGAGATCATAAAATAAAGGAGTGTCCTAAGCTCAACGAACCCTCCAGATGCAACACTTGTGACGGGGAACATCCAACTTACTCCTACAAGTGTAAGGGCAAACCTAAACCACTTCCAGATAAGCCCGAGACTGTTGTACCTTTACGCGTTCATGTCTCATCACGTCCGACTAGTACCACAGCGACCACACAAACATCTTACTTACCACCACCTACTGTGGAAAGTATTTTGAAGTTCATCACTATCGTTCTTCAAAATGCCTTTCCCTTCCAGCGTGAGGCTATACTAAATCATGCAACTAAAGCCGCCTTCGATATATTCCAGCTCCACATGGCAGCTACATATTCCGGACTCTCAACCTACTTCCATTTTCATACAGACACCCATCATGAATAGTACAGGTCAGAGAAGGACGACTATTACATTGCTATTCTGCAATATTCGTTCGCTACCTACCAACCGAGTTCTCCTAGAAACTTTAGCAACTCAGCACAATGCAGATAGCATCCTTCTTAATGAAACATTTCTAAAACGATCTGACCGCTTCTATCTTCCACGTTATCATCTCATACGCTCTGATCTGCCACAAAACATCGCACGTGGTGGTGCAGCAATAGCCGTTAAGCATTCTATTCCACGGCGCCATATCATACCACCTTCTCCCGGGCAATATCCCGAACACGTCATACAGACGCTCTATTTTCCAGCTACTACTATTACCATCGCTACCACCTATGTTCGATCTACACAGCCACTTCCGTATCGTTTTCTGACATACTTAGATCTCAACTTTAAAACATACATCTTCTTAGCAGACATCAACTACCATTCTCGTACAGCAGCTCAGAAACAACGCTTTCATGATTTCCTCCAAACTACCCATAGTTCTTTACTGCAGCTGCCGCATCCTACTCGTCCGGAAAGCGACACTAGTCCCGACGTGGCAATAATTTCCAATAATCTGTTACCACTTACTACTATAGATGTCCTTGGTTCCATAGGTAGTGATCATCTCCCAATACTTCTCTCTATAACTCCACGTCTGACATCCACTGCATCTGCATCACCACGCACACCCAGATATAACTTTAGCAAAGCTCGGTGGGATCAGTACAGCACTTATATTACCGAAAATCTGCCGGCTACTGCACCTACTCTCACAACAGTTGCATCTATTGAAACACTCTCACATACTCTGACTGACATAGTCTCTCACGCTACGGATTACGCAGTTCCTAAATGTACCACCAAATCATCTAGACCTCGTTTACCAGCACGCGCCCTCGATCTGCTCCGGCGCTCACACGAGTATTTAACAGAGTTTCGTCGCACACATGACCGCCGATTTCTTCTTCTCCATCGTCAATTCCAACGAACGGTACAGAGCTACATAGTAGCCCGCAAACGACTAGACTGGCGTGCCTCCTGTAATGCTTTGCGCCAAGAAACAAATCCTACTAAATTCTGGAATACCTTTAAACGTCTCACCTTCCAGAAACAGGGCCCACAATACCCCATCATATGTGCTGACCAAGTACCAACGACGGATGAAGAAAAGGCAACTGCTTTCGCTACATATCTTGAGGGAGTCTTCACTCCACACACTACACCGTTGTTCACTTGTCCTACAGATACCCATATCTCACACGCTGGTTCTCTAGTGCAGCCATCATTTCAACCTGATTTCAACTACCACCTTGATCCCACAAATCAGCTCACTGCTCCAATCACATCAGATGATATTACAGCTGTTCTTAAATGCCGACGCAACACAGCTCCGGGGGCAGACTCAATTACGTATCGTCAACTGCTTAAGGCACCTGTGGCGTTTCTAGTCTTACTTGCTTCTTTGTATACAACTATTTTATCTACAGGCTATTTTCCAACTACATGGAAACTTGCTAAAATTGTGGTCTTTCTAAAACCTCGCAAAGATCCAACTGCTGTGTCATCTTACAGACCCATTAGCCTTACTAACGTGTTTAGCAAGACCCTAGAACGTCTTCTGGTAAAACGGCTACATCACTATCTACAAATCACGAACAAACTACCAACTATTCAAGCTGGTTTCCGTCCACTCTATAGCACTGCTGATCAATTACTCAAACTTTCTACACTACTTGTCAACCATTTTAATAAGCGTTTACCATCTGTTTTGATCTCCTTTGATATTGAAAGAGCGTTTGATACTGTTTGGCATGAGGGGTTAATTTACAAACTCAAACGTCTGCTTCCTCACAGCTATGTCCGATTAATAGCAAATTTTCTACATCAGCGCCAGGCTTTCGTTCAGATCAACAGTGCAAAGTCACGCATCTTTCAACTCCGCGCCGGTGTGCCCCAAGGATCTGTTTTATCTCCTCTATTATATATTCTTTATGTAGCCGACATGCCTCAACCTCAGCCCCCACTATATGCCTTACAATTTGCTGATGATACCGCTTATGTCGCATTGGGATCTTCAGTGGATCGCATTAATCAACTCCTACAACCAGCTTTGGACAAACTAGTTACATGGTGCCTGAAATGGAAGCTAAAGCTAAATTCCACTAAGACTCAAATGACTCTCTTTGGGCTCAAACGCAATAAATACTGCAACAGTCGCAATCCGGAACGTCTACATTTAACCCTTTTTGACTCTCCAATCCCAATTCAAAACAGTCTCAAATATCTGGGAGTAATATTTGATAAACATCTTACTTGGAAGCCTCATCTAAAACAATTGGAAGCTAATATCCGGCGCCGTTTGAACCTTTTACGAAACCTTAAAGGCACCACGTGGGGTCTTAATACACAACTTCTACTGCTAACATATAAAGTCTTCGTACGCCCAGCTCTCACGTATGGACATCTTGCCTGGTTATCAGCAGCACCAACTTACTATGAACGTCTGAAAGTTCTCGAAAGACATGCCTTACGTCTGGCCTACTCTCTCGCTTTCGATACTCCCACTGCTGAAATATATCGTCGTGCGCAATTTCCAACTATTTTGCCACACCTCTACCATCTACGCCAACGCTACATAGCGACACGAATACAATTGGCACATCCCATTGTCCATGAGCTGTTAGACCAAGTTCCTGCTGTACCGCGCTATGCCTACCCACCACTGGATCATCTGTTAGCAATATACGAATGCACCGAAGCCATAGATCAGTATAATCCTGACCGCCGTATCTACCACCGAAATCCACATATATATTGCTCATAACCTCTGCACATGTACCCAAGAAACATTTTAACACAATAGCCACCTCTTACAGATCCTCGTCAACTTGATTTGCTATTAGTTCCTTACTTCAATCCACATTATTCTATAGCCTGAAATCATTCTCCATGTTATCTACTTCCAAAAGTTGAAAATATCTCTGGCCACAGAGAAGGTGTTGCCTTCTACGGCCCGCCCATCCATTGGATGGGAATGAAACTCTTGTTAAAAAAAAATCGCTCGTAAATGTTACTGTAGTATTTTAATAGATAGTTAAATTGCCACACAGATGCCGGAGGAGGGCATATATTTTCAGAGTTAGTTGCTTGGCTTTTTTTTTAAAAGTACAAGCTTCTAAATTCGAACGTAAAAATGAAGCGTTAAGGTTTTAGTATTTAAGTACTCGCACCCCCAGTTGCATAGCACTGCCCTAAGGAACATTACTGACATGCCTAGTACATTCCTGGCACATGCCAATGCCACGTAAATGTGTCAAGTACATACACGGTACGTGATATACACATGATAGATACATTCCTCGGTATGTGTCATGCACGTACTTTTGGGCGGAAGTAACCTTATTCCTTACATGTGTATTTCACATGATTGCTCTATTCACGTACCTATCATGTACATTCCAATGTACCTCGAGGAACATTCTTTACACATGATCAGTATGTACTTGTGTTGGGTGGGTGAAGGCCTAACGTCGCGTAGCAAACAACTCGGTTCGACACGTGCCAATATACCTACCTTCTGAATAGAGTTGGAAGTCATTTTTTTTTATTTTCATGATTTCATGGAAAGTTATATATATATATATATATATATATATATATATATATATATATATATATATATATATATATATTCGCTTCTGTACTTCTACCACTACTACTTATCTCCCCAAAAGTAAGCAAATCGCCTTTTTGAGTACTTTTTGATCATATTTTATTGAAAAAAGTGTTATAAACGATTTAAAAAAATAGAAAAATTTCCTTCGGCCGGGTTTGAACTCACGCCAAAAGCAATTCTTGTTACCAGCCTACAACGCTAGCGCGCACGACCACGGAGACCGATATCAACCAGTGTACGATTTCCGTTATATACATATGTATAGGCTACGTAACAAGATACGGATAACGCCAAGCAATCAGAATCGTGTATTTAGTTACTACTTCCGGGAGTACTCTTCCGAGCAAGATCTCAACAACCTAGTCCAAGCTAGAGGTTAACTATGTCAATAAAATTCATTTCAAACGGTTCAGCCATTTTTCGTTATGATAGACAACGTATTTTTCATTTATATACTATGCAAATATACGTTAATTGTAATGTTACTGTCTCTTTGTGGTGGACAAACACCGTGTGCGTGGGTTTTCTCGGGGTTCTCCCGTTTCCTCCCACTTTCTTCATTCCACCATTTCATTCATTACTCATCATCACCGTCTCCTTTAGCCTAACCGGCATAACCGTGGGACGTAAAACTCAAAGATTTTAATGTTACTGTCTGTTTGTTCCACGATAAAGTCCTTTAGGCTAAAGGAGACGGATCATCAAGGAAACTAAGGTTCCTTGAAGTAAAGTTTTAATGATCTCCTAACGAAAATCGAATCCGAGACTACACGAACCACAGGCGCACATGCTACCTACTAGACCAACAGGAACGGTTAGGGCTCCTTTAACTATGTCGTAGACTTTTTCATTTCCATCGTCTCCAGGTTTGCTCGGTCATACCGGATCACGGGTCTGACTGATTCCAGGTAATGAAATTCTTATCCAGTTTCATTACTGTTTCCCAATAACAAATGTATCACAAGGTCTGTTGCAACCCAAATGGGTAAGAAATGACTGTGGTCAGATACTTTGTTCTAAAAGCGGAGTTCAATTAACGACAAGAGCTCATGTGGTTTGGATCCCACGTTAAGCTGTAGGTCCATGTCTCATATAGCCTCCCTGCTGAACGGGACGCTAAAATCAAATCAACTACTACAACTAGTAACATACATTCTAGAAAAAGCTCTGCAGACCATTTTCTTCATAATAAATATTTTTTTCATTTCAAACAGAGCAAATATAAATGTATAATTACAAGCATTGTTAAAATCTTCGAAAGTATTCAGAAACCTAAGAAAAGAAAACAAAAGCAAGAAAAAAACAAAAACAAACGATTTGATGTATGAACTTCTACCAAACATAAGTTCTAGCAAGCAAAGTAGGCTATTTTTAGCATTATTCAATTTGATCAGTTGCTACATTTGCTAATAAAAAGTTTATGTTACATGTTCTCCCTGAAATATACGCAAAGGAGAAAATACCTTTTGATCGAAGATCCGGCTTTAGATTGGTTGATTTATAAGAAAATATAATTCTTTCAGGAATTCTTATAGGAATTCTTCCTTAATTCTTTAAGGAAGCAGGAATTCTTTCAATGAGCCACTATCGCTAGTGAGCTTGTAACGACACTATTATAACCATGGGATTCAAACTTGTGTTGCGTTATTCAAGGTGTAAAGTTCTTAACATATTTCAGATTCTATCGAGAATCAAATTCAAGGTGAAGTGTCCATATCTGTCCAAGAAACTTGTATTTCATCATCTACTGGCAATATTATCGCTAACTTCAAATACCCTCCATTTCATTGCATTTCATTTTATTAAAAACCATTCCTTAGTTCTAATATAAAATTGTTCATAATATTTGTCATTATTTTCGATATTTTAGGTATATATATATATATATATATATATATATATATATATATATATATATATATATATATATATATATATATATAGAGATTCATTTCATTATATAATGAAATGTAATCCCATAGTGACAGTTTGAACAATAATCTCTGTTTTGTTAAGAACTAAAAGATGAGAATTTTACATAAAAACGAAAAAACAAAATTAGTGACATGATGAAAGTCAATGTGCTGATCACACACAAAATAGCTGAAATCCATTTCCTTGACCATAGCTAATTATGGACTACAATTGAAGAGAATTCAATTTATTTTGAGCTGTAATCTTATTTATTGTTCTTATTAACAGTCAAATCTAAAAGTTTTACGCTTGTAAAATTCTACTTCATTGTTTCGCTTGACAAGAAAAAAATAAATAAATACTTACAGAATATCGAATCACACCTTGAACTGTAACCATATGTTTCTTTCTACTGGAGTCCTACCTGATCAATAATAAAATAAAAATAAAAATAGCGACACGAAGATTCGAACACGGGTCCTGGGAATGGGAATTCTGCACGGATCCAATTTTTTTTAACATCTTTATTTCCCAAGGTCACTTACATACCTGAAAGAAATTGGTCGTGTAGACATAAGACATAGACTGTAAATACAAGTAGAAAGGTGGCATATATACAGTGCTTTAAGAACAATACAAATGACATCATCATATTACATTTTTTGAGCTTATCAAGGTAGACAGGAACTTGTAAAATATTGACAGTATTATATAGAAATTTAGAGGTACTACAAATATGATCTTACAGATCTTACACTAGTCATAGCATGTTAAAATGAGGCAGTTAAAAAGTTTGCGAAATTTTTGTGGAAAGGTACCATACCAAAAGTTTTCCACCTGGTGCATTTTAAGAACTCATGATAATCCGTGACACTTATGTGACTGCGACTGGAATCAATATAGTATAAGGTATGTCCTATTAGCCAAGTAACAGCATTATTGCGGGTTGGGGGGTACCAATGATAATCGGGTAAGGTAATAATATCAGGTGTAAAATGACGTGGAGATGTCCAACATACTATAGCAAGGAGAGCACATAGTTTTAACCACACAGACATTACTAGATGGCAAGAGGTGTATCTGTGGATAATGGTGTCGGGGTGTCCACAATGGGAACACGCATTATGTGGTAGGCGATGGATGTCGAACAAACGTTGATTAGTAGCATGAATATCATGCACAACACTATACCATAAACTACGTACACATATCGGAAGAAACTTTCTATGAATATTAAACCATATGCGATTCCAGTTACAACTATTATTGTTCTGCTGTACTCGTATCTTAGTTGTAGGAAAGGTCATTTTTAAAAAATACAGATAAAGATCACGAGAACAGATTTCTCTTATCTCATCATGTGTAGATAGATAACTCCAGGCTAGGACGAATTTATATACATATAAGGGTGCGTGTTGAAGGAAAGGAACATTGGGTGGATTTGGAGCAGGTAAGGTGGGCGTCCAACATTAAAGCCATTGTTGTGTATGACTATGGTCCAAATGATACAATTTATAGCTACGTAATAAAAATAATATTTTACACTTGAGTCGTACATTGATTAAAGCAAGGCCACCATTGTCTACTGGTAATACCATTACTACCTGTGGAACTCGGAAGAAAAAGCCGCACTAAATAAACCAGCCAATGATCGATTGCACTTTTTTGGCACAGATGTCCGGAAGTGGCCATACCTGTGCTGTATACCATAATTGAGAACATATATAAGTATTCACATACCAGACTCTCTGGATTAAATTCAGCTGTCGATGACGATTTTGGAGAACAACTGTTCTGATTTTATTGATTATTGGCGTCCAGACTATCTCAGAGTTTGGATCAAGGTTACTCGTAAAATTAACACCTAAAATTTTTAATTTCGTCACAATTTCTGAATGACAGATAGTTAACCCTTTATCGACCGTTGCCCAATTATTAAAGGTTAAACTCTTCGTTTTATTGACATTAATACCTGCTCCACTAGCATTACAATAGCTATTTAAGCACTTGTGCACATAGTTTACCTGAGCAA
The DNA here is from genome assembly GCF_964235325.1 of Thermobia domestica. Classification (NCBI taxonomy): domain Eukaryota; kingdom Metazoa; phylum Arthropoda; class Insecta; order Zygentoma; family Lepismatidae; genus Thermobia; species Thermobia domestica. The sequence goes on from NC_137470.1 coordinate 144,892,353, forward strand.
CAGTGGTACAACTGATTGAGACATCATCAGCGAAAGCACAACAAACAATATTTTGAAAATCATGTAAATGTGAGACTGGAAAACAGGACAAATTTTGCAATAAAGGTTCAAGAACTAAGCCAAATAACAACATTGACAATGGACATCCTTGTCTGATACCTCGCTTGATAGATATGGGTGAGCTAAAGTAACCATTGATGTGAAGCTGGGATTTTGCATTGTGGTATAAATTTTTAATATTATCAATAAAACGTGAATCAAAACCAAATGCTTGTAATACAGCGTAAAGATAGTTATGCTCGACAAAATCAAAAGTATGTTTGAAATCTATAGAAGTGACACAGGCAGGGAACTGTTGCACTTGAAAATATCCCATGATGTCTCGTAGGCTACACAGGGCATAGTAAATATTACGTTCTTTTGATAGCGCTGCCTGCTTACCACTTAAAAGTTTCTCGATAACTTTTTCCATGCGTACTTTATATACCTTAGACAATAATTTTACATCAGTATTTAACAGCGTAATGGGTCGAAAATTAGAAATATGAGCTTGGGCTCCTTTTTTGGAACTAAAATAATGATACCATCATTTTGCATAACATTTCCAGATTGAAACATATCATTAAGTACAGCAGTGAAAGTATCTCCTACCACATCCCAATACTGTTTATAGAAGAGAAAAATGAGTCCATACTTTCCAGGACTGCTACAATGCTTTGTAGTATTTAACACATCATAAATCTCTGGTTTAGTAATCGGGGCTAACAATTGTGCATTGTCAGCCGCTGTTAATTTACAAGATATATTGGAAAAGAAAGTGGGCCATATCTGAGTAGCAACTGGATGCGATTCAAATAGTTGTTCATAATGCTGTGTTAAACTGGACATAATATCAGGTAATGCAGTGACAACTTGGCCATTTTCTAAGACAAGATGTTCCATAAAATTAGTTCTCCTTCTATTATGTTGCCGCATGATGTGGAAAAATGTAACTCGTTCATTAGACAACAATAAGTTGGAATCGAATGATTTAGTGATAGTCTGTAAATAGTCGTTTTCTAATCGAATTAATTTTGCTCTGATTTTATTAATATGCATATACGTGTGCGCAGAGGGAGGCTGTTGCCACAACTCATGTAACACTTTGTAAAGGTAGTCAATGGTATTTTTGCTGTTCTGGCGGTATTCAGAATGCATCCATTGGAAAAATGATTTAATTTTATGCTTAGCATATGGAACCCACCACAAATTTAAACTGCCAAAATATCTCTGTTGTCGACGCCAGTAAGCCCATTTCTCTCGAAACAGCTCTTTAATATCATCAGATTTCAGAAGCTGTGGATTAAGTTTCCAGTTAGAGGGACCGAACGTTGGGCTCAAACCAAGGAGAGGGGGAGGAAATTTGACCAACATACACACAGCACTATGATCACTAAACGGAGCCATAAGAACATTAATGTCACACACACGAGGTACGAGATCGGAGGAGGTATAGATCCTGTCTATGCGTGACTTCACTGATGGAGTGACATGCGTATAAACGATATCAGTTCGTTTGGACCGCCAGGTATCAACTAATCGGAATCCGTGGACCAGTCTTTCTAACGCTAAGCATTTATTAAAATAGCCAGTAGAATCGTCACAAAACAAAATGGAATTGAAATCTCCAGCAAGGATAATACTCGTATGCGGAATAGAAAACACAGGCACGATATCAGCATTAAAAAAATTTTCACGGTCAGTTTTGTGTAGAAAACCTGACATGCAATACACATTTACATATAGAATATTATCGCATACAAGGCTGAGCCCATTGCCAGACGGTAAACGAGTAAGGTGTTGCACATGGATTCCTTTCTTCACTAATATTGCAGTACCTCTACCAGTATATCCAAGATTAACAAAACAATTATACCGATCTATGAAACTTAAATCGGCAATTTTGAGTTCTTGCAAATTGAGTATATCAAAGTCATGTAATCGTATAAAGTTATGTAACAAGCGTTGTTTCGTAGGACTAGTTATACCATTTAAATTTAAAGTACCCACTTTACGAACAGTGACAATAGGGTAAGACATACACAGCGGATAGAAAGTAAATAGAATTATTAGAGCTGCAAAATAAACAAACTGCATGATGAGACCTGACAAAGAAAAAAGAAAAAAACAACACTATTCAGGTTGATTCTTTACACTGTCTGTTTGTAGTGAATCGTCAAGGACAGTCGAGAAGCTAGGTTGCGATGATGTAATCGAAGCACCAACAACAGGCTCGCGTGAGTCACGTGTCACGACAGCCTTCCCTTTCCCTGTGTTTGTTTTGATTTTCTTGTGTGTTGACAAGGCAATCTTACCTGCTTTTTCACTTATATAAACCGTTCTCACAGTTTTGCTGCTTTCCGCATCTACTGAGTCAGATAAAGGAGGCGGAAGGTCGTGAAGTACCTTTAGTAGGCAGTATCTGCGAAGCACTGGTGTTGGAAGCCTCCTCTATTGCCGACACACTTATTAACGAACACTGGTCATTGACATCAGGCACCATGGGCGGATCTCCTCTATCTTCGAGGGACGCACTAGTTATCGAATCCTGTATCCCGGTATCCGTGGGTCGATCCAGGGAAGTAGGCACAGTCAGCACTGGATGCTCATTGAGGTCCTGTAGCGGTGGAGCACTGTGGGCACTGGGTAATGAGTCAGATAAGGCCGTTGGTAACGTACTGTTGCCAGGTTGAATGCTCTGGTCGGTTGAGTAATGAGGAGTTTGAGGAAGAGTTTTTCCAGATAACTGGGACATATTGAGCGTCAGAGGAGCTGTACTCAAATGTTTGGCGCGCTGTAGGCGTCGGGGACAAGAATTAAACGTGTGATCGACCTGGTGGCACGCGAAGCAAGTTGGGGGTTGACCAGAGTATATAACACTTGTTCGATAACCTTGGATGAGTAATTTCGAAGGAATATGCTTCTTGAGGTCCATATACGCTATACGTACGCCATTAAACACAGGAAAGCGGTACTTCTGGAACCACTGCTCATTTTCTATCTTTTTCACACTTCCGTAATTACTGAGGGCAGAATTGAGAAAACTAACATCTAGTTCAAGGGGGAGATCTGTGATACGCACACGTGTAAGAGTATCTGAAGCATTTTGCACTGAAACAAGGCTCCGGGAGCCATCTTGATGCAAAAAGGGAAGCTCACTAGGTGTATTGAGGAGAAATTGTTCAAATTTTTCCGGAGAACTAAATTTCAAGAACACGCAATATTCCTCACTGTTTAATTGAATACCATCAATCTGATCCAAATTCACATGTACCTGTTCATCCAGCCAAACATGGATATCCAAAGCAGTTGGGCGTATATGTCGTGTACTTTTATCGAATGCAAGTTTCACTGTGTTCTGACGTAAACCACGAAACATGATGCGCACCAAATGAAACAAAAAACAACAAATACTTTTCAAACAATATCTATATACTCGACAAGTTTCAAAGCTGTTCACTATAGCAAGATAGCACTAATCACAGTCACTTGAAATAGCACTTAGCTAGCCGCACTTAAATGGCTACTCGGCAGTCACAACGAGCACGAGCAAACGTCCGCACTCCTTCACGTCTACCGGTGAACTGATCCAATGAGCTACAGAATAAGGTACACGAAACATCTACGCTATAAATATATGGCAATAATCGTAAGCTTCACGCTGTGAAAGAACTTTTTTTCCTTTTATTAAGTTTTACGATATTTCTATAGTGTCTTTGGTGAACTGCAAAGAGAGAGATCATGCAGTTATCGATTTCGTTAGGGATTGAGCTTTAAAAACTTTTAAAACATTTAATTAAATCGCGATATGGTAGCAAGGAATGTGTAGCGATTTCATTCTAATAGTAAGGGGCAAAAGATAGTATCCCACGGAAAACATGCATTTTCTTATGTGACAGAGAATACATAACTTGGTAACAGGGGCGTAGACAGGATTTGATTTCAGGAGGACCGCAGGCTAAATGTTCATTTGGGGCGTGTCCGGGGATTTACCCCGGGAAAAAGTTTGAATAAAACCGCACTCTTAGGCCTTATATAAACATCTTTTACAAATGTCGGGCGTTCCAGACCTCCTGGCTACGCCACTGCTTGGTAGCATCCATTATTCCTGATCATAATCAGTCTGTTCACTTCCAACTTCAGCCATAATTTTATTCTTCCAAGCCAAAAAGAATGCCTTCGTTCTACGCATTTGGTGCTCTTAAAAGTAAAATTATGGTATAATTAAACGTGAGATTTTGCCATTTGAATGTAAATTTATGTCCCTTACTGACCAAAAAAATCTTATGGGCGCAATCTGCTTCCTAAGCCCCACGTGTCTGCTTCTCTCTGTTCCCAATAGAAAATTTACTTTAGGTATTTTCTGCAAAACTATTCGCGAGATATAGAATTTCATAGTCAGTACTTCTGTTTCCTTGGTACGGGAATTCATAGAATTGGAAATAATTTGTTTGTGTAAGTATAATTATGTGAACAGCGATGAATAAATGTTTTGTGTTGCTAAAATGTATGCAAATTGTTAGGAAATTTTCTAGAGAGGTGGAAAATATTCTTCTCAGGCTGGGACAACAGTAATTAAGTTAGTGCCAAGAAAAGAAAAACTAGAGACGGGGAATTTCTGTAGCTTCCCCATACATATAAATCACTGGTCGTAACGAATGCTTTTCCTGACGTATGACTGTCTGTCATCCTGTGTGGCTCCGTGGATGAGTGAGCAAAGACGTGGCTTGGTAATCGTGGCGTTTAGGGATCGAGTCCGGTCAGGGGAAGTTGGTAATTTTTCCACTGTTCGTTCCCCATATTTTAAGATGTTTCTCTCCCTCCCTAATCATGTGATGCTCTCAACTGAGTTCTCCACTTGAATTCAACAATTGGTAATTGGGATGCATCTCAGGTTCGGGAGAGATTTTACTTGTCTACTTACAAAATCAAAATTTGCGACAAAATATGGATGCTATCCGATCATTTTGTCTCCAATTCTGAATTTGCACATGTGAGTGTATTTCTCCTTCATTATATTTGTATCTCCCGTTCTGCTGTGTTGTCAATTATGACATAAGATGGCTTGGGAGCAAGATTTCAAATCATAAAAGCGCTATACCAATGAGCTCACTCTCGCTAAGCATTTGATTAAAAGTATATGTTTTCATACTGTAGGAGGGGATCATTCGCTCTTCCTACACCCCCCTGAAGTGACAGAATATTTATTCAGGTTCTGCAAAGTCATTTCAGATCAAACCACTTAAAGAGAGTTCATTCCAACAGCAACAGGATTGGACTTTCATTTTTTGTTGCACTTTATCTTCACGAATATTACAAATATCAAGTAATATGTTTGCCCTAAGAACTACACGTCTGAGATTCATCTCATTTTGGAGAAATGATGCTGTAGACGGTAGTGGGAATTTCGCCCAAGTGTACGGGAATTTTCAGTGCCTGGCGATTATGTCACCCGCCTTCTTTTAAAGTTAATTCTGTTGCAATACTTCCCGGCAAATGCTTGGGACTCAGCTGGTGGAGCACTTTAGCTGTAAATCTCCATATGGCTGTACCGTCCAGAAGTGTCCCTCACTGTACAAGATTTTCTTTTTAAAAAACGTTTACATTCTTTTCTTGAGAGATCAACGAAAATTCACGTTACAAGTTCTAATCAAGGATTACAGGAGATAAACTATTAATATTTGTTAAATAATATTTTCGTTGTATATAAATTCTTTACTCCACGATTTTTTTTAGCAATTACCTCAATTATAATTGAGTTGTTTGAATCTTCGGTTCGGGCAATATTACGTAACGTACGCTTATATTCTGAGTCTATTGGAGAGGCTCTCAATGTAGTTTTTGAAACCATTTTTAACTAAGTTAACCCTTTAAAATATGGCTTCAATTCAAAAAGTTCCTATAAATTTATTCTTTTCATTTTGCGTAAGCGCTCAGGTGTTACTTAGGCTTGCCTTTTTGAATAACATTTAATCTTTAAATAAATAAATCACATTGTAAGACAAATATGTTCTTTTCTAGCAAGGACGCCCAGATGAGAAATTAAGAGGAATTGATTTTTCTAATTAAATAGAATGAATAGTGCTTATTAAAAGAACATGAAAATGATTTTAAGTGGCATTTTCTCTAACATTATTTTTACACAAAAGTGCTATGTGTGGTCCCCATTCAAGATGTTGATTAATTATTATTCCTAGGTATTTAGTTTCATTGACTCTTCTTATTTGTTGACGTTGCAAATAAATATTTTTATTATGGTCTACATGGATATCTGTTTTCTTATAGAAACTTATATATACGTTTTTTTCTGCATTTAGTGAAGGTTTATTACAATTCAAGCAATCTTGCAGTATATTTAAATCCTGCTGTATTATATTTTCTAATCTATTTTTATTTTCCGCTGTGTATGATACATACATATCGTCAGCGAATAATACTAACGTACCATTTAGTTTGATATTTGCTACATCATTTATATATATTAAAAATAGAAGAGACCCCAAACAGGAACCTTGTGGTACCCCACATGTAATTGTCTGTTCTGCACTTGTGAATCTGTTTACCTTAACATATTGCTTTCGTCCATCTAAATAACTTTTAAACCATTGCAATGCAAGCCCTCTAATTCCTAAATTACTAAGTTTGTTAAGCAGAATGTCATAGTTAACTGTGTCAAAGGCTTTGCGAAGGTCAATAAACAATCCTGCTGATGCCTGTCCTTTACCTAATGCCTCTTCTATCTTAATACTAATGTCTAAAACTGCTGATTGTGTTGAGGAAGCTTCCCTAAACCCATACTGGTGTTCGTAAAAGAAATTGACAGATTTTAAGCAATTTTCTAATCTAAATTTTACGCTTTTTTCAATTATTTTTGAGAGCACAGGCAAAATTGATATAGGTCTATAGTTATTTAGTTCTTCAACGTTTCCGTTTTTATGAACTGGAAGCACTTTAGCTATTTTACAATTAGTGGGCATTGTTTCCGAGGTGAATGAATGATTTACAAGATGAGCAATGCTTATGCTTAATTGATCCTTGTAATTAATCATAAATTTATTGTTTATTTTGTCGTTAGATTCACTATATTTCGGTTTCAACATTCCTATTATCTTCCGAATTTCGTAGGCTGTGACTGGGCTTAGGAAAAACGAATTGTTATTTATTGGCTCTTTCATATATTTAATACGACTTGAATCGTTAATACTTTTAGCAAGATTTGAACCTACAGTGACAAAGAAATCATTAAAAATACCTGGTACATGTTCCGGAGGATTTATTTTACCTTCCATTTTTATTGTGAAATGTTGTTTGTTAGGGAAATCGTTTGTATTTCTTATTACTTCATTCACGGTTCTCCGAAACGTTTTAGGATTGTCTAACGAATTATTAAATTTATTTTGGTAATATGTTTTTGAGTTTTCTCTTTTCTTCTGTTACTTTATTTCTATAAAAGATATATTCTTCTTTTAATATTTCATTACCAGGATATCTCCTGGTTTTCGAAAAGAGAATATCTCGTCCATTGATTAATTCAAGTAATTCTTTACTGACCCAAGGTGCTACTGGTGTATAGTGTTTAGTGTTTGAGATAGTTTTTTTTAAGGCGAAGTGGAAGTTTTTATTCCATTATTTATTTATTTATTATCTATTACAGAGCTATTGCTCCCTTTACAATAGGTGTTACAGATAAAGTTTACATTATTCTTATAATGGTAGACAGTAAAAAAAAACGAAACGCATTACAAAAGAAATAAGAAAAGAACAAACTTATAAAGAACGATAAAACAAAAAATAAATACAAGAAAAAATGCAAGCCGTATTTATTCTTATATAGCACTTCACATTTTTTAATGTTTGTAAGTTATAAATTTGTATGATGCAAATCGTATTGCAAATTAATAACTCATCATTGGTTACAAAACTACTGTCTTACTTGTTAATGTATCTTTTATTTTAATTATCTACTGTCCCACATTCATCGTAAAGTCAACCTCTAAGAGTTTCTCATTAATGGGTTGTTTTTTCTAGTTATCCTCATTATTGGTGAGTTTTGATGTACACTCATGTCCAAAATGATTGTCGCATATCTATAACTGTTTTCTTGTAAGAATATAATTTGACAATGATTTTGCAGGGTACTTTTAATACTGATACTATGTGTATAATCGGGAAATGTATATCTGTGGTAAATTTCATAGCAAAAGAATTATAAATACAAAAATTAGAACGAATAAAACAAAATGTTGCTAAATGGACAAGACATTTTTAATTTTCGTTTTATTGTTCTTATTTACTGCTCTTTTGACATGAAATTTGCTACAAGCATATCTTTTCCAATTATACACATACTAACATGATAAGAAATACCGGGCGAATTCTTTATCAAATTATATTCCTACAACAACATATTTGTATACATGCGGCAATAATTTTGGACATGAGTGTACAAGAGTGTTAGACTTAGAACAATGGAAAGGCAAACGTACGCGTAGACTATGCTTCCTAATAAAATTTAATGAATGTAAGAGTTCATTACTATCAACCAAGCCATTAACTATTTTGTATAAGAACATGCGATCAATTAATTCCCTCCTATCACACAAACTATCATAATTAAATTCCGTTAAAAGGGTTTTATAAGACATTCTCTCTCGATATGATCTTTACCTAGTAGCAAGGGCGTTACCTGATCTAACTTTGGACTTTGACCCCGACATTTCTGACGTCATAGGTCAAAGGTCAATGACCTTGGCCCGGAGTCAATGACCTAGGGGTACCTTGGCCCACCCCCTCTAAATTTTGGCAGGGGTACCATGGCCCACCCCTTAAATTTTGGCAGGGGTACATAGGACCATCCCCATTAAATTTTGGAAATTGCTAAATCTAAAAATTTGGTATGGTAGCGTAGGACCACAGTATGTACCTCTATCAGTATTGGGGGTCTATGTTGTTCCCTTTCATGGGTAAAAATTGCCAAAAATTCAAATTCCGGAGGTTTTTGACCTAATTTATCCCCTTTGATGAGGTGTTATTATCCTATATGGTTATATGGGCGTATACAGGGGTCCATTACCTTTTTTAAGACATGGGTATATTATTGCACACCTTGAAAATTTTGGGAGGGGTATCTTGGTAACCCCTTAAATTTTAGAAATTGCCCAATTTAAACATTTGGTATAATAGTATAGAACCCTAACATGTATTATGATAAATTTGTGTGGTACACCTCGACCCCTTTTAGGGGCACAAAATTACCAAATTTTACTACAACCACGTGTATGGTATTTTGGCACATTTTATCACCTTGGATGAGGTCCTATTACTTTATATAGTTAAATGGGCGTATACAGGTGTCCATTTCTTATCATAAGACATAGGTAAATTTGTGCACCCCTTTAAAAATTTGGGAGCGGTACTTTGGCCCACCCCTTAAAGTTTGGAAATCGCCCATTTTATATATTTGATATTATAGTATAAGACCCTAATATAGATTACTATAGATTTGTGTGGTTCACCTCGTTCCCTTTCACGGGTACGAAATTGCCAAATTTTAGTACAACCACATGTTTGGTTTTGACTCAATTTATCCCCTTGGATGAGGTCCTATTACCTTATATGGTTATATGGTCATGTATATTGGTCCATTTCCTATTATAAGACATAGGTACATTTGTGCATCCCTTTAAAATTTTTGGGAGGAGTACCTTGGCCCACCCCTTTAATTTTGGAAACTGCCCATTTTATATATTTGGTATTATAGTATAGAACCCTAATATAGATCACTATAAATTTGGGTGGTCCACCTCGTTTCCTTTCATGGGTACAAAATTGCCAAATTTTAGTACAACCACGTGTTTGGTTTTTGGCCCAATTTGTTCCCTTGGATGAGGTCCTATTACCTTATATGATTATATGATCATGTATAGGTGTCCATTCTCTATCACAAAACTTAGCTACATTGATGCACCCCATTAAATATTTGGGAGGGGTACCATGGCCAATCTTTTAAATTTTGGAAATTTTCCAATTTAAGCATTCGGTATTATAGTACATGACCTCAACATGTATCATGATAAATTTGGGTGGTCCACCTTGTTCCCTTTCATGGGTAAAAAAATTGCCAAAATATAAACATAAGCAATATGTTGTACCATGTGTTTGGATTTGGCCCAATTTCTCCCCTTTGATGAGGTTCTATTACCTTATATGATTATATGGTCATGTATATGGGTTCATTTCCTATCATAAGACATGGGTACATTGATGCACCCTTTAAAAATTTGGGAGGGGTTATCTTGGCTCATCCACTCGGTTTTAGAAATTGTTTAATATAAGCATTTGGTATCATAGTACAGGACTTCAATATGTATTACTATAAATTTGGATGGTCTACCTCGTTCCCTTTCATGGGTAAAGAACTAACAAAATTCAAATTTCGGAGGTTATTGACCCGTTTGATAAGGATTTAACACGTTATATGGGTATGTACAGAGGTTTATTACCTTCATATGTTTATGTTCCCTTTTAAATTTGGGAATTATCAAATAACAGAATTCGGTAAACGTTTTCTATTACCTATTGTGGATGTTGGTGTTCCTCTTATTGCCAAATATTCAAAATTTAAAGGTTATTGACCGCCTTTATTATTGAATAAGTACAGGATTTATTACTTTTTCATAAGATACAGGTGTATTTGTGTACCAATCTTAAATTTTGGGAGGGGTACATTTCTTATTGTCGTATCAATAATTGGTAATTGTTCTTAAAATTGGATAGTATCTCATTCATTGGGTAAATCATTGTCAAATATGAGTATGATCACGTGACCTATGATGGGATTAGGAGTCCAGGACATTGGTACATTGAAATTTTGTAGGATAATTTGAGAATCGTCAAATGAAATTGCGTCATTGGTTCTGATTATTCCAGTCTATGGACCAAATATAAACGTATGCAATACGATGTACCACGTGATTGACCTTGATGAGGTAGTGTACAGGGATTCATTTCCTTTGTTGTGGTAGTTCTTACATTTGAGTACACACTTTCAGAAAAACAGTTGATTCTACTCAGGTAAACAATTGACGGACATTATTGCCCTTATTGAACATATAATGATATGGTTAATTCTAAGACTTAGGTATATGGAGAGAAGTATTCTTTAAATTTGGGAATTGTGATAAACAGAACTTTAACATAAGGCGCGAAATTTGAAACAATACTTTGAACTTTAGTCACAGCTCATAGTCTAAGATCATTTGTGGTATTGATTTGACCTTGAACTTTAGAAATCTGATAGCTAACCTTATTGAATCTTATGACTCATAGTCTTAAGGGAATACATGCTACAACACTGAAATTTAGTAACAAGGTGATGTAATCTGACACTGGCAAAGTTATTGTTGATGCAATTTGATTGGTTGATCACTATCTTTCGTGAAATCTGAATGGCTGATCACTATCTTTCGCGCAATCTGATTGGTTGATGATTTTCAAATCTTTGATGCATTCAGTTTTGTTTTGTTTAACATTTAAAAAGCTTTTGAAATTTTTTTATTTGAAACTTTGGTTTGAAATTTTTTCGTATGAAAGCTTTAGTTTGAAAATTTGTTTCGAAAGTTTTGTTTGAAATTTTTTTGAAATCTTTGTTTCAAAATTTTTTGTTTGAAACTTTGGTTTGAAATTTTTTGTTTGTAATATTTTTTGTTTTGAAATTTTTGTTTCAAAATTTTGTTTGAAATTTTTTCGTTTGAATTTTTTTTTCGTTTCAAAACTGAAAAATATTTTGTTTGAAATTTTAGTTTTAAAAAAATTGTTCGATTTTTTTCTGTTTAAAATTTTTTTGTTTGAACATTTTTGTTTGGAAAATTTTGGTTTCAAATTTTTAAGTTTGTGCACTCATTAGTGAAGAACCGGAACTGCTTAGAAGAAAATTTGGTTTGAAATTTTTCGTTTGAAAATTTTTGTTTCGAAATTTTTATTTGAAAATTTTTTTGTTTCAAAGTTTGGTTTGACATTTTTAAAAGTTTGTACACTCATTAGTAAAGAACCGTTACTGTTTAGAACAAAAACCTGTGGCAATATTGTTTTTTCATGGTGCAATAGTACACGTCAGAACATGAGATTGTACTTGAAATGGAAAAACACAAATCATTAAAATGGTTCATTTTATTACAGTACACTGGTTAATCACATACATCCATACCACATAAAGGATCTGGATATTGTCGATGCAATGTATTTTGAACTTCTTGCACTAGTTTTTTAGCGTATAATTTTAATTCCAGTGTAAATCTTTTAAGGTCTACTGCGATATCAATTGGTGGAAACTCAATGTCCATTTGATCAGAAATAAACTGTTTATCAATACAGGTATGCACCCACGAACGATGTTGACAACCATCAAAACATCTAGATACATGTTGTACAATATGCATGACACATTTCTCGAAATAGTACTTTTTCAGGAATATACTTGTTTTGTTGCACACTTCCACTGCATGTTTTACACACTGGAATACGTTGATGAATTTGTTCCATTCCGTTAGCGTTAGATACACCATGTTGCGAGGGACATGCAATGTACTCTTTTTACGTAACAGCACCATCTTCTCTTCGAGGACTGTACGCAGCATCACTTCATGATTTGAGCCTAATGATTTGACTATGGTCACATTTAGCTCATCATGAAAATAATCATTCATTTGGTCGATTCGTGAACATAATATTTGTCATTCTCCAAAGGTCAGTTGTACACCAAATTGTTCTGCTTTGCCCAATCGAATCACTGGTTCAAATGTTCTAGCACTGATACCAATCATCACATGTTTTGTTTGAAATATATTTATTGGATAATAGCTTGCGAAGATGAATTCTTTATCGTTAGAAGTATACATCTTTCCTGCTGAAACGCACTTGCTCAAATGATTTCATGGGTTGACACGGTATTTGCTGATTTATGGAACTACGGCTGACGTAATTGGAAAGAAATGTGCTGACGTTTGAATTCATGATTTCATCACAGTTGCTGACGTCATGCTGACCAACCAAATTCATCGATCGCATTCAGCATACAACTACGTCTGATGTCAAAGGAATGTGCTGACGTTTAAATTCATGATTTCATCACAATTGCTGACGAATCCGGCTGTGTACTAAATTCAAATTGATGACTTCGACCCAAGAATAATTTGTAACATAAAGATACAGATCCAGTATTTAAGAAACGCAGCAGTTCTTCTTGTTTTGATGCTTCCATGGGTAAATATCTTGCTGGTAGAATTATATTCTTATCATTTTCAAGCTTCATTACGATTCTTAACCCTTTGGGGATCCTATGGTGCAATTTTGTACCATACGCGTTTTTCATTGTACATTGCGTTATTCCTCTTCTATTTGAGCTTTTTCGTCCGGTTTTTTTTTGTTGTTTTCCAAGTCCGGAGACCTTGTAGAAGACATTACGTATGGTTTCAGACCGTCCTGCGTCCAGACATAGGAGGTGATGACGTCATAAGTCAAAAATTTCTTTTCTCATTTTCTAAGCCTATGTTCAATATTTTTGGCGGGCTTATTTTTCTACGTAGAAGATTGAAATTTTGCACAAACATTCAGTCTACCGAGTAGTATTTACCAGATTTTTTGTTTCGATGTCAGTGCTAAAACAGGGGTGAACCAGAGGGGCAAAGGGGTAAAAAAAGGGATTTTTTTACCCCCAAAATCCAGTTTTTCATCATTTTCCCGCCTTACATACATGATGGGGACACGTGAGTCATACCGTCTGAAATACAGTTCCATTCTGAAGAGAATGACGGTCGAATTATTATTCTAGGGTAATTAGGGATGTCTCAGGGAATTTTTTAAAAAAATATACTTCTATATAGGGAAAAATGGGACATGGTGGGTATATATTTTTTTGGCGGGCTTATTTTTGAACGTAGGAGATTGAAATTTTGCACAAACGTCATTTAGTCCACCAAGTAGTATTTACCAGATTTTTTGTTCCGATATCAGTGTTAAAACAGGGGGGAACCAGAGGGGCAAAGGGTTAAAAAAGGGATATTTTTACCCCAAAAATCCCGTTTTTCGTCATTTTCCCGCCTCACATACACGATGGGGACACGTGAGTCATACCGTCTGAAAGGTAGTTCCATTCTGAAGAGAACGACGGTCTAATTATTATTCTAGGGTAATTAGGGCCGTCTCAGTGAATTTTTATCAAAATATACTTCTGTATAGGGTAAAAGTGGGGCATGGAAAGGAACTTTTTTCTGGCGGGCCTATTTTTTCACGTATAAGATTGAAATTTTGCAGAAACATTCAGTCCACCGAGTAGTATTTACCAGAAGTTTTTTTCCGATTTCTGCATAAAAACAGGGGGGTCCAGAGGGGCAAAAGTTGAAAAAAGGGATTTTTAGACACAAAAAATCCCTTTCTTCCGGATTTTCCCCCTTTACATACATGATAGAGACACGTGAGTCATACCGTCTGAAAGGCAGTTCTGTTCTGAAGAGAATGATGGGCGAAACATGACCCTAGGGTAATTAAGGATGTCTCAGGATTTTTTTCCCTGAGATCATGGTGTTTTGGGGTCGTTTTGGGCATGGTGGGAATTCCTGATAAAATTTCTTCCGCCCTTACTATTCAAGATAGAAACTTGAAATTTGGTACATACATTTAGTTTACCAAGTACTATTCATCAGATTTCTCTACGATTTGGAGGTCTCTACGTTCACACAGGGGGGGCAGAGGGGCCCAAAGTTGGACAAAAAATTTCCCTATCAAAATTTTCTTTGACATCAATTTTCCCTCTCTTGGTATATGGTATGGGCATGAGAGTCATACCATTTGAAAGCCTGCTTTATTCTGAAGAGAATGAGGTATGAACCGTGATCCTAGGATAAATAGTGACGATACAGTACCTGCTTGACTGAAAGTCTAAAAAATAGCCCAAAAAGCCAGGATCCGGAAAGGGTTAATCCAAACTTTGTAGGGATTTTTTTGGCTGGCTAGGATTCTATAAGGTACATTCTGTTGTAAATCAGTAATCTTTGTGAATGATTTCATCACATGACGTGTGTTTAGAAACTTCAGACAAGTAGCCATCATGATATCATAAATACTAACTCGAACGATACTTATATATGATGCAAAAACTGATGACGTTGCATTATCATGTTCTGACGTGTATTATTGCACCATGGTAAACAATGTTGCCAAAGGTTTTTGTTCTAAACTGTTCCGGTTCTTTACTAATGAGTGCACACACTTTTAAAAATGTCAAACCAAACTTTGAAACAAAAAAATTTTCAAACAAAAATTTCGAAACAAAAATTTTCAAACGAAAAATTTCAAACCAAATTTTCTTCTAAGCAGTTCCGGTTCTTCACTAGTGAGTGCACAAACTTAAAAATTTGAAACCAAAATTTTCCAAACATTAATGTTCAAACAAAAAATTATAAACACAACAAATCGAACAATTTTTTAAATTAAAATTTCAAACAAAATATTTTTCAGGTTTGAAACGAAAAAAAATTCAAACGAAAAAATTTCAAACAAAATTTTGATACAAAAATTTCAAAACAAAAAATATTACAAACAAAAAATTTCAAACCAAAGTTTCAAACAAAAAATTTTGAAACAAAAATTTCAAAAAAAAAATTCAAACAAAACTTTTGAAACAAATTTTCAAACTAAAAATTTCAACCGAAAAAATTTCAAAGTTTCAAATAAAAAAATTTCAAAAACTTTTTAAATATTAAACAAAATTTAAAACTGAATGCAGCAGATTTGAAAATCATCAACCAATCAGATTGCACGAAAGATAGTTGTCAGCCAATCAGGTTTCACGAAAGATAGTGATCAACCAATCAAATTGCATCAACAATAACTTTGCCAGTGTCAGATTACATCACCTTGTTACTAAATTTCAGTGTTGTAGCATGTATTCCCTTAAGACTATGAGTCATAAGATTCAATAAGGTTAGCTATCAGATTTCTAAAGTTCAAGGTCAAATCAATATCACAAATGATCTTAGATTATGAGCTGTGACTAAAGTTCAAAGTATTGTTTCAAATTTCTCGCTTTATGTTAAAGTTGTGTTTATCACAATTCCCAAATTTTAAGAATACTTCTCTCCATATACCTAAGTCTTAGAATTAACCATATCATTATATGTTCAATAAGGGCAATAATGTCCGTCAATTGTTTACCTGAGTAGAATCAACTGTTTTTCTGCAAGTGTGTACTCAAATGTAAGAACTACCACAACAAAGGAAATGAATCCCTGTACACTACCTCATCAAGGTCAATCACGTGGTACATCGTATTGCTTACGTTTATATTCTGGTCCATAGGCTGGAATAATCAAAACCAATAACGCAATTTTATTTGACAATTCTCAAATTATCCTACAAAATTTCAATGTACCAATGTCCTGGACTCCTAATCCCATCATAGGTCACGTGATCATACTCATATTTGACAATGATTTACCCAATGAATGAGATACTATATAATTTTAAGAACTACCAATTATTGATACGACAATAAGAATTGTACCCCTCCCAAAATTTAAGATTGGTACACAAATACACCTGTGTCTTATGAAAAAGTAATAAATCCTGTACTTATTCAACAATAAAGCCAGTCAATAACCTTTAAATTTTGAATATTTGGCAATAAGAGGAACACCAACATCTACAATGGGTCCTAGAAAACGTTTACCGAATTTTGTTATTTGATAATTCCCAAATTTAAAAGGGAACATAAACATATGAAGGTAATAAACCTCTGTACATACCCATATAACGTGTTAAATCCTTATCAAACGGGGTCAATAACCTTCGAAATTTGATTTTTGGTAGTTCTTTACCCATGAAAGGGAACAAGGTGGACCATCCAAATTTATAGTGATACATATTGAAGACCTGTACTATGATACCAAATGCTTATATTAAACAATTTCTAAAACCGAGTGGATGAGCCAAGATACCTCCTCCCAATTTTTAAAGGGTGCATCAATGTGCCCATGTCTTATGATAGGAAATGAACCTATATACATGACCATATAACCATATACGGTAATAGAACCTCATCAAAGGGGCGAAATTGGGCCAAAAACCAAACACGTGGTACAACATATTGCTTATGTTTATATTTTGGCATTTTTTTTACTCATGAAAGGGAACAAGGTGGACCACCCAAATTTATCATGATACATGTTGAGGTCCTGTGCTATAATAGCGAATGCTTAAACTGGAAAATTTCAAAAATTTAAAAGATTGGCCTCCCAAATATTTAAAGGGGTGCATCAATGTAGCTATGTTTTATGATAGAGAATGGACACCTATACATGATCATATAATCATATAAGGTAATAGGACCTCATCCAAGGGAACAAATTGGGCCAAAAACCAAACACGTGGTTGTACTAAAATTTGGCAATTTTGTACCCATGAAAGGAAACGAGGTGGACCACCCAAATTTATAGTGATCTATATTAAGGTTCTATACTATAATATCAAATATATAAAATGGGCAGTTTCCAAAATTAAAGGGGTGGGCCAAGTTATTCCTCCCAAAAGTTTTAAAGGGATGCACAAATGTACCTATGTCTTATAATAGGAAATGGACCAATATACATGACCATATAACCATATAAGGTAATAGGACCTCATCCAAGGGGATAAATTGAGCCAAAACCAAACATGTGGTTGTACTAAAATTTGGCAATTTCGTACCCATGAAAGGGAACGAGGTGAACCACCCAAATCTATAGTAATCTATATATGGGTCTTATACTATAATACCAAATATATAAAATGGGCTATTTCCAAAATTTTAGGGGTGGGCCAAAGTACCCCTCCCAAATTTTTAAATTGGTGCACAAATTTACTTATGTCTTATGATAGGAAATGGACACCTGTATACGCCCATATAACTATATAAAGTAATAGGACCTCATCCAAGGTGATAAAATGAGCCAAAATACCAAACACGTGGTTGTAATAAAATTTGGTAATTTTTTGCCCCTAAAAGGAAACGAGGTGGACCACCCAAATTTATAGTAATATATATTATTGTAATATACTATTATACCAAATGTTTAAATCGGGCAATTTCTAAAATTTAAGGGGTGGGCCAAGGTACCTCTCCCAAATTTTAAAGGGGGGCACGGTGGCTCAGTGGTAGAGCGTTCACCTCCGGTGCTTGGGGTCCCTGGTTCGATCCCAGCTCGCGCCGTGTGAACTTTGTGGTGGACAAACACCGTGCTCGTGGGGTTTCTGGGGGTTCTCCCGTTTCCTCCCACTATCTTCATTCCACCATTTTCATTCATTTCTCATTATCACCGTCTCCTTTAGCCTAACCGGCATAACCGTGGGACGTTAAACTTAAAGATTTCATTTCGTTTCATTTCCCAAATTTTTAAAGGGGTGCACAAATGTACCTATGTCTTATGATATGGAATAGACCCCTATACATAACCATATAAGCATATAAGGTAATATGACCTCATCCAAGAGGATAAATTGGGCCAAAAGACCAAACACGTGGTACAACGTATTGCTTACGTTTATATTTTGGCACTTTTGTACCCCTAAAAGAGTACGAGGTGTACCACCCAAATTTATCATAATACATGTTATGGTTATACTATTATACCAAATGTTTAAATTGGGCAATTTCCAAAATTTAATTGGTGGACCAAGGTACCCCTCCCAAAATTTTTCAAGGGGTGCATTAATATACCCATGTCTTATAAAAGGTAATGGACCCCTGTATACGCCCGTATAACCATATAGGATAATAACACCTCATTAAAGGGGATAAATTAAGTCAAAAACCTCCGAAATTTGAATTTTTGGCAATTTTTACCCATGGAAGGAAACGACATAGACCCCCAATACTGAAGAGGTACATACTGTGGTCCTACGCTACCATACCAAATTTTTAGATTTAGCAATTTCCAAAATTTAAGGGGGGTGGTCCTATGTACCCTCGCCAAAATTTAAGGGGTGGGCCATGGCACCCCTGCCAAAATTTAGAGGGGGTGGGCCAAGGTACCCCTAGGTCATTGACCCCGGGCCAAGGTCATTGACCTTTGGCCTATGACGTCACAAAGGTTGGGGTCAAAGTCCAACGTTAGATCAGGTTACGCCCTTACTACTTACCTTTTATAAAAGATATCTTAAAAATTTATTTTGTACCCGTTCAATCCTTTTTATACAATATTGATAGCAAGGTGCCCACACTATATATCCGTATTCTAACTTACTTCTTAGAAAGCTACTATACAGACTTCATATTCTTTTTATATTACTGAAATCAACCGTATATGTGTTTACAGATCCCAGTGTTCTGAATGTATTATTAATTACAGATCCAATATGATATTCATACGTAAGACGGCAACTTAGTCATACCTAAATCTTTTGCATTATTCTCTCTTCGTAGTATTTCGTCATTCATTCTGTATTCATACTTATATGTAACTAACTTTCTAGAAAATGACATGACATTTCCTTACATTGAAAAACAGTCTATTTTCTATACTCCACATGTAACAGTTATTTAAGTCAGCCTGCAAGTCTAAAGCATCATGCATTTTATTGACTACTATATTTATTTTAAAGTCATCTGCAAACAGCAAACAATTAAATGACTTAATTCTTTGTGGCAAATCATTTATAAAGAACATAGAAAGAATGGTCCTAAATTGGAACCTTGTGAAACACCTGATAAAACTTCATACCATATTGAATCTACCTGACAATAGGAAATATACTGCTTTCGACCTGATACATAGGATATGATTAACTTCAACAAACTATTAGAAAAAACATAGACAGCTACTTTTTTCATCAGGACAGAGTGATCAAGTTTGTCAAAAGCTTTAACAAAATCTGTGTAAATTACATTAACTGAATTCCCGCTATTAATTGCATCAGATGCAAACTGCGTCAACGTGGCTAAGTTTGATACTGTCGATCTTCTAGGACAAAAGCCATGCTGAACTTCAGAAATATTGGATTGTACATGATTGTATATTTTTTGTACAAAATCTGTTCAAATATTTTAGAAGGTACTGAAATTAATGATATTGGTTTGTAATTCTCTATTACATCAGGATTTCCTGAATTATGAATAGAGCAAACGTTATTCAATTTCCATTTGTCAGTAAATATATGAGTTTTTAAGATAGATTTATATATATAGCACAGGGGTTTCAATATTAAATAACGACATCCTTTATATATTGAAGTATTTGATCAGGTCAGTAGGTAAGGCGAAAAAACCTAAAGAAAATGGTAATTGAAATCATGAAGGGGTATGACGTATGTAATTGAAGTAATGACTGCAATTATTTTGGATTGATAACGCGTGGCAGATGGTGCCGCTGGCGCCATTACTGTCTGGTTATGCCTCGACTGTCCTTTATACTTTTGCCGCCCGTCCACTTTGTATATTACCGACTGCCCGACAGCCGCACTGTATTGAACGTTAGCTTTCCGCTGGCGCCATTATTGTTGCGAGTTTTTCAGCCCGTCCACTTTGTATTATGCCGCTTGGTAGCCGTGGACGCTAATGGTATTTTCCTTTTATAGATACCGGCACACTTTGTATGCTGCCCGATACTTTAAGTAAGAAGAGAAAGTTTACTTACCTTTGATGACACGCCCGCTATTTTGCTGGGTATTTCCTGGTTGTTTGTTGTTGCAGTTGTATATAATTTATGGCCATATCGCAGTGTTGTCTGTAATGAGAATAATTACAGTGATTTTTTCCCCCTAAATAGGTAAATTTTCCTTTCTTTAGGGATTTTTTGCAGTGTTGCAGCGAAAAAAAGGTAACTAGATTTTCGATAATTTGTATGTAAGCTATTCAGTGTTTCCTTTTATGTACAGTGATTAGACTACGTATAGTTACCTATAATATAATTTTTTACGTAATGAGACCAAACCCTAATTATGAATTATACTTTTACTTTCTATTAGATTAATTACGAATTTATTTTGCACTTTCTTTTATTTATATAATTGGAAATGGTCAATATTAATTAACCTATAATACTTACCATATGTATATACTTACGTATGAAGAATTGAGCTTTGCCACTTGTGGTTTTTGATGGACGGATTTGTTTTTTCAATATGGCGGCGTTGCGTGATCCTTGAACAGAGGTTCCTCCATAGTAGGAGTTTGAAATGCGAATACACGCGTTTGCTTGCATTTTTTTTTGCTAGCCGAGGCTAGCGCCCGCCCAAAGGGTTACGCCCTTGATTCGGGATGAGGGAGTGAAGGAATTTGGGGATGTTACAGTACATGTAGTTGGTTAATTGAGGGTTTTATTTATTTATTTATTTATGTATTTATTTATTCCAAATCAATAATGGTCATTATGGCCTTGTGGCCATAATCATTAGGAGCGGAAAGTGAGTCAGGATTTGAGGACAACTATGACAATACAAAGTAAGATATACAATACAAATTAATATATACAAAACAAATATATAGAATACAAATTAATATAAAGAATACAAATTAATATAGGTATAAGCGATACTATAGAAAATGATGGTCATGTGATGAGATGAGAGTGAGGTGCGATTGACGATACAACACTAGGGAAATGTTAGTCGGACGAATGCAGGTTATCTTCTTATCCTGGGGCTGCTCTGGATATAATGGAGACATGGGGAGCCCTGTTAGTACGGAAGGATTACTGTGCGACATATGATGGAAGTATGTAAGGTGAGTTCAAGTCTGTGATGTGATCTTCGATGATTGGTAGGAATGGACTGTTGGGCGGGAGAGTATAATGATAGATTGTGAATAATAGAGTTAATGGTGTATGGCGTAAGGGTGCAGAGGACTTGCGAAATGTAGCATCATGGTGCATGGTGTCGAATAGCATAGGATGGTGATTCTGGAATCGCTTCGTTATATAGCGAAGTCGCAAATCTTCCAGGTGGTACAGAAGGTTGGCGAAGGGGGTCCGAGCATATAGATCTCTGGTAGGACTAGGAAGCCTAATACGGTAAGCAAGACGTAGGGCATGGCGTTCTAAAATGAGCAAGCGTTTGTAAAAGGAAATCGGGGCATCGACCCAAGCTGTATACCCATACGTCAAGACAGGCCGCATGAATACTTTATAGGTGTTTAAGACCGTATTTGCTTGGAGACCCCAAGTGGTACCTATAAGGCGACGGAGGAGGTTGAGGCGGTTTGTGGCTTTGGCTGTAAGGCGTTTAAGATGAGCATTCCATTTCAGCTGAGAATCGAAAGTTATGCCGAGATAGGTGACTGTTTTGCTTGCGGAGATAGGTGAATTATCGACCTGGAGACGGAGTCTTGTGGGATTACGATGGATGCGGCTACGTGAACCAGGAGGAAGAAACACAATTGCCTGGGTTTTATCCGCATTGATTTTGAGACGCCAATGTTGACACCAGGTGAAGAAAGAATTTATGGCTTCTTGGAGAATAGAATTTATCTGATGAATAGTGTTGCCAGTGGCTAAGAAGGCCGTGTCATCAGCATATTGGAATAGACTGACATTGAGAGGAAGGCGAGGGAAGTCCGCTACGTACAGTAAATACAGTAAAGGGGAAAGGGCGGAACCTTGTGGAACGCCTGAACGAATGAAGACAGGATGTGAGAGATTGTTGTTAATGGAGATGTATGTCAGGCGGCAGGAAAGGAAGTGAAAGATGAAGCGAATATAACAATATGGAAGGTGGAATGAGTACAGTTTATACAAGAGTCCGCTATGCCAAACTTTGTCGAATGCTTTTTCTAAATCAAAAAGCACAAGACAAGAAGGTTTCAGGAGATTGTATTGATTGGTGATATGTGTTGTGAGGCGAAGAAGTTGATCATTAATACTGAAAGATGGTCTAAAGCCTGCTTGATGAATAGGGATGGAGTCGTGAGTAGTGAGATGAATATGAAGGCGGGAGACTAAGATTCGTTCAAGGATTTTACAGAAGACTAAAGTAAGTTGTATAGGGCGGTATGATGAGACAGAGGTTGCTGGCTTACCGGGTTTCAGAAACATTAAGGTTTTAGAAGTTTTCCAGTCAGCAGGAATAAATCCTGTACGGAGAACAAAGGTGAAAATCAGGGAGAGTAAGTAATGCAGAACATAAGGACCCTCTTTGATATGGCGATAGGTGATAGTATCAAGACCAGGAGCGGTATTGCGTTTATGAGCAATGACATTATGAATTTCAGCGACTGTGATTGGTACCGTGAGCGGTGAATTGGGTGGAAGAGCGTGATCGGGACTTGGTTGTAAGGCAGACGCATGGAGATTAAGATGGTCGGCAGGATGGTTACGATTCGGGGTCGTGGGTGAGAGTGGAGTGAAGATATCCTGAAGGTAATGAGCAAAAGCATTTGCTTTCTCAGTATCAGTATGGAGAGGAGTGTCATTCACAATTAACGGATATGGAGTGCTGGAAGATTTCCCAGTGAGTTGATTAAATCGCTTCCAGAATTTTGTGGGATGCGTATTTTCTGATAAGGTATTACATGTTTTGATCCAGGTTCGTTTCTTGTAAGCTACAATGTAATTATGCACAGTTCGTTGGTATTGACGTGATAAGCGAAGCGATTCCAGATTGCCGGTACGTTTGTAGTCCCTATACAGTTGTCGCGAGCGACGAATCAAAGGCAAGTATTGAGGCGGTAAGGTAGGTTTGTACGGATGAAGAGGGGTGTGCGGTATATATTGAGAGGATGCTTGTTGGATGCTGTGAGTGATCGTATGAAGAGTGTTGTATAAATCTTGTTCGGTAGTGGGAGTGGTAATGTTTTCTAAGTGGGTGGTGAGATAATTACGGTAGTTCGGCCAATCTGCTCTATCGTAACGAGGAATGAGCCTGGGAGGTATGGCAGGAGGAACTGGATGGTGCTGTCCGTGGGGAGTGATGATAAGCTTTATAGGCACGTGGTCGCTGCCCATGGGATCCAGCACATCCACTTGTATCTGAGAAAGTAAGTTGGAGGATGTAATGACGACATCAGGTGTAGTGTTACTGCTGGGTCTGGTAGGTTTTGGGAGGTTATGGATAAAGCCAGTGGTATGAGTTTGGATGTATGTGCGAAAGGCCGATTTTTGTCTATCGGAGCGACTGTGGAAGTTAATGTCTGCCATGATAATATAACTGCGAAATGAGTTTGAAATAAACTGAAAGAACTGTAAAGGAATAGGATGTCCAGGTCGGATGTATATTGTGGCTACTGTTACATAACATTGTTGGAAATATAATGTACTGATTATGTGTTCGGGCAAGGTTTGTATCCCAGAGCTATGGAGTCTATGAGGAATTGTAGGAGGGAATCCGATAGCTACGCCACCGTTAGCGCGACGTGAGGGCGTAAGGCAGTCGTGACGGAGTAGATGGTATGATGATATTTTGCAAAGCAAGGCAGAAGTAAGATAGGTTTCATTCAGTAAGAAGCAATTAATATGTTCTTCCAAAAGTAGTTGTTCAAACAAAGGTTTATGTCTAGCTGAGGAGCGAATATTTAAAAACAGAAAATTAATGGCCATAATCAGCGTGATGATCAGTAGATGTAGTAAGGCGTTAAACGGCAGTTTCATAAGGAATTGAGTGAAAGTGAACATAGTTGCCAGAGTACGTACCAGTGAAATTAATGTGGAAGATGCTTGGCAGCGATATGAATTTGCTGAAGGATATGTTGTCTGAGGAACGGATGGATGTTTTGTAGAGAGACTGTAAGAAATGTAAGGAATTGATTGATGGTGACTGGTTCAGAAGCTGAAGCTGGAGCAGGGGTAATGTCTGGCGATTCATGTGTACGAATAGGTACAGTGAGTTTAGGTTTCAGAGGTTCTGCTTCTGGCTTCGCCTTACATTTATAGCTATAGGTAGGATGCTGAGCGTTACAAGTCGAGCATTTAGGAGGGTTGTTGAGATTCGTGCAGGCCTTCGTTGCATGAGGTCCTGTACAGAAGCCGCACTTTAGTTGATTTTTACACTCAGATGTAGAATAGGAATTATACGACTGACAGCGCTCGCATCGAACAGGCAGAGGTGGCGAGGAGCGAGAGGGTTCAACACGATGACGTTTTAAATAAATATAAGCACCGTCGCTAAGAAGATTGTCTATGGTGTCTTGGGAATTCGTAAGAACCCGCACCATATAAGTAGAACCATTAGCGTTCTTAATGCGGATGCACTTTAGAACGGAATGTCCCTCCCGCTGTAGTTCTTTGGTAATTTCCTCATCGCTGAATTGAGGGTCCACACCGCGTATGACTACAGAAAGTGCCGGTGGTTTACGAGGAGGCGGAGGTTGTTTGACTTGTTTGGAAGTTAGCTTCTTAAGATCTGCTGATGGTCCGATAATTTCATAAGAATAAGTGTTACGTATGGTATAGGCTAGATTTGGATCTGGCGAGCGTATAATGATACCATTCTTGGTATGGATGAGTTGTTTGATGTTAGTTCGAGGAACGTATTTCAAAATTCGTAAATATACCTGAAGAAGATCTTGATATGTAGCAGCATAGTTCGTGAGAAGGAAGTCATAAATTGGTGGTTTAGTAGATGTCTTGAGCGGCGGGAAGTCTGCGTCCATGAGCTCATTAGAAGAAGAGGAAGATTCACTCAATGTGTGAGGACGTTTTGAAGCTTGCTTGATTTGGTCAGTATTTATAGGAGCGGATGCAGTGGATGGCAAATGTGAAGTGCCTGAAGTATTTGAATTGACTTCATGCCGATCCTTCCGCTTATCACCCTTCGCTGATGGTATAGAGGAGCCCTACAGAACTACGTGTGGTAATCCGGTATGCCCTGGACCTGGTCCAGGAATCCATTATGCAAGCTGATTAAGCCACCAGATGTAGTAGGTAAGGTAAGGTTATATGAAGACCACCCGTTCGGATAGTGGTCTAGGTGGGCCTGAAGACGCTTTCCAACTGCGTTGGTATCAGCTGAGTTGGGCTTGATGAGTCTCTCAGCGGTTACACACAGTTTTGAGCTTCTTCGACCAGGATATGGGGAAAGGATTCTCAAAATGCAACTGTTCTGACGTTTGGTACGTCACAGTTGAAGCGGTCGATATTGCTATCGACCCAGAGGATGCTTGCATTTTTTTTTGCTAGTCGTAGACGACTAGCTCCCGCCCAAAGGGTACCGCCCTTTATATCGGGAAGTGGAGTAAAGGAATGATGGGGATTGGAAAATTGTGGATGGGTACTCGTAGATTTATTAAACTTTATTTCAACATTTTATTTTACATCATCATAAATATATTGGAGCAGTTTCAGATCAAACAGACTAGTATATCATATATTATGAGAAGGGTTGGACATTATGGCCGTTAACCATAATCATAGTTGAAGGTGGATGGGAATGAATGGTAATGAGGTGCACAAGACGTCACAGCAACGGGTTTTGTTAGCAAGACAGATGTGTGTTATCTTCTGATCCGGGGGCAACTCCGGATCTGATGGAGACAGGGGAAGCCCAGTTAAACAAGAGGACTACTGTGCATAAGATGGAATAATGCAAGGTGATGCCGTGTCAGTGATGTAGTCTGTGATGAAAAGATGGTCAGAACTGTCAGGTGGTAAGGAGAAGTGGTACAAGGTAAATAGGAGCGAAAGAGGGGTATGACAGAGAAGGACATCGGTCGGGTGTAAAGCAAAGTGATGCATCGTGTCTAGTAGGAGGGGATGATGAGTTTGAAAGCGAGTTGAAATGTAGCGGAGGCGTAGGGTTTCAAGGTGATAGAGTATGTGGGGAAATGGGGTGCGATCATAGAGTTCATGAGTTGGGCTGGGAAGGCGGATACGGAAAGCTAATCGGAGGGCGTGCCGTTCAAGAATTTGAAGTCTGGTATAAAATGAGGGAGCTGCGGCTATCCAGGCTGTAAAACCAAAGGTGAGAACCGGGCGGAGAAAAACTTTGTAGGTGGTTAATAGGGTATGTGTGTTCAATCCCCAGGTAGTACCAGTGATACGGCGTAAAAGGTTGAGGCGATTATAGGCTTTAGTGCAGATGGACCTGAGATGAGCAGTCCATTTAAGATGTCTGTCAAAAACTATACCAAGATAAGTGACGGTGTTTTGAGGCTGAAGAGGAACGTTGTCGACATGAACATGAAAGTTAGCAGGGTTGCGATACACGCGAGAGCGTTTGTTTGGAGGAAGAAAGATAATGGTTTGTGTTTTAGCAGCATTTAGGGTCAGTCGCCAGTGATTGCACCATGAGAGAAATGTGTCAATAGCAATCTGCAGAGTTCAATTTATCTCTTGGATAGTATTGGCTATGGCGAGAAAGGCTGTGTCATCTGCAAATTGATATAAACTGATATTTCTAGGCAAAATAGGAAAGTCGGCCACATATAACAGATATAATAACGGAGATAGTGAGGAACCTTGAGGAACACCAGAATGGAGAAATATAGGGTGCGAGAGGTGATTGTTGATAGATATATAACTAAGGCGGCAAGAAAGAAAGTGGAAGATGAAACGGATGTAACACAGAGGAAGGCGGTAAGAGAAGAGTTTGTACACAAGACCAAGATGCCACACCTTATCAAAAGCTTTTTCCAAATCGAATAAGACAAGGCAGGAAGGTTTGGATGTGTTGAACTGCATTGTGATATGGGTGGTAAGGCGCATAAGCTGATCATTGATACTATAAGAAGGTCGAAAGCCTGCTTGTGGAAGAGGAAGAAGATTATGATCGGAAAGATGACGATGTAGACGTGTGACAAGGATGCGTTCCAGAATTTTGCTGAATACAAGAGTGAGCTGAATAGGCCGGTAAGAAGAGACATCATGTGGAGGTTTGTTTGGTTTGGGAAACATTAGAGTGATCGATGATTTCCAGTGAGTCGGAATGTAGGTCGTACACAAAATAAATGTGTAAATAAATGAAAGTAAATGGAGAAGAACATAGGGAGCCTCTTTGATATGTCGGTAAGAAATACGATCAGCGCCTGGAGCCGACTGACGTTTTCTGGCGACTGTACTGCGGATATCTTCGACCGTAATAGGGGCAGTAAGATAATTATTTGCAGGTAAATGGTGGTTGGAATTGGGTTGGAGATCGGGTGAAGAAAGATTGAGATTTTCTGCTGGATGACGGCGTATTGATGGGACAGGTACAAGAGGAGTGAAAATGCCTTGAAGATAATCGGCAAAAGCATTTGCTTTAGCAGTATCGTCAGCGAGAGGTTCGTCTCCAGCTAAGAGAGGGTACGGTGTACGAGATGATCGGCCAGTGAGTTGGTGGAATCGCTTCCAGTACCTGGTAGGATGGGTGATGGTGGAAAGATCATTGCAGCTAGTGATCCAACGACGACGTTTATAAGCAACGATGTAGTTGTGAACAGTGCGTTGATACTGACGGTGGAGACGAAGGGACTCAAGGTTACCAGTGTGAGTGAAGTCTCGATAATGTGCCCGGGAACGTTTGATAAGTGAAAGATACTGAGGAGGAAGAGCTGGTTTATAAACATGTGCGGTCCGATGTGGAATATTTTGGGCTGAGGCAGTGTGGATGG
This sequence comes from Thermobia domestica, assembly GCF_964235325.1. NCBI lineage: Eukaryota > Metazoa > Arthropoda > Insecta > Zygentoma > Lepismatidae > Thermobia > Thermobia domestica. Next base: position 144,920,938 of record NC_137470.1, read on the forward strand.
AAGCTGTAATAGTATCTAATGCGATATAAAGGTCATCTTCTGTTTCGGGATCCGGGATATTTGCTAATTGATTTTGAAGTAAGGTGCAGTAACCGTTCCAGTTTGCTTTGTCGAACAGAAGATAAGAGCGTGGGGGTGGAGTAGTAGTGCGAGAAGCAGAACGTGGGGTTGTAATGGTAAGAAGGATTGGCACATGGTCACTGCCAAGAGGATCCAGGACATCTAGGTTGCACCGAGTCTGTAGGTTGAGAGAAGTGATAACAACATCTGGTGTTGTATTACTACAAGGTCTTGTAGGCTTAGGTATCGGAAGAAAGTGTCCTGAAGTATGCGTTAGAAGGTAATTGCGGAAATCCTGTTGCTGGCGAGGAGTGCGACTGTGAAATTTCAGATCCGCTAGAATGATGTAAGTACGATAGTTATCTGAAATGTACTGAATAAACGGATAAGGAAGAGGATGTCCAGGACGGATGTAGATGGTCGCAACAGTGATGTTGAGCTGTTTGAAGTATAAAGTAGTAACTAGATGTTCGGGGAGTGGAGTTATGGGAAGAGTAGTGCGGCGAAAAGGAAGAGATGGTGAAAATCCTATGGCGACCCCACCACTTGCCCTCCTCGCTGGTATCAAGTTATCGTGCCGAAGCATAGTATAATTTGGCAGCTGTGCGTGGGAGTGGGCCTTAAGATGTGTCTCGTTCAAAACGAAACACGCAACATGTTTTTCAAAGAGGAGCTGTTCAAATAAGATTTTATGTTGAGGTAAAGAACGAATGTTCAAAAACAGAAAAGTAATGTCCATAATGATGTGAAGAAACCAGATGTTGTCGGAGAGAGTCTTAAACTTCTGTTTGCAACGGATCTGAATGAAAATAAACAGTTTGGCCAGAGTAAGTAGCAGTAAAGTTGATGTTAAGTATGGCTTTGGCAGTTTGTTGGACTTGGCAAAGAATATGGTTGCGAAGTAGCGGATGAATGTTTTGTAGAGTAACAGTAAGAAAGGACAAGAATTGGGTGATTGTAATTGGTTGACAGATATCATGAGGAACAGAAGCTGATTGAGTGATATGCGGTTTTAATGGTACCGTTAATTCGGGCTTGAATGGATCCGCAGTAGGTTTAGCCTTGCATTTGTAACTGTAAGTAGGATGTCCAGTTTCATTACAGGTGGAACATTTAGGAGTTTCTTTCAGGTTAGAACAATTGCGGGTGCTATGAGGGCCAGTGCAGAATCCACATTTGAGTTGGTTTGGACATGCGCCGGTGGGATGATCGTTATATACTTGGCACTTTTCACACCGCATAGGAAGTGGAGCAGGAGAACGAGAAGGCTCGACACGATGACGTTTGCGGTAAATGAAGGCACCATTTGAGAGAAGAGAGTCTATGGTGTCGTGAGAATTGGTTAAGACACGGACCATGTAGGTGTTTCCTTGTGCGTTTTTGATACGGATACATTTAATGATAGAATGTCCATCAAGCTGGAGTTCCTGACTGATTTCTTCATCTGTAAAGGACGGATCAACACCTCGGATGACAACTGACAAAGCAGGTTGTTTGCGTGGTGGCGGTGGTTGCTTGGCTGATGGAGTGTTGAGTTTAGAGATAGAAGCGTTTTTACCAAAGATTTCAAAGGAATAAGTATTGCGGAGGGTGGATGCAAATTGGTCGTCTGGCGTTTTAATTATTATGCCTTTCTGGGTGTAAATGATTTGTGCGATGTTCGTGCGAGGTATGTATTTGACAATGCGATGATACAACTTAAGATCAAGATACTGAGGATCATAGTTGGTAAGAAGAAATGTAGAAATGGCTGGTTTAACAGAAGTGAAAGAAGTTTAGCGTCCATGTGATGAGATGAATCAGATGCAGTAGATGATTCGCTGAGAGAGTGATGGCGTTTTGGTTTAGGTGACTGAGGATGATTCGGATGAACTTCATTACGTGTTGTGCGTTTAGAGCTCTCCCTTTGCTTGTCGGCAGATGCAGACGGAGCGGAGGGGCCCAAGGGAAGATTAGAAGCGTGAGGCCCAGTAGCCATGATGATGAGCACACAAAACAACTACTGAGGTATGGTGAGCAGGTAGAAGCCACCCATTCGGATAGTGGCTTAGGTGAGGAAATGCCCCAGTCGTGTCGCAACGAGCTACCCTTGGCTGAGATAAGTCTGATAGCTGTTGCTCAGCGAATATCTGACGAGCAAGTCCCAGGATTGTGGAAAGGATTTCAAAAATTAGCTGGTTTGACGTATGGTACGTCACAGCTGGTGAGAATGTGTGTGTGGCTTGCATTTCTTTTTTTCTTTTTTTTGCCGTCTACCAGGTTAAAGGGTTTTGCCCTTTCTTCAGGGAAGTGATTCATATACATTTTGGACTCAATAATATTATAGTTGGTCTATGGGATTTTTCTTTATTCATTAATAAGGAAATAATTTATACATACATTCAATACTGATAATGGTTAATCAAGCGAACGATAACTAAACAATAACAATAATAACAAAAGGTAATAGGTGCACAAAATGAATGTATAAGGTGATAGGTGCACAAGGAGTAAATAAGTGAAAAGTAGAACAATATTATATATATGCATATAGGCTAACAAAGGGAAAAAGCGGTAACAAAGTAGAAAATATTATATATATATGACTGAAAGGACGATATGATGAAATGATAATGAATGAATGAGTTGCACAGACGCCACATCACGAGGTTTTGTTAATGGACAGATGCAGTTATCTTCTGTTCCTGGGGCCACTCAGGAACTGATGAAGACAGGGGAGGCCCATATTAGTTGGTAATCACTGTGCGTATGATGGATAAACATGAGGTGATAGATGACGTGGATGATATATGGCAAAGATCTCGGGGTCTCTAGTGGCAGGGTCCAATTGGAGGTGATATAGTGTCATATAGTGTTGCAGCGGAGAGTCGATGTATCGTGGTGGTGCATCGTTATCTCTATCGTAGCGTATAATGTCCTGTAGCATTACATGGTGTAACTCAAACCGAGTAGTAATGTATCGGGTTCGAAGCTGCTCCAAGTGTTGGAGTAAGGACGGAAAATCGATAAGATCGTACAGGAGCCTAGTTGGACTTGGTAACCTGATTCTATACGCTAACCGTAAGGCATGTCTCTCCATGATACACAATTTTTGATAATATTTGTCAGATGCAGAGACCCAAGCCGTGTGGCCATATGTTAAGGTACTTCGCATGAAGGCTTTGTAGGTATGTAGTACTATAGAGGGTTGTAAGCCCCAGGTTGTACCAACTAGCCTTTTAAGTAAATTGAGTCGATTTTGAGACTGGGTGACAACCTTCTTAAGATGTGGGATCCAAGATAATTTACTGTCAAAGACGATACCAAGGTAAGTCAGAGTCGAATGAACCGGAACTGGTGTATGCTCAACATGAAGGCGTAGTAAAGTCGGGTTACGGTACACTCTGGAGCGTCGTCCTGGTGGTAAAAATACAATTGATTGTGTCTTCGCAGAGTTAATACTCAGTCTCCATATGTTACACCAGTCGACAAAGCTATCAATGGCAGGTTGCATAAGGCGATTAATTTGCTGAATAGTACGGGCTGTTGAAAGAAAAGCTGTATCGTCAGCAAACTGATAAATTTGGATATTGGCTGGTAATCTGAGATCGGCAACGTATAAGAGATAGAGGAGAGGCGACAAAGACGATCCTTGAGGTACTCCAGAGTGTAAGAAGATTGGATGAGAGAGAGTGCTGTTTATGGATATGTATGCCAGACGTCCTGTTAAGAAGGAATTGACTAAGCGTATGTAGGAAATAGGTAATAGATAGTGATGCAGTTTATAAATAAGCCCAGGATGCCAAACTTTATCAAACGCTTTCTCGAGATCAAATGTGACTAAACAAGAAGGAAAACCCCGGTTATATTGGTTATAAACGGCCGTGGTAAGGCGTAATAACTGATCTATAGTACTAAAATGAGGCCGGAAACCAGCTTGATGAATAGGCAGAAGATTGTGACGTCGAATGTGGTCATGAAGTCGGCGAACAAGAATCCGTTCCAGGATTTTACAGAGGCAGCTAGTTAAATGAATTGGTCTATACGACTGAACATCCGATGGAGGTTTCTTTGGCTTAGGAAATAGAAGAACCTTCGAGTATCTCCAATCAAGTGGAAAGAAACCAGTACGAAGTATGAAAGTGTAAAGTTGGCTGAGGAATAGAAGAAAAGAAGGAGGCGCGTGTTTGATCAGTACATAGGTGATGCAATCAAAGCCAGGTGCAGTATTCCGTTTCTTTTCTAGACTTGTAGTGATATCGTCTGGTGTTATAGACTGCGTAAGTGGATTATTTGGTTCAAGAATATGATTATCTGACGGTTGTAAGTGAGCTGAGGTCGGATCAGTTTGGCGGTTAATGATTGTTTGAAGTCGTTGTGGCATGTGCCACCCAGGCAACGGAGTAAAGATATCTTGAAAAAAGAGGGCGAACGAATTTGCCTTCTCTGAGTCAGTAGTGAGAGCTTGATTGTTTTGAACAAGCGGCTATGGCGTGGATGAAGTTGTGCCAGTAAGTTGACGAAACTTTCGCCAATATTTGCTTGGATGAGTTTCGGCACCCAGAGTATTACATGTACGGATCCATTGTCGTTTCTTGTACGCAACGATGTAGTTATGTGTTATGCGTAGGTACTGACGATGGAGTCGAAGTGCTTCCAAGTTGCCGCTCGTTCGGTACTCTCGGTAAGCTCTACGTGATGCAGTTATTAATGAAAGGTATCGTGGCGGTAATGTGGGTTTATGAAGATGTGCGGTAGTAGTAGGAATAGAGCGATCAGCCGCATTTTGAACTGCTTCAGTTAGTGTAGTGACTACTAAATCGAGGTTATGTTGGGAATTAGGTACAGTGAGCGGAATGATAGCATCGTTAAGTGTAGAGCGGTATTGATCCCAATCAGCCTGATTATAACAGTAGATTTTCTTAGTTGGCATGGATATGAAGATTGTGCTGTGCAGCGTAGTTCTAACTTAATAGGAACATGATCACTTCCTATGGAGTCTAATATCGTGATGGTGATAAACGGAGTCAGAGAAGATGAGGTAATGACAACATCAGGAGTACTGTTACTAGCTGGTCGTGTTGGCTTAGGTAGAATATGAAATTCACCAGTAGTAGTATTTTGAAGAAAATCAAGGAAGTGCTGTTTGTCTCTTTGGGTACGACTATGAAAATTTAGGTCTGCCATAATAATGTAATGCTTAGAGTGAGAGTCAATGAAGCGAAAGAAGTCATAATTGAGTTTTTTACCGGGGCGAAAATAGATTGTAGCAAAGGTGACAGTACGGCCTCGAAAGTATATTGTAGTTATGTTATATTCAGGAAGAGTAATATTATGAGGTGCTGTTACGGATCGATATGGCAGACGATTGCAAATACCGATAGCTGTGCCACCATAAAGACGTGGCCCTGCAGGGGCATCGTGACGGAGTATGGTATATTTCAGTATGTAGCAATTCAGGTAAGGAGCCAGATATGTTTCGTTCAATGCAAAAGCTGATATTCGTTCTTCTTGTAGTAACTGCGTAAAAAGCACTTGATGGGTCAGTAATGAGCGGATATTCATAAAGAGTAAGTTGTAAGCCATAATAAATACACAGAAAAGTTTAGAGCTGAATTTCGCCATATTAGACATAAACTTCAAGGGGTTGGATCTGAAACTGTACTGTGGGGCCAGAATAGGTGGCGTGAAGCTGAATATTAAACAGGATTTTAGCTGCGTGAATTGTTTGAGTAAGTATGTGAGTGCGTAGAAAAGGATGGATATTTTGTAGCGTAATGGTCAGAAAGCGTAGTAAGTCTTCAACAGTAACTGGATGAAGTAATGAGTTGGCAGGTGGAGTCGGAGGATCAATAGAGCGAATAGGAGCAACCAGTTCCGGCTTTGAAGGTTCAGGTTGTGGTTTGGCTTTGCATTTATAGCTGTATGTCGGATGTTTTTCAGGACATGCACTACATTGCGGTGGTGCCTTTTGGTTAGGGCATTCCCTGGTAGGATGTTGCATGGAACAATACCCACATTTAATGGTATTAGTGCATTCCGACGTGGGATGTGAGTTATATTGTTGGCATCGCTCACAGCGCAAGGGAAGAGGTGCCGGTGTACGAGATGGCTCGACCTTATAGCGTCTGCGATAGATATACGCTCCTTTAGACAGGAGTTGATCTATAAGTTGTGGTTGGTCGGTAAGCACACGTACCAGATAGGTTGGTCCTAAATTATTCTTTATTCGGATGCATCGTTTGACAGGAAACCCTTCTTGATGCAGTTCTTCGTAGATTTCTTCGTCTGTGAGGTCTGGCTCTACTCCGCGTATTACCACCGATAGTGGTGAACGTTTAGGAGGCGGAGATGTCTTACGTGTAGTAGGAGTTAAAGCGGAGAGGTTTGCTTTTGGTTCAAAGATCTCGAAAGTGGCCTTATTCCGTACATGAGTCGCAAAATTAGACCTAGTTGATTTTATTATAATGCCTTTACGTGTCTTGATTATTTCACGGATCTCCGGTCTTGGCACATATTTAACTAATTGTTGAAAGATGGCACGTACCGAATCGTATTTGGTGTCAAAATCGGTTAGTAAGAAGTTATAAGTGACGTCTTGAGTAGTGGTTGCTGAGGTATTTGATTCATTAGTTGTCGAAGCCCAATCCATGTTATTTGTTTGCTGGTTGTCGATATTACTAGTGCGTGGTCGTTTCGGAGGTCCAGAGATAGAGTCACGCCCGTGTGGTGATCGAGAACGAGTTCGCTGATCTCGAAGTGAGCTGTCCCCAGCATCAGTGTTGTCTCCCGTTTGTGCATTATTGTTTCCCTTGGTGCCAGTAACAATACGTGGATGAGTTTTCTGACGTCCGTTTGGTCCTATATTAGTAGGAATTTGTTGGTCGAGATGTAGTTGTCCGGAAGCATTGCTAAGGTCCGTCATGATGATAATGGAGCCTAGGGCCGAAGCCCAAATGAAGATGGAAAAGAAATGAAAGATGATTAAATGATGTTCAAAAAGCAAGCTTGCCCTCCGAAAGTGAGAACTTCCGTCGATCCTCTAAGTGCGTAAGTGTGTTATGCTCACAAGTACGTTTTGCAATACTTGGTCCTCGCTCGCACAGTAACTAACACAAGAGAGGCTAGGCTACTTGATGAAATTATGTTTGCATTTCTTTTTTTTTATTAATGCTAGCCCTAGGGCTAGCTACCCTGTAGAGGGCTACACCCTCTTTTAGGAAAGGGATGGAAAGGAATGAAGGAATTGAAGGTTATAATCGTTGGGCTAAGAGATATTTCTTTATTTATTACTGTATATATTTGGTCATTATAGTCTTTGCGACTATAATCATTTTATAGGTTAGGTAATTAACAAAATTATATAGTTACAAGTACAATAATTATGATTAGAATAATACAAAACAATTTTGTGGAAATAATGCAATCTGTATAAATGAATATGAGGTATGAGATGAGGTGCGATGCACGCCACAACACATAGGGACTGTTAATATAGACAAATGCGGGTTATCTTCTGCCTAGGGGCGACGCTAGGCTAATGTAGACAGAGGAGGCCCTGTTAGATGACAGAGGAGTTACTGTGCTTGATATGACGGGTAGATATGCGGTAGATGGACATGAAGGCGGTGATCTTGCACAAGTGCGTAGTCTGGATGATTAGGCGGTAAGGTATAGCAATAGAGTGTGAAGAGTAAATTAAGAGGGAGATGGTAATATCGAGGTCGAACAGATGATAGAGCAAGGTAATGCATGGTTTCGAAAAGCAATGGTTGTTCTTGCTGGAAGCGAATGGTGATGAACTTTCGGCGGAGAGATTTAATGTGATAAAGCAAGGTAGGGAAGGTTATTAGAGAATACAAGTAGCGAGTCGGACTAGGAAGAGAAATACGATGAGCGATACGAAAGGCGTGGCGCTCGAAGGTTGCCAGTTTGAAGTAGAATGAAGGTGGTGCTGATATCCAAGCAGTGAATCCATAGGTAAGTACAGGACGAAGAAAAACCTTATATGTGTTTAGAACGATGTGTGATGTAAGTCCCCATGTCGTGCCAGTCAGACGTTTGAGAAGATTGAGACGGTTATAGACTTTAGTTTTTACGTAGTTCAGATGAGGAGTCCAAGTAAGGTGTTGATCAAATATAATGCCGAGATAAGTTACTGTTTTGCTGAGACGAATTGGCGAATGCTGAATGGAGAGAGAGAGGAGTGATGGATTTCTATGGATTCTGGAGCGTTTGCGTGGTGGAAGAAATACGATGGCCTGTGTTTTTGAAGCATTTATAGTGAGCTTCCATTTTCGACACCACTGAGAGAAACGATCAATTGATTCTTGTAATATTAGGTTGATGTGTCTTATGGTACGGCCGAGAGCGAGGAAGGCAGTATCATCGGCATATTGAAAGGTGTGTACGTCTGCGGGCAGAGTTGGAAAGTTGGAAACGAATAGCAAGTACAGCAAGGGAGACAGAGCTGATCCTTGAGGGACGCCAGAATGTAAAAATATTGGATGTGATAAATGATTGTTAATATGAACATAGGTAATACGGCAGACTAAAAATTGATAGATAAAACGGATATATGGTGATGTCAATTTAAGTTTAATGAGTTTGAAGATGAGGGCGAGATGCCAGACTTTGTCAAATGCTTTTTCTAGGTCAAAAAGCACAAGACAAGATGGTCGCACAGAATTATAATGATTTGTGATAAGGGTACTTAGTCGTTGGAGCTGATCATTGATGGAATATGACGGGCGGAAACCGGCTTGGAAAGATGGAATGAGACTGCGTGCACGGTGATAAGGATGAAGCCTATTGACTAGAATGCGTTCCAGTACTTTGCTAAAAGTCGAAGTGAGCTGTATAGGGCGGTAGGAAGATACGGCGTTCGGTGGTTTATTCGGTTTTGGGAACATGAGCGTTTTTGACATCTTCCAGTCGGCAGGAAAAAAGCCTGTTCGAAGGATGAAAGTGAAGATAGAGGCCAATAAAAGGAGGAGTGAGGGCGGACTTTCCTTGATATGGCGATAGGTAATTGAATCAAAACCGGGAGCAGAGTTTCGTTTAGTCTGGACAACGGAAGTGATATCGGCAACAGTGATGGGAGAAGTGAGTTCATTAGGCGGCAATGTATGACTGGCACTAGGTTGGAAGAGAGGACTCGCTGTGTTTATTTTATCTACTAAATGAGAAAAAATATGATCAGAAGGTTGAGGAGTGAAGATGTCCTGGAGGTAGTCGGCAAAAGCATTAGCCTTGTCTTGATCAGAGGCAGCTGGACTATTATTGATGATGAGTGGGTAAGGGGTTTTAGTGAATTTGCCACAAAGCGCATTGAAACGTTTCCAGTAACGTGATGAATGTGCTGTGTCGGCGAGAGTGTTACAAGTTTTAATCCATTGGCGCTTTTTGTATGCTTCAAGATAGTTTTTTACGGAACGTTGGAGCTGATTGTGAAGGCGGAGAGCTTCAGGATTTCGTGTCCGAACGTAGTCACGATATGCTTGGCGGGAGCGTTTGATCTGAGCGAGGTAGTGCGGAGGCAATTTAGGTTGATATGGAGTAGAACTGGAAGTTGGAATGTACAATTCAGATGCACGGGTGATTTCGGAAGTGATTGTAGTGACGTGTGCATAGAGTTCGTCAGATGATATAGGAGGGTGGAGATCTGCAACAGCAGTCGTAAGATATGTACGATATTTATCCCAATTGGCTTTATCAAAGCGAGGCGTTCGGAGTGGTGGAGGTGCATTTTGCGGTCGAGCAGTACCAAGATGATATGAAAGTTTGACCGGGGCGTGGTCACTACCAAGAAGATCAAGGACTGCGAATGTACTGTTTGCAGCGAGTGTATTTGAGCTGATGGCGATGTCGGGAGTGGTATTGGACACAGGTCTAGTAGCAGATGGGAGAGTATGTATTATGCCGGTAGTGTGAGTGGTGATATGGTCTGTAAAGCGTGTGCGTTCATTCGGAGTGCGACTATGAAAGTTTATATCGGCGAGAATGATGAAATGTTTATAGGTATTAGAAATATGACTGAAAAATTCAAGTGGGATGGGGTGACCGGGTCGAACATAGATAGTAGCAAAAGTGATGATGATTGACTTGAAGTACAATGTAATGATGAGATGCTCAGGGAGGTGTGGAACAGGACAAATGTGATGGCGAGATGGTATGTGATTGCGAAAGCCAATTGCTACTCCCCCATTGGCCCGTAATGCAGGAGCTGTATTGTCATGACGAGTGATTATGTAGCGAGGAATATTACATATAGTAGACTTGGTGAGAAAGGTCTCATTCAGCAAAAATACAGAAGCGTGTTCTTCGAGTAACAGTGCTTCGAATAGAAGTTTGTTGGTAGGTAATGAGCGAATATTCATGAAAAGGAAGACTAAATCCATGATGATGTGTAAGTTAAACAGTTGTTTCTTGACGTGAGGTATGGAAATGAACATAATTGTTGGTGTAGGTGGCGTAGAAATTGACGTTGAAGACAGATTTAGCTGCTTTAGTAATTTGTTGTAGAATATGATTGCGTTGAAATGGATGAATGTTTTGTAGGGCGAGCGTGAGAAATTGAAGAAGCTGCTGTATGGTAACTGGATCTGTGGTGTGGAGATTGGTTGGAGGTGAAGCGTCTGGCATCCGGAGCGGAACGACTAAATCAGGATGTTGTTGGTCAGGTTGAGGTTTATTTTTGCATTTATAACTATAGGCCGGATGTTGGTCGTGGCAAGTGGGACATTCAGGTGGCTGCTGAAGATTAGTGCAAAGGCGCGTATGATGTGGTCCTGTGCAATGTCCACAGACTGGCGGATTTTTGCAATTAGCAGTGTTGTGGTCATTGTATATTTGACAGTTTTCACATCGCACAGGAAGAGGAGCTGGAGTACGTGACGGTTCAACCCTGTGACGACGTTTGTAAATGTATGCGCCAGTAGTGAGCAATGTGTCGATCGTATCTTGTGAAGCTGTAAGAACGCGCACCATGTATGTTGCCCCTTGATTGTTCCGTATGCGGATGACTTTGTGAATGTTATGTCCCTCATGTTGAAGTTCTTCATGAATTTCGGTGTCTGAATATGTTGGGTCAACTCCCCGGATGACAACAGACAGAAATGGTGGGCGTTTTGGTGGTGGTGCTTGTTTCTGTCGTGCAGAGGAGAGAGATGTGAGACTGGCGTTCTTCCCAAAGATCTCAAACAAGGCCTTGTTTCGAACGGTGATAGCGAACTGCGGGTCTGTGGACTTTAAGATGTAACCGTTACGAGTCTTGATGACTTCTGCTAGTGGAATGCTTGGTAGATACTTCCGTAGTTGTAATGTGATGAACTTCTCATTGCTGTACTTTGTGTCAAAATTTTGAAGTAGGAATGAATGAAGAATGTGGCGATTATGAGGCTGATTATTGGTGAGAGATGTTTGAGAGTTTAGAATAGTTGTATTGCTATTCTCATCGGCTGCATCCATATCAGAAGTTGCTGAAATGTCATCTCTGTGCTGCTTCTTCGACTGATGACGAGGCTGCTTGATAGTATCAGCATACAATTGTGAGTTTCGTGGGGACCTAGAACGGGTGGAGACATTTGAAGCTGATGAAGCTGTAGAGCTACCGGATATGGTTCGCTGCCGGCTGCCAGTGTCCTTCCGCTTGACCACCTTCGTGCTCGAAGCGGTCGGACTGACAAATATCGGAGGAAGACCACCGGGCCGTCCATCCACCTGTGGTCCAGAAGCAGCTTGATCTGCCATAGGAGAGACCGATAGATTTCGAAAGAGCCGTGAGACCCGAAGATGATGTGTAGTGAGTTATGAATATGATGAAGGTAGGACAACCCGTTTGGATAGTTGCCCAGGAGGAGCGGCTCCTCTGGCTCGATCCGTAGATCCGGACGCCCTTGGCTTGATTTTGCACGGTCACGGTAATGTTGAATTTTTGTGTAGAGTATCGGGCCGAAGCCCCTGACTCCATGAGTAAGGTGGCAGAAAGAATATATACAGATGTGCAGGTGGCTTGTTGGGTAATACTATTGTTTTGTTATGTCTGTGAGACTACATCTGCAACTGTCGCAGAGTAGCTGATGTTGAAGTCATTACGATCTAAGGAAAGATATTAAAGGCGTGGCGTGCGATGAACGTTCCGTAGGGCGCATTTGGTTCCTATGGTAGCTATAGCTGGATTTATGTGCCTTGGCAAAGTATGCCAGAACTTATAGTGGAGATGCCGTAGAACTTCCTTAACAGGAGACAGCTCTAAATCTTCCAGAACTTGGCTGTTGCGTGTATATCTATCGTGACCAGTGATGATTCGACCGGCTCTTCTTTGCACACTTTCAAGTGTTTGAAGATGACTGTTAGCAGCATGTTGCCAGGCAGGGCATGCGTAAGAAAGAGTTGATAGAACTATCATCTTCAATATGTGCACGCGGACCTCATGAGAAATTGAACTGCAACGAAAGATGGGGTACAATGCTGATATTTTGCGTAATGCTCGTTGCTTTATGTCTTTGATGAGTGAGGCGAACGTTAACCCATGATCTAATGTCACACCCAGATATTTAGCGTGTGTGGCGTGAGGAATGTGTGCGTTCTCATACGTTAAATTTCGAGGGACGCGGATGCGTCGTCGACTGTGGATGACAGCACAGCTTTTGTCTGCATTGATTTTAATTCTCCAACGCCTTGCCCATTCCTGAAAGCCGTTGACGTTGCATGTAGATGTAACACTGTGCAAGTGAGCTGCTGGTTGTAAAAAAGGCAGTATCGTCAGCATACGTTGCGGAAAAGCAATGTGGTAAGGTCGGGAGATCTGCCGTGTACAGATTATATAAAAGCGGTGAAAGTACAGCGCCCTGTGGAACACCTGCTTTGATAGATCGGGACGTGGATTTGACACCGTCAACAGATACATGAAATTTTCTGTCAGTCAAGTATGAACGTAGTAAATGTATAAGACGATCTGGAAAACCTTGGGTGTATAGTTTATATAATAGTCCTGCTAACCATACTTTATCAAAGGCTTTTGACACATCCAGGTATACTCCAAGGGTGTATTGTTTCCTGTTGAAAGCTGTTGTTAAATGATCCACTACTCGTACGAGTTGCGTTGTAGTGCTATGTTGTGCACGAAACCCAAACTGATGAGAAGGTAGAAGGTCTCTATTATCTACGTGATGTTTCAGCCTCCAGAGAAATACCCGTTCGAAGAGTTTGCTCAAGTGCGATAGAAGACTTATCGGCCTGTAGTTTTCCGGGAGCAGTGGATTCTTGCCAGGCTTGGGGATTGTGATGACACGAGCTTCCTTCCAGGTCTTGGGAAAGTAGCATAATTGAAAGATGGCGTTAAATAAGTAAGTTAAAAAGACCAGTAATTTTCTAGTTGGATGTTTAAGAATCTCAGATCGAATCCCATCAGGCCCAGATGCTGTCTTTGCCGGCAGACATTTTATATGTCGTTCTATTTCCCGGGGTGTTACTAAGGTGATGCCATGTGTAGGGTTTTGTGTACTTATGCTATATAATGTGGTTCGGATGTGCTGTTTCAGATAGGGATCGAGGCGTGCTCTATTGGGCTGGAACTGTTCTTCCAGAGAGTCAGCGAAAATGTCCGCTTGCGACTGAGGATCTTGAGTCAGTCCTTGAGGTCCTTGTATGACTCTGGCTTTGGAAGCATTTGTGGCACGTTGGAATGATTTGGAGTACGTCCAAATTTTACGGTCATTTAGTGTGACATTTCGAAAAGTGTCTTCCCAGTATTGTTGATTCTGTCTTGTAGTGAGCATCTTGAGCTTCTTACAAAGTTTGTTCCATAAAGTCTTATATGCGGGATGTAGTGTGTGCTGCCATCGACGTCTACCCCAACGTTTCAGATGAAGATAAAGTTGTAAATGAAAACTGTCGCTATGACTGATTTGCGATGGAGAGATTATTGTAGTGGAGCTCGCTGCCTCTGCTGTACGAAGTGCTAGCGTGATGTGAGAGACCGCTTGATCGATGTCCGCAATGGTGGCAGGCCTATTTCGTAGATCGATCATGGTGTTTAGTTCTTGTTTAAATACGTCCCAGTCAGTGTCTATTTGCTTGAAGATGGGGGCAGAATGGGCGATGCTGCGGTGGGAGACGTGAAAAATGACTGGATCGTGATCAGAATCTAAATCTGAAATGACATATGGATGGACTGTAAAGGATACGTCTTTGCAAAGGGCTACGTCAAGAACATCGGGTTGTCCGCCGAATTTTGGATGATGAGTTGGGTCTGGTGGAGCACTGATGATGAAGTTGGACGTGAGTAAATATTCGTGTAAAGTATCCCCAGCAGTGTTTGGAGTAATGGAGTTCCATTCTCCATGTTTAGCATTAAGATCTCCAGCTAAGATGACTTTGGGCCCTAAGTTAGCAATGACATCGAAGTCTGTGGGCTCTAGTTGTGTAGCCGGGGACCTGTACCCGGTGACCAATATTAATGGAACGCCTGGAGTTATTAGCTCAACACCAAGTGCCTCCAAAGTTAGTAAGGGTGGTATTGTAATTGACCTGACGGGGAATGCCTTTTTGATTATGAGTAGTAATCCTCCCTTCTGTCTGCCCACTCTATCCTGTCGATACACAATGTAATTGGGTAGTCGCCAAGTAGTGATACGAGCAGTGAAGTGTGTTTCTTGAATAAACATGACGTCAACTCTATGGTGTTTGAGAAATCTAATAAGCATTTGTTTCTGCCCCTCGAGACCATCTGCATTCCATGTAGCAAGGACAAGTGTGTGATGCAATACGCTGGATTTAGAAACAGCCATCATCAACCATTTCCGCTATTGTTTCTATTACTGCTGCAGCCTTGGAAGCTGAGTCTGCTGCTTGGCGGAAACGGGTAATACCACGTTTAATATGTGTTATTATTTTGCGTAATTCTAAACCCTTGAGAAACGAAAGAACGGACTTTAAGTCTAGGTCTTCTTTCGGGCCCTCCTGTTGTTCGACAGAAGCTGATTGGGTGTGGAGAGAAGTGGAAGCTTCAGCGTCTTCATTGTCCGTAGCTATAGGTTGGATATTAACAGCAGTGGGCATGGAAGTCGTTTCTTCTGATGGTTTGTTGGAAGTTTTCTTAGTTTTTTCTGGAAGTTTCCTCGGCTGCTGGGCCGGCAATTTAAGAGCCTCAGAATAGGATTTAGAGACTGGACAGCCACGGTAATTTGCGGGGTGATCTCCCTGACAGTTGGCGCAAGTGGCGGGTGTGGAGGAGTCTGCTTTACTGCAGGATTGGGTGAAATGAAATTGCCCACATTTGAGACAGCGCGGGTGGGCTTGGCAGGTGTCCTGTGAATGCCCCAAGCGTTGTTGGCATCTGTAACATTGCAGTACTGAGGGAGGCTTGTATGGTTCAATGTGGACCTTGTAATGAAGAAGGTTGGTAATAGCATATATCTCCTTAACAGCTGCAGTTCGTTCCAATGCAACCAAAAACAGTGGCATCATAATTTTCTTGTCTTCTGTCTTGCTTTTGCGAGACATTTGGTGGACGTTTATTGGTTTGTAACCGAGACGCAATAGTTCTTCCTTCAGATCGTCTAGGTCGGTGTCTATAGGCAGTTTTCGGACAACGACCTTAATAGGCCTTTCATTTTTCGCCACGCCTGTAGCATACTCAGTTTTTGTTTGTTCGCAATAAGCCTTGATAGAATTATAATCATCTCTGTTTGCTGCTTGAATACGGATGCGCTCCTTATTGGGCTGAGCTATAGGGGGCTCCTTCAGTGCTCGTGATAAGGTCTTAATAAAGGTATAGGTGTTAGTAATTCCGTAGATGAAGATCGGAGGAGGCTTGAAACTTGGAGGCTGCTTTGTCGTACCAGTGTTAGTGCTAGCATTATCTGACTGTGTTGCGGACAAAACATCGAACTTGTTACTGAGTGGGAGAGGTGGATATGCTGAGGGACTATTAGAAAGGTGTTCTGCCTTGTTGAGGTTTGCTAAAGAAGACCTACGTCGTTTTAGCGTTCCGACAACCGTGAAATCCATATCTTCAGGAGTATTCGAAGTGGATGGTTGCGAAGCACTTGATTGCTTGAGTGGAGTGGATTTCAATTTCGCTGGGGCGGCTGCTTGCTTCTTTTTGCCTAAAGGCACCAGAAAATCTTCTGGTTTGTACGTAGGTTTTATTATTTTCCCCCTCAGACCTGGAATCCGGGGTGGTTGTACTTTTTTGTCTGATTTCGCTGATGTCTTCTGAGAAGCCATCTTTATAACTAAGGTGGGAGATGGCGCCAGCTTACCACAAAAGTAGTGACGGCCCCTGGATATATTCTGCTCTTAGAGCAAAGCTCTAAATTTAGAGTTTATTAAGGTGCTCTTTCCTCCAGAGAGGGAGCACGAAAGGAATCGTTCGCCGGTAGAAGTGCCAAAGTCGTCAACTATTTTTTTTTCTGCAGGTATCTCTACCTCCCAAGAGGAGAGTATCAAAATAAATCGTAAGCCTAGAGAATAGCAAGGTTGTCAACAGTTAAGATCAAATCAGGGTGTCAACCTCCGTGGAGGATGAAAATACAATTCGACGGTTGTTTCCTAACCCCAAAGAGGTAAGTAATCCAACCGTATATTCGAAGATCGCGAATAAAATAAACCAATGGGGATGGACACACTAAGTGACTTGCTTATTTTTCTCCGCCAGGTACGGGTACCCTATTTTTTCACCTGCTTAGAGATTCCAGGTGGCCAGTTCTGATTTTGCATTTCTTTTTTTTTTTTTTTATATAACTGTTAAACCGCAGACGATAACGTCGTCTCTTCGGGAGGGATAAATATGGTAAACATTGGTTATGATTGATACACATATATGGTCTATGAGATTCGGCTACAACAATAATAAAGAAAGTCACTTTATTCATACAGAGGTGAATTATTATTGTTGTTGTGAACCATGTGATACAAAACAAGAAACAGATATGGATGGGGAAGGTTGAGATGTAAGTGCTGAAGACAGACAGTGGTCAATGTATGGTTAGACATAAGGAGTATTGAAATAATGAAAGATATGCTTATTTGAAGGGCTGAGCGAATGATGAGATGAAGTGCATGGACGCCACAGTACACAGGGAAGTGTTAGTATTCACAAATGAGCTTATCTTCTGTGTTGGGGCTACTCAACACTGATGGCAGACATGGAGGAAGCCCTTGTTAGAAGGAAACTCACTGTGCAAACGATGGGTATATGTGCGGATTGAATTCTGATGGATGATAGGTAGCGAAGAAATGATGGTCAGGCTGTTCCGGATGCTTCTGGCCATAGATGGAGAGTAGATGTCGCAGTGGAGGATAGTAATACTTAGGCGAGGTGGAAAAGTTACTATCAAGATATATAGTGTCCATAAGCGTATGGTGCTGAGTTCTCCATTTCTTATCTACGTATCGGGAGCGAAGATCTTCCAGATGGCGTGTGATGTGCGGAAATGTGATTCTTTCGTATAAGAGACGTGTGGGACTAGGCAAGCTTATTCGAAATGCGAGTCTCAAAGCGTGGCGTTCTATAATACGTAGGCGCTCGTAGAAATCGTCATTCGCACTAACCCAGGCGGTGTGACCATGAGTGAGACATGGGCGAAGGAAGACCTTGTAAGTGTTTAGGACGGTATCCGCGTGCAGGCCCCAGGTAGTACCAACCAGGCGTTTTAATAGATTTAAACGGTTTTGTGCTTTCTCCTTAATAGATAGAAGGTGAGGTTTCCAAGATAATTTGGCATCAAAGACTACCCCCAGGTATTTAACAGTAGAGCTGGGATTGATGGGTACACCTTCTACGTTAATAGCGAGTAAGGATGGATTGCGGCGTACTCGACTGCGTCCCTTGTTTGGAAGTATCACTAGGGCTTGTGTTTTGGTACAATTCAATTTTAACTTCCATCGATTGCACCAGTTGCTAAAAGCATCTATAGCTTTTTGCAGAGAAATGTTGATTTGGTGCATAGTTTTGCAACAAGCCAGCAGTGCAGTATCATCTGCAAATGTGAAAGTGTAAATAGGCTCAGGCATCACGGGCAGGTCACTAACATACAATATATATAATAATGGTGATAAGGCTGAACCTTGTGGGACACCAGTACAAGGAAAAATTGGAAAAGATAAACTATTATTAATGGAGATATATGCGAGACGATTCGTAAGAAAGTGATACACCATACGTATATATGCGGCCGGAAGATCGAAGAAGTGTAACTTATATATAAGACCATTGTGCCACACGCGATCAAATGCCTTTTCAAGATCGAAGAGAAGAAGGCATGAGGGTGCAGTTCTATTATAATGGTTCGTGATGATGGTGCTAAGACGTAACAAGTTATCGAGGAGGCTATGTTCAGGTCGGAAACCTGCTTGGTGTTTAGGCAACAGATCATGAACTAACAGATGGCTATGGAGTCTCCGGACTATGATGCGCTCAAAGATTTTCCCAAGTGTGGAAGTGAGCTGAATGGGCCGATAAGAAGCTGGATCTGTTTTATCTTTTTTAGGTTTCAGAAACATAAGTACTTTAGATACTTTCCAATCAGATGGATAGTAGCCAGTTCTGAGGACAAAATTGTACAGCGTTGCCAAAATATGAAGTAAAATAGCAGGACCTTCTTTAATATGGCGGTAGGTAATGCCATCAAACCCTGGTGCCGTGTTTTTCTTGTGACGTATCACGTCTGTAATATCCATTGGCGTTATTGGGGCCGTTAAAGGATGCTGATCATCCAGAGTATGGTCCATGTTAATTCCAAGGTACCCATTATGAGGGTTTGTATATCTGGCAATGCGCCTGTAAAGAGTTGATCCATCTCGGAAAGAGGGTTCTGGCGTGAAGGTGGTTTGAAGAACTTGGGCAAAGGCATCAGCTTTCGCAGAGTCCGTGGTAAGTGCAGAATTCTTGTCGAGTAGAGGGTAGTGAGGAGTGCTGGTTTTCCCAATTAGCCGGTTGAAATGTTTCCAATATTTAGTTGGATGGCTCTCCTCAGCTAAAGCATTAACTGTCTTTATCCAGTTGCGCTTTTTAAATGCTCGGATGTAATTTTGAACCATGCGAAGATACTGACGATGAAGTCGCAGTGTGGTTTCATTACGGCTGTGTAGGTAATCCTTGTACGCTGTTCGAGCTAAAGAGATGAGAGAGAGATAGTGAGGTGGTAGTTTAGGCCGGTAAAGATTACCTGTGGTTTCTGGAATGTGATTTGCATCGCTGGTTTGAATGCTTTGCGTAATGCGATCTAAAGTCATGTCGAACGTAGAAATGTCAGATGGAAGTTGAATATCTGCTAGTGCGTCGTGGATATCCTGCCGGTACATTATCCAATTGGCACGGTCAAAATTTGGCCGAGAACGGAGAGTTTCTTGAGGTGGTTTCGATCCATTAGGAAAAACTATGTCGACCTTTACAGGATCATGATCGCTACCAATAGAATCAAGAACACTGACATCAAGATATGGGACTATACTAGATGAGGCAATTACCACATCGGGAGTTGTATTAGAGGATGGGCGAGTTGCTCTAGGCAGTGGGCAAATTTCGCCGTTCGTGTGAGAAGTAATGAAATCAGAAAATAACCGTTTTTCAGTAGCATTTCTGCTATGGTAGTTAATGTCAGCCATGACAATATAGGAGCGAAAATTAGTATCCAGGTACGTGAAAAACGAAGTAGGTATGCGAACATGCGGTCGAACGTATATGGTTGCTACAGTGATAGGCCTTGATTTAAAATAAATGGTGACAATATTATGCTCCGGTAGAGGTTCAGGGAATTTGTGATTAATGGTTTTGATAGGTAACTTATGTTTAGTGCCAATAGCTGTTCCGCCATTTGCTCTCTGCCCCGGTGGTCCATCGTGGCGTGTGAATTGATAACCAGGAAAATAAACGGATTGTTTTGGAGTTAGGAAAGTTTCATTTAAGAGAAAACTATGGACCTTATGTTCATGTAATAAAGCAGTAAGTAGGTCTTTCCTGGTACAGAGTGACTGGATATTGAGGTAAAGAAACGTTATAATAAAGCCTGTATCCATGATTATGACAGTTAAACTTGGGTTGTAAGAGGATGAATTTGAAAATGCACTGTCTGTCCAGAATAGGTTGCTTTGACATCTAGGTTATAGAGTATTTTAGTTGCATATACAACTTGATGGATTATGTGGGTCCGCAAGAAAGGATGGATGTTCTGGAGAGCAAGACTAAAGAAGCGGATCATGTCTTCGACTGTAACAGGTTCTCGAAGAGAATTGTGCGGAGGCACTGGCGTATCTGGTGTACGTAAAGGCACTACTAGTTCGGGTTTAGTAGGCTCTGCTTGAGGTTTGGCCTTACATTTGTAGCTATATGTAGGATGCGCATCATGGCAAGTGTTGCAATTTGGTGGCGCTGCTCCGTTAGGGCAGTCTTTAGTAAGATGGTTTTGACCACAGTAACCACATTTAGAGGTGTTTGGACAGTTATGTGTCAGGTGCTGGTTATAAACCTGGCACTTTTCACACCGAATCGGAAGAGGTGGAGGTGTACGAGACGGTTCTACTTTATGACGGCGTTTAAAGATGTAGGCACCGTATTGTAATAAATGGTCAATAGCTTGCTGTTCGTTTGTCAGAACTCTAACTAGATAGGTCGGGCCAGTATTGTTGCGTATACGGATACATTTTTGAATGTTCACGCCTTCAGCAGTAAGTTCTTCTTCCACTTCCGAGTCAGTTATCTCGGGATCGACACCCTTGACGACGACGGATAACAACGGTGGTTTCCTTGGTGGTGGACCTTGCGTCTGGCGTTTCGGTTGTAAGACAGTAATATTTGCATTCTTGCCAAAGATCTCAAAGGAAGCCTTGTTACGAACGTGTCTATGAAAATCGGGGTTCTTGGACTTGAGAATAACACCATTGTTTGTGAAACGGATCTCTGTTATTTCCAGTCTTGGTACGTATTTAACAAGCTGTTGAAAAATATGCTTTGAATTCTTGAATTTTGTATCAAAGTTTGTGAGAAGGAAATTATAGATTTGATCCCGAGATGGAAGTGGTGTAGGGTCGGAGCTTGTTGAAGGTTGGATGTCCATACGCAAATCCTGGTCATCATCAATATTAACATTGGCCGCCTCAGGAGCAGACCCCGAACGGGGACGCTTATCAACCGACTTATCCGAAGTATCCGATTCCCGCCTAGTGCGCCTACGTTGATCCCTAGGCTGGGGAACTACAGGTGGTAGCCTATGCATTGGGCCAGCGGCCCTACAAAGTGATGGAGATAAGTGCAAATGTATAAGTGATGATCGGAACCAGCCAGCAAGAAATGAAATGAAATGAAATGCAAGAAGATGAGAACAAAAATACAGGTTTTAACCCTCCAAAAGGCGTATAGACCTCTTGTCCACCCTGTAAAAAGCGTACTTGCACCGATCTCAGAAATACGTATTGCAATACTTCGTCATCGGAAGGTGCAATAACAGCTTTAAGACAGGTTAGGCTTAACCCAAAGTAAGTATTGTTTGCATTTCCGTATAAATTGATGGTAATTAAACTTGTGAAGAATTTGGTTGCGCGAAGTTGTATAATTTAATACATTATTACACTATATATTTAATTTATATTGAATTTTGTTTTATCATGTGTTTAATTATTATAGACTTGAAATAATAATACTAGATAACGATACATTTTGATAAAGAAAGCGGAACACCACAGTACTACGATATGTACAACTGTGCTGCCATCTATTGGCAATAATTGCAATTCCATTTAACAGGCACGTTATATGGGAGACTGATACAGAATGAAAGGGAGACTTAAGGTGAATTACATGAGATTTAGATGTACAAGGAAGATAAGAGAATAAAATAAATAGAGAAAATATTATTGTTTATTGAATTGAAGCAACATTTAAGCGTAATATATTAGTTTGTAATGAGATTATTAAATTAGGTTTAACTGGATACGTATGCACTCTGTAGGCTAGTTTATTATTTATTTAGGATCTTTTTATTTAATAATATGGTGTGTAGAAGTATACTGAATCTTTATACAGTAGAACAATTTGTATTTTATTTTATAGATGCACCTATGTTTATACAAGGGTACAGTTTAGTATTGGTTTGCGTTAGCGTATTTGAATGTGCGGAACGGCACATGATGGATTTGGAACGGGCGGAGTATTACAACTGTATTTCCTGGAGGATTTGGTACTACGGTTTTGCATTGATGAATATATATGTCGCACAGATTGACGACATGGTGCAGATTGTTTTTATGCTAATTGGCGCTCACGAATTTCTTTTGAAACAATTAGATAAATAATAGCTTGAAAATATTTTAAATTGGATTACGGTATGAAGCATAATATTTAAGTATATTGTATTTGGTATGATTGAGAACCGGAAAATATATATGTAATTGCTACTATGGAATTAACAAATACCAGAGATAAATACATTAGCTACCATTTATTGTGTGCTGGATTAAAAGAATATACTCCTTATAATGTTTGGTTTAAGTGCTGGGAAGTGTTATATGACGAATGATTTGCTGCAGGAATTGGTTTAACTTTGAAACAACAACAAATACATTTGACAGTTATTTGATGTATTTCCAACAATTTAAATCCGTACAGAGTGCTTTTATGTAAGTAAAAATATTTATTTTTGTAAAATAGAATTGTTATATATGAATGTAGGCCCCATATCGTCTTATTACAGACCCTGCGATTTTCAGAAAGAATTAACGATTACACATAGACGCTACGGAATAGATGCTTTATGTTACATACGGAAACATGACGAGGACTATTTGATAATTTTTGTTATTTAGGAAATAATATTTTACGCAGGAAGGTGTTTTGGATATATTCTACAAGAGAAACAACCAATGTGTTGTAATTATATGACAGAATAGGACAAATTGCGTACCACTTTGAATGGTATGTGTATTAAGGGGGTATGGAATTACTTGCAGTACTTTTTAGTGAACTTAGGGTAATAATATAGAGCTAAAATCTTACAGGTAAGGTCGTGTGTTTTATTAGGATATATTTTTTATAACTTTGCATGTACTATACTTGTTTATTACAAAATTTGATACATTTTAATGAATTAAAATTGTGCCGCATTTTTATCAGGTATAAGGTTTCTTACCATGGTGCTGATTAAGATAATGGAAAGCTTGCATTTTTTCGTATTTTTTTGGAATAATATTGTATACAAGAAGATGCTATTAGATATATTTTACAAGGAAAACAAATAATGTGCTGTAATTGTATGACAGAATAGGACAATATGCGTACCACTTTGAATATTATTCCTTTTAAGCGGTATGGAATTAGTTGCAGTAATTTTTATTGAACCTAGGGTGATAATATAAAGCTAAAATTTTACAGGTAAGGTTTGTATGGCTTACTAGGATATATTTTTATAGCTGTGCATGTACTATACTTGATTATTACAAATTTTCGATACATTTTACTGAATTAAAATTGTGCCGCATTTTGGCAGGTATAAGTTTTTTCACCATTTGTACGGATTAAACAAGAGAATACATACAGACTTTAGTATTTATAATTTATGTAATACGGTAATACGTTACTATATATTAATTATAGATATTGTGTATGAAGTGTATTGCTGAAGAGGTCTACAACGAAATAATATCAGGATTAGAACTTGTTGAACTGGTGAATAGAAAATGGTCAGATATATCTATGTATATATTACATGTATTATACTTATTTGGAAACACATACCGAATTGATTTAAATAATGCTGGCGCATGTATTGCAACGTGAAAGTACGTAAGATTTACATTTTTTTATTAGGATATATGTGTACATATTTTAGTTTAATAATAATACAGACTGAATTATTTTTATTTTTTATATGTCAAAGAGAAGAACCTTACACATGCTTTAAGTGTGGAAAAAACAGAAATGTAGATCGTAGGAAAACTTGCATCAGTATTTTGATTGGATTTACACAATATAGATTTTAATGTTGGACATACTTGGAGATACTTAAAATATGAGATCTATGAGATCGTAGTGCGAAAAATGTTGTAGGCAGAACTATTTTTACTTATTTAAAATTGCTGTATAGTTACAAGAGAGAATTTCTGATACCATTTTTTTTATTATTTTGCTTATGAATTTGTAGATATAATATTTTAATTATTTGTGGTGATAACAGTACTAATATCAATTTCTATGTAAATATCTGGAGCTATTTATTGTATAATATGAAATACATGCTTTGCAATATAGATACAATGCTTATTTTATTTATTTACAGAGAATATACATATGTATTTGGTTATAGTATTATGTTTATATAGAAATACTTTACAAAAGAAATAAGCAACTAATTGAACCAGCACATTTTTTATTTGGATTTAAATGAACACCGAATGTGTATATAGGTGTACAGAATGTAAGAATTTCACATTGTTTTTTTTACTGACATTTGGTTTTAACCATATTATTTTATATAAAAACTAGGAGTTATTCATTATTTCCAGTATATATTAAACTAAACTAAATTAACGGATATATATAATTACGGATCACAATTATGATATAAGAATTCGCGAAATTTATAAGATTTCGATAATATCTGAAAATATTACAACTACTGGTGACAGTATTTTGTTTAATACACAATTTTATATAGTGTGCATGTAGCTGGCACACAATAACTGTAATATCTATGGATAATGAACTCTGGATATTTACAATGATATGATTTAAGCGCTATTTCTTACTAACAACTAGCAAATAATTGTTTAGATTTCAAAGCATCACATATTTCAGGCACATATATTCTTCACGAAACTTTAATTATGCCTTTAATATGACTAGTAATATAATGAAGAAACCTTGAAATTATTTGAAGATGTCTATTAAACTAATATAACTTATTATATATATAAATTTTATTTACTCAAAGTTTTATTTGATTAGACATATTGAAGATTTAATATTAACGTGTTACTTGGGAAACATTGCTCATTATTTGAAACCACACTTAACATTAATAACCATGAACATGATGCAAACATTGATTTTACTGTGAAATTGTGTATATATATTATTTTCTGGGAGGCCTATTACAGTACAACAGGTGATTTTACAATAGTTATTATTTTATGAACGGAACTAAACCCTATTTATACATTTTCTGTTTTGTTAATATTACCTAAGCACTTTGACTTGTAAATACTCTGAGTACTGCCATGGGTTGTTTTCTTTGACACTTTTATACCTAGTTATGAGACATTGATAGCCAGTACCCACTACTGTTTGCATTATATTTTAGTTTACTAAGTAGGGTAAATTTTGGAATGACATTAATTTGATTATGGTAGGTAGTGGAGAGTTTTCATGAATGCTGTTATGAACCTTTGAGGATTTATACCACATAGAATTGACTAGTTAAGCTTATTTTACACACATTTTACATTAAAAAGGTATTGAGATATATTTTACCAACATACAATAAACAGAACTAATGAATGTTGATTATGATTACGAATAAATACCCTTTATTAACATGACAGTGTATTTCAGTACTTTTTTGGAATGGGCATTAAGTAAGAAATTAGACACAATAGCTCCTAATTGAAGAATGGAACACATATGTTTGAATAGCGTCTTGCAGCGCAAGACATACTATGGATACACTGTTTCAACAGTATGTACCGTGGTGGTACAGAACATATTATGGATACACTGTTTAAACAATTTATACTTTGGGTGGTACAGGACATATTATGGATATACTGTTTAAGTATTTTATAGCGTTTGCAGCACAGAGCATATTATTGATCTGATGTTTTTATTACATTACATATTCCTGTTGATACTTCTATTATGTAGCCATGTTAGAAACTAAAAACAACCAATTTTGTGCAACATGATATATGGAAAAGTATACTTATTTAGACAAGAGATGCATTTAGACAGTATATGAATTTACTTTATATAGGAAATTGGGAACTGCCATGGTTGGTGGATAAGGATATAGAGTTATGACTCATTTCAGTAATAAAGATTTGTTATATTTAATGTTGAATATACTATTTGGTAGTACAGACCCCATCAGGATGCCGCGGTCGGCAAGAGGGATTGCCGACGTCGACGGTGGCAGGCCGCCGGTAGGCAGCCGGCACCCGTCCGCGGCGGCACGACGATCTACTTGTTCAAAATTGCCGACCTTTTGCCGAGGCGGCAAGCGGTCGAAAATCGTAAAAAATAATGCCCTTTGCCGACTGTTGCCGACCGCCAGAGTCGGCAAAACAGTCGGAAAGACCTCTTTCCGACCCTCTGCTGACTCCTTATGCCGGCCTCTTTTCGACGGCGGCGCCGGCGCATTTACTGCACCTTTACGGCTGTTTGCCGACTGCTCGGCAAGGCAACTGTTCGACGGCGGCGCCGGCGCATTTAATGCTAATTACCGGCTGTTTGCCGACTGCTCGGCAAGGCAACTTTCCGACGGCGGCGCCGGCGCATTTAATGCTCATTTCCGGCTGTTTGCCGACTGCTCGGCAAGTCAACTGTTCGACGGCGGCGCCGGCGCATTTTATGCGCCTTTCCGGCTGTTTGCCGACTGCTCGAAAGGACCTCTTTTCGATGTCGGCTTCCCGATTCTCCCACTGGCGGCATCCGACTTCTTGCCGCCGTCGAAAAGTGGCCCTTTGCCGACTGGAAATCAACGCTTTAGGAAGGCAAAATTTTCATCAGCTTTTACATTAGTCTTGCCTAAGTCTTCCTCCATGCTATGATTTCTCGACAAGGAGCACCCTTGGAAGTTCTTGAAGTATAATACTTGCATTTTTTTTGTGTGTCCCAGTACAAAATTTGTTCTTTTTGCTTTTTTGCAGCACTTTCAGCCAAAAAACAAGAAATTGAATGGGACATGGAAGTATTATATACTTTCAGAACTAGCAATTGTGCCCTTCATGAGAAATCATAGCACGGAGGCAAACTTAGGCAAAGCTACTCTAAAAAGTGGTGAAAATTTTGCCTTCCTGAAGGGTTGATATCCAGTCGGCAAAGGGCTACTTTTCGACTGCGGCAAGAGGTCGAATGCCGCCTGTGGGAGAATTGAGAAGCTGACATCGAAAAGAGGTCCTTTCGAGCAGTCGGCAAACAACCGGAAAGGCGCATAAAATGCGCCAGCGCCGCCGGTGGAAAGTTGCCTTTCCGACCAGTCGACAGACAGCAGAAAAGATGCGTAGCACTGCAATGAAAATCATGGCGGATTCCCACCAGTAATAAAAATGAAATGAAATCTTTAATTTTACGTCCCACGGTTATGCCGGTTAGGCTAAAGGAGACGGTGATGATGAATAATGAATGAAATGGTGGAATGAAGAAAGTGGGAGGAAACGGGAGAACCCCGAGAAAACCCACGCATACGGTGTTTGTCCACCACAAGGTTCACTTGGCGGGAGTAGGGTTTGAACCCGAGACCCCTAACACCAGAGGTGAACGCTCTACCACTGAGCCACCGCGCCCCCCCCCCCCACCAGTAATATTGCACTCGGTACATACGCAGTACATTTCTACAATTCTCAGTACGATTTAAGTGCTATATAGAGGAAAAGTATCTGGGAATGACTTACAAATGCTTAAAAGCGAACTAAAAATAACAACTGAGCAGCTAATAATGAACGTTAAGAATAATTCAATTAACATGTCTGTGCGCCTAATGTGAAAAACTTATAACAGTCAGTACATTTTCCCCCTGAAAGCACATCTTTCACTATCACGACCACTAGGAACAACACTGTTCTATGCAATCAAAATTTGCTAGTTGCAAACGCTTTCTTCGAAAAAAAAAAAAAAGCCGCAGCAATCCGTCGGAAATACGGTCTTTTTAGGTTGTCGTTTTCCCATCAACTATTGGAAAAGGATTTTAAACGTCAATGATTTTCTAAATTTTTGTAAAGTACAGGGGTCACACTCCCAATGGAAAATGAGATTTAAATAAAAATTAATGAAGTAAAAATTATAAATAAAAATACTGTAATAAAAGGTATGTGGTGGCGGAGAGATTCAAACCGAGCCTACACGCAAAAAAAAAAAGTTAAAGTAAATAAGAAAAAGGTGGACAGTAACCATGTTAGTTTGTCAATATATGGAAAACAGAGACGTGTATCCAAGCAGCCAAGCCAAAATGTCTCTGCATTTGTTGTAACTTTGGTATAAAAAAAAAAAAAAAAAAAAAAAGTGGCCGGAGCGATCACTTGTCTGCTTACACCCATGACTATATTCGTAGAAACCAAACACTGAAATGCACTAAACACAAGTTCTAACGACTAAGCTGTCAGTTCTAACTCTATGCCTTAAATATTTATTTAAATACACTTTAAAAGTGGAAATCATATTAAGATAAAATAACAATTGAGTAGGTAACTAATTGTTCATTTAATGCGTTCCTATATGATTTATACATTAATTGTATACAATGAAACAGAAAAATGTGAGAAAATAATTTATATCGTAAATGAAACAGCCACATGTACAGTATACTCATAGTGCGTACCCATTATATAGAGAAAAAAGGTTAATGAAGTCATTTACATAAAAAATGAAGTGTTTTAACATAATACTTTGCAAAGATCCTTTGTTTTAAAGGAATTCTTTAAGAGAATAAATGAAGGGAAGATCACAATTTTTTCTGGTCTATATTAGCACTAAAATCACACCAAATTGTATTAACAAAATACAATGCACATCGTATTAACTTATATACATTAGCCTATGTAATGAACCTTATCATCATTTAGAAGTTATATGTAATAAACCTTCGGATGTACTACTACTTTTTTTTTTAAAACAAATTTGTAGCATTCCATAACATTGAGTTTTAACACAGATAGCCTTCATACAGTATGTAAAATCAGAAAAGCAATTATATATGAAGTGATTACAATGTTCAAAAAAGCACTATATTATTCTAAGGAATTCCTGCTATCCATATTTTGTCTTGAATAACTCAGCCATTTTTCTTTTTTAGCCCATTGATATATACGAGGAAATCTTCCTCTGTTTCTTTGAGATTTTAAGGGTTTTACTTTTTATTATTTTTCTTCAGGTCTATTTAAATGTCTCTTACTTTGTGGAAATAAAATTCTGTGTTGTATGTTTTTAATATTCATAAATGACATCTAATTTAAATAATAATATACTTATATATACTAAAAGATCGTTTTGACAAAGCAAGGGACATTTAAATAGATATTCAGAAGAAATCAGTAAAATCAGAACATCAAAAATTTTATTCATTTCAAAGAAAAGGAAGAATACTTCCCCTACAAATCAATGGGATAGAAAAGAAAGGAGGCGATGGTACTGAACCTCACTGTTAAGGAGCTTGTACTCTGAGAAATATAATTACACTTTCTCTCTTAACTGATTCCACGCAAAAAAAAAAAAAAAGTGAAGAACAATATCAAACAACAGTTGTCTTTATAATTGAAGAAAACTTCAAACCTATGAAATAGTAATGTAGAATTTAAATAGCTCAGAATCAGGATTGTGAGAATATAGAGAGATACAGAAAATTTTACAACACTGCATAGAAAAGATGAAGTAATAATAAAAAAAGAATTTAACGACAAAAACTGGGATAGGGAGACTAAGGTAATATTGGCAAAACAAAAATCAATTTCAAAGCCGTAATTCTCAATATTCGCTTCAAAGGTAAGTGATGACCATAATTCCCGTGTGATTTGAAATAAACCGCATTAAAATGGGAAATGTTTTACAAATGTTATGATTGAATGAAATTCACCCGTTCTAAAAGGAAAAAAAAAAAAAACTGTAGTCCCACATATATCCTACCACTCTTCACAAACATCTTTAAGGATGTTAGTACATATGATTTTTGTCAATACTCTCCGTTAGTGGCGTAGGGAAGGGGGGCCCAGAGAGGCCGGGCCCCCAAAGAGGTCCGACAATGTAGTTTGATGTTTGTAATTTTTTATATATTTTTATGTTTATATATTTTTTGTTTGGAATTGTTCCATATGTACCTATAACAGCACTTGCCCCACCAAACACACATCCTGGCTACGCTACTGCTCTCTGTGGGTCTTCTTCCATTGCAACACTTCTGTATTTCTTGAGCAACATTTCCCCTTGCTTCCAGAAATAAATGAACTATCTAAAATAGAACAAATATAATGCTTTGTAAAATATACTCTTCAATGTGTACGGCGTTGGCACATCACGTATATTTATTACAATAGAAAATATACTTCATCACACCAAAACCAAACCAAACTACACAGTGTAATATACCTTGTTGCAATGAACCGGCTTCAACGCTATATGTTAGACACTATATGTTACAAGAAAACCTGTAAGAGTAATGAAAACTATAGTCACTGATGAAGAATTCAATTACGTCGAAACAGTTAACTTTTACTTAACCTTTTGTCACTCGCGCTGTTGGAAAAAAGCAAACAGGTGAGTAAAAACTAATGATTTTTACGAATGGGGTCGCATTAGCGGAGTCGCCCTCACTGCTATTCCTCAAGTGGCTCCTTCCCCTCTTTCACCCTAAAGCTCGCTGACGTGCTGCAATTGTAGTAGCTTCCAGTACAGGTTGAGGAAATAGTTTCGTCTGCGTTTGCTTTTTTCAAACGCGCGAGTAGTTCCGTGATAACACTAGCAAACACATATTTTTATGGAGTTTGAAATTTTCCAACGCGCGATCGTTAATGTGATAATTATTGTTTATGAGTGAAGTTTTGTTTTTCTAAGCAACGTCTCGCTTCTTGAATAGAAGTGAGATAGAGAAGTGGCTTGACAATATTAATGATGAGTCTGATGTTAACTATCGAAAATTAGTGGCTGCTGAAAGTGATGCGAATTGAAGTAATGAAAAAGTGAATGAAGATGATATTGATCATGATAGTGAAGCAGATAAGAACAGTGTAGATGCAGATTCAGATGCAAACGATATGGATGTGAATTACAGTTACAGTGAAAATATTGTTTCATTGGGAAAGACAGGGAAACAAAATGTAAATAGTAACTGGCAGCATCAGCAAAGACAAAGTGTAAAAACATTGTGAAAAAGATGCTAGAACCGAAGTTTACTGCTAAGGGTATCACTGAGTAAACAGTTTTTTTTTTTCGAAATTTATCGATATAGCCGTGATTGATGAAATTGTAAAATGTACTAACAATTATTTGGATAAATTACGAACAAGTTTCGGCGAAGAACGCACTGCAACTGTACAGCAACTTCAAGAGCAAAATTAATGACTTTATTTCGACGTCTTTATTTGATTGCCAAAAGAAAGGAGCACGTGATGATGTACGATCACTGTGGACATGTGACGGAACAGGAATTCTAATCGTAAGAGCAGCAATGAGTTACACGAGCTTTTTACTGCTACTCAGGGCATTAGATTCGATGATTTCGAAAGCCGATCTCAGAGAAGAGATATTGACAAGCTATAGATATACCACATTGACTTGACACCTAGTTTTATGTTCCAAGCGTTGCTATCGGCTGAAGGAATTCACTCCCTTTCGCCAAGGCTCTCTCGTTTAGCAACAGCTGAACCCTTATTGGCTCAACGCGTGGATGTGTCGATGGTTTGAACTTTAGTTCGCATTTTTGCCACGGATTAAGACATTTTGACAGCACTATAGCAACAATTCCAAATATCCAAAGTATTTACTCAACAATTGCATGCATTACTTCAAATAAGTTTACTAAATATATTGTTTGTATCTCAAAATGTCAATGTTGGAAAAAAGCAAACGCGCGAGTAGTTATGTTACTAAATTTGGCGCGAGTGACAAAAGGTTAATCTTTATTACAACAGTACGGTCGCCACCCCAAACGAGAATCAGAAAAGAAAAGAAATCCTGCCGTATATCCAATGGTAGGAATTTGAGTTTCTTGAGAAATCTTTGAAACATTACCTTGAAGCTGCAAGTTAAACAATAAATCCCTAAGTCCCTCACCAGACAAAAAGATGTATTAAAATAGAATATTTTATTTAGTGAAGATAGCATTATATTACTTTGAAATAGAACTTCGATACGCGTCAGGGTTTTGCGACACTATTGTATTGGCAATTGAGAATTTTGTATTCGGCTGAATACAAAATATTACATCTTAAAATAAAACCTTGTTAATGGAACAAATAAAATGCACATATACTTAAATAAACTACAGGTAAGATCGATCAGGTGGGCAAAAATGATAAAAGTTTCAAAACAAATACATTTTATGTTCTCCTAGGAGTCAATTTGAGTAACATATCTAAAACACAAACCATCTGTAATAAGAATTCAATCGAATGAACATAACTTTGAGAAACGCTATAAAAAAAAATCACAAAACTATAACTTTACATTTGTTCGTTTGTCTGCCGAGCTCCTTTATGGCTGAGCGGTTAGTGTACGCGTCTTAGGCGTGGGTGACCCGGGTTTGCTTCCCGGAGAGAGCTCACGTGGTTCGGATTCCACCTTAATCAGTAGGTCCCGTCTTATATAGCCTCGCTGCTGAAAGGGACGTTAAACACAAAATCAACTCAACTTTCGGCCTTTTAAGTTAAAATTTTCAGAGTACAAGCACAAGACACTCTAAATTCCCTGTTTAGATTTTGGCGGCATACCAACGTAATATATCAAAATGGCGGCCATTTTGTCAAATGAACGAGTATGTACGCTACGAAGCGCAATTTTCAGTCTTTTAAGTTGAAATTTTGATGGTAGAAGCACAAGATATGCTAAATTTGCTGTGTAGATTTTCTCGGCGGTCCAATGTAAAAAAAAAAAAAATAATCAAAATGGCGGCCATTTTTTCAAAACGGCAGTGAGTAAAAAATTGTTGCAAGTTGTGACAATGACAATATTGAAATATAAATCACATTTTAACACTTTTACCCCAAAGACATTGAAATATTTCGAAAAAAAACGATTAAACCCGAAAAAACCCAATTAAACTCGAAAAACACCCGAAAAAATGGGCCCAGGTGGGTTTGGCTTTTTCAAAAAAGCCCGGGTTTTTTCAAACCCTCGTTCATGATGAGCTTTTCTCCTCAAAAACATTTTAATATTAGTCGCTAATGGTTTTCTACAGATGTTAATGTTAAATTGTTAAATTTTTTCAAACTTCCGATGTCCAAGTTTTTGTACCTACACATCGTGAAACAGTCAGGAGAAAGGGTTAACACTCGGAAAATGAAAATGAAATATTTGAGTTTTACGTCCCACGGTTATGCTAAAGGAGACGGTGATGATGAGAGATGAATGAAAATGGTGGAATGAAGAAAATGGGAGGAAACGGGAGAATCCCGAGAAAACCCATGCACACGGTGTTTGTCCACCACAAAGTTCACTTGACAGAAGCAGGGTTTGAACCAGGAATCCCATGCACCAGAGATGAACGCTCTACCACTGAGCCACCGCGGCCAGCAAAAAATCAAAATAAGACAGTCTGGTGCAGGTGTAGTTTTGGTGCACTACATTTTGGAAGATTTACAGGTAAAATTCAATAATTTCCATGAAAAGACATGTTTATAAGGAACGAATTTCTACAGGTAACTTAATTACATACAATGTAATACAACTGTATCTTACGTTTACTAATGTTAAACCATTACAAGTGCTTTACGACGAATAAAACAAATGAGTGCATATGAAAAATGGCTCTATTAGATGTTATTTTCCACGGGCGGCTTATTTCTGCACCGTGTACACCGGCATCATATTTCTGCACAGCGTGCAGAACCTGTATTTTGTTTACAAGTGGAGAGTTACTAGTATGAAACAACAACAAGTGTTGTTGAAACTTGTATTATTCTCAAAACGCACTTCCTTCCACTACCCTCACTTCTCCGCATACACACTATCGCAGACGTGCCTGCTCCCTTCGGACGTATTCCAGCGCGGGCCCACCAGCTTCGCCCTATCTGACTCGGTTCGATAGCATTTGTGCTATTTAGTGGCCACCCAGCACAGATTGTTTTGTGCTTTTTTGCGCTGTTTTTATGCTAGACATCTGGAAGCCTTATTTATACGCAAATCGTAAAAGAATTATAATTTTTCAACAATTACTTCTAGAGGTCCCCTTGAATTTTATTTATGCCAAGTAAAATATATTCCGCCCATTTGAAACCGACTAGGGGACAATAAAAAACAAACTGGTGAAAGAATTATAATTTTTCATTTTTTTTTTTTAGTATTGCGCCACAAGTAAACCTGTACACAAGAGCGTTTAACCACTACCTCATTTCTCCTGTTTTTTTTTTAATTGGAAGTTTTCGCTCACATGTGAAACAAGTCCTGCAGTATATAATCTAGTGGATCTTATTAGGTTACTAAAGATACACTAAATACTAGAGAATACTAAAGGAACACAAACCTTGTCATGGCACAAGCATTATGAGAAATTGTCCACGTTTCTCTAAGATAATTTAGCACCAGGTGCTAGTTGGCCACTCAAGAGCACGAATTCTATATAACTGAGTCTGAGCAGGGCAACGCTGATGGGCCCGCGCGGTAGCGCGGGGGTGTGTCCGAAAGGAACAAGTGCGTCAGCGACGGTGGGTATACGCGTAAGCGAGGGTAGTGAAAACATATGGGCTTTGGTAATCATACATTTTTCAATATCACTTTTTATGGTTTCATACTAGTAACGCTTCAGTTGTAAACATAAAATACAGCTTTCGTACACTGTGCTGAAATACATTGGCGTTGAGTTAGAAGACACTTATCTTAAAAACTAAGACATGTAAACTTTTGCAATTTCAAGAAGAAAATAATGTACTACAGTTTCTTAACTGTCCCTCGTTTTGTAAATAAAAATTAAGTGAAACCTTTAAGTTTTTTGTCCAACGGTTATGCCGGTTAGGCTAAAGAAGACGGTGATGATGAGTAATGAATGAAATGGTGGAATGGAGAAAGTGTAAATAAACGGGAGAACCCCGAGGAAACCCACGCAGACAGTGTTTGTCCATCACAAATTTCACATGGTGATGGCTGGGATCGAACCCGGGGACCCCAAGTACCAGAGGTGAACGTTCTACCACTGAGCCAGCGCGGACCCTACAATTGTAAGCGAGTTCTTGATATACCGGTAACTCTTTACTTTGGGCAAGGCAATGATATCCTGTCAGTACATAGTATTGCCGAACGAGCGTTAGCGAGTGAAGGCGGGTTAGAGCCCCGCAGGGCACCTTGTTTTCTGTCTTTCCTTCTTGGGAACTGTAACTATAATTGCGGGAACCAGTTCAGATGACTTGATTATTGTCACTCCCTTGCCTAAAGTAATGACTTGCCGATATACCTTAGGGGGTTCGTGAAGGTAAGCAGCAAGGCAACAAATAGAATCGAAGTTAATACACAGGTTGGGCTAGGTAGTACCATTTAAATTACTTTCTTTGATACCCCCCCCAAAAAAAAATTTTATATGCCAGAAACGCCAGTGCGCGGGAACATACTATAACCGAATCTTTTTCATGCGCAGCAACAATTAACATATGTAACACAACATATAAAATTCATGACAATTTGAAATGTATATACATAATATTAAATTAACTCACCCCATGTATATGCATAATAAGTGCAATAATATATGCAAATGTATATGAATAATATTAAATTAACTCACCACTCTCTCACTTCATGTTTTCGTGGTATTTGCTTAACCAGCAACTGCGTACAGTTCCAATGAATGAATATTTTTATGATAAACATTATTTTCCCCATTTGTAAACTTATCTCAACGAATTTTTTTGAAGGACTTTACCCACACTGCATCACAATGTGACAAATGAAGAACGCGAACCGAACATACAGGCAGCGCAACCAGACTACGATTTCTGCAATCAGGCTCTTCAGCGGCAAAGGCGGCTCGGCGCCTGTCCGAGCATCTTTTCAAGGTCGGTCCATCCGCTGTTTGCCGACCTTCTTTCGGCTCCTTTACTTGTCGGCACGCCGCCAACGTTTCGGCGTCTTTCCGACAATATTTGCCGCGGTCGCCGTCCGCTGTTTGCCGTCTCCTTGCAAAATGTTTGTCAAGGATCCTCTCGTACTTGTAATTTATTTTAAGTATTTACTTCTCATATACCCTTTACGTGCAGTCCCTTTACTACATTTCTTTTCATGCATTTACCTTTTTCGTGGTCGGCACGCCGTCAACGTTTCGACGTCTTTACAACCATCCTTTGACGCTGTCGTTCCGTCCGCTGTATGCCGACTTTCTGCCGACTCCGTTTTAACAAGACATATTTTATGGAATTAGTGCCCACCCACAAGAAAAACCTTCGGACAGTTTCAATTTTTACTTCATCATTAAAGAAGATACAGGCTCTATTCATTTTCCAAAATTCGACTCTTTGCCGTTGGTACGCGTTATTGCAACTTTCGCCGACGTCGCTTTTCAAGAAATTGCCGGCAGTCTCTTTTTGCAGTCGTCGTCCGACTGTCTGCCGACTGTTTCGAGAAAGCTTTATACGAAGGAAATATAAGCCCTAATTCGTATTTTAAAGCAACAAACTACCTTCTAACTCTCTTTGTTTTCTATTGGTGAACGAATCTCTTTTTGCTCGTCGCGGTCGAAAATCGAGCGGAAAGACGCCGGTGTCCGGCGCCGGCAATCCGACCGCGGCATCTGGTCGGCATGCACAAATTGTCCGACTATAGGCGGCAGGATCCTGATGGGGGATGTATATATTGCTAAAACACACAGAACTTTTTATTGAATATATATATACATAGTTTGAACATATTTTAATCAT
Organism: Thermobia domestica; assembly: GCF_964235325.1. Lineage (NCBI taxonomy): Eukaryota > Metazoa > Arthropoda > Insecta > Zygentoma > Lepismatidae > Thermobia > Thermobia domestica. The sequence continues at coordinate 144,957,736 of NC_137470.1, forward strand.
TAAACTTTATATTTACAACAGAGAATGCATTACAAAATGTGTGATAGATATATGAACACAACTTTAATTTATTATGATTAACAATAGTTTAAATTTATTTATTTTGGTTGCATGAAATTAACATTAACAAATTCCTTATCGACAAACGTATATAGATGTACCTTTGAAAAACTAATATCGTTTATTTATTTTGGTTGCATGAAATTAACATTAACAAATTTCTTATCGACAAACGTATATAGATGTACCTTTGAAAAACTAATATCGTTTATTTATATAGGGAAATTTTATATATTTATGACTATTTGAAAAGTTTGTTACTATACGGAGCAGAATAAATGATTATTGTAGGACAGTTATTGTTTGATAGCTGAATGGTATACCAACACAGAAGGAAGAAATCACTTTTACAAAAATAATTACTTGCAGATAGCTTCGTCAAGAATTAAAGATTGAATTTAATGTATCAGTACTAGAGATGATTAATTAATAAAATTATTGAGTTTAGCGTTACAGGAACATGTTTAGGCGATACGGAGGTGAATGATGATGGAATAACTATTGAAATGAAAAAATTAAATAATCATAATATTGTCAGCTTCAAATTAACTTCGGAACTAACATTGAATTAGGGACCACATATGCAGCCGAAACGAGTGCTTAACAGCCAATTATAAGTAAGAATAGAGAGTTCCAACTGGTGAAAAGAATTCAGTGAGAAACTAGTGATAATAGTATTTATCATTTTTTATTTGGATGGATAGAAACTACATTGACGGTAATTTTAGATATTTGCCTCAATATTCTGTCATTGTAATCAAAATGTTTTGACCATGTTCCATTTTTTGACGATACAGATTGTTTAAATATTATGAAAATAAGAAACTTTATGAAATACTACTATACACAAAATGCAGTAGTATTAGTACAACCAGTGTTACTATTTACGGAATGTCATATTGTGAATATGTATACATGGAACCACACCTTGGAGAGAACACAGTAAGATTGTACCATAACATGTACTTTGAACATTCTTTGACAAACCAGCATAATTTTTATACATTGTTTTTCCTAGAAAAATCCAAGAACATAGCATAGGTAAAGTTTTCATTTAGATACTGTTAAGTCATTTTATAAACTCTGTTGACGGCATAATTTCCTTGGTTACTACCCGCTAACTCTAACTTGTGAAAGAAGTAATTGAACTGTCATTGAATGAACTATAATTTCAATAACAGGACATTTTAATAACCCAGCGTTTGTATTATGATATTTGAACATTCTGTAGTTATCAGCATGCCTGTTCCCTGAAAACCTTTATTATACGTTTGAAGACTAGGTATGTGACACATACAGTCCGAACTACTTTTGTAGGAAACAAGATATTGCAAATTCCTTTAGACCGATGTCTTATGAAGGGTCATTCTTTAACAGGAACTTTTCATGGAAGATACACATGTCTATAAATATGGCATATTTATATTATTTTATTACATCACAACTGTTTTACAATTTATCATTTCATCGATACTGTATATGATGGAAACCTTTTGTATTTTCAGCTATTAATATGATATCGAAGAGAATCAGCCATTTATAATTACTGTTACTAAATTTATTAGGCAGTCTAATTGTATAGCGGAAACTTATCCACTTTATATGATAGACTGAGCTGTGGAACTAATTATAATAATTGGACTTATAACTTAGAATGATTACGGTAGTATGATTATTAATTTAGACATATATAATACCCATTGAATTTATAGAAAGGTTTGTGGTTATAGCTTATTGAGGATGACAACATTGCCACAATTATGAATTAATATATCAAGGATATTTAAACATCTCCATAAGTACGACAAGATTTATTAGTTTACGATTATTAGCTGTGCACATTACTTGAATGTTTATTCTTATTGTACTTACTAGTACTGTATTACATATGCTTGAGTAGTTTTATAATCATTTAAAACGTTTTACTAGAATAACAACAGTTAAAATTGTATTTTGATTGAAACAGTTATGATATTTGCTGCGATTATTGGAAATGGTATGCCATATGTTTGCTTGCATTGACACAAACCATAAGGGTTATTACTAAAGAGATTATAATTATGTTAGATAACTCATGCATTTAGTTGAAATGAAGACAAAGATTGAGATAGTAGGAAACATTATATATACAATTACCAGATAGAAGTAGTTTATTTATATATTTAAAGATTGGGTAATATAACATTTATAAGCATATTATTTAGATTTGTGTGGGGGAGGCATTACACCTAATTATTGTCACCTACTAAGTTTCCGATTGGTACTTTGATACATTTTGACAGTTAAACTTAGGACTTGACATCAAGAAAGATATGTTAGAGATTTTTATTATTGATAGATGCAGCACATTATAATTAATAATAAACATTGATATTTTATGAAATATGGAGAGTTAATCGACATGGTAATGTGTTTGCGTTATAATAAGAATTATTTGATTTATAATACTACAGAACAATATATGATTGATATATTAGTGTTATTCATTTTGCACTAGATATAGTATATCATATCTAGTATCAATAAGTATATTATTTGAAATATGACAAGTACACAATATAATTGCTAATTTATCCTCTATAATAAGATATGCCTTATGAATTCTTACAGATTAATATTTGAGTTGAGCTGAGTTGATTTTGAGTTTAACGTCCCTTTTCAGCAGCGAGGCTATATGAGACGTGGACCTACTGAGTAACGTGGAATCCGAACCACATGAGCTCCCGCCGGGAATCGAACCCGGGTCTCCAGATTAATATTTGATTACTACAGTACAATTATGTATCAGCATTAAATATGAAGCATCACAACAAATGACAAATATTATCATATTCGAATTTTTATTTGTATGATTGGCAGATTGAAATGTTTAGCTTCATAAAAGTTAATTGTATTACATACTAAATCAGAAGTAAAAAATATTATACAAACTTAACACACAAAAAAATGTAAAAACTGAAAATGAAAAGTGCAAACTAAAATTAAAATTGCAACTTGAAATCAAAAAATGTAGAACTTAAAATAAAAATGCAGAAACAAAATTTAAAGTACAAGTAAAAAACAAAAAAAATGTAAAGTGAAAATGAAAAAGTGCAGAAGTAAAATTTAAAAAGTACAACTTGAAACCAAAAACTGTAAAAGTGAAAATGAAAAGTGCAGAAGTAAAATTTAAAAAGTACAACTTGAAACCAAAAAATGTAAAACTGAAAATGAAAAGTGCAGACGTAGAATTAAAAAACTGCAAGTTGAAACAAAGAAAAATGTAAAATTGAAAATGTAAAAACACAAAGTAAAATTAAAAGTGCAACTTGAAATACAAAAAAAAAATGTAAACTGAAAATGAAAAACAGAAACTAAAATTAAAAGTGCAACTTGAAAACAAAAAAAACGTCAAATTGAAAATGAAAAACTGCAAACGAATATTAAAAAGTGCAACGTGAAACAAAAAAAAATGTAAAACTGAAAATGAAAAACGCAAAGTAAAATTACAAGTGCAACTTGAAAAACAAAAATATAGAATTGAAAATAAAAAAAATGCAGAAACAAAATTAAAAGTAAAACTTTGAAAATCAAAAATGTAAAATCGAAAATAAAAAATTGAAACAATATTCAAAATTCACGTCTTGCAATGTTGAATATTGTTTCAATTTTTATTTTCGATTGCAGTTGCACTTTTCGATTGCACAGTCTCATAGATCTCAAATTTTAAGTATCTCCAAGTATGTCCAACATTAAAATCTATATTGTGTAAATCCAATGCAAGTTTTCCTACGATCGTACATTTCTGTTTTTTCCACACTTAAAGCATGTGTAAGGTTCTTCTCTTTGACATATAAAAAATACAAATAATTCAGTCTGTATTATTATTAAACTAAAATATGTACACATATATCCTAATAAAAATTGTAAATCTTATGTACTTTCACGTTGCAATACATGCGTCAGCATTATTTAAATCAATTCGGTATGTGTTTCCAAATAAGTATAATACATGTAATATATACATAGATATATCTGACCATTTTCTATTCACCAGTTCAACAAGTTCTAATCCTGATATTATTTCGTTGTAGACCTCTTCAGCAATACACTTCATACACAATATCTATAATTAATATATAGTAACGTATTACCGTATTACATAAATTATAAATACTAAAGTCTGTATGTATTCTCTTGTTTAATCCGTACAAATGGTGAAAAAACTTATACCTGCCAAAATGCGGCACAATTTTAATTCAGTAAAATGTATCGAAAATTTGTAATAATCAAGTATAGTACATGTACAGCTATAAAAATATATCCTAGTAAGCCATACAAACCTTACCTGTAAAATTTTAGCTTTATATTATCACCCTAGGTTCAATAAAAATTACTGCAACTAATTCCATACCGCTTAAATGCTCATAATATTCAAAGTGGTACGCAGTTCGTCCTATTCTGTCCTTCAATTACAAAACATTATTTGTTTTACTTGTAAAATATATCCAATAACATCTTCTTGTATACAACATTATTCCAAAAAATACGAAAAAAGGCACGCTTTCCATTATCTTAATCAGCACCATGGTAAGAAACCTTTTATCTGCTAAAAATTAGGCACAATTTTAATTCATTAAAATGTATCAAATTTTGTAATAAACAAGTATAGTACATGCACAGTTATAAAAATATATCCTAATAAGACACACGACCATACCTAAAAGATTTTAGCTCTATATTATCACCCTAGGTTGAATAAAAAATACTGCAACTAATTCCATACCGCTTAAATGCACATAATATTCAAAGTGGTACGCATATTGTCCTATTCTGTCATACAATTACAGCACATTATTTGTTTTCCTTGTAAAATATATCCAATAGCATCTTCTTGTATACAATATTATTCCAAAAAAATACGAAAAAATGCAAGCTTTCCATTATCTTAATCAGCACCATGGTAAGAAACTTATACCTGATAAAAATGCGGCACAATTTTAATTCATTAAAATGTATCAAATTTTGTAATAAACAAGTATAGTACATGCACAGTTATAAAAAATATATCCTAATAAAACACACGACCTTACCTGTAAGATTTTAGCTCTATATTATTACCCTAAGTTCAATAAAAATTACTGCAACTAATTCCATACCATTTAAATGCGCATGATATTCAAAGTGGTACGCACATTGTCCTATTCTGCCATACAATTACAGCACATTATTTGTTTTCCTTGTACAATATATCTAATAGCATCTTCTTGTATACAATATTATTCTAAAATACAAAAAAATGCAAGCTTACCATTATCTTAACCAGCACAATGGTGAAAAACCTTATAGCTACCGAAAGTGCGGCACAATTTTAATTCAGTAAAATGTATCAAATTTTGTAATAAACAAGTATAGTACACGCACAGTTATAAAAAAATATATCCTAATAAGACACGCGACCATACCTGTAAGATTTTAGCTCTATATAATCACCCTAAGTTCACTAAAAAAGTACTGCAAGTAATTCCATACCCCCTTAATACACATACCATTCAAAGTGGTATGCAATTTGTCCTATTCTGTCATATAATTACAACACATTGGTTGTTTCTCTTGTAGAATATATCCAAAACACCTTCCTGCGTAAAATATTATTTCCTAAATAGCAAAAATTATCAAATAGTCCTCGTCATGTTTCCGTATGTAACATAAAGCATCTATTCCGTAGCGTCTATGTGTAATCGTTAATTCTTTCTGAAAATCGCAGGGTCTGTAATAAGACGATATGGGGCCTACATTCATATATAACAATTCTATTTTAAAAAAATAAATATTTTTACTTACATAAAAGCACTCTGTACGGATTTAAATTGTTGGAAATACATCAAATATCTGTCAAATGTATTTGTTGTTGTTTCAAAGTTAAACCAATTCCTGCAGCAAATCATTCGTCATATAACACTTCCCAGCACTTAAACCAAACATTATAAGGAGTATATTCTTATAATCCAGCACACAATAAATGGTAGCTAATGTATTTATCTCTGGTATTTGTTAATTCCATAGTAGCAATTACATATATATTTTCCGGTTCTCAATCATACCAAATACAATATACTTAAATATTATGCTTCATACCGTAATCCAATTTAAAATATTTTCAAGCTATTAATTATCTAATTCTTTCAAAAGAAATTCGTGAGCGCCAATTAGCATAAAAACAATCTGCACCATGTCGTCAATCTGTGCGACATATATATTCATCAATGCAAAACCCTAGTACCAAATCCTCCAGGAAATACAAAGTTGTAATACTCCGCCCGTTCCAAATCCATCATGTGCCGTTCCGCACATTCAAATACGCTAACGCAAACCAATACTAAACTGTACCCTTGTATAAACATAGGTGCATCTATAAAATAAAATACAAATTGTTCTACTGTATAAAGATTCAGTATACTTCTACACACCATATTATTAAATAAAAAGATCCTAAATAAATAATAAACTAGCCTACAGAGTGCATACGTATCCAGTTAAACCTAATTTAATAATCTCATTACAAACTAATATATTACGCTTAAATGTTGCTTCAATTCAATAAACAATAATATTTTCTCTATTTATTTTATTCTCTTATCTTCCTTGTACATCTAAATCTCATGTAATTCACCTTAAGTCTCCCTTTCATTCTGTATCAGTCTCCCATATAACGTGCCTGTTAAATGGAATTGCAATTATTGCCAATAGATGGCAGCACAGTTGTACATATCGTAGTACTGTGGTGTTCCGCTTTCTTTATCAAAATGTATCGTTATCTAGTATTATTATTTCAAGTCTATAATAATTAAACACATGATAAAACAAAATTTAATATAAATTAAACATATAGTGTAATAATGTATTAAATTATACAACTTCGCGCAACCAAATTCTTCACAAGTTTAATTACCATCAATTTATACGGAAATGCAAAACATCTTCTTGGTCGATAGCAATATCGACTGTATCAACTGTGACGTACCAAACGTCAGAACAGTTGTCTTTTGAGATACCTTATTCCACTATCCTGGTCACTGAAGTTTGACATCTGTGTGTATCGGTTGAGAGACTGATCTAGCCCAACTCATCAGATACCCACGCAGGTTGATAGCATCTTTGGCCCACCTAGACCACTATCCAAACGGGTGGTCTTCAAACCTGTAACCTAGACGACCCCTGCTATGGTATCTGGACAAGACCCCGGTCACTCTGGATTACCTTCTGTTGTTGTGCAGGGCCCCTCTCTGACGGCGGCAAAGCTTGATAAGCGCAAAGCCCGCCAAGAGTCAGAACCGAGCAGTCCGACGGGTCAATCTGCAAAAGCTGCTACTTTTGCTTCTGCACTACAGATGACACCTCCAACGAAACGACACCATACTTTGAGTGAATCCTCATCAACATCCAGCAATATGGATACCGAGATCACTGCCAATACATCATCTAAACCTATCGTGCATTCTTTTCTCCTAACAAACTACGACGCCAAATACCATGATCTGAAGCAGATCTACTTGCGTTTACTTAAGTACGTGCCACGATCGGATGTCAAGCAGCTCATACCCACCAAGAATGGTATTATCATCCGATCCACAGATCCCAACATGGCAACCACACTCCGCAATACTTACTCTTTTGAGATCTTTGGCAAATCGGCAAACCTTCAAAAGCTTACTTCTCGCCAAGCGAAGCAGCCTCCACCTCCTCGCAAGCCTCCGGCTCTCTCTGTAGTTATCCGAGGAGTTGATCCACAATACACAGATGCTGAAATCGCTGAGGAACTCAACATGGAGGGTCATTCGATCATTAAATGCATTCGAATTAAGAACATATCCGGACCAACCTACATGGTCCGTGTTCTAACAAATAACCAAGAGACCGTGGATGATCTCCTTAGTAACGGTGCATTTATATACTTAAAACGTCATCGAGTAGAACCATCTCGCTCACCACCTCCACTTCCAATGCGTTGTGAGCGATGTCAATCCTATAATTCGCATCATACCAACGATTGCAGGAACCCTTTCAAATGTGGGTACTGTGCCGGCCCACATTCGACTAAGTCGTGCACTAATCTTACAAAGCCACCGCAATGCTCAACCTGCCCGGATCAGCATCCTACATACAGTTATAAATGTAAGGCCAAACCTGCAGCAGAAATACTTAAACCAGAGCTCACTGTTCCTATACGCATCCATAACGCCGATTCTACCACACCACCTCCTACTTCTGCAAATCAACCGATTACCATTGACAAATTTTTGGCATTCCTTACTGTCACATTGCAGAACATTCATCCCTTCCTTCGACAACATATTCTTCAACAAGTGCAACTAGCCGCAAAAACCATCCTGCATGTCAATTTTACGGGCACCTACTCCAACAACTTCGCACACTTTCATTCTACTGTACATGAATCTGCAGTATAATTTCCCTCTTCATCTAATCTTTCTAATCTTCATTATGGCAGTTCACTGTTTATTTCTGAACATTCGTTCTCTTCAGAAAAACAGGCCTTTGTTTGAACAGCTGCTCCTTGAGGAACACATTCATTGCTTTCTACTTAATGAGACATTTCTCTCACCAAAAATATCCTGTAAAATTCCATCTTATCATCTTGTTCGCCACGACAATACCGTCCCAGCTCGCCGTGCTAGTGGCGGTGTCGCTATAGGCTTTCCATCATCTGTCTCTCATCGAATACATGCTACCGGTGATCCAACACTGCCTGAACATCTTATCTCCACCTTATATTTCAAACATTGTTACATCACGGTAGCCACCATCTATATACGACCCGGCCAACCTATTCCTCACAGTTTTTTTCAGTATATATCGGACAACTTTCGCACCTACATTATCATGGCTGATATTAACTACCACAGTCGCACAGATCACCAAAAGCTTACTTTCCGCAACTATCTTCAGACCCACACGACTGGTTTCTTTCACCATATCCCTAAACCGACAAGGCCGGCATCCAACACAACTCCTGATATTGTCGTAACTTCACCCAACCTTCTTCGCAAGCTTACCTTGACTGTACTTGATCCTCTGGGGAGTGATCATGTCCCTATCAAACTCACTATTCAACAACAGGACCCTATTCAACCACCTCCAACTGCTCCTCCCCGCTCAGTACCTCGTTTTGACCGTGCAAATTGGCCAAAGTACAAGGAATGCCTCTCTAATAGCCTCACATCTGTATCAGCCCCTACTACAGAGGCTGAACTTTACGATACCTTACATACCATCACCGAAAGTATACATCAGGCATCCGCTGAATTCATACCCCAGACTACAGTAACTTCCTACAGACCTAAGCTACCGCCCCAGTATTTACCATTAATACGCCGTTCCCGCCAGCTCTATCGAGATTTTACTCACACAGGTAATCTGGAATCTCTTCGGCAACATCGTCAATACCAAAGAGCAGTCCATAACTATATTGTTGCCTACAAGACCAGAAACTGGATCAAAACCTGTAATACTCTCTCCGATACAGCCCACCCAACTAAGTACTGGAAACGATTTCACCAGCTCACTGGTCAATCCTGTCGTACTTCTTATCCTCTCATCCTTAATGATACGCCCTTACACACTGACGAGGAAAAAGCCAATGCTTTTGCTGACCAGCTGCAAGGGGTCTTCACGCCTCTTGGACCTGCCTTTACAGCTCGCCCTCATCCTACAGCTCGGCTGAATCTCAACACACCAGCACTTCAACCTCATACCGAACATCCTCTGCCCGACGATTCACCTTTAACAGCTCCTATCACTGTCACAGACATTACTTCCATTATAGCTCGTAAGCGTAACACTGCTCCAGGGTTAGATTCTATTACCTACCGTCATATCAAAGAAGGACCGTATATTCTCCATTATCTTCTGTCACTCATTTTCACGTTCATTCTCCGTACTGGTTTTATCCCTACCGATTGGAAAACATCAAAAACTTTAATGTTCCTCAAACCGAAAAAACCAGCTCCCTCTGTGTCTTCCTACCGCCCAATACAACTCACCCTTGTTTTCAGCAAGATACTCGAACGAATTCTTGTCTCACGCTTGCACATCCATCTCACCGCTCACAACCTTATTCCTATTCATCAGGCTGGATTCCGTCCAAACTTCAGTATTAACGACCAACTTCTCCGCCTGACCACGTACCTTACAGCTCAGTTTAACCAATCTAAGCCTTCTTGTCTTGTCCTTTTTGATTTAGAAAAGGCGTTCGATAAAGTATGGCACCTAGGTCTTCTATACAAACTATTTTCTTTCCGCCTTCCAATATGTTACATTCGATTCATCCACCATTTTCTCTCCGGTCGCCTGACCTATGTTTCCATCAATACTGCTCTCTCACACCCTGTGTTTATCCATTCTGGTGTTCCTCAAGGCTCGGCTCTGTCCCCGCTTCTTTACCTACTGTATGTTGCTGACTTTCCTGCTCTTCCTACGAACGTCAGTCTATTTCAATATGCGGATGATACGGCTTTTCTGGCAACGGCAAATACTATTCAACACATCAATCGCATCCTTCAACCTGCCATTGATGCTTTCATTCAATGGTGCGAAACCTGGCGCCTCAAACTAAACGCCAATAAAACACAAGCTATTATCTTCTTACCACCAGGTAAACGCAGTCGGGTTCATCGCAATCCATCCAATCTCAGTATCGAGATTGCAGGAACACCACTTTCTGTTAGTCCCACAGTCACATATCTAGGCATTATCTTCGACTCCCATCTGAAATGGTCTGCTCATCTCAAAAGTCTTGCTCTTAAAGCGACCAACCGTCTAAACTTACTGCGACGCCTAACTGGGACTACCTGGGGCCTGAAACCTAAGATACTTCTAAACACCTACAAGGCGTTTTTACGCCCTGTTTTGACTTATGGCTTTACAGCCTGGCTATCAGCTCCAGAGTCATATTACCGCAGGCTACAAATTCTTGAGCGCCATGCCCTACGCCTTGCCTTTCGAATTAAATTACCAAGCCCTACACGTGACTTATATGAGAGAACACCTTTTCCACAACTCCTTTATCACCTAGAAGACCTCCGACTCCGGTGCGTTACGAAGCGATTCCAGACTCACCATCCATTACTCTTTGATGCCATGCACCACGAAGCTACTCTTCGCAAACCTTCAACTATTCTCCGTCATTCTCCACTCTCTCTGCTGTTTACTCTGTACCAATACGTTCTCCCACCAAATAGTCCCGACTTTCAACTTCTTGAAGACTTCCTCATTGCAATCCCCCCACCATATATCATTCCATCATATGTTGCACAGTGATTTCACCGCACTAACAGGGCTCCACTCGTCTTCATTACGTCCAGAGTAGCCCCTGGACAGAAGATAACATTCATTCGTCTCTCTAACACTCTGTGTTGTGTTGTGATGTCAAGTGCACCTCATTGTTCCATTTCTCCACACTGTTCTGCTCTCACGCTCTCCTGTTGAATTGCTCACACTTATTCATGTTTTCCTGTCCTTATGATTATGGTTAACGGCCATAATGTCCTTTCAATTGAATGAATTCGGATTTAATAAAGTTAATAAAATCTCTTTTGCCTCACGATAATTAACCTACACCTACAGTTCCTATAAATTCCGCTTCCCAAATAAAGGGCGTAACCCTTTGGGTGGGTGCTAGCTACGGCTAGCAAATAAAAAAAAATGCAAAACATCTCTTCATATCAGCTGTGACGTACCACACGTCAAACAGCTGTTTTTTGTAAATACCTTGCTCCTCCGACTTGTTCGGGCTTTCCTGCCTTCATAGCGAGAAAGAATCGACGTAACGTAGACGGGCCTGAGCTAGGACAACGCCTACGCTGCTAGCTTTCTGTATTGCTGTGTTTGGCCACCTAAGCACCTATCCAAACGGGGTGCTTTCTACCTATTACCTTTACCTAGTCGGCTGTACACAAGAGCGTGAGGGTTGCTATGCCCCGAGGGCACTCGCAACCGGCTAAGGGGAGTAGCCCCAAACCTCCGCGAGGAGGCTCTGCAGCTTCTACACCTTCAAATTCGCCTAAACGTCCTCGCACGCAAAGCGCACGTCATCCTTCAGACAATGACAGTAACCGCTCTCGCTCACCTCTTCCATCTACATGGGCTGAAGCACTATTGATGGATACTGGTGCTATGGACATTGTCCATCCTAATACCGATCCATCCACCTCACATCCTGGCACCAACACCGCGTCTGATACTGCTGCTACTTCTGGTACAGATACTAGACACTCCACCGGTCGTTCCCAGCTGTATAACTTCCTACTTACTGGATTTGACACCCGATTCAAAACAGAAAAGCATATCTATCTTCAAATAGTCAAATATCTTCCACGGGCGAATATCCAGGAAATTGTTCGGACCAAAAACGGGGTAATCATAAAATCTATTGATCCCCAGTTTGGCACTACTTTACGCAATAAAGCTTCCTACGAGATATTCGGCCCAAATGCAAAGCTCCAAGCGCTGTCTAGTAGTACCAAAAAGACGCAACCTCCACCACGCCGAGCACCAATGCTCTCAGTTGTAATTCGAGGTGTTCCGCCAGAATACACCGAGGAAGAAATAGAAGCAGAGTTACGTCTTGAGGAATACTCTTTTAAGAAGTGCCTCCGTATTAAAAACAATACCGGACCAACGTACATGATTCGTCTTTTAACAGATTCTAAGGACACAATAGACGATCTGTTACAGCATGGTGCTTACATCTATCGTCGCCGCTACAGGGTAGAACCATCTCGCTCACCTCCTCCTCTGCCCATCAGATGTGAGCGCTGTCAAACCTACAACCAGCACCCAACATCTCAGTGTCCAAATACTCCAAAGTGTGGCTATTGTTCTGGACCACATTCCACATCATCTTGCAGCAATCACAACCAAGCTCCACACTGCCTTACCTGTTCTGGTGATCATCCAACCTATAGTTACAAGTGCCGCGCCAGACCAGCACCACAACCTGAAAAACCAGAACTTACAGTTCCCATTCGTACAATAGATTCCTCAACTCTTCCGAACAATTCTTTACGTACCCCTCTCACGGTGGAAGATCTTCTGCGCTTCACAACAGTTGTTCTTCAAAATATTCATCCCTTCTTGCGCACTCACATTTTATCACAAGTTACAGCTGCTGCAAAACTTCTTTTCAATCTTCAGCTCCATGCCACATATTCCGGGAACACAGTCCACTTCCATATCTCATCACTTGAAACCTCTGTCTAATATGGCTTCGATCTATTACATTATGGCATATGCCTTTTTCTTCTTAAACATCCGCTCACTCAACACCCACAAGCTTATGCTTGAACAGCTCCTCCGTGAGGAAAAAGTTCATGCTTTTGCTCTAAATGAAACTTTTCTTACCCCACTTCATCAAGTCAAACTCTCCGGATATCAGTTCACTCGGTTTGACTGTCCACGGCATATAGCTCGAGCACATGGCGGCACTGCCATTGGCACTTATAACCATCTGCCCATCCGCACACATGTGCTTCCTCCTCACATGAACCTTCCTGAACATAATGTTGTTACAATCTACTTACGCAATAGAATTATCACATTCTGCACTATTTATGTACGACCCGGTCAAGGGATACCACACAACTTTTTTTCAGTATATAGACAACAACTTTCGTCACTACCTGATCATGGCTGATATCAATCTCCATAGTCGATCGCTGGGCGAAAAACAACGCTTCATAGATTTTATTAATCAATCCACTGCGGCAGAAATCTTAGATCTTCCTTCTGCAACACGCCCAATTAGTCAGACGTCACCAGATATCGTTATAGCATCTTCTAGTCTTACTGTATCCAACATCCGAATTCTGCCTCCTTTTGGTAGCGACCATGCACCGATTCTTCTTGATGTTCCTTGTGCGGCACCACCAAAAATTTCTCGAGAGCCCATTCACTATTATGATTATGAGAGAGCTAATTGGCAATCGTACCAATCCGATATCGAGCACGCCCTAAGAGGAGTTTCTCCTCCCAACACGGACGTTGAACTTCTCCACGTCGTCGATACTCTTTCAAATATCATTACACGCGCAGCAGAGGCCAATATCCCCCTAAAAAGCATATACCCTCATAAACCTCCAGTGCCACCTCAATATCATTCCATTATTACTGCATCTCGACAGGCGTTTCGAGACTACTTACACACTCAAAATCCTGAAGCTCTGCGTCAGCATCGTCGGTGGAACAGAATGGTACGAAATTATCTAGCTGCCTATAAACGTCGACGCTGGGCCCATACGTGCAATAGACTTGCAGAAACATCTAAACCTTCCGTTTATTGGCAGAAATTCCATCAACTTACTGGCACTAAGGCTCGCACTAATTACAACATTGTCGAACATGGTCATGCCCTTCAAACAGATGTCGAGAAGGCCTGCGCCTTCGCTAACTATTTTCAGGATATATTTACGCCTCCTCCTCATCATTTTGCCACTCAGCTTTACCGACATATCGAACGCCTAACAGATCCTACCCGACCGCAACTACGCCCTCATTGCAATCATACCATTAATCCTGCACAACCTCTCACTCAGCCAATCGTTTCTTCCGACATTGGCACTGTACTCCACACTAAACGAAATACTGCACCTGGTTTCGACAAAGTCACATATCGCCTCATCAAAGCTACACCTCCTTCCTTCAATACTTTCCTTGCTTCCGTTTATAATTTCATTCTTCGTACCGGCTTTTACCCTCCTCAATGGAAAGTCTCTAAAATACTCTTGTTTTCTAAGCCCAATAAACCCCCTCAGGCTCTCTCGTCCTATCGTCCTATTCAACTTACTTCGTGCTTTAGTAAGATCTTCGAAAAAATTCTTGTGAACCGCCTTCATACCCATCTCACTACCTATAACCTTTTGCCAGTTCACCAAGCCGGCTTCAGACTTGCCATCAGCCTCTCAGATCAACTTCTTCGGCTTACCACTACTATTAGCAATCATTACAATTCATCTCGGCCCTCATGTCTCCTACTCTTTGACTTGGAAAAAGCCTTCGATAAGGTATGGCATATGGGGCTTCTGTATAAACTTCACCGTTTCCGCCTTCCAATGTGCTACATACGGCTCATCCTCTCATTTCTTACCTCTAGGCTTGCCTACATTACTATCAATAGCGCTCTATCATATCCAATCTTTCTACACTGTGGTGTACCACAGGGCTCCGTTTTATCACCTCTGTTATTCCTTCTGTACATAGCAGATATGCCTCCTTTGCCACCAAACGTAAAAGTTTTTCAGTTTGCTGATGACACGGCGTTTCTATGTTTGGGCAATACTGTACAGCATATCAATCGAACTTTACAGCCTGCTATAAATTCATTTCTTGACTGGTGCACTCATTGGAAACTGACTGTCAATTCTGACAAAACGCAAGCAATAGTCTTTCAGTCTCCACAAAGACGCTCACGTATTAGACGAAACCCAAATCGTCTCGACCTTCTCATTGATGGTACTACCATACCTTCCGCGAAGCAGATTACTTATCTAGGAGTAGTCTATGACCGCAAACTTCAATGGAAACCACACGAGCGGAAACTTCAATTACAAAGTACACGCAGACTCAACCTTATTCGAAAATTAGTTGGCACATCTTGGGGATTGCACCCTCATACCATTCTTACCAGATACAAAGGATTCTTACGCCCTCTTCTAACTCATGGACACACTGCATGGATATCAGCACCAGCCTTCTTCTATGAACGCCTCCGGATTATCGAAAGACACGCTATCCGCCTTGCATTCCGTATTCGCCTGCCTTTCCCTACGGCTCCACTCTACCACCGTATCACCTTTCCTCCTATTCTACACCATATAGAGTCTCTACGCACTAAGTACATCACCAAGCGCATGAGCTCCGATAATCCTGTATTTTTTGATACTATCCATCTTGACATGGCTCATGACGTTCCTCCAAAATATATATATACTCCTCTTCAACATCTTATGACCTTGTACTCTCAGACTCTCCCTGCCAATGATCCTCACAAACTACAATATGACATATATCATCCACATCATTATTCTCACTACGTTTATCCATCTTTGCACTTGTGATATCCTTCCTTACTAACCAGGGCCTCCACTTCTCACTCATTAGTCTCGAGTTGCCCCGAGACAGAAGATAACCCTCATTTGTTACTTTAACAGCTTCTAAGTGTTGTCTCGTCTACTGCACTTCATTTCATATAAACCCGATACATGCCCATTGCCTACACTTAACTACTATATATATATATTTTTTTTTTGTTATCGTTTCTTTCATTTCATCTGTATCATCATCGTCACTTTCGCTTCTTTTTCTATATATGTATGTATATGTCAAATTTTCTTTCAGCAAGCGATGATCTTGAATGCAGATCTATCTACACCTTGCAGATCAATTGATGCTTAATAAAGATTTAAAAAAAAAATCCTGAAATCCGAGAAATCTCCTATGTAGAAATTACTAGACACAATTGATGCTTAATAAAGATTAATAAATAATACACCTTTGATCCCAAACTACCCATAGACCATACATAGCATTCCTTTCTTCCGTAAATTTAGCCCTCCTCTCTTTCCCAAGAAAGGGTGTACCCCTTTGACGGGTGAACAGTAAAAAAAAAAAAGAAATGCAAAAAAAAAATATGTAATGGATGAATAAAGGTATCAAATAAATGAAGTAAAACCTCTTTGCCCTTCCATATTATCCTTAATTACCTTATGCACTTAAATTCACTCCCAAGAGAAGGTATTCCCTTCTACGGGTTTTTGCATGATAAAAAAAAAAGAAATGCAAACATAATTTCATCAAGTAGCCTAGCCTCTCTTGTGTTAGTTACTGTGCGAGCGAGGACCAAGTATTGCAAAACGTACTTGTGAGCATAACACACTTACGCACTTAGAGGATCGACGGAAGTTCTCACTTTCGGAGGGCAAGCTTGCTTTTTGAACATCATTTAATCATCTTTCATTTCTTTTCCATCTTCATTTGGGCTTCGGCCCTAGGCTCCATTATCATCATGACGGACCTTAGCAATGCTTCCGGACAACTACATCTCGACCAACAAATTCCTACTAATATAGGACCAAACGGACGTCAGAAAACTCATCCACGTATTGTTACTGGCACCAAGGGAAACAATAATGCACAAACGGGAGACAACACTGATGCTGGGGACAGCTCACTTCGAGATCAGCGAACTCGTTCTCGATCACCACACGGGCGTGACTCTATCTCTGAACCTCCGAAACGACCACGCACTAGTAATATCGACAACCAGCAAACAAATAACATGGATTGGGCTTCGACAACTAATGAATCAAATACCTCAGCAACCACTACTCAAGACGTCACTTATAACTTCTTACTAACCGATTTTGACACCAAATACGATTCGGTACGTGCCATCTTTCAACAATTAGTTAAATATGTGCCAAGACCGGAGATCCGTGAAATAATCAAGACACGTAAAGGCATTATAATAAAATCAACTAGGTCTAATTTTGCGACTCATGTACGGAATAAGGCCACTTTCGAGATCTTTGAACCAAAAGCAAACCTCTCCGCTTTAACTCCTACTACACGTAAGACATCTCCGCCTCCTAAACGTTCACCGCTATCGGTGGTAATACGCGGAGTAGAGCCAGACCTCACAGACGAAGAAATCTACGAAGAACTGCATCAAGAAGGGTTTCCTGTCAAACGATGCATCCGAATAAAGAATAATTTAGGACCAACCTATCTGGTACGTGTGCTTACCGACCAACCACAACTTATAGATCAACTCCTGTCTAAAGGAGCGTATATCTATCGCAGACGCTATAAGGTCGAGCCATCTCGTACACCGGCACCTCTTCCCTTGCGCTGTGAGCGATGCCAACAATATAACTCACATCCCACGTCGGAATGCACTAATACCATTAAATGTGGGTATTGTTCCATGCAACATCCTACCAGGGAATGCCCTAACCAAAAGGCACCACCGCAATGTAGTGCATGTCCTGAAAAACATCCGACATACAGCTATAAATGCAAAGCCAAACCACAACCTGAACCTTCAAAGCCGGAACTGGTTGCTCCTATTCGCTCTATTGATCCTCCGACTCCACCTGCCAACTCATTACTTCATCCAGTTACTGTTGAAGACTTACTACGCTTTCTGACCATTACGCTACAAAATATCCATCCTTTTCTACGCACTCACATACTTACTCAAACAATTCACGCAGCTAAAATCCTGTTTAATATTCAGCTTCACGCCACCTATTCTGGCCCCACAGTACAGTTTCAGATCCAACCCCTTGAAGTTTATGTCTAATATGGCGAAATTCAGCTCTAAACTTTTCTGTGTATTTATTATGGCTTACAACTTACTCTTTATGAATATCCGCTCATTACTGACCCATCAAGTGCTTTTTACGCAGTTACTACAAGAAGAACGAATATCAGCTTTTGCATTGAACGAAACATATCTGGCTCCTTACCTGAATTGCTACATACCGAAATATACCATACTCCGTCACGATGCCCCTGCAGGGCCACGTCTTTATGGTGGCACAGCTATCGGTATTTGCAATCGTCTGCCATATCGATCCGTAACAGCACCTCATAATATTACTCTTCCTGAATATAACATAACTACAATATACTTTCGAGGCCGTACTGTCACCTTTGCTACAATCTATTTTCGCCCCGGTAAAAAACTCAATTATGACTTCTTTCGCTTCATTGACTCTCACTCTAAGCATTACATTATTATGGCAGACCTAAATTTTCATAGTCGTACCCAAAGAGACAAACAGCACTTCCTTGATTTTCTTCAAAATACTACTACTGGTGAATTTCATATTCTACCTAAGCCAACACGACCAGCTAGTAACAGTACTCCTGATGTTGTCATTACCTCATCTTCTCTGACTCCGTTTATCACCATCACGATATTAGACTCCATAGGAAGTGATCATGTTCCTATTAAGTTAGAACTACGCTGCACAGCACA
Organism: Thermobia domestica; assembly: GCF_964235325.1. Taxonomy (NCBI): domain Eukaryota; kingdom Metazoa; phylum Arthropoda; class Insecta; order Zygentoma; family Lepismatidae; genus Thermobia; species Thermobia domestica. The sequence goes on from NC_137470.1 coordinate 144,976,832, forward strand.
ATCTTCATATCCATGCCAACTAAGAAAATCTACTGTTATAATCAGGCTGATTGGGATCAATACCGCTCTACACTTAACGATGCTATCATTCCGCTCACTGTACCTAATTCCCAACATAACCTCGATTTAGTAGTCACTACACTAACTGAAGCAGTTCAAAATGCGGCTGATCGCTCTATTCCTACTACTACCGCACATCTTCATAAACCCACATTACCGCCACGATACCTTTCATTAATAACTGCATCACGTAGAGCTTACCGAGAGTACCGAACGAGCGGCAACTTGGAAGCACTTCGACTCCATCGTCAGTACCTACGCATAACACATAACTACATCGTTGCGTACAAGAAACGACAATGGATCCGTACATGTAATACTCTGGGTGCCGAAACTCATCCAAGCAAATATTGGCGAAAGTTTCGTCAACTTACTGGCACAACTTCATCCACGCCATAGCCGCTTGTTCAAAACAATCAAGCTCTCACTACTGACTCAGAGAAGGCAAATTCGTTCGCCCTCTTTTTTCAAGATATCTTTACTCCGTTGCCTGGGTGGCACATGCCACAACGACTTCAAACAATCATTAACCGCCAAACTGATCCGACCTCAGCTCACTTACAACCGTCAGATAATCATATTCTTGAACCAAATAATCCACTTACGCAGTCTATAACACCAGACGATATCACTACAAGTCTAGAAAAGAAACGGAATACTGCACCTGGCTTTGATTGCATCACCTATGTACTGATCAAACACGCGCCTCCTTCTTTTCTTCTATTCCTCAGCCAACTTTACACTTTCATACTTCGTACTGGTTTCTTTCCACTTGATTGGAGATACTCGAAGGTTCTTCTATTTCCTAAGCCAAAGAAACCTCCATCGGATGTTCAGTCGTATAGACCAATTCATTTAACTAGCTGCCTCTGTAAAATCCTGGAACAGATTCTTGTTCGCCGACTTCATGACCACATTCGACGTCACAATCTTCTGCCTATTCATCAAGCTGGTTTCCGGCCTCATTTTAGTACTATAGATCAGTTATTACGCCTTACCACGGCCGTTTATAACCAATATAACCGGGGTTTTCCTTCTTGTTTAGTCACATTTGATCTCGAGAAAGCGTTTGATAAAGTTTGGCATCCTGGGCTTATTTATAAACTGCATCACTATCTATTACCTATTTCCTACATACGCTTAGTCAATTCCTTCTTAACAGGACGTCTGGCATACATATCCATAAACAGCACTCTCTCTCATCCAATCTTCTTACACTCTGGAGTACCTCAAGGTTCGTCTTTGTCGCCTCTCCTCTATCTCTTATACGTTGCCGATCTCAGATTACCAGCCATTATCCAAATTTATCAGTTTGCTGACGATACAGCTTTTCTTTCAACAGCCCATACTATTCAGCAAATTAATCGCCTTATGCAACCTGCCATTGATAGCTTTGTCGACTGGTGTAACATATGGAGACTGAGTATTAACTCTGCGAAGACACAATCAATTGTATTTTTACCACCAGGACGACGCTCCAGAGTGTACCGTAACCCGACTTTACTACGCCTTCATGTTGAGCATACACCAGTTCCGGTTCATTCGACTCTGACTTACCTTGGTATCGTCTTTGACAGTAAATTATCTTGGATCCCACATCTTAAGAAGGTTGTCACCCAGTCTCAAAATCGACTCAATTTACTTAAAAGGCTAGTTGGTACAACCTGGGGCTTACAACCCTCTATAGTACTACATACCTACAAAGCCTTCATGCGAAGTACCTTAACATATGGCCACACGGCTTGGGTCTCTGCATCTGACAAATATTATCAAAAATTGTGTATCATGGAGAGACATGCCTTACGGTTAGCGTATAGAATCAGGTTACCAAGTCCAACTAGGCTCCTGTACGATCTTATCGATTTTCCGTCCTTACTCCAACACTTGGAGCAGCTTCGAACCCGATACATTACTACTCGGTTTGAGTTACACCATGTAATGCTACAGGACATTATACGCTACGATAGAGATAACGATGCACCACCACGATACATCGACTCTCCGCTGCAACACTATATGACACTATATCACCTCCAATTGGACCCTGCCACTAGAGACCCCGAGATCTTTGCCATATATCATCCACGTCATCTATCACCTCATGTTTATCCATCATACGCACAGTGATTACCAACTAATATGGGCCTCCCCTGTCTTCATCAGTTCCTGAGTGGCCCCAGGAACAGAAGATAACTGCATCTGTCCATTAACAAAACCTCGTGATGTGGCGTCTGTGCAACTCATTCATTCATTATCATTTCATCATATCGTCCTTTCAGTTACATATATATATATATAATATTTTCTACTTTGTTACCGCTTTTTCCCTTTGTTAGCCTATATGCATATATATAATATTGTTCTACTTTTCACTTATTTACTCCTTGTGCACCTATTACCTTATACATTCATTTTGTGCACCTATTACCTTTTGTTATTATTGTTATTGTTTAGTTATCGTTCGCTTGATTAACCATTATCAGTATTGAATGTATGTATAAATTATTTCCTTATTAATGAATAAAGAAAAATCCCATAGAACAACTATAATATTATTGAGTCCAAAATGTATATGAATCACTTCCCCGAAGAAAGGGCAAAACCCTTTAACCGGGTAGACGGCAAAAAAAAAAAAAATGCAAACGCATCTTCTCTAGTTTCCAGCTTTCTCACTGGAGGCATTGCTTGCAGTGTCAAGTCTAGGCTAGGATTATTACGTGCTTGTGGACGCAAGCACGGCAAGTCTTAGTTACGGGCGAGAGAGTGAGAGAGACTAAGGGTTTCACTCAAGTGGAGACTATCTTACCGTGCACACCAGTGTACAAGATTTTTGGATGCTTAGCTTCATCATTCATACATCATTTTTTCTTCTTCATCATCTTTCTCACTTCAACTTAGTACAGGACGGAGATCATCACGAGCTCAGACGTGCCTTATGGCATCTCAACCCGTGAGTGGCCAACACTCTGGTTTACCACCAGTTGTACAGCAACCCTCCTGCTCTTCCGGGACATCGGTAAGACGGAGATGTCATTCATTAGAACGGATTTCTGCCAGCCAGGGTTCTTCAGCTCGCTCCCGTTCCCCAGTGGCATCAACAAAACTTCCGCCTGCTAAAAGACAACATAAGATCAGTGACGCTAGTTCCGAATCTTCAATGAATATCGACATTCACGACAGTAACCAATTTCCTAATCTGCCTCCACCGGGACGACCAGCTCTTTATTCTTATCTACTTCAAAACTTTGATCCGAAATTCCTTAATACGAAACTTCTTTTTGTTCAGATCACTAAATACATGCCTCGTGCCAATATCAATCAGATCATAAAGACCAGGAACGGGATGATAATCAAAACACCGGATCCGGAATTTCTCCGTACAATCCGGAACAAATTCAGTTTCGAAATTTTCGGAGTAAAATCTACCATGACAAAGCTGAGTGACCAACGCACCAAACAGCCACCACCACCGAAAAAATCGCCCACTCTATCTGTTGTTATTCGTGGTGTAGATCCGAGTTATGCTGATGATGAGGTCCTTGAAGAACTGAAGTTAGAAGGCTACACTATCATCAAATGTATTAGGATCAAAGGCGACCATGGTCCGACATACATGGTGCGCGTCCTTACTAATTCACAGCAAACTATTGATGACTTGCTTACTCGCGGTGCCTATATCTACAAACAGCGCCATCGTGTAGAACCGTCTCGCACCTCTTTCCCATTACCTCTTCGCTGTGAGCGCTGTCAGGTTTATGGTCAGCACTCTACATCTCAGTGCAAAAATCCATTTAAGTGTGGCTACTGTTCAGGTCCACACCCTACACGCAGTTGTACAAATTTAAAATCACCTCCGGCGTGTTCCACATGTCAAGAAAATTCACATCCGACATATAGTTACAAATGCCGATCCAAACCAGCTCCTGAGCCATCAAAACCAGAAACAGTAGTGCCACTGCGCATACCTGAACAAATCCAACCACCTACAAATCCAGCACTTCAACAGCCTGTAACTATTCATCAGCTCTTAACATTTCTCACTCTCTCTTTACAAAATATTCATCCGTTCTTACGTAACCACATCGCTCAACAAATTCAATATGCAGCCAAGGCAATTTTCCACGCCAACATCTGTCCTACATATTCTGGTAATAATGTCTATTATCATTCAAATATATTGGAAACCGAAGTTTGAAAGCCATCTTATCTTTCTTCATTGCACTATGGCGCTCTCTTTCTTGTTTTTGAACATACGTTCTCTACCACAACACAAGCCGCTTTTTGAAGCGCTTTTGCTTGAAGAAAAGATCCATGCATTTCTTCTAAATGAGACTCATCTCACACACAAACTGACATGCCGCATACCTCGATTTCAATTGCTGCGACAGGATAGCACTATAGCAGCTAGGCGAGCTAACGGGGGAGTAGCGATTGGATTCTCACCTTCCATTCCGTTTCGCATTCATTCTCCAGCTTTTCCAAATCTTCCTGAACATCTTGCCACATCTTTATACTATAAGGAACTTTACGTGACCGTTGCTACTGTGTATATCCGTCCTGGGCATGATATCCCTCTTAATTTCTTCCAATACATCTCGGATAACTTTCGCACCTACATAATCATGGCAGACGTGAACTTACATAGCCGACCAGTCAATCAGCGAGATCAGTTCCTTAATTACATTACTAGCCATACTACTGGCGTGACTCTGCCACTACCAAAACATACCAGGCCTTCTAGTCAGACTACCCCGGATATCGTTATTGTGTCGAATAACATATATCATCGTAGCAGTGTTGAGGTTCTTGATCTCATTGGTAGCGATCATGCTCCCATCAAACTACTTATTACAACTCGCTCAGCCAATAATTCTCAGGATACACATAACCGACCTACTTACCGCTATCGCTATGATAAAGCAAATTGGACTGCATATAGATCGCATCTCACGGACCATCTTTCTGATCTATCGCCACCTACTACTGAGTCAGAACTTTACCATTCTCTATACTCTCTGGTTACTGTCATGCAAAACGCTACCGACAAATATGTTCCTAAATCTACTGCTTCTATATTTCGACCATCCTTGCCTCCTCAATATCTGCCGCTGATTAGACGTTCTCGTAAGTTTTATAGGGATTTCGTTGCTACTGGCAACCTAGACTCCTTACATCATCACCGACAACTACAACGTACCGTTCATAACTACCTTAGAGCTTACAAACTACGATGCTGGATAAAAACTTCCAACCATCTTGGTTCTCTTTCTCATCCAACGCAGTATTGGAAGCGTTTCCGGCAACTCACTGGACAAACTACACGAACAACTTACCCTCTGATAGACAACAATACGCCTCTTCATACCGATACTGATAAGGCAAATGCTTTTGCACACTATCTTCAGGGCATATTTAAACCACTCACATCTGATTTGCCTCCTCGTCGTCATCCCGTCGACAAACTAAACCTTGAATCTCCGCATTTACAACCAAATATTCAACACACACTTCCTGAGAACAATCCTCTTACTGAGCCAGTTCAAATTTCTCACATCACTTCTGTCGTTTCTCATAGGCGCAACACTGCTCCAGGCATGGACTCTATCACATATAGGCACGTTCAAGAAAGTCCCTACACTGTCTTATATTTGCTCTCTCTCATCTATACATTTATTCTTCGCACCGGCTATATCCCAGCTGACTGGAAGACGTCCAAAACCCTTATGTTTCTCAAACCAGGCAAACCGGCCCACACTGTCAGCTCTTACCGGCCTATTCAGCTAACATCAACTTTCTGCAAAATTTTGGAGCGTATCCTTGTCAAGCGTCTTCATTGCTATCTGGCACTTCACAACAGTCTTCCTCTCGCACAAGCTGGTTTCAGACCCTCCTTCAGCATCAACGACCAATTATTACGCCTTACAAATTCCATCTACAATCATTTTAATACAGGACATCCTTCTTGCTTGGTTCTGTTTGACTTAGAAAAAGCATTTGACAAGGTTTGGCATCCTGCTCTTCTATATAAACTCAAACAGCTCAGATTACCTCTTCCATATCTTCGCTTCATTTTCAATTTTCTCATCTGTCGCCTGGCTTACGTTTACATAAATTGGAGCTCCTGATTTCCAATTTTTCTACATTCTGGGGTTCCACAAGGATCGGCTTTGTCACCATTAGTGTACATTCTATATGTTGCCGACTTTCCTGCTGTTCCAGCCACAGTACAGCTATTTCAATATGCAGACGACACTGCTTTATTCGCCACTGGTAACACTATCCACCAACTCAATTTGGCTTTACAAGAAGCAATCAATACTTTTGTCGATTGGTGCTCTCACTGGCGCTTGAAAATCAATCCGACGGAAACTCAAGCTATTGTATTCCAATCTCCAGCATGCCGTTCCCGTATACACCGTAACCCCAGGCTCTTAAATCTCACTGTTCAAGATGTACCACTCAAGCCTTCTCGTACTGTTAAATATCTTGGCCTTACTTTCGATCACCGCCTTAACTGGTCGGCACATCTACAAGATATTTCAAAAAAGGCGTATGGTCGTCTAAATCTGTTGAAAAGTCTTGCTGGAACAACCTGGGGACTCTCTGCGACTACTATCTTGAATACCTATAAAGTGTTTCTGCGCCCTATACTTGTCTACGGTCTAACAGCCTGGTTATCCGCACCACCATCATATTATGAGAAACTACGCATTCTGGAACGACATGCCTTGCGTATAGCTTTTCGCATTAAGCTGCCCAGTCCAACCCGGGACCTCTATGCTCGACTCACATTTCCGCATATCTTATACCATCTGGAAACACTTCGCACCAAATATATTACCCGCCGTCTGCAATCGAATCATCCACTTCTCCAGCAAACATTTAAAGAACACGCCCGTAAGCTCTCCCCTTCTGCTACTCTCATTCCTCCGCTTTCATTACTGCTTACTCTGTACCGTTACACCATTCCTCCTGACCATCCTGACAGCCGATATTACGCACCATACTCTTCAGATGCTCATCTCCCTCATATCTGGCCATCACATTCGTCTTACTAACCGAACCTCTGTGTTGTGATGTGATCTGCACTTCATTTCATCTTTCATCCAAACTTGATGCTTCTCCTCTATCTGTACCTATTGCACCTTAACAATGATTATGGTTAAAGGCCATAATGACCTATCAATTGATTATCAATAAAGTATTTCCTTTAACCACCCATATCCCATCTGTATGTTTGTTCTGACTGCCATAATATTTCTGAATCTCTTCCCCTACAGAGGGCATAACCCTCTTCGGGAAGTAGCTAGCTTTTGCTAGCGGACAAAAAAAAACATACTTACTTTGGGTTAAGCCTAACCTGTCTTGAAGCAGTTATTGCACCTTCCGATGAAGAAGTATTGCAATACGTATTTCTGAGATCGGTGAAAGTATGCTTTTTACAGGGTCGACAAAAGGATTATACGCCTTTTGGAGGGTTAAAACCTGTATTTTTGTTCTCATCTCATCTCATCTCATCTCATTTGTTGTTAGCGGGATCCGATCATCACTTGTATCTTTGTATACGCCTCCATCACTTTTGTAGGGCCGTTGGCCCGATGCACAGGCTACCACCCGTGGTCCCCCAGCCTAGGGATCAGCGTAGGCGCACTAGGCGGGAATCTGACAACTCGGATCAAACTGTTGACGAGCGCCCCCGTTCTGGGTCTGCTCCTGAGACAGCCAATCTTGCCGATGACGAACAGGATCTGATTATGGACACGCAACCATCTGTTAGTAAACCAACCGCTCCTCCTCAGCCTTCGACTACTCCGATCTACAATTTTCTTCTCACTAATTTTGACACCAAATTCAAGAACTCTAAACATATTTTCCAACAACTTGTCAAATACGTTCCACGCCTGGAAATTGCCGAAATTCGCTTCACGAACAATGGCGTCATACTAAAATCAACAAATCCAGATTTTCATCGCCATGTACGTAACAAGGCCTCCTTCGAAATTTTTGGCAAAAACGCAAACATTTCTGTTCTGCAGCCAAAACGTCAGGCCCAAGCTCCAACCACCAAGGAAACCACCATTATTATCTGTGGTCATCAAGGGTGTCGATCCCGAGATAACAGACACTGAGGTCCAAGAGGAGCTTACAGCTGAAGGGGTCAGCATTCAAAAATGCATTCGAATCCGCAACAATACAGGCGCTGCCTACTTAGTTCGAGTTCTGACCAGCAAACAACAGGCCATTGATCACTTGCTACAGCATGGAGCCTTCATTTTCAAACGCCGTCATAAGGTAGAGCCTTCTCGTACACCTCCGCCACTCCCGATCCGTTGTGAAAAGTGCCAAGTATATAATCAACATCTGACAGCTAACTGTCCTAACAATTCTAAGTGCGGCTACTGTGGTCAAACTCACCTCACTAAAGATTGTCCGAATGGAACAGCACCGCCACAATGTAATACCTGTAACGAAAAGCACCCTACTTACAGCTATAAGTGCAAAGCCAAACCTCCAGCGGAGCCTACGAAACCGGAACTAGTTGTGTCTTTACGCACTCCCGATGCTCCAGTGCCCTCACATAACTCTCTACGTGAACCAGTTACTGTTGAGGATATGATTCGCTTTTTCAGTCTCACGCTTCAAAATATCCATCCGTTCTTGCGAGCCCACATAGTCGCTCAAGTCATTCATGCGACCAAAGTGTTATATCACCTCGATGTCAAGGCGACTTATTCCGGTCAGACTGTCCATTTTCAAATCAATCCCGTCACAACCCAAGTTTAATCGTTTTCATCATGGATAGGAGTCTTCTTATAACGTTACTCTACCTGAATATCCAGTCGTTATGTACCAGGAAAGATCTTCTCACTGCTCTTTTACGTGAACATCAGGTACATAGTTTTCTGTTGAATGAGACTTTCCTGACACCGAAGCACACTGTCTATTTTCCAGGTTATGATTTCACCCGCCACGATGGCCCTCCAGGGCAACGAGCAAACGGCGGAACGGCTATAGGGACCCAACATAAACTACCAAGTCGAATCATTACTTATAACTTTTCCGAACCTCTTCCGGAACATAATATCGTTACTATTTACTTTAAAGCCAGACCAATCACTGTAGCTACCATATATATTCGTCCCCATGTTCGCATACCAACTTGCTTCTTCACTTATCTGGATACTACCTTCCGTTATTATATTATCATGGCTGATATCAACTACCACAGCAGAAGTGATGCTGAGAAACGTGCATTTTCTAATTTTATCAACTCGCATACGAATAGCGAAATTTGCGCTATACCTAGAGCAACCCGTCCATCCTCAAATACCACTCCTGATGTGGTCATTGCGTCTTCTAGTATCATGCCGTATCTCGAGATCACTGTTCTTGATTCAATAGGTAGTGACCATGATCCTATCAAAGTAGACTTACACTTTCCTACCGGCAAGAAACCACAACCGGAAGCTCTTTGTACCCAGCCAAATTTTGACCGAGCTAATTGGATAGAGTACCGAAGAGAACTAACGGATACGCTAGCTGGTGTTCCACTTCCAAACGATATCCCCTCATTTGACGCTACGCTAAGCCAACTCACTACGAGCATTCAAACCGCCAGTGCACTCTCCATTCCTGTTACTACCAGAAATCTCTACAGGCCTAAATTACCCCCTCAGTACCTCTCATTCATTTCCTTAGCCCGGACTGCATACAAGGAGTACCTACGCAGTCGTGATGCTGTCACCCTACGTCTCCATCGCAAATATCTTCGAATGGTATAAAATTACATCCGAGCGTATAAGAAACGTAACTGGATCAGAACTGTCAACACTTTAGCCACAGAAAGTCATCCAACACGTTACTGGAAACATTTCAACCGTCTTATTGGGAAAACCAGTGCACCTCACTATCCGCTAGTTGAGAACAATACAGCCTTGACCACAGATACAGAGAAAGCGAATGCTTTTGCCCGGATTCTTCAAACCACCTTTACGCCAGATGTCACGCTTCGAGACAGGTCCAATCTCTATCAACGTGTTGCGAAGTACAGCAACCCTCATAATGGGTACCTAAGAATAAATATGGATCATACTCTGGACGATCAGAATCCTTTGACTGCACCTATAACTCCACTAGACATTACCGAGGTCCTACGCCACAAAAAGAACACTGCACCTGGCTTCGATCGTATCACTTACCGTCACATTAAGGAAGGTCCAGCTCTTTTATTCCACATTTTGGCGTCGCTGTATACTTTCGTTCTCCGAACCGGCTATTACCCACCCGATTGGAAGGTTTCCAAGGTACTCATGTTTCTTAAGCCACATAAAGAAAAGTCAGACCCAGCATCATACAGGCCAATTCAACTGACGTCAACGTTAGGCAAAATATTTGAACGAATAATCGTTCGCAGACTTCATCACCACTTGTCAACCCATGATCTTTTGCCTACACACCAAGCCGGTTTTCGACCTAATCACAGCCTCCTCGATAATCTCTTACGTCTAGTTACTATTCTCACGAATCATTATAATAAAACAGCACCTTCCTGCTTACTTCTCTTCGACCTAGAAAAGGCGTTTGACCGAGTGTGGCACAATGGTCTTATCTATAAATTACATTTTTTTCGTCTTCCTGCGGCCTATCTTCGGATAGTGTATCATTTTCTCACCAACCGTCTTGCATATATTTCAATAAATAACAGTCTATCCTTTCCAATCTTTCCTTGCACTGGCGTCCCACAAGGTTCAGCTTTATCACCTTTATTATTATATATTCTATTTGTTAGTGATCTACCTGTTATGCCAGAACCGATTTACACTTTCACCTTTGCGGATGATACAGCGCTGCTCGCTTGCTGTCAAACTATGCATCAAATCAATACCCATTTACAACGAGCCATTGATGCTTTCAGCAACTGGTGTAGTCGGTGGAAATTAAACTTAAACTGTGACAAAACACAGTCGTTAGTCATCCTTCCGCATAAGAGGCGTAGTCGAGTGAGACGTAATCCATCTCTACTTGATATTCAAGTCCAGGGTGTACCCATCCATGCAAGTACTACCGCTAAATATCTGGGAGTGATCTTTGATGCTAAATTAAACTGGAAACCACACCTTCTTTCAATCAAAGAGAAGGCCCAAAACCGTTTAAATCTGATGAAGCGCCTGGTCGGTACCACGTGGGGCTTACATGCTGACACATTGTTAAAAACGTATAAAGCGTTTTACCGTCCGTGTCTCACACATGGCCACACTGCCTGGGTTAGCGCTGGAGATGAATTTTATAAGCGGCTTCTTATCATCGAACGTCATGTGTTACGTCTAGCCTACCGCATCACCTTGCCTAGCCCTACTCGCCTTTTGTACGATAAGCTGACCTTTCCGCATATCACTCGACATCTTGAAGATCTCCGTTCTAGGTACATAGATAAAAAATGGACAACTCAGCATCACACCCTACTGGAAACCATACACATTGATGCCAGTCTTTCCACTCCTCCTAGGTATGCTTATACACCTTTACAGCATCTACTTACAATCTATAGTCAGAAACATCCAGAGCATCCGGATCAACATTTCTTTCAATCATATCATCCACCAGAATTCAATCATCACGTTTATCCATCGCTTGCACAGTAACTCTCATTCTAACAAGGGCTTCCCCATGTCGCTCATCAGTGTTGAGTAGCCCCAACACAGAAGATAACCTCATTTGTGACTACTAACACTGCCCTGTGAACTGTGGCGTCCATGCACTTCATCTCATCATCATAACTTTACGACCACTCAGATTTCATAATATTCCTTCCTTGTTTGTTTTCATTGCTATTGTAAAACTTATGATTATTGCAGTCTCATTTTGATGTTACTTAGGCTCTGTGTATTTATCATTGTGTTTCCTGCCATGATTACAACAACAATAATAATTCACCTATATGTATGAATAAAGTGAGCTTCTTTATTATTGTTGTTAGAAAACCTCATAGCCCATACATGTGTTCCACCTCTTACTGAAGTTAAATTTAAGTCCCTCCCGAAGAGACGACGTTATCGTCTGCGGAAAACAGTAAAAAAAAATGCAAGCATCTTTACCTTTGAGTAGAACCCAGCCTCTCTTATAGCTGTTAATCTGTTAGCGAGGATCAGGTGTAGCATACGCACTTGTGAGCATCACAGACATACGCTATTTAGGGGATTGACGGAAGTAGACACTTTCGGAGGGTCGCTTGCATTTTTGGAATATCATCATTATCATCTTCATTATTATTTTCATCACTATTCTTGTCAAATCACACGGATAGGTTGTGCTGGTCCTTTGACCAATGCACAGGAACCTACCCCAGTTCGTGGGGCCACCGGCTCCTAGCTCTTCTGCAGTAGAGCGTGAAACTGTATCTCGCTCCGGACGTACTAGGCATCTTTCGTGGGGCAGTCAACCCAATTTACGAACAACTAGACCCAGAGATCGTAATGATTCTGGTGATTCTGTTCAATCAACTAAGCGACCTCGTGATCGGTCTCGGTCTCCTGTTCTGCCTACTAACCTGGACTCGGCTATGGACACTGGGTCTGGCAATTTATCTTTTTATACAGCCAAAGAACCAATCTATTCTTTTCTGCTCACAGACATCGATACCAAATATACTCATCCTAAAATGGTGTTCTTACAAATAATCAAGTATCTGCCTCGAGCTAGTATGGAAACCATTGTTAAAACTAGAAATGGATTCATAATTCGCTCTAAAGACCCGAATTTTGGCATAACACTCCGAAACAAAGCGTCCTACGAAATCTTTGGTAAAACAGCTAAATTAACGAAACAAGCAGATCGGAAGACAAAACAACCACCTCCTCCTCGAAAACCACCCATGTTTTCTGTTGTTATCCGGGGTGTGATACCAGAAATTAGCGATGAAGAAGTTCTTGAAGAACTCAAACTAGAAGGAATCGAGGTTCACAAATGCATTCGCATTAAAAATAGCACTGGCCCTACTTATATGGTACGCGTTTTGTCGCAAAATCAGACCTCTCTGGACTATCTGTTAGCTCATGGTGCTCCTATTTACAAGAAACTTCATCGTGTCGAGCCTTCCAAGACACCAGGGCCGTTACCACTTCGGTGTGAGAAATGCCAAACTTATAACGCTCATTTTACAAACCAATGCCCTAATCCATCTAAATGTGGCTATTGCGGTCAACCTCACGACACAAAATCATGTAAAAATCAACAACAACAACCAAACTGTTCCACCTGTAACGAAAATCACCCAACATACAGCTACCGATGTAAGGGAAAACCTCGCGCAGAACCGGAACGACCAGAGTTAACAGTGCCAGTACAAAGCTTTGACAAAGCAACTCCACCCTCACAGTCTCTCGCACAACCTCTCTCTGTCGAAGATCTTCTTTGTTACATTACAATTGTGTTACAAAATGTTTTTCCTTTTCAGCGTGAGCACATTCTTCGTGTTGCCATTTCATCAGCCAAATCTCTCTTTAACCTTAACTTTACTGCAACATATTCAGGACCTTTCGTTCACTTCCACATCGCACCTCTAGAAACAGCAGTCTAAAACCAATATGGCAGTACATATTATGGCTCTGACTTTACTTTTTCTCAACATCAGATCTTTCCATCAGCATAAAGTACTTCTAGAGCCTCTTCTGTTAGAAGAACAAATCGATATCGTAGCCCTTAACGAAACAGCTATAAAACCAGGCTCTTCAGCACGACTTTCTGGCTACCAACTTCAACGATGTGATTACCACGATATACACGCACGTGCTCAAGGAGGAGTGTTAATTGGTTTTTCTCCCAAACGTCCTTATCGACAGTACAATCCTACTGTATTTGCACACCTTCCTGAACACCTCTTATTCTCCATATATTATCCTTCTCTTACAGTCAATGTAGCTACTATATATATACGCCCTGGTCATCCAATACCATTTACTTTCTTCGATTATATAGCCCATAATTTTAAAAATATAATCATCATGGCTGACATAAATATTCATAGCAGAAGCGCTAGAGAAAAACAACGTTTTACGGATTTTGTTTCCAATACGTTACAACTTCACATTCATAATCTTCCTGGTCCCACTCGACCAGCTAGCCAAACAACCCCGGATGTAGTAATCACATCTCTCACGCTTATGAACGACTGTGAGGTGAAGATTCTTGACACGATCGGGAGCGATCACTGTCCCATCAAAATCACCATCAAAAAGATTCGTCCATCTCTACAAAAACTAGAACCTCATATTATCCACCGATATGATAAAGCTGATTGGCCTCAATTTCGACACACCGTCAATACCCGTGTCTCCACTTTTCAACCACCAACTTCAGAAACTGAAATGTATAATGTTGTCAACCATATCACGGACGCCGTACGTAGCGGTGCTCAACAAGCTATACCTGTAGAGAAAATTTATCCGTCTAAGCCAAAATTGCCTCCACACTATTTCTCTCTAATACAGAAATCACGACAACAGTTTCGAGAATATAAACGCACGGGCAACGAAGAATGTCTTCATCAGCACAGAAAATGGCAACGCACTGTTACAAATTATCTCACAGCATACAAACGTCGCACTTGGATCAGTGCCTGTGATAAACTCAACGATGAAGCCTCACCAAGCCGTTATTGGAAAACCTTTCATAGACTAACGGGCAAAAGCACTAAAATATCGTACCCTCTTTTGGACAATACTGTTCCTTTATTTACAGACCAAGATAAGGCTAATGCTTTAGCAACACAATTACAGTCAGTCTTTACGCCTGCAATATCATATAATCCTCAACGCACAGACTTGTCTTCTATTCCAGCTTTACAACCATCACTTTCACACGTCATAGATATCGACCATCCTCTTACAGCACCTATCACTACCCATGAACTTCAACGTGCACTTCATAAGAAACGAAATACTGCACCCGGCATCGATCATATTTCGTACCGGCTAATTAAAGAAGCTCCTCTCTCTTTACTTGTACTACTTGTTGCACTCTACAACTTTATCCTCCGTACAGGCTTTTACCCTGTGGATTGGAAAGTATCCAAAATCTGTATGTTTCTTAAACCTCAAAAGCCTGCACACGCCGTGACGTCTTACCGACCAATACAACTAACATCAGTCTTCAGTAAGCTGTTTGAGAAAATTCTTGTCCAGTGACTCCATTTACATATCCAAGAGCATAATTTACTACCCATACACCAAGCAGGTTTTCGACCAGGCTTTTCAATTAATGATCAGTTACTTCGGCTCTCTACAATAATCACAAATCAATATAACAAGGCTTTTCCATCTTGCCTAGTCTTAATGGATCTTGAAAAGGCTTTCGATAAAGTATGGCATTATGGCCTTATTCAAAAGTTACAGAAGCTTAATCTCCCAATCTGCTACTTACGCTTTATATATTCCTTTTTAACTAATCGTATAGGATATGTTTACATTGGATCTGCTATTTCACACCCTATATTTCCATATTGTGGGGTTCCACAGGGTTCCGCCCTCAGTCCGCTCTTATATATACTGTATGCTTCTGATATACCTAAACCAATGCAAAACGTGTTTTTATTTCAATATGCCGATGACACGGCCTTTCTAGCTCTCGGCAAGACTATGCATCAGATCAGCACGATATTGCAATCCACTCTCAACGACTTTATGCAGTGGTGCAAAACTTGGAAGCTTACTGTCAATAGCGGGAAAACACAAGCATTGGTCTTCTTATCCCCGAAACGCCGCTACAAGGTTCATCGCAATCCGCGAACCCTCAAAATCACACTTAATGACCATGATCTTCAACCTACCTCAACGGCTACATATCTTGGGGTTGTATTCGACTCCAAACTAAATTGGAAGGCTCATCTTGAGAAAATATCCCAAAAGGCTACTATCCGACTCAATCTTCTACGTCGCCTAACTGGAACTACATGGGGCCTAAACGCGCCATTGCTACTAAATACATATAAAATGTTCCTTCGGCCCATCTTAACTTTTGGACACATAGCTTGGTGCAACGCTCCCACGAAATTCTATGACCGATTGTCAATACTCGAACGTCATGCCATTCGACTTGCGCATCGCATAAGGCTGCCATATCCAAACTTTCTCACTTATGAGCATATCGATTTTCCTCAACTGCCTCAACATCTCGCAGATATCCGTTTGAAATACATACTCTCTCGTCTGACTGTCTCACATCCATTTTTTCTTGACACTTTACAGGCTGATGCTGAAACTGACGCCCCGTATAGGTACTTCCACACACCATTAAATATCCTTCTTACGTTGTATCTCAATACTGAGCATCCTACCGCCGACGAGCGCGATATCTTTCAAATTTATCATATACTGGATCATCTTCCTCATTTGTTTCCATCTTTGCACCATATATAATTTCATCACTAACACTGGGCTTTCCCCCTGTCACCATCAGTCTTGAGCCGCCCCGAGACAGAAGAACTAATATGCATTTGTCTTATTAACACTGTGTCTGTGGTTGTGGCGTGCATGCACTTCACTTCATCTTTCATCTTCATTATATTTATTCATAAACACACAACTCTATACACTCTTTTCTCTACATAGTAATAATAATAATAATAAAAAACGTACTTGCACCCCTTATATACGTATGTTTATTGTATATGCATTCCTTCTTTTTCTGCACTTATATTTAATGTTTTCTACACGATTTCATATTTAGATATGTATATATTTTTTTCTTCAACCTTTTCATTTCACAAATGCACATAGTCCATCAACCAATGCAATGAAACTAATGTGTAATAACACCTGTGCCAAAGAGAGGGCGTAACCCTCTACTGGCTAGGGTTAGGAATATTATCACAATGACAACAAATGATGAATAAAGAATTCCCTAAATTCCTAACCCTTTACTATTACAAAAAAATGCAAGCAAACGGGTGTATTCGCATTTCAAACTCCTACTATGGAGGAACCTCTGTTCAAGGATCACGCAACACCGCCATATTGAAAAAACAAATCCGTCCATCAAAAACCACAAGTGGCAAAGCTCAATTCTTCATACGTAAGTATATACATATGGTAAGTATTATAGGTTAATTAATATTGACCATTTCCAATTATATAAATAAAAGAAAGTGCAAGGTAAATTCGTAATTAATCTAATAGAAAGGAAAAGTATAATTCATAATTAGGGTTTGGTCTCATTACGTAAAAAAATTATATTATAGGTAACTATACGTAGTCTAATCACTGTACATAAAAGGAAACACTCAATAGCTTACATACAAATTATCGAAAATCTAGTTACCTTGTTTTCGCTGCAACACTACAAAAAATCCCTAAAGAAAGGAAAATTTACCAATTTAGGGGGAAAAAATCACTGTAATTATTCTCATTACAGACAACACTGCGATATGGCCATAAATTATATACAACTGCAACAACAAACAACCAGGAAATACCCAGCAAAATAGCGGGCGTGTCATCAAAGGTAAGTAAACTTTCTCTTCTTACTTAAAGTATCGGGCAGCATACAAAGTGTGCCGGTATCTATAAAAGGAAAATACCATTAGCGTCCACGGCTACCAAGCGGCATAATGCAAAGTGGACGGGCTGAAAAACTCGCAACAATAATGGCGCCAGCGGAAAGCTAACGTTCAATACAGTGCGGTTAATGGACAGTCGGTAATATACAAAGTGGACGGGCGGCAAAAGTATAAAGGACAGTCGAGGCATAACCAGACAGTAATGGCGCCAGCGGCACCATCTGCCACGCGTTATCAATCCAAAATAATTGCAGTCATTACTTCAATTGAAAAAACTCATTGAAGTGTACTTAAAATAAGTCATAAAATGGAACAATAATTACATTACATACAAAAATTATGGAAAATCTAGTTACTTTTCGGTGCAACACTGCAAAAAATCACTTAAAATCCCTTAAAAATCATGAAAATTTAGCTATTTAGGGGAAAAAAGAATCACTGTAATTATTCTCATTACAGGCAACACTGCGAGATCCGGAGAAAAATGGGATATATCTACTCAGGTCCACTGGATTTACTTGATTTTAACCTCATTATAGATTCCTTACATTCGTCTTCATAGATGGTATCTATATTTAAACAATTAGATACTTCTAACCATACTGTGCTTGGAATTCCATATAATGGAGGTTCTGCAGCATACACAATTTTAAAATAGTGTGTAAAACTATCAGCTATTTCTCGTGTAGACAAGAATTGTGTACCACGATATGTCATAGTATTGATATTTCGATTATTAACTTTTTTATGTTTAACGTAATTCCAAAAATAATTAGGATTATTATTATTTTCGAGATTGTATATATATATATATATATATATATATATATATATATATATATATATATATATATATATATATATATATAAATTATATGCCTTATTTATCATATTCTTCAACTTATCACGCAACTCTATAAACACAATTTTATTATACTCAGAATACTTTTCCTCTTTCTATAATATTCCTCCTGTTTCAAAGTTTTAAATGTATCAGCGGAGAAACAAGTGGGAAATGATCTTTTCTTCTGGAACTTTCTTTTAGGAACATTTTTCTCAATAACGCCGTTAAGCATCCTATAAAAATAATCCAATGCTTCGTTCGGATCTTTAAAATTATTCTTGTCATCCCAACTAACTTTCCGCAGATCATGATAAAACTCAAAAACTCTGCTTCAGAATAGTTATATACTGTACTCGAAGTACACCTAGCACGAGATGGTCTAACAATTATTGATTTCGGATCAACAGAGCCAGGTGATAAAAATCTTCAGCTACAAAAGAATCTGAAATTCTATTTGCTTTCGTATTTTCACTGAGGATTGTTATTACTAAATCTAATGATTTACTATATCGATTCTTAATATTGTTTATAGATTCAACGTTGTTCAATAACATAAAATTAGCAAGAGAGGAATATATCATACCACCCTGTAACAAATCATAATTTTAAACCGTTATCAAAGATAAATTAAAATCACTGATAAGAATAATATTATAATGATGTGATTTAATAATTTCCTCGACCTTTGACAGTAAATTATAATATGTTACCGTTTTAGAGTTAGGTGGAAAATGAACAGCAATTATTAGATACGTGTGATTTTCTACTATAATTTTAAGACAGACTACTTCTATAGTTTCTATGTTGATATCAATCATATCTGTATGAAAATGGTTTAATACGCCTATCAAAACACCACCTCCTTTTTTGTTATTTCTATCTTGCCTAAATATACTATACTTATTATCTAAAATTTCATTACCATTACACTTAGCTTTAACTAAGTCTCAGTAATAATTATGATATCAAAATTAGCAGCTAGAGCACTTGCGTACAATTCACTTAATTTAGTATTTAATCCTCTCGTATTTTGGCAGTAACATGAAATACATTTACTCTTAACACTCATAATGCTTAGTTTAGATTCCTAACGTCCTCCAGTGCTCTAAGTGAATATACAATTGTATCTTCAGCATTTTCCTTAAGCTTAATATTTCCTGTTAATATATCCTTAATTTATACGATAAAGGTACATGTGGAAATATCACTTCGTTGTGGAGAAAAAACAAAAGTTTTTTGCTGCGTAACGGAGGTTACATTTTTTGGGAACAGGTTTAACTCTTCGTACTTTACCAATCAGAATTTTGGTTCCTGGTAGCATCGGAACTATTGCTATTCGAGTTTTCTGTTTACTAAAATATAAAACTATGAACTGAAAGAACGGTTGTGAGGAGAAAAAATAAGATTTGATTTGTTTCTGATATGGTGGTTGTGTAACGGAGGTTACAAGTAATTTGAGATCAGTGACTAAGCTACTACTGAGAAGGGGCGTAAATAAGGGCCCCGCAGACCCAGCATTGCGGGGGGAAAGCCATCAGGAGGCCCCCAAATCGTGAAGTGGGACGTATAGAAGGGGTCCCACTCCACGCTGTCTGCGGGATGGCCCCCAAACATTTAGTTACGCCACTGCTCTTGAAGTATTATATCGTAATATAACTCGGTTTATGTTACTACTATAATTATTTACATAACACACACAACTGTAAGCAGTCTATATATTTTGCGTTCAAGAGACCGCAGTATTGTATGATCACAAGCAAATGTGCATTCACACTTCCATTTCCCTATCCTGCATCGTTAGACAACCAACAATACTGATAAGATTTGTTGGTTGAGAACTATACAAGGCGTTCTACAAGTGTTCTAGTTTGTTTGAAAAATGTCAGTGTAGCAAACAGCAAAATAATAGGAAAATAACCATGCCTCTGCAACGAAAAAATCAAAGACACCGTTTAGTATCTACAGTGTTTGATATCATGAGAGAGTTAAAGATAAATTTTATTTAATCTTAGATATACCAAGGAAAAATCAATGGTGGTCAAACATTCATTTTATTTCACAGATTACAGTATTTTGCAAAATCTCTGAATGTTTTACATTATTTGTTTCAACGCTACCTTCACTTTTATTAGTTATCAGCTTTAATATGTCTACTAAAATTTTATTTAAAAATGTCAGATCGAGATGATTTAACTCTCAAGTTTGTTTCTCGAGAATACTTTTCTTTATCAGCAAAACCATCGTAGTTTTTAGTTTTTTTAAATGTATATAGCAAAAAAAAGAGGTGTTGAAATAACACAAAATGACAACCACGTTAGCGTGTTACTTGTGTGTCAATTCAACACCAGCCATATCGCTTTCCGAGCATATCAGAAATACCTAGTTACTGGCTGTAAATATTTGCATTGTTTTTATTGTTTGGTATGAGCAAACTTTGCGAAACATATTTTGCATTTATGGCAAGTAACTATTAATATTCTATGTTTTCTGTAATCGGTCACAATAATATTGTTGTAAACCTGTGAATCATCTGACAACAATTACACAGATAGCTGTGCTTCCATCTGTTTCCTTTACCTGTTATTCTTGCGTCTTAGCATATATGAACCTAAGATGGTAGAACTGTTCCTATGTAACTGTTGTCAGATGATTCACAGGTTTACAACAATATTATTGTGACAGATTACAGAAAACATAGAAGATTATTCGTCACTTGGCATAAGTGCCAAATATATTTCATAAAACTTTGCTCATATTAAACGATAAATACCAATGCAAATTCTCTCAGGTAGTAACTAGTTATTTATGATATGCTCGGAAGGCGATGTCCTGGTGCTGAATTAACACACAAGTAACACGCTAAAGTGGTAGTCATTTTGTGTTGTTTCAACACCTCATTTTTTAAGTGTATTATTTATTATTTTTCATTTACACATTAAACCTAACAAGAATATTTTCTGGAGTTATATTACTGGTTTCCAGTGTGTTCAGAAAATGAAATAAAAAAACGAAAAAGAAATATAACGGAGAGAAGGAAAAAGAAAGACAATCTAAGAAAGTAAAAACAAGATGTGCAGTGGGAGTTAGTTCAATTTGCGAAACCATTGAATCAGTAGAAAACATGTCATATTTTTAAATATGACAAATAGTCATATTATTGTGCACATGATTTTGTGTAATTTAATCCCCAATTAATAAAACAACCATGTTTTTATTAGAAGCATATACGATATCAAAATAATACGAGTTCTCTCTTGTAATATGCCGCAATATATCATTCACTATTACTTACTATATTCTAATTAATCGAGAACTGTAATTTCGTAAAGAAGGATAAACAGAAATGAACTAAAACATAATCAAATACGACTATCGATGAATATTCGGATAATATTAAATTGTAGATATCTCCACTCTCTCTTTCTCTCGATTAACTTGTGCATGTTTCTTGCATCTCACCTCTAGATGGAGAATTTTGAGCAAAGAGAAGTCATCATACACACTCCTAGAACAAATTAGACTTAAAATTATTAAGTTCACTTAGGTTATTCACTTTCAAATGATCGGCGACAGTTGCTATCTAATAAAGTTGATGCGTTTGTTGCTTCTAGTACACAATCGCTTAGAAAAAGAAGCAAAAAATGCATCAAATGTGGGAGATGAATTTAGAACACCTAAATTGCGCTTGCCTAACACATCTTGTGCTCTTAGGTTATCGGAAACAGTATCACTATACAGTTTCCCGTTGTCTCGATATAAATTGTTAATATTTTGTTTGTAAGGGAGATATGGCGTTACAATCATTACGTTTGAAGAAGAATTGAGGAAGGTATTGCCTTGCCACAAACAGCACCTATTATTATTATTATTATTATTATTATTATTATTATTATTATTATTATTATTATTATTATTGCTTTACTTAGCACTAATATTGCCTAACACTATTTCCAATGCAATGTGTTACTAAAAAGCAAATCAAGTAACACTCCTCGCCATTCACACTCCCAAACTCGAAATACATGATTTACAGTTCTCTGTGTTAGAGCAAAGCACATTTATTATATTATTCTTTCAAATAAGACGTTTCACAAGTTACTTCACTTTCAATGTGTAACTTCATATCCTAACTAACAATCATCTTGTTCCGATAGGAAAATATTCTCCCCTACAAAAAAAAATGCCTGACCGTAGCGAAAGGGCGTGAACCTTCTTTAGGTGATTAATAGGGTCCAATATTTCAATAAAAGAGGATAAGTCCCTGCACACAAATATTTCAGTAAAAGAGAAAAAGTTACTCAAATTTTGTGAATACCCATTTATGGGCGAAATTTGGTTCCCTTGGAACTTTTTAAGAGTTTGAAGGGCCGCCATTTTGAACATTTTCATCTTATTATTCTGGTTAACGAACTTAGTCAAGATATTTCAACAATTTGTATTTGTAACAATTTTCGTCTCAATCCGCTTAAAATTACGGTGGTTATGGCATTCACAAATAGCGTTATATATATACAGACAGATAGATAGATAGACACACAGAGGGAGAGAGAAAAAGTGTCTTGCACCCTTCTCACTTCTCGCACCTGTGCTGCGTCAGAGCTAAACCGGGCCTCTTTGAAAAGCGTATTGATCAGCCTATCCTAAACACAAGCCTCTTAGTAGTTAACGTAGAAACATGGTCGAGAGGTTTAAGACATATAGTGATTGTATTTTTAATAACCATGAGTATGGGATTCGAACGCCTCCACTTCCATGTTTTTTTTACTTTTTGCAACTACGTCGGAACGTTAATTTTTATTCTTTACTAATTGCAAATGGCGTTTACATTCAAAATAAGAGGAATTTTGGTGGCATTTTTTCGGATATTCTTCTCTTTCGAAATGAAGAAAAGAATAAACGCAATACGCAAAGACAAAAAGTATTATCAGTACTAAACATTACTAATAATAATTGCTACGAAAGACTAAATACGACCCCTTTTATCATCTGTCATGAGCTGTATGTATTATTAACAAAACAATTAAAATGTTCTTGCCGGGGATTTGAACTGGTGTCCTTTGTATTTGTAAGCCAGCACCATAACCACTACACTAAGATCATGGTGTGGTAAACGTTGAGTTGTCGGTTTATTTGTTCTATTTGTGTTTTATGTTCCCACTTCGACAATTTTTACTCTTTTTTCTCCGTTTAGCAGCTATTTCTGGCTTTCTCTTTCGGTGTCGTCCTTTATTTACACTATGCACTATTCGTATTCACAGCTTGTGTCCCTCTGCAATGTCTTATTCAGATTAGACTTTTCTTCTTGTCCCACAGTAAACATTTGATTGATTTAATTCTCATACTCTCCATGGATGGAGCGCAGGAATGCCAGAGTCGAAGAATAGGTGTACATTTACTTTCCTGACAGATAATACATACTATGGTCCTAGGCTACCATACCAAATTTTTAGATTTGGCAATTTCCAAAATTTAAGGGGGGTGGTCCTACGTACACTGCAAAATTTTAGGGGTGGGCCAAAGTACCCCTGCCAAAATCTAGAGGATGTGGTTATAAGTACTTTTAGGTCATTGACCCGGGCCAAGGGCATTGATCTTTGACCTATGACTTCATAAAGGTCAGGGTCAAATTCCAAAATACGATCAGGTGGGGCCAATACTACTACCGAGGGGACACTTTGCTAATTTACCTTGTTAGTTTGAAACGCTTTCTTTAGTAATAATTTGAGCAACCATGTAGGAGGGGGCATGACGTTTTCTTTTGCCCCTCTGATTTCAGTACCCTCCCAACAGAAAGTAATTTATGATATGGAGGGCAGACAAAATAAATAAGAAATATACTTACAGCATCTTCTCCCCCTTCAGGATTGTAATATCACGTAGCATTTTTATTCTACCGAAGATGGCACTGTGCGGTTAGGGGTAGGTAACTAAAGAAATGCCTAATATATAGCGCCCCTTGATTGTAATATTACCGCTTCTTTATTTGTTCGAGGGAGCCCCTACACAATCAAGGGTGACAAAAAGAATAGGAAAAGCGTCTATTGATTCCAGTGGAGGATCCTGAGGGGGCAGTGAAGTGAAATATTCTTTTCATGATGTGAAGCTGTCACAAATTACCACTTAACTAAACTAAACATAATAGTGGGGTGAACCTGAACCGAGTGAGTTCAAATTGAAGTAAAAGTTTAATTTTTGGCTTCCTTTTAAAGTTTTGGTTCCAAATGAGAATTTCAGTCCGAGTGGTCAATGATCAAATCTCGGCTGGCTCTTCGGTGTAGAGGTTATGACCCCCGTATGGGGAAAGGCAAAAATATTAAAATGCTTTTAACTTTCGAATATTTCGACTATTTTAAAGAAATGTTTAGCTTCATATTAAAGTGTTGGTTCCAAATGACAATTTCAGTCCGAGTGTACAATGATCAATTCTCAGGGGGCTCTTCAGTATAGGGGTTTCGGCTTCTTTATGGGACAAGATTCACGTAGTTGATATTGCAAAATTGTTTGGTATACATGAGTGGAAACTTGCATCATTTGGTAAATTTTCTCTCTTACATTTTTCAGATTGAAATTCCAAGCAGTGTTACTTCGCAAAGCTAAAAGAAGGCACCTACTAGTTTCATTAAAATGAAATGTGTTTATGAGAAGCTGTCATGGAGCAGACAAACGAACAGACACCCAAACGTTGGTTGAGTCGGACGGTTGAAACTTGTTAAGCTCGCTTCAATTATTATTATTATTATTATTATTATTATTATTAGCAGTAGTATTAGTATTAGTAATAATAATAATAATAATAATAATAATAATAATAATAATAATAATAATAAGTGATAGTGGTGTTTTTTATCTCGTACTAGTAGTATTTCTTGAGTAAGCCCCCTAAGTTTTTCGAAAGGAACTTTTTCGCTTCATTACCCAAAAGTGCAACACACTTTACTGAACGTTATACATTCGAAAGTCTTAAACTGAGTTGAGCTAACAAGGAGAAAGCAGACTTTGGCAAATAATCTTCGGAGTGATCTTTCGCGAGTTAGTAATGCACATTTAGTGTTAAAATTACAAACTGATAGAGCGAAATAGCCAGAAATAGCAGTGAAAAAGCGTCTCGAAGTTTTCGACTCGCTACATATATGATACGACGCGTGAAGTTACCAAATGATGGTATGGCAGAGTGAGAAACATTTATGGCTCACGTGAAAACGTTTCCGGGTTCGATTCCCGCTCGAGTAAGCTTTTATTTTCGTTTTTTTATTTAACCAATAAAGTAGCCAACAATTTGTAACTACAAGTAAAATATTATTTCGCCATATGTTTATAATGCAGAAAGTAATAGAAAGGTTTAAATCAGTTGTAAAACCATTCAATGTTCCATGTTAACTAGGAACAAAATGTAAACTATTTATAAAATATTGATATCAATAGTTTTATTATGGTTATCACTGTTGTTGTGTAAAAATGTTCTTGACGCTTCTTGTTTATATCTGTGGACAATGTACGAATTAACCGGACCTTTGCAAAAGGGGGTGGACTGTAAGGTTGTGGTGTATTAGACAACAATAGCTTGGGAAACTATGACAGTTGTAGCCAGGGACATCATTTATGGGGGGCAGTAGGGGGCAATTGCCCAACCCCAAGAGCTTGAGAAATACAGATACTTTAATCGATTGTTTACTAATACTGTATACCAGTAAAAAACGTGAAAATCTTATGTCGGTGGTGCTCTTGCCCCGCCCCCCTAATCCAAGGAAAGTCTTCAATTACGCTCCTGGTTATAGCATACATCCAGTATCACCAAATGGGATTTCCCTCTCACCCCCTTGTAATTCGTACACTGTCCACAGATATAGACAGAAGGCGTCAAGAACATTTTTTACACAACAACTGTCGTAATCATAATATAACTCCTGATGCCTATATATTTACGAAATAGTTTACATTTTGTTGCTGGTTAACATGAAACTGTTTTGCAACTGATTTGAACATTTCTATAGTTTTATGCATTATAAACATGTGGTCACAAAATTTTACTTGTAGTTACAAATGGTTAAGTTATTGGTTAAATAAAAAGGTTAGCTCGTGTGGAATTGAACCCGGGACCCTTTGCCTGGAAGTCGCAGATGCTCTTCACTCCTCCACGCCGTCACTTGACAACTCTACTAGTCATATCATATATGCGGCGAATCAGAAATGTTAAGACCCTTTTTCTCCGCTATTTCTGGCTGTTGCACTCTATCAGTTTGTAATATCGCCTGCTCACGCAGGATCAAATCATTCGTCTGAATTTGAGCCAGGACTTGTAAAATCAGATTGAAAGTGATCCAAACTTCTTGACCAACATGATGACATTTTCCGAAAATTAAACAAAATCTAAAAGGAAAGTGTTTTGATCGTGTAGAGGCTGTAAAAAGAACTTCGCAGAGCGCATTGGACGATATAAAAGTTTCAGAGTTCCAGAGGTGCTTCAAGCAGTGGGAAAGAATATGGGAGAAATGAATGGCATTTAATGGAGAGTACTTTGAAGGACATTGAAAGAATTTTGGAAAAAATGTAATAAAATATTTTTTAGAACGAAAGTTCGGTTTCTTTTGGGTCCTCCCTCGTACATATGAAATAATGATAATAATGTGGATCAGTGGTAGGAAAGGTTGGTGGTACAGAGATAAGACATGGGATTACCAAACAGGAGACCCAGTTCGAATACTGTCCTGCTAATTATTAAGACATGTGCGCCTTTGGTGTACGGGGTCTCGGGTTACATTCCAGGTGGAAGAACCTTTGTGATTTTAAATATCGCTGATATTTCTGTGTTTATGTCCCTGCCGTATATAGAAGACCAAAGGACCGAGTAAAAAGATTGGCAATAGAGTTGAGCATCCCCATTGGGACGAATTAAAAAGACCTTTGGTGCATGGGCTCCGTGGCCCGATTCCGCTTTGTACAAAGTGAAATTTGAGGTGGACAAATACCGTAGGTTTTCTTGGGATTTTCCTTCCACTTTCTTCATTTCACCATTTCATTCATCATCATTCTCCCTTAGCGTAGGTGCATAATCATGCAATGTCAAATTCAATAATAATAATAATAATAATAATAATAATAATAATAATAATAATAATAATAATAATATAACAATAAACAATTAATTCAACTGAAGACTGTAATTTATGTTGATAGCAATTATCATAAATATGCAAACATTATAAAAACAATGCTTTGAGTAGAAAAATAATTCTGTCCCAAGTGTTAACGAATGCGCACGAGATGAGACATGTCTTTGTGGCATCCAAGATAAGACGAGACAAAAACTTTGGACACGAGATAGTTTGTAAAATGTCTCGTTTTGTCTGCAATGTCTCGAAAACATAAGTCTAAGTTTTAAAATTATTTTTCATGATCTATTCTCTCAGAAGTAGCTAGCTCTCTGCCTTAAAATTAATAACGGCATTTGCTATTTAAAAAAGATAAACAATGCCTAAAGTTAATAGTTAACTTTTCGAAAAGGAGCTTCATTAAGGGTGAACCTGAAATACGTCCACAAACTTCGGGAGGTGATTCGTGACATCAAAAGGAGACAAATGGTCCTCTTGCAGTTTTCGAATTCATCTTCATTTTCGAGATACAGGGTTGAAAACTTGGAATCCAACATCGACTCCAAAAACTAGTCTGTAAAAAAGAACAACGACTTTTCTCTTGTTTTGTCCTCATGAATAACCTCCCAAAGTTTGCCTACATGTGGGCTCAATTCCAATTGTCAGGAGTCGATTTAAGTTGGCAACCCCGTGTTTGTATTGGCAACCCCCTTTTTTTCTTGTTTTTATGTCAGGAACCACTTTCCAAAATTTGTCCACGTGTTTGTATTAACTTCCAAGTGTCAGGATGCGATTTTTGATTCCAAGTTTGCAATCTTTTATCTCGAATACAATTCTGAATTTAAAAACAACCACAACAAGATTTTTTTGTCTTGTTTTGATCTCAGAAATCACCTCCAGAAGCTTCTCCATAAGCTTGTACTCATTTCCAAATGTTATGAGTCGATTTACGATTTCAAGTTGCAACCCTGTATCTCGAAAACGACGCTGAATTTTAAAAACTGCAAGAGGACCTTTTGTCTTCTTTCGATGTCACGAATCACCTCCTGAAGTCTGTGCACATCTTTTAGGTTCATCGTATTTCTTTGACATTTTATGAAATATAAACAAAATCCACTAGGTCGTGTTTGAGAAACTCATTGGGAAATAAATTCAACTCCAAGAATAAATTACTACTTATATATTTTCAAGGTCAATATACTATGTTGTCAGGTTAAATATTTATTTATGAAGTGAGTTCAAAATGCCAGAGCCTTTTATGAGAAAATCGTCGAGAAAAAGTCACCTCCAAGAATAAACTACCCCTCGTAATTTTTTCTAAGAGAAATATCTGATACCGCAATATGAGGTTGTTAATTAAATATTGATTAATGAAAAAAGAAACAAAATTGTTAAAACCATTTTTGAGAAAATAACTTTTTTCGATTTTCGGCTGTTAGTAAACCACACTTATTTTAGGCGGTAGTAAAAAAATTGGAAAATCTCCTGTAGGAACACTATGTAAACCCTAACTTTAAAACTTGATGCAGACACGTTGAACGGTATGGCCTCTACGCGAGTACACAGAAAAGTGTAGCGAACGAACGAACCGGAAGGACGGGTATCGAAAAATCACATTTTCGGTATGTAGACTCCAAGAAACATGTAAATCTGTTGAAATCTGAATTTGATATATTATTTTCACAATCACCATATTTTCTTCTCTCTTTTTTCGCTCGAAAAAGAAAAGCTTAAGTTTACCATTAAAAAGTAGGGGGTTTACCAAAAATATTCAAATACTGGGTACGCGCCACCGTACTGAACCTTTTCAACTCAATTTCTTAACTGTTATGCCGCAGTTGTTACTGAAGTGCGTATTTGGATAATACGAATAAAATTATCGTATTATCCAAATACATCGAATATTAGATTATTGAATAAAAAACTTCGATTGAAGAAAATTTACACTGCAAAAGTAACTCACAGTTTGAGCACATTTTCATTAGATATATAATAGAGCAATTAATACAAAAATTGTTTATGAAGTATGAAAAAATTAAATGAGTCATTTTTCAGAAAGTCTTTCAAAAAGAACACGTCAGGAGTAACTTACCTCTTGCGAATTGTTTCGGACAATGAGTTAAGATATACTTTTGGTTATTAACGAAATATTATTTGCGAAATTTGAACAAAATCTCCTGTCGTTCGAGAAAATTGTCGGGAAAGACCTTAACCCCCCAAAATAAACCATCCCTCGTATTTTTTTCCATAGAAATGACTTATACTAAAATATAGGGCTATTAATGAAATATTTATTTATGAATTATCAATAAAATTACCATTTTAATTTTGAGAAAATCGTGAGGTAAAAACAACGCCCCGAATAAACTATCTCTTAAGGAGTTTTTCAGGATAAGCGAGTTATTCCTTAATTATTAGGTTTTTAGTGAAATATTTATTTCTGAGTATGAACAAAATTGCTTGACTCATTTTTCAGAAAATCGTGGAAGAAAAACACCCCCAAGAGCAAACTACCCCTTAAATATTTTTTTCAGGACAAACGAGTTTTTCCATATTGTTAGGTTATTAACGAAATATTTATTTTTGAAATATGAATATGCATAAAGTCTTTAGAGTCGTTTTTGAGAAAATCGCTCAGACAACACACTCCACCAAGAATAGAGTACCCCTCGCATTTTTAGGACAAACGAGTTATGCCATATTGTTACGTTATTAATGAAATATTTATTTATAAAATATAAACAAAATCTCCTAGGTCATGTTTGAGAAAATTGTTGAAAAAAGCTCAGAATAAATTACCCCTCGTACATTTTTCGGATCAAATGACTTATGACATGTCATATTGTCAGGTTATTACTGAAATATTTATTTATGAAGTATGAACGAAACCGCTTTAGTCCATTTTGAGAAAATTATTGGGAAAAAACTCACTCCTAACAAGGAAGGGTCACGCAGTGGCTCCGCTGAGATCCGAACGAGACAATTGTGTTTGCATTTGAAATGTTATAACTAGATGAATCCCAAAGTTATACGTGCCACCGGGAGGAATATCGTGAGTTACAACATATTTTGTAATGTAAGAACTACAAAAAAATTACATGGCAGAATAGTTTGAACCGAGTCATTTGTTCGGAAACGGTTGGGTAAGTGGAAAACTCGGCCAAGACGTATCCCATCATTTTCAACGACAAACTTTTTGGGGTAAAAAACTTTGTCCCAGGGTCCCCCGCAGGGTCCAAGACGGGGTCCAACTCAAAATTTTCAAATGGCAAGGGGGGTTAAGTGGCACATCATTTGAAAGCTGTTGTAAAATGAAAGAAAATGCAGCAGGTCTCGACTCTCTATAACAACTCTGTGCAAAATGGCGACGGGTCAAAGTGTAAACAAAAACTTAATTGAAAAGTCCATGGTCACCCCTATAAATCGGAAATGGTGAAACAAATGTGAAAACAGAAAAGGATGTGTGGTATTATTTTCAAAGTATAACGATTTAAGTGAAAACGTCTTGTCCCAGGGTCCCCACAGGGTCCCAGGTGGAGTCCAACTAAAAAATTTCAAATGTCAAGAGAGGTAGGACATCGTTTGAAAGCTCTTGTTAAGTGAAAGAAGATGGAGCACGTCTCGACTTTCTACGACAACCCTGTCCAAAATTGCGGTGGGTCAAAATGTAAACAAATTGGAAAACAATCCAAGATGGCCGCTTAAAACCTATATCGAAAGGATAAGCATACCAAACTGCTGAAGCTAGGAAAACAAATTTGGCATTAATGTTGATTAGTAAGTGACTAAAATATGCAAAATGTTCAAAAACGCGACATCTTGAGTTCAAAATGCCGCACTATGTATCGAACGCATATCCAGCTCACACCACTGGTGTTGGAGAAGTGAACGTTTATGGTTAATAGTCCACAAAATATCAAAGAGTATAATCTGTAATCCAATATGGCTGCCAGCGTGAAAAATGAGTTTGTATATAAACATGTTATTTCTTGGAATACTGTGACCAAGCCAACAAAGTTTGACGTAGTCCGATGTACTGAAATGACTTACATATGTTTGGTACTACTTGCCAACCTTGCAAATTATTTTTTTTATTATTTGGTATTGTTTGAAGTATTGAGATCAAACCAACGAATGACATACAAATGTAACCATCACGAATACGTTACAATAGAGCCCCCAACTTACTCGTGCAGCAAGTTCTTTCTGTATGAACTCCGTATGACAAAATTAGAAAAATACCCGAAGGTATTCAACTTTTTTTTTTTTTTACTATGAGCAGGAAGTCATAGTTGTGTGTTCATCGCATATTCGTTATATTCAAGTAAATAATGCCGAGAGAACCGTGACGAACGTGCATTAACAAGAAACTATATAGGACTATGTGTTGTTACCGAATGAAATAATAGTTGAAGTGAATCGAAATTCAATTGTTGTTTAGTCTTCCTAGTATTTCTAAATACATAATAGAGAAAAATAGAGATTTAGATTTGTACTGTTATGAATGACAGGTTTTAAGCACCTTGGGTTCAAGGTGGCCATATTTTTCAATTAAGCTTTTATTTACATATTGACCCGCCACAATTTTGAACAGGGTTGACGTAGAAAGTCAAGACTTGCTCCATCTACTTTCATTTAACAAGATCTTGCAAACGATGAGCTTCTTAACCTTTCTTGCCATTTGAAACTTTTTAGTTGGACCCCACCTGGGACCCTGTGGGTACCCTGGGACAAGATGTTTTCACTTAAATTGTTGTACTTTGAACATAATGCCAGACTTTCTTCCTATTTTCAAGTCTCACCATTTCCGATTTATAGGGGTGACCATGGACTTTTCAATTAGGTTTTTGTTTACATTTTGACCCGCCGCCATTTTGCACAGGGTTGTTGTAGAGAGTCGAGACTTGCTGCATTTTCTTTCATTTTACAACAGCTTTCAAATGATGTGCCACTTAACCCCCCTTGCCATTTGAAAATTTTGAGTTGGACCCCGTCTGGGACCCTGCGGGGGACCCTGGGATAAAGTTTTTTACCCCAAAAAGGTTGTCGTTGAAAATGATGGGATACGTGTTGGTCGAGGTTTCCACTTACCCAACCGTTTCCGAACAAATGACTCGGTTCAAACTATTCTGCCATGTAATTTTTTTGTAGTTCTTACATTACAAAATATGTTGTAACTCACGATATTCCTCCCGGTGGCACGTATAACTTTGGGATTCATCTAGTTATAACATTTCAAATGCAAACACAATTGTCTCGTTCGGATCTCAGCGGAGCCACTGCGTGACCCTTCCTTGTAAGTATATACTACCCCTGGTAGATTTTTCTCAGATAAATGCCTTACACCGAAAAATAGGGTTGTTAATTAAATATTGATTTGTAAAAAAAGAAAGAAAACAAGATCGTTAGAGTCAGTTATGAGAAAATATCTTTTTTCTATTTTCATCGTACAGGAAACTACCCTTGTTTTGGGAGTAGGAGGAGAATAAAAAAACTATAGGAAATACTATGAAAATCTTAAACTAAAATTTGGTGCAAATAAGTTGAACGGTATGGCCTCTAGGCGAGTGCACAGAAAAGTGCAGCGAACGGACGGACGAACGAACAGATGGACATGTATCGAAAAATAACTTTTTCGGTGTTAGGAGCTATAAGTTAATACGTGTAAATTCAATGAAATCTGAAATTTGATTTTTTTTTTTTTTTGCGAACACCATACTTTCTTCTCTCATTTGTCACTTCGAAGTAAAAGGAACTCAGAACTACAGATAAGAGACACCTACTTTCACACATAGACATTTATTGATTTAAAACTGTTTTAGTTTGTGTCATTTCACTTCCAGTTGAGAGGTTTTACCATGACTTACGGCATACCGATGACGAGACGGAAGTTTTCAGGAAATAAATGCTTTCGGAAGTCTAGACTGCGTTACACCTATCATCCTGTTTTTACTTCTGCAATTGTTGACAGCTGTAATTTAGTCCAAACGCTACATGAAATAATTCTTGGTTGACGTCATTGTGTTACTATTTTAGTATTGTTCTCTTCAGACTTGGTTGAAGTTTTGTCTTATCGGTTATACTTTTTTTCTTATTTCATCGTTACACATAAGAATAAAATGTTGTGATGAGTGGATAGATTCGAATCTACGAACATTGAGTTTTCATTCTTCCAACACTTTACCAATGGACCAAGCTTTGTCTTCACGTTAATGCACGGTTACAGGGTTTATTACGATTTAAATAAAATGGCTGTCTGTTAGAGTTTCTTGCTCACATATTTCGATAAAAAAATTTCATTGTTTCATAGATACGTAGAGCAATGTTTAGATACACATTTTAGGAGAGTGAATTTTGGTGTATATAATAATTTCATGCCAGATAAAAGCTAGATAAGTTTTGATAACATGTTTCATATGTAGTTCTCAATAATAAGGTTTCTGTTCGGGGTGAAGTTCCAAAGTTTAGCATTGACTAGGAGTTTTTGCTATTAATATCCCTTCTAACAATATTGGCAGTGGACAAAAGTTACCCCGTGTTGAAGCTTTTTGCTCCTAATTTAGTTATTGTCTTTATTATTTAACGAATGTCTTGAAAATATATCTGTCAGCAGGCATGTATGCAGGAATTTATTTCGGGAGGGGTCCAAAGCTATTTGGGGGTTCCGACTTCAATATTAGGATAAAGTATAATAAAATTTTTAAAAATAACCCCTAAATTAGGCTAAGTCTACAGAAAAGTTGGGATTTCAGAGGGTTCGGGAACCCCTGGACCCACCCCTAAATGCGTCGTTGTTTGTCAGTAACGTTTCCTCATTTCAGAACCCTCAAAAACTACGAATATATAAAGGAAAACGAGTTATTTTCGATAAAATATTACTTCGAGAAGACGCGACATTTTTATTGCCCATGGTGGTACCCCACGTTAATAAGGGCAAGAATTCCTTGCCTTTGGTTCTGCTGTTGCGCTCTATAGATAGGTTAGGTTTGTAAAATATTACTCCTAAGAACAGACATGATTGGCAGATAGCAATACCGAACAGAACTCTACTGAATGCTGAACTTACGTTTATAGCTTCCCTTTGGTGATTTGCCCTCAAGGTCAATCGAGTGATAACTCAGTTCCGTCCCTGTTCTTAAGCCATGTTCGTATTACTTCGAACAGTTTTGACGTATTTGTTTTCCAATCTTCATAGGAACAGACAATCATGGGGAATCATAGCATACATATAAGCAAGTATATTTGCCATCAAATTATTACACACATTACCCAAAGACTCTTAATATATGAATCTATACATTTATTTATATAGATAAAGCAAACAGTGGAAACTACCTATCGAAAGAATAAATTAACGGTACGATAATAATGACAAGCATGCCTCGTAATATAACAGACTTCTTTCGCGTAAGAAATCGAAACTCAGTTGGTCAGAGCAACTAGTCTGTACGAATTAGGTTGTTAGTTGGAGCCCAGTACGAGTAAGGGTTTTTATTACTATTGTTTTTCTCTTTTTTATGTGAGGAAAAATCAAATCGTGACATCGCGATATCAAATGTATTTGGTTAGGTAACTTTGTCTTAGCTAAACTTTAAATATTAGTAACCGTCGAAATTATTTCACTAAGCGATCAGTTACTGAACATTTCAAACACGTCAAACCAGTGGCATAACATGAAGGTTAACCTCTCCTGCAGCCCTTAGTTATGTGTCCGTACTTTCAGGGGCGGACCGAGGGCCGGGCAAACCTAACAGGACAATTACATAGCAGGCATATGCCTCTCATGTTCCCTCACGTACATGGAAATGTGTCCAGTATGTGCCTTATATACTTCTGAGAAAGAAATCACATGGATGGCAAGTGATAGTCACAGTCTATGTCCGCCCCTATTCACATGCCTGACATGTACTTGGGGAACGTGCCTAGCATGTTCTAGGTATGTTCCCCGTGCCGTATGCGTCAATGAACCACAAATTAACTCCCCAAAATACGTTAAATCGCCTATATGTGTAATGCGTTTACATTAAGGTGTCTAAACAACACTTTAAACAAGCAAAAAAATGTAGGGCTACCCTAGTGTGGGCGCGAACGACAAACCTTTGGATCACTAGCCGTTTGCTCTTCCGACTTGGCCACGGAGGCGATGAAGAGAATGTCGCCTGTAGAGGGTGAGGTCTTTTCTATTCGGCTAATCAGGGTGCTCCTTTAACCGCATATACTCGACTATACTATACTATAACCGCATATACTCGTTTGGGATCAAATAAAATCTGCTCGCCATGTAATTTTATAACTAATTAACGAGTATCTCATGGTTCTTCCATATACACCTTCAAATCATCGGCGACAATTTCCATCTAATAAAGTTGGTACGTTTATTGGTTCTAGTACGCAATCGCTTAGAAAAAGAAGCAACAAATTCATCAAATGTGGATAATGAATTTAGAACACCTAAATGGCAAATGCCTAGCAAATCTTGTGCTGTTACGGTATCTGAAAAAATATGAACCTAAAGGACGTACCTAGAACATGACAGATATATGTCCCAAATGACGACATAGAAACAAATGACTTTTATAGTGCGAAACTGAGCCAGGTATATAAATACTATATTTGTGGTACATAGTTGCAAATATCAATTAGGTGTAACAAGTGCCTAAAAGTGTAGGTAGCTGAAGTACATACTTAGCACATGAATATCATATATACCAAGTGTCGGGTACCTAAAAAGTAGCTGGGAAACATAAATGACACATGCCTAACACATCTTGTGCTGTCAGAGAACCCGGGCAACTAGTGTTGCCACGTGACGAGACATTTCTCGTGTCTCGTCACGTCTCGTAAACGAGACGAGACACGAGACGAGACAGACTACTTGTCCCGTCTCGAAAACAAGACGAGACTGGACGTCTCTTAAAATGTCTCGTCTCGTGTCGTGTCTCGAAAATGAAAACGCTGGCGGAAATGGCCAAGATTGAAATTGCCAGTAGTCATATAGATTGCAAAAGGAGAAGACATGTTTGTGTGAAAACATGTTGAAAGCCTTCATAGAAAAGTGTCCTTTGTCTATTGAATGAAACAATCGTGATACATGAGCTTCCAGGAATATCATCCTTAATGTCTTGTCCCCAATTCCCCTTGCTGTAAACTGAGGAATTCTCATTTTTTTCATTTCTGGCTGGAATGATGACAAACAAAATCAAAGACAGGGAAGATTTTTACAAGGTCAAGAAACCGAACTACCACCACCATCTATTCAATTGCAAAACTGGATAAGGTCTACACTCATTACAGGCTGTAGTTGAAAGTTTTGGCTGAGATGGCGGAAGAGAACAGAACACACTTACACTTGTCTTTATTCTCTGGTGGCGGTATTCTTTTTGCTATATGAACTGAAAAGGCAATTGAAGTATGTCATCTTGCAACTAAAATTTTGTCTTCTCTCTCTCTCTCTCTCTCTCTCTCTCACACACACACACACACACACACACACACACACACACATACACATAAAAACACACTTTTACCATTTTACCAATCGTTCGCTTATTATACAGCAGTCATGTTGTAAAATTCACCTCTTTGTTTGGAAGGCGGTCGAAGGACAAAAAAAGAGAATATATTATCGACGAACCCTTCAAATTGTTTGCTTTCAGCAAATTTATGATACTAACAATAACACTTTAAGTGAAGAGGTTTTACAGGGGGACCTTCGTTTTGTTACGCGGAAATGTTTGATCTGACCTCTGCGAAATTGCCCTCTGCTTCCATGTTGAGAGGAGGGGAATACTTCCCTTTCCTAGTGAATAATATTCATTAGGACCTAAATTATTTTCAGAAATGGTTTCTTACAGAGTGTAAAGAACATTTGGTATAATATTCATGGAACTCCGTTGAAAGCAGAAAATATCATGAGAATGATCAAAATTCGTACATTGAAGAACATAATTAACAGAAAAGAAATAGGATACCCATAATTTTAAACCTGCTATAAAATGTATATCCTATATTTTTAGTAATTTCTTACTCCCATGAAAGTATCCTGGGGAGGATATTCTCTCCAATTTTTTCAGACTGAAATCCTTTTATCCCGTACGATTTCGCCGCCTGACACAATACGAAAAAACAAATGCTGTTAAAATCCATACACATGACCCGTCCGGGACTCAACCCGGGGCCTTCAAGCCGATGGTCTATCGCTGCAGACCGCTCGGCTTGGTATGAAGATGTACGTTGTATGATTGCGAATAGATCACGACAATATAAGAAACTTTAATCCAAAATGGCCATTTAAAAATCAACTACTTTTTTAGACCACTAGCTAATCTGGGTGTACTGTCATGAGTTTGTTACACAAACGGGGCAACCACCATATAGTGGCACACACCCCGCGGTTATGGGAACAGATTTGTACCATGGAGGTGAAGACTGGCCCCAAGCATTCTTTGGTCCGATGTGTCTTTCAGCTACCATTACTATGGCACTTTAAGTAGAGCTTACTGTGCAGTAATATATAACATTTCAATCAAATACTTTCCATTACTCAATAAAATTATTTGGTTCCGAGCTTTTTTTTTTTAAAAAAAAAAAGAATAATTGCAACAAATCTAAATATGCTAAAATGGAAAGTAGTTTTCGGATTGCTATGGAAACCTAAAGGCTGGAATATATGAAATCAAAGTGTACACACATATCTATCTCTCTATTTATCTATATATCTTTCCATCTCTCTCTCTCTCTCTCTCTCTCTCATATATATATATATATATATATATATATATATATATATATATATATATATATATATATATATATATATATATATGTGTGTGTGTGTGTGATTTGCACCCGCTGAAGACGAGTATGACAGTTATTTTCCCGTAATGTCGTGATGATATAAGCATATCAGATTTTATTAAAACAGTAACATATTGTACAATTGTATCTTATGAGAACATTGAACTACAAGCATAACACAAACATTGTATTCGTGCTTCTGTTGATTTTTCATTGGTTTCTTAATGATTTGCACCCGCTGAACACGAGTATGACAGTTACTTTCTCGTAATGTCAAAATTTGTAATGCTATAAGCATATTAGATTTTACTCAAACAGTAATATATTATACAATTGTGTCTTATAGGAATATTGAATTACAAACATAACACATTTTGGACATCAACTTTCTGGGTAACAAAAATCTACATAACAATGCATAAATACTAAAATATATGAATATTACATTTCTTATAAAAATTATATACAAAAGTACTTGAGATTGGAGGAAAGTGTTCATGAAGTACTGCAATTCCGTAGTCAAAAGTGAAAGTTAGTGGTTCTTTTTCTTTTGTGGGAAACGTTTACTTCGTCATGTTCTAACCCCCAAATATAATCACCCATCACAGTCCCACCTTTCTTGGTATCTGCTTTCCATTACCTCAATGCCCTTATGGAAACGTTCCCCTGCTCTTCGCTAACATCTCCTTAATTCTCCCTAAAGAAATCCAAGTATGAATGTAGAATATGTAATTTTAAAGACATTCTACATCCCAATGTTCGATATTGATCAATGAGTGTCTTAACTTAGTGTTCAAACGCTTCACTTCGGTTATGCACAAGAAATCCCGTCACCAATTTATGAAAGGCCCCCCAAGCGTTTCTTTCCAACTCCGTCATTTTTTGTTTAAGTGGAGCACTATTAAGCATGACATGAATCTGAGGCCCTGTGAAAATGCCAGCCAGAACTTTTGCCTCTGATAAAGCTGGAAACATTTGTTTGATACATTGTAGGGCAGGTGAATTGCGACCCAGAGCTTTTACAAATTGTTTTGCCAATCCCAGCTTAATATGTAATGTTGGCATGAGAATTTTCTCCCTGGGCACTAATGCTTCATTTATCACATTATGTGTTCCTGGAATAAGCTCCGTTCTTTCAGGCCACGTGGTTTGATCATAATGCTGGTTAGTTGTCCGACTATCCCACAGACCTAGAAAGCAGGAATATTTAGTATAACCACTTTGCAACCCAAGAAGAAAACCAATAATTTTGAAATCCCCACACACGTCCCATTGAAGTTCCTTATATTTTGTTTTCTCCAAAATCAGCTTCACACTTGAATAACTCTATTTAATCAATTTACAATTCTGCTATGTATCTTTAGAATCTATATTCTCTGTTTCGTACTCCGAACAATTATCTTTAATAACAAATGTGATACCACCTACCGAGTATCGAAGTAAAAGGACGCAAATTACTCTTCATAAATCAGTATAGGAGAAAAATAAAACATGCTTATATCATTGAAAATATTGACACTACATAAAAATAAGTGCCAGATTCGTGTTTAGGGGGTCAAAATACATAAAAATTCATCAAGAAATAATAATAAGCAAAATTTTGTATACCAGTGTAGTATACGATAGTGTCGGGGATGGTGACACCTTTACATCGAACTTTGCTTGTCGTGTAAACATTATTTGACATTAGTGTCTTCATCTTGGACGTACCTATGAGCAATTTACTGTGTATTCGTGTATTGAAACTGGTGAAACAAATTACGTTTCAGAATGTAAAAAAAAAAAAAAAACCACGGTCGAGAAGCCTCAGACAACTAACAGCAGAGATATATTATCTTGTAAACTATTTTTCCTTGCCTCGTGAGCTTATTTGAATTTATTTTTAAGACCTTTAGGCAACTTTGGCCCACCCTGAATGGATGTTGATGGGAAAATTAGTGGAATGAAGAAAGTAGTAGGATACTAGACAACTTCGAGAAAACACACACATACGAAAAATGAAATGAAATGAAATCTTTGAGTTTTACGTCCCACGGTTATGCCGGTTAGGCTAAAGGAGACGGTGATGATGAGTAATGAATGCAATGGTGGAATGAAGAAAGTGGGAGAAAACGGGAAAACCCCGAGAAAACCCACGCACACGGTGTTTGTCCACCACAAAGTTCACTTGGCGGGGACTGGGATCGAACCCGAGACCCCAAGCACCAGAGGTGAACGCTCTACCACTGACCTACCGCGGCCCCCACACGCATTCGACGTTTGTCCGCCACAAAGCTCACATGGCACTAACCGAGATCGAACCGACTACCACATACACCAGAGGTGAAGGCTTCACGGTGTAGCTACCGTGACATTTCTTGTCTTGTGTGTTCTGGGTAATACTTGTAACTTAGTTGTATCTTGATTAGCATGGTGCAGTCTGCTACATTTTACTTTCGTTCCCATGGTATGCTG
This sequence comes from Thermobia domestica, assembly GCF_964235325.1. Lineage (NCBI taxonomy): Eukaryota > Metazoa > Arthropoda > Insecta > Zygentoma > Lepismatidae > Thermobia > Thermobia domestica. The sequence continues at coordinate 145,017,627 of NC_137470.1, forward strand.
CTATATTTTTTTACGAGACAAGACGAGACGAGACGAGACGCGACAGAGCCTCTCTAGACGAGACGCGAGACGGGACGAGCACATTTTTTTCGAGACGAGACACGAGACGAGACATGCTTTGCACGACACGAGACGAGACAGCCTAAAGTCTCGTCTCGTCTCGTCTCGTGACAACACTACGGGCAACTGCCCGGGGCGTTAAAACGAGCCTCAAAAAGTAAATGTTATAATGTGTTTTCTACTGACTCTTTTGTGTATATTCTTGTAAAGTAGCGGCAATTACATAATCTTTTTCCATTTCACCATGGAAGGAGAGAGTTTCATAGTACTAAGGGGGCTGTATCGACAAGTGGAGAGATGGCATGTAGAATAAAGAGTGAAGGGGGAGTAAGTATTGTTAGTTTGTTTGCTTGAGTTTAGCGTTCCACAGTTATGCCTTAATGACCAAAGAAGATGTGGATACTGATAATAGTGGAATCCCAACCACTTTTATCGTTCAACAGTAACCCACCGGGAATTGCACCCGGGACCACAGAAGGCAGACGTGCTAGCCACTAGACCAAGCGGTAGGCATTGTTTATAGCGGACCATATGCTTTGTGAAGTTTCCCTAGGTAATGAATGTATTTTTGAAAAATGGGTTTAAAATATTAAAAACAGTATGACCAAATGTAAAATATAGGCTAGTACTAGGGGGAAGGGCGCCAACAAGTCACTTTCCCGAGTGAAAATTTGGCCTGGTCCGCCCCTGCGTACTTTCTATATATTTTTTGGCCTTGCAGCTTGTGCGGTCCCCACGCCACAGGGTTTCGGGGTCACTACTTACGCCTTTGCTTCGAACGTAATTTAATAACTGTTTCAGAAATTCTACCATCAGCGTAGAAACGGGAATATATATATATTCTAATAGTCCGATAGAACTTTCACCCAGAATGCCAGATGCAATTTTTCAGAATGGGCTCTGGCTAAGTGTAAGGAGGATCTGATGTTTCGTAAGTAAGTTCCATTCAGAAAGTTTGATATTTCTTTAACGGTGATGTAAATAAACATACTCATTGTTATTAGCCCGACACCAAACCATCCTGGACAAATCCATCTAGAGCAACGATCGGCAAAAGTTGTATTCTGGTCGATGACGCCCTCTCGCAGCTTAGCACACTCGGCATGCATTTAGTTATATAATTCTTTCCCGCTCCTTTTCAACTCAACGTTGCCAATCTCGATATAAATTCTCGAATGGAAGAAAGTAGGAACGCTTTTAAAATTTTAACTGGAACCCCAATTGGAAAAAGGCCATTAGCAAAATCTAGGCTTAGATGGGAAGACAACATTAAGATGAATCTTGTAGAAATATACAGGGTAGAACCTGGATCCAGTTGGCTAAGGATAAAAGTCAGTGGAGATCTTTTGTGAACGCGGCATTGAACCTTCAGGTTCCATAGGCCATAGAGTTACTTAGTTAGTTAATCGTTTAGAATCCCATTTACATTAATGTCTCTTTCCCATGTTTTGCTACAATATTTTAGTTAGCTTAATCCTGTAGACTTAACCGCATAATGGTTATCGTATTATGATGATATTGGTAAATTTACAAAGTTAACCATGTTTTCTTATCAGCTGTTGAATTGTCCAAATGGACAGTACTATCTATGTCTATTCTCAACGTCAAACACTCAATGAGTGACATGTTGCCGTCGTACAAATGGTGTAATTATGTTATAGTATCACTAAGTGTAAAAGATGGAAACAAAAACAGATTGGAATGTCCTTTTCTTTCCCGTAGATATTAGCTTTTTGAGGTAACTCACCTTATAGTTACTAAAGAAGTCTAAACTTGAGATAGTTTGTAAAATTCATAACTGCTTTCATCCAATAACAAAAAATAGTATAAAAGGTCATGAAACCTCAAACGCTCCCAATTGCTCTTTTTTGTTCCAGTGTATCCTTTGGAAATGCGAACGCACCCTGTGGTGCTTTAATGCTCACTTTGAAGAGTACTGTTTTAAATTACTAAGAATAAAGTTGAAATAATAATGACTATGTCAAAGGGACAAAGCAATTTTTACTGCTTATAATGTGACTACAAGCCGAAACCACCCCAGTAGCTCATGTCAGTGGGCCGTTGATAGGTAAATGGAAAACTACGACATTGATCCATATGGATCTCGAGTTTGATCTTCCTAAAACGGTTAACAAGTCGTACCATTACATATGGCGCGATGTCAAACTACGAAGAATGATACAGGCTAGGTAAAACGACATTGGACGACATTGCCCCATATCGACTGCTACATTGGCTTAAATCGTCTTATAGCTACGCTAACACAAACATTCCGAAATAAATTAGTAATCTACGTTCCAATTCGGCAGAATCTGCACAAATCAATAAATATGAGTTATATCGTTTATCGACATGGGTCTGTAAGGGGACCCGTTTGGGCTCTGCTAGGCACACTTAAATTCTACATGATCGATATGGAAATTACTAGAACCCCATGAGTGGTCCGGGAATTGTTGCTACTGGGCATTTTACACTCAATTAGTTAGTTACTCTCATACATCTTTCCCTTTCAGAGAAATTGACAAAAGAGTAAAGGAAGCATATACTATATTGAATCGTTTTCTGTTAAAAGGACGTATGTGTAATAACCAACAGTTTCGGGAAGTGACAAAAAACTGATTTCTTACGATTTGGTTTGGCTTATGGAGAAAGAAGAGTACTGTATATCTAAATGAATATTGGTATTGAATGTTTCTTAGCTTGTTAGGATGTAACTGTAAGTTATTGTTGACATACAAAGAAAATATCAAACTTTGGACACATACGCACTTTTAAAAGAAAATGATTATATATAAAAACATATCATGATGAGAAGTTAAGCATAATCATTTCAAAATGAATTCCTTTTAGGTAGAATACGTTTCACTGAAGGTTTGCTCTGTGGCGATGAACAATCCTCATTTTTCTTTTTTTTAAAAAACGGTTGAAATTTATTTGGATAGAGAAAGGAAATAAAAATAGAAAAGAAAGAAACATTAATTTAAACACGAAAACATCTATGGACGGATTACGCGTTTACTCGAAGAGTTAACGGAAACTACAGTAAATTATGCATTACAAAACGCTTTGCCTAGACAAGGAAAATGAAGACTATTTTCAACATTTCACGGTTTATGCGAACTGTTGGTAGACCAACAAAATAGCGCAAGCATTTAAGGCATTATACTTGTTATCTAAAGAACGTGGATTCAAGTCCCCGTTTTTGTTTTCTTTATAATGCTGCAGTTAGCTACGACTTACGAAATAGTTTATTTACAGACACACATAAATCTGTAAAAGTATCGAAAGTGGTAGAATGGGTAGGTCAAAACGAAATACATCGTTAAACGCGACGTCTTGAACCAAGAGTCCATGAAAACAGCCTTTGGTATGAACAACCGCCAATGAATACAACTCTGGTGTGAACATAAATAATACATTCGGCTCAGACAAGACGTGAATACCTACTGTTATTTTGCAAAATGATTTCTACTCTTTATGCTCGTAGGACCATCTTTTTTGTAGATTAGAAACATGTTTGTTAACCTCTTCATATAAACTATATATTAAATTTCATAATTTTCGCTCCTGATGCACATTGGATTACTAGAAAAATATTCTCGTTTGCACGTTAGTGGTATAATTACTGAAACTCTTAGTGAATTGCGTGAGAAAGTGCTTGATATGTTCAGTAATTGATCAGCTACTTAAACGTTTTGCGCGGTTACTAATATTTAAAGTTTAGCTAAGACAAAGTTACATAACTAAAAATATTGCAAAACTTCCCCGTATAAACAGTTTATAAAGAAAATTAGCTGCCACGAGGGGCACTCTCGCGCCCCGGCCATTTCCTTCTCCTCCCACCTCTTCTATTCCTTTGCATTCCGTTTTGAGGAAATCAGGCTTGCGTGGGAAATCCTATTTAGGGATAATTCCATTTACTTTTTCTGGGCAATCCCGCTTTCTTAAAGAATTCGTTTTCTGGGAAACTCCTTCTTCCCGGAAATCCCCATTTTTATGGTAAATCAAGTTTTTATGGAGGAACCTCCATGTTAAGGAAAATTCCGTTTTATAAGAAATGATAGTTTAATGGGAATACACACTTTTTTCCGTAAACTCCACTTTTTGAGGAAATACGTTTTCCTGGGCAATACCTACTTCTTAGAAAATCACCACTTTTTCGAATACCAGCTTTCTGGGGAATCCCCACTTTCTGAGAACCAGCACTTTAATGGGGAATCCGCACTTTCTGGGGAATCCAACCTTGTAGGGGAAATCCCACTTTCCATGGACTCCTTGTTTTTGTGTAGAGAGTCCGTATTTTTCTTATTGGGGAAATCCCGTTTTCCAAGGCTATACCCTCTTTTTGAGAGAATCTTACTTGGGGAATCCCGTCTCCCTGGGAATTTCTATTTTCTAAAGATCTCCACTTTCTGGGAAATCCCCACTGGGGAATTCCAACTTCCTATGGAGTCCCTACACTTTGGGAACCTCACACTTTGTAGTATGCCCACTTTCTAGGGAATTCCTGTTTTTGGTGAAACTTTACTTTCTGGGAATCCCTTCTTTCTGGAGAATTCCCACTTTCTAGGTAATCCGCACTTTCTGGGGAATACTCACTTCCTGCGGAGTCCCTAGTTTTTGGAAAATCCTCACTTGCTTAAATGTATTGTATGCTCTGATTCACACTGATTGTCTGTTCCTATGGTGGTTGGGAAACAAATACGTCAAAATTGTTCGAAGTAATACGAACACGGCTTAAGAACAGGGACGGAACTGAATTACCACTCGATTGACCTTGAGGGCAAATTACAAAACAGTAACTATAAACTTAAATTCAGCATGAATTTCTGTGGAGTTCTATTCAGTATTGCTATCTGCCAATCACGTTTGTTCTTAGGAGTAATATTTTACAAACCCAACCTGGAAGTGTAATCCTTTGATAGAGCGCAATGGCAGAGAACGCAATGGAAGGTATTCTTGCCCTTCTTAACGTGGGGTACAGCGTCTCTCAAGCAGCAGTAAGTGTTGGGGTTAACCCAAGAAGACCTCAACGGTGGGTGAAGCGGTACCGAGAAACTGGGGAAGCTGGTAGACGCCCCGGTTGCGGGAGGAAACGCGTGACAACAGAAGAGCAAGATCATCAGCTCATTGATGTTGCACAGCAACAACTTCACACGAGCTCTCGACAGCTGATGCGAATAGGAAATTTCCTAACTTCTGGGTTCACTGCTAGAAGATTGCTTAGGGAAACTGGCCTTTTAGCTCGCCGTGCGGCTGAAAAGAAAGTCCTCTCGGAAGATCACGTTCGACTGCGACTTGAATTCGCAGAAGCAAACAGGCATCGCAACTGGAACGATTTTGTTTTCACCGACGAGTGTATGTTCGTCTCTGAAAGTTCAGGACCAGTCGTTGTGTATCGTCCGCGTGGAACCAGGTATGACCAACTATACAGACGACACTGTGGTCGTGTGTCGGTGTCGGCCTGGGGATTCTTAACATCAAAGGGCCTAGGAGTACTCAATCGGATAGAGTTGCGCTTGACGGGTGCGCAGTATTTGCACATTCTTCAGAATGTCATGCTGCCATTTCTTAGGGAACTTTATCCTGATGGTGTAGTCAACTTTCAGCACGACAGATCTCCCGTCCACACAGAATTAGCAAGCAGATCAGGCTGATCTAGAGGTTCTTGATTTGCCTCCACGGGGGGCGTGAACCCGATCGAAAATGTGTGGGCTGAGGTGAAAAAGAGTGATTAAGGAACGCTTTCCTAATCCGCCATCCACGACTCAAGCTGCTTGTGGAACTTAGTAGAAGTCGCATGGGAGGAAGTTGCGCAGAGCAAACGTCGTCTCATTGACGAGGTGCCGCGAAGAATACAAGCGGTTATTCCTGCAGTTGGCCATTGGACGTCTTATTAATTTGGAGACGAGTTTACATAAAACAGCCCTTTAGAGGGCTACATTAATAAATTTAAAAAAAGAAATAGAAATTGTAACTTCTAACAAGAAGCGCCACATGTAGAAATCTTAAATTTAACAGAAAAATGCATAATACCCACCGGGAATCGAACCCCCGACCTTTCGTTCAAGAGTCCCACGCATTAGCAGTAGACCAAGGGAGTACGCTGTGAAGTAACACCTTCACACTATCCCTATAGACTGAGAACCCTTTCGTAATTTAGTGACATGTTATACCAAGTATATTCTAAAACTAAGTCTAGGGAAATAAACATAATAAATATTATGGAAGACAACATACCGGAACTACAGTTACGAGTGAAATGAAATTTTTATTGCAAAGTCGGTATAATTCCTCACTTACACTCTCGTTGTTGTTACACTGTAATTTAGTAAGGAGGATTTTGTTTATTTTTATTTACTAAAGAGTTGCTGATACAACCTGTATGTCCGAATTGCATTCTAATATTTAGCAGTGAGTGAACATTAGTGATACCCATAACAATGGGAAAGGGATACCGGGTTCAATTCCTGCTGGAGGCTTATGTCGTTCGGATTTCACATTAAGCTATAAATGCACGTCTCATATAGCTTCGCTGCTGAACGGAACGCTACACTGAAATCAAACCAAATAACAATGGAAAAGGAAGAGGAAGCAGAAAACGCTGAGAATCTACATTAATAGTGCTTATCCAGCATTTTCCTAGTAGAAAAGAGGAAAAGACTCGTAAACTCTTACTTGTTAGTTAAGACTGTTGGCCACCGAACGTAAACGTGGCTTGTGAAACAAAAACGTCCTTATGCTCGTTAGCATTTCTCCGTAATGTGTGCAAGTTTAAAAAAGTCTAAATTGCATCTTTTAACTAATATTGTGATCCCATTGCAATAGGTAGATTAAAAACCCCAGATAAACGGTTCTTAAGAACAGAAACTTAGATATAACAGACGCTGGCAACAGGATGTGATAAAGAGGGATCATTATAGGAAATAGGTTGAGAATCACTGACATAAATTAATATCAAGGACCTAATGAAAAGTAAATAATAAAGGCCAATACCATAAAATTGAAGAATATTTAAAACAAACATAATTGTTTTGTTTTATATGATCAAAAATGTTAATATATCAGAAATTAGCCATTTGTCCATTGAAATGGGTGTGCCTGATTGGATTAGACAGTATGACACAGTGCACCGAGGTCTAGCTGTTAGGATTTACGTCCTAGTAGTAGACTACGGTCGAGGTGTTGGCCGTCCCTGATGAAAGTAAAGGACATTGACAATGTCATATCAAGCATCCTGCACCATTTATTTCATTCTCCAGCATTTTAAAAATAATTTTCATCACATCTAAGTATGCAAAATTAATCGCGTAACTTTCACGACATTTACGTTTCTTACTTTACCAAAAGGTTTACAAAATTAAAAACAGTTATACAAGCAAGCATTTTGATCTCAGACCATAGATCTATATTAACATCATGCGCACATTACCTTTTCTACATTTCTCTACATAATGAAAAAGACGAAAAGGCACGCGTTTCAGTTTTCATTAATTTAAAATATATAAAATATATTTTGTTCGCACTTTTAGGTCCAATACATTCCTTCCAAATATGAACAATTAAAAATGTTATTCACAAACTAATATCTACTTTCAGTTACAAATAATCTTAATTACTCAGGCCAGAGATTCTACAGCACTCTATTCTCTTGTTCCTATAGGTAACAATACCCAAATGCTGTACGACATTTCCTGTTGAAAATTGACAGGTGATGGCACTAGAGATCAAATAAGTAAACCTGTGCTTTTCTGTATCTGTCTCTGTGAAATCAGACGTTCCTAAGATCTTGTGATACACTTATGAATAGGCAAGAAGGGGAGACCTAAAATTTTCCTTGTGAACATGAAATGTAGAAAAAAGACAGTGATATTTTGCAGTTTGTTAATTGGCGTTGTTTACTATATCACTTGAATTCACCCTTGTATTACTGAAGATAGTTTCGACATAATTATAGGCCTACAATGGAAGTTTTGTTTTATTTAAAACGTTTACGTCTAATTTAGTACAAAGCTAATTTAGTACAGAATCTAATCATTACATTCTCAGGCTTCAATATAGCAGGATTAAGTACCTCAACACATTGTCCCCATACGTGTCATTGTTACATTCAAATACTAGAAGTTTCTCTATACACTTTCAACAATTTTTACACCACTAATATTACTTAGAAATTTATAGTGAGAGGAAAACTGATTACAGATTATTATTATTATTCGTTGTTATTCTTATGGATAATGTGTTAAAATTAATTTAATTGAAGAGACTGTAAAATAGTTTATATTAAAGTGTTATCATTATGATAATAATGTTTGAATTAGAAATACAGCATCATTTTAGTAGTCATTCCTTTTATAAACAGGGTGCTTCTGATACTTGTAACAATGGAAATATGTTGGAAATGTCCAAGTCAACTCCTGCAGACCCTGTTAACTTTCGTTACTATTATTTATGATAAGCTAGATTTAATTTTAGTGGCGTTACAAGACGGGGTTAAGGGGGATTTGCGTCCTTCCTTTAATTATGGTAGAAGATATTGGGGACTCCGAAGGAGCGTAAAGTTTATTTTCCGTAATTTTATAAGCGACAAAAGGGTGAAAGACTGTTAACGAAAGCAATGCTGTGTATACACCGCCTTGCTTCTGACAAAACATAAAGTGCTTTGTAATCTTTAGACACTTTTCCTATTCCTTTGTTACCCTTGGTTGTGTAGGGCGTCTTCGAACAAATCAAGAAGCGGTGATATTACAGTCAAAGGGCGCTATAAATATATTAGGTATTTCTTTTGTTACCTAACCATAACCGCCTAGAGTCATCTTCGGTAGAAAAATGATGCTACGTGATATTCCATACACGAAGGAAGAGAGAATGCTCTAAATATATTTCTTATTCATTTTGTCTGCCTGCTTGACAGAAATTATATACTTTCTGTAGGGAGACTTCTGAAAAGAGAGGGGCAAAATAAAACGTCGTGCCCCTCCCACATTTTAAATTTTGTTACGTGGTTGCACAAATTATTACTAAAGAAAGCACTTTAAACTAAGATGTCAAACGTTACTACATTATGTAAGGGTGGTATATTCAGGAATAACAATAATAATAATAATTATTATTATTATTAATATTATTAAATATGAATGTGTTCGGAGCGCCGAAATTATGTAACACTAATCATTACATGTAGAGGTTTAAGATGAGTGGTCATAGGGGAGGAAAAAACAGGAGTCTGACCCTCTAACGTAAAGATTATGTGCTGAAGGTAAGAAGCATCATCATTCTACAATTGGTTGCTTTTACGTAGAATATCAGTCTGTCTGACCCTCTAACATAAAGATTATGTGCTGAAGGTAAGAAGCATCATCATTCTACAATTGGTTGCTTTTACGTAGAATATCAGTTACTTGAGTTCTTCACTTTCGGGCTACTTACCTCATGTGGTAAATTCAAAACAATTTCAATTTAAGACAAATACATTGTAAAACTTTTCCGTAATTAAATATATATATAGGGAAAATTAACATTTAATAGAGAAATCTGTTATCAAAGTGTCCAAAAAAAGTAGATAGAAGACTATCTAATTATAAACATTGTAAAACTTTATAAAATTCTCCAAATTAGAATTAACATTTACTGGAAAACATTTGTTATGCACCAGCGAGCATATAGTGAGCAGTGAGCACAGGGGAAATAATTACGAAACTGTTTGCAAACAAAAAATTAGGGACACTAATGCAAGTGCGACAATATTTTTTTTATATCGTTATGAGTTTTACACATATTTTACAATTCGATCCTTTCCCACATAAAAAAGTAAAATAACCGTAGTAATAAAATGAAAATTGCACTTTTACGGGGCTCGAACCAACTACCACCAACATACAGACTCTTTGCTTTAACTAATTGAGCTATTCACTTTCTTACGTGAAATGAACCTGCTCTACGGCAAACACGATTTTCATTATGATCGTGCAACCAATTCGTCCTTTTCGATAGGCAATTTCAACTGTTAGCTCTATCTGCTCGTTAATACTTACATAGATTCATATATTTGGAGTTCGCAGATAATGTAAGTAATAAGACATATTAGAAATATTTCGTTAAAATTTTCGTTTGTAGATGTAATCCATATTTCTCTCAATGACATAGATGTCGCTGCTTCGTGTTGAACTGCAGAATTCCATCGCGTTCTTGAAAATTTCCCACTTTGGCAGAGTTGGTAATTTTTGTGATATCGGTCGAATTAATGTTTTTGCTTCTAATTTATTTATTTTAAGTTAATATCTAACACAAATATTTAAAACGGATTTGTTATTAGTCTTTCCTGCTGGGGAAACCTTCTGAAATTTCGAACATATAAAGATAACAGAGATATTTTCAAAAAACTTCAGAATAAAGAGAGGCGTCATTTATTTTGCTCACAGTTGTACCTAAAGGACATAGCTAGAACATGACAGATATATGTTCCAAATGACGACATAAAAACAAATGACTGTTAGAGTGCGAAACTGAGCCAGGTATATAAACGCTATATTTGTGGTACATAGTTGCAAATATCAATTATGTGTAACAAGTACCTAAAACTGTAGGGAGCTGAAGTACATACTTAGCACTCGGGTATCTAAAAGGTAGCTGGGACACATAAATGGCACATGCCTAGCACATCTTGTGCTGTTAGAGTAGTCCGATATATTATGTTTGTTACTGAAACTTTTGGTGTGTATTGTTGGATGAGTGGATAACGTACTTGAACAGTGAGATAATCATTAGGAGTCTTGGGTTTGAATCTCTACCCCAGCTATTTATGTTTTTTCTCATGCTTGTTAAAAATAACCATAAATAAATTGAGGACTTCAATCATTTGAATTTGGAACTGCCCAGGTGATCTTTATGCTTCAATACTACGTCGAATAAAGGTTTGTTCATAATTTTCCTTTATCCCAGCCGGCAACTATATCCCTGTATTCTGGTGTGTAGGTCGCTCGCTGTGAGTGTCGTACGTTGAAATCTCACTCTAAACATGGATATTTTTTTAACTGCTTACGTCTACTTGTTCTCGTATTTTTGATGTCGTTAAGATTTCAGAATACTTCGTGGAGAGCTTTTAGGTGCTGAAAAAGAGAACGCTATTTGTTGGCAGCTACCACTTTTGTCATATATGAGTCAATATTATAATTGCCTATTAAACAGCCATGTTGGATTCAAATCTTGGCTAAACTTGCCTTGAAGAAAGCGAATGGTACCGGAGTAGTCATATACATGGTATTTAATATAGTTTCCGGACGTGAGGCGTTTTTAACGATTGCACACATACAACATATACAGTATATCAACTCCTCTTGAAGAGAAGGGGGCGCGGTGGCTGTGGTAGAGCGTTCCCTGGTTCGATCCCAGCTCTCGCCGTGTGGACTTTGTTGTGGACAAACACCGTGCTCGTGGGTTTTCTCGGGGTTCTCCCCTTTCCTCCCACTTTCTTCAATCCACCATTTCACTCATCTCTCATCATCACCGTCTCCTTTAGCCTAACCGGCATAACCGTGGGACGTAAAAGTTAAAGATTTCATTTCATTTCATTTCATTTCATTTTTCCTCTTGAAGAGAAGCAATCGGTCCCAGAGTTAGTCACTTCTGGTGATCCACTTCGATACACGATATTTAACACAGTTTCCAAGGTAAAGTGTTTCCAGTAATTACACACATGCAACATATATATATCAATCAATTCGTCTTGACAAATTAAAACGATTAATGCCAAAATTACTCACTTCCGGTTACCACTTTCGATATACGATATCTAAAATAATTTACTGGAGTGAAGTGTTTCGAGCGATTGCACACTTGCAACGTATATGCTAATCAACTCTTCTTGAAAAAAGAAAATGTTCGGTAACGGAATTGTTCACTTTCAGTGAACCATCTCGATTTTCACATGCAACGTATGTACCGTATCATTCAACTCGTCTTCACGAAATAAAGTGATCGCTAACGCAATTCCGGTCACTTCCGTTGAACCACTTCTATACGGTATATATTGCAGTTTCCGAGGTGGGGTATCAAGGCGAGTTAATTGATATATATTTTGCGTGTGTGCAATATCTGGAAACATACAAAAGTCGGAACATCTAAAAACTGTATTAGATTCCGAATAGTGGAAGCAATTAAACGGAACTCACCAATTCTGTACCGATCTCCTTTCTTCGTCAAGAAGAGTTAAATGATACATATAGTGAATGTGTGCAATTGTATAAAAGACCTCACTCCCTGAAACTGTGTTATATACCGTGTACCGGAAATAATTTTTTACCGATCGCTTTCTTTCGCCAAGGCGAGTTGATTGATATATATGTGACATATGTTCAGTCGTAGGAAATAATAATAATAATAATAATAATAATAATATAATAACGCTCCTTGGAAGTCAAATTGATTCAGGAAACATTAAATTAATGTGGTTTACGGAATTAATATGTGTCTCATTTCGCACTATTATAAAACAAGGAAAGTGAGGTATTCCTTTTCTTTTGTGATGCAAAGTATTTTATGACATCTTCCTTAATATCTATTTTCGTTTATAAACTCAGACAATATTTAAGGAACAGTCTGAACGCTTTCCAGCGTGGGTGTTCTTTCCTTGTCAAATAATATTTCTTTACTGACTTAGGGATACAACCGAAGATTCAGAATTATTCTAAGTGTGACTAAAATAATTGAAACGAAGCTCCTCTTTACTGTTTACTGTCTCATTATCCGGATACTTCTCCGAGACTCCTGAATCATTCTTAAGGAAATTTGACATGGTGATCCGAGCTCGCATGCTGAGTTGAGTTGAGTTTAACGTCCTGTTCAGCAGCGAGGCTATATGAGACATGGACCTACTGATTAACGTGGAATACGAACTACCTGAGCTCCCACTAGGAAGCTCGCATGCTGAATATTGTAAGAAATTGTATGTTCCGATCGGTCATACAATTGAGGAATAATCATCGAAAAACGTAATCTCTTTATCTAATTCTTTAATAGAAAAACTGGTCTTTATCTAATTCGACACGGTGATTTGGGAGCGCGCGTGAAGTGTCATAAGGCGTCGCATGTCCAGATCGGAGATACTATTAAGGGATAATCATCGAAAACGTGATGCACATAGACAATATTGGAAAAACATTTAAATTCGCTCTAAATTTGCAATTATTATTTACTAATATTTAATAGTTTTACAAAATGGTATAAAAAGTGTTAGTCAAACTTGTAGCGGATGTGGTCTCGTGTTCGGTTCCTAGTAGAACTAATGTCCGGTGTTGACCTGCATAGTGGAAAAGATAGAGAAATACATGAATAAATAAGTAGGAAATGGAATCTTTGCGTTTTACGTCCCACGTTTATGCCGGTTAGGCTAAAGCAGACGGTGATGATGAGTAATGAATGAAATGCTGGAATGAACAAAGTGGGAGGAAACGGGAGAACCCGGAGAAAACCCACGCACACGGTGTTTTTGTCCACCACAAAGTTCACTTGGCGGGGGAATAAATAAGTAGGACCCGAAGTCTGGAATTAATGGTGTTTAGTTTATATAAGACATAATATCAAATTTCTGATTTAGTGAGATTGAAATCAAATTAAATTTATAATATGAATGAAACACTATGCGCATATGTGTAAAAGTGTTGTAGGATATATTATGCTTTTTACCCTTTCAACATTAAAGTCCTTATGTCATTCGTCGATAGTTCTAGAGTAACAACGAAGATCTCTAGCAATGTGACACAAATTTTCATCAGCAGCGAGACCATGTGCCTTTCTGAAAGGCTATCAAACCTAAAGAGCTTATAGTTTAGACATGTTATTTATGTCAATAGTTGAATCAACCACAAGCAGCAAGATTTTCTACTAAAAGAGAGGGGAGGAAATATCGTTCATGTGTTAAAGATTAAAGGAACGTTTTTGTTTCTCTTGTGTTTTAAATATAAGAAAACTTTAGTACGTAATACATGAAGTTTTCCTTTATTTTGTAAAATACATAACATCATTATTTACAGCCACAATAATCTTTCCACTAGCAAGCGACAATGATTCACTCCTGAGAAAACAAACTACCAATTACACCTCGGAATGAACTTCTCTGTAATGGTCTGAAGCCATGCTGTTCTCAAAAACAGAGACAATACGAGCTACACTTCACAACGTATACCTCTCTGTGTGTCTTGTTTTTTGTGTGTGTTAGTGTGTGTGTGTAACAGCTACCGGCTTAGTCAATCTGAAGAATGTCAAAGTTAATACTTTCGAAAACGTGATTATCATTATGGTTTTTCAATCGTGAATTTTTAAAATATAGTTACAAATATGTATTATCTGTCAGAAAAGTAAATGTACACCTGTTTTTTGAGTCTGGCATTCCTGCGCTCCATCCATGGAGAGTATGAGAATTAAATCAATCAAATGTTTACTGAGGGACAAGAAGAAAAGTCTAATCTGAATAAGACATTGCAGAGGGGACAAGCTGTGAATACGAATAGTGCATAGTGTAAATAAAGGGCGACACCGAAAGAGAAAGCCAGAAACAGTTGCTAAACGGAGGAAAAAGAGTAAAAATTGTCGAAGTGGGAACATAAAATACAAATACAACAAATACGCCAACTAAGCGTTTACCAAGTAACGATCTTGGTATAGTGGTTAAGGCGCTAGGTAACAAATCCAAAGAACGGCGGTTCGAATCTGCTCCAAGAGTATATTTTTTATATTTTTAAATAATGCATACAACACATGAAAGGTGGTAAAAGAGAGCGTATTACCAGTTTAATATGTTAAGTGAAAACGAGTTAAAATTTTCGGTGAAATTTATTAGAGAAGTGAGACAATGAAAATGAGGAAGCAAATATATTTAATCAGGGGTTGTGTCAGAGGGTGGTGACCGGAAAAGCTGGAAATTTTCCCGAATTTCACCCATGTGAGTCTCTACGATAGGCAAATTTCTTCAGAAATGTGCGTATTACAGAGAGAGAGAGAGATGCTCCCGGAACTGGGAGTGTGGTGCTTCCATTCAAATCAACAAGATGACAAATAGGCGCTTACATAATAAGAATGCCGAATACAAACAGCCATAAAACAGCAGAGTAATAATTGCAAGCGTTATCACCTGTTCCAAGATCCGAACAACGTATCACTATTATCCCGAATGCCAAAATATTGTGACTTACACAACTCCCCGTCTCCCAAAAAGTGTCCTGTTAAAACAATCATAAGTTTTTGGGTGAGGGACCATATTGAGACTACAATATTTAACTATATAAGTAGACTTTT
Source organism: Thermobia domestica (assembly GCF_964235325.1). Taxonomy (NCBI): domain Eukaryota; kingdom Metazoa; phylum Arthropoda; class Insecta; order Zygentoma; family Lepismatidae; genus Thermobia; species Thermobia domestica. Next base: position 145,032,978 of record NC_137470.1, read on the forward strand.
AGCAGATTCGTATTCAGTTATTTTTTTCCACAACCAGTTTTATTGATATTCAAGACAGCAAAAGCACTATATTTGTTAACGACAAAGCGAAGTTATTGCAACACTGCGTTACACAGTGAATCATGTATGCTCGTCGCCATAAGTGCCTTTACATCGCAGTGACGGGTATGTGACCGCGCAGTACTCCAAGGAAGGGATGGTTGTATAAGAAATTTTGATTAATTTTGAAGAGTTTTTATTTTGACTAGGGAATTAACATAGGTATAGGGAGTAAAGACACAGATTTGAAGCATCAGTGCACGAAAAGATTCGTATTCTCAGTTTTTCTATTTATTGTTTTATATGTTAAGTTAAACACCACAATATGTATCACTGATATCGCAGATCGAATTATTTTGTAAAATCGTGTCTGTAACCTATTGTCAAAACATTCATCTCAAGACATGATGTAGAGAAAAGAGAAAGAGAGAAGACATCTGTAATATATGTATAATTACTCAATAAGTAATTATACGTAAATTAGACTCAATAAGTAATTGTAGAAATTAGTTAAAGGACACGTAAGAGAGCGAAAAGGAGGTCTAGAAGTCTGAACTTTTTAGAAACGTCCTAGATAGGTGAAAATATAGTTAAAAATTGCAAAAGGTATCATGTAATTTATCTTTCTTTTCTTATATCCTAGTATACTTTTTTCTTTCACATCCAAACATCTCTATTCAGAATTACGAGATAAAGGTGAAGAGAGAAACATTTCCATCTCAAGAATTATATCAGAAAAAAAATCTTTTGACTTAGGCTAGATTCGAACTCGTAACCCTTGAACCCATAAGTCTGCGCTCTACCGATTGAGCTAACAATTGCTGTTGCAAAAGCCTGATTTCTACAACTACCGGTTGCTGAATAGTGTGTATTAACGAAATTAGCCGAGATAATTGCTTCATATAGCTTTTGCAATAATAATAATAATAATAATAATAATAATAATAATAATAATAATAAAGATGATGAACAGAATTTAAAAAGTCGCATTGTTAAAAGTTTGGTGTGCGAAGTTAGTCCTAATATGAGATTTTATTAATTATATATAATAAATGTAAGCGTGGTTTATTCGTGCGTGCTACTCAAACTGCGCAACTCATAAGGGTTGTACGCGTATGGTACAGTAGCCTTGCGTCCTCCAACCGTGAAGAAAGATTCGATTTGAACCTATGCGTGTCCTAAGAGGAAGAAGGAGATTCAAAGAAAGAGAAGTGGTTTAGAAATTATGCAAAAATAGAATATCTCACGAGGTGAGGTGATATAGAGTTCAGCGTGTCTTTCAGCTGTGACTCTATACAAGATGTGCATCTACGACGTAACGTGGAACCCGAACCACACGACTCCTGCCGGGAATCGAAACCCATATCACCTTTAGCTCTATCATGGGAGACACAGGGACATGTAAAAATAATCTATATATATAAAAGAGAACGCACAAATCCTTTGTGAACTCATCACGCTAATACGGCTGAACCAATTTCTTTCATTTTTGGGGGGTTGTTAGGATTTGGACCCTAGATGGTTTTTATCATATCACTTTAATTTTTAATTACCAGTGTCTTGAGATAATTGACCATTCAAGTGTCCATACGTACAAATCCTTTGTTATTAGTTCATCATAGGTAAAAATAAACGTATTTATATGCAACCCGCATGACCATGTGACTCGGCGGGTTAACATAAATGACAGGCGCTATAATTTTAACATTTACTGCAATTTGAAAGCGAAAAAGTAAAAATTATCTAAGTAACAAAGTTTATTGCGTTCCGGGGTGACCGCAGCGAAGCGGGGTGAACGCTGCTAGTCGAAAATAAACGATATTAATGTTAAATCCATAGCTTTCGAGGTCTTAAAAATTCCTAATTGAAAGATATGAGTGTCTATTCAATAGTTTTCGGGGTCGCTGAAGTGAATAATGACACTCCCGATACCATAAAAGTCCAAGTTTTTATCCTTCGTTAGCGGCAAGTTAATTCATTTGCTCCTGCTGGAAATGGATTCGTACTATTTCATTCCGATTCAAATATGTATTCTACTGGGAAAACTAATCTCAAATATATCTTTGAATATAAACCTATTCTTCCCGTGCAACGCCGGGTATTTCAATTAGTAAATAAATAATTTAAGAAACAATGAGTATATTTAATGGAAACAGACATATGTATTTTTGAATGTTGTATATGAATTGCTAATTCATACTTTATCTAGTAGAAAATGGTGCATCCATTATATATTCTGAAGCAATAGCTATTGGAGGTGTATTTTATTTATCTACTGTCGAATTTAGTGTGGAATAATTTCAAATAATTTATTTCGAAACTATCGAGACGAGACTGAGACCGCTATTTGTCGGTTGAAAGGAGACTAATACTGTAAATAGTCTCGTATTGTCTCGTTTTGATACCAGTCCTACTTCGGGGTTTGTTCTCTAGTAACTGGTTGCGTAGTGCACCTACAGTATATAAGACGTCGTATATTTAAATGTTTGAGAACTTACCCCACCTCCACTTGACGGATCGTTCTAACTAAAACTACCAAACCGTTTATGTAATTTTGCGTTTAAGTACAGGTCCTATCATTATGTCAATTATTTTCTTGCAACAGAGAATGAAAAATGTAACAGTTATAATGTTGATCGCGCATAATCCTGTATAGATAAAAGGCACTTTATAGAGTGTCGGACTCCGTGGTGTAAATACAGTAGTTACTGGCTTGGTAAGTTCATCACTGAACGCGTTTCCGTCATATCGTGCAATGACGTCACCTTTGACACATGATCGGGACAGGACAACAGGAGGAGTAACGCTGTTGTTTGCTTACTCGGTGCTGTTTATTCTCTTTGGAACCTGATGTGAAATTACTGCTTTCTCCTTACTTTCAGCTGTTTTTGCTATTTCTAATTTAGATGTCTATTATATTAGTGGAATTTTATTCCATCATGGAAATATATTTTATTTCTTTTTAAATGTAAATAAAAAGAAAAGTCTATTTGGACAAGTTTCCCCACAACCCTAGAGGTATTGTCTTGGGTGCACTTTTCTTTTCTTTTCCTTTAGGGCCGCGGTGGCTCAGTGGCAGAGCTTTCACCTCTAGTGCTTGGGGCCTCGGGTTCGATCCCAGCCCCCGCCAATTGAACTTTGTGGCGGACGAACACCGTGTGCGTCGGTTTCCTCGTGGTTCTCCTATTTCCTCCCACTCTCTTCATTTCATTCATTACTCATCATCACCGTCTCCTTTAGCCTAACCGGCACAAGCGTGGGACGTAAAACTTAAAGATTTCATTTCATTTCTTCAACACAAATGCAATTAAAACCTGACTCTGAGAGCGCAACAATGTTATCTTGTTCGAAGGGTCAATGATTTTGTGTCGAAGGTAATGTCACGCGAAGAGACAGGCTGCGCGTGGGCTTATCTTGTCTTACGTTTGGCAACATTGCTTTTGGTCAAGTGGCCTATTGCTTATGCCTTTAGGTATTTGCCCTAAAGCCATACAGCGAGCTGTGTGCGTTCTGTTACTCCCTCTCTGCCCCTCGCGGTGTTTGCGAAAATATTATTTGCTTTTCATGCATTGGGATAAGGGGTTAGACATACCTTAGGACAATGGAAGGAAGTAACATATAAAATGATCGAAAACGACAACCGATGTTAATGTAGAGTTCATAGTTTCGAGGTCGCTGAGATGATTAGGCGTAAAGCTATCAGCTATTTTCTGTTAGTGGTTTCTTCATATACGTCTACCAAGTTAACGAACCTTGACTTATCCGCGTACAGTAGTTGGTTAGTGTGTCCTCGATGACTATTTTTACTTTTTCCATGATCATCCCATTCCGTACAGTATTTTTTTATGTTTTGAAAAAGCTTAATTTTATCAATTCGTTAAACAACAATGTTTCTTTTTTTCTAACCATGTTTCTTAGTATTATCCTCTTCATTCTAACTAATTTAAATATTTTCAATAATTCAGAATTTTGACTAAACAATGTTACAATGATCAAGATTTGTATAAGAAAAGGAGCCTTCATTTCTAATCATTCTCATAAACGGAAGGGAAAACTTATAAAAAATTGAAATAACTTAGTAGACGTACAAAATCGATAGAAATAATGAACATCTACTATTAGTTGACTGTTAGAAGTATAGTAGATATAGTTCTCAACCCAAGTAGAGGATGCACTCTTTGCTTCATGAAAATAATAAACATTTTTGAAAAATAATTACAGAAAAGTAATTTGAAGACATTTACTGAGCGAACAAAGGTTACTGGTTAGTGTTGACGCTTCGTAATTGAGAGTCTCCCGGTTCAAATTTCGATACGAGGCATCCTGACTAGTGATTTTGCAGTACCACTGGGCGAATACCAGGATACCTTTAATACATAAGCTTTGGCAAATTTTCTTGAAATCTTTGTTCCTATGTTGTTAATGTTTCAGTGTGAAATGGCATTTTGCTGCATGCAAAATATTTTTAGTAAACAAAATATAGTAGATGAATGGTTAGTGTAAAGAACTCCAACTTGTATGGCTTAGGTTCAAATCCCGACTGTTTTTATTGATTTTTTCTTTTAGCTACGCTCATATGTTGCACTCCAGAAGTTCAATTTTGAATTAAATGTAGTCGCAGCTAGTTTAAACTGAAATTATTTTCAAAACTATTTGCTATTACATGTTTTTGTTTTACTTGCGATGTTTCAAATTTGATATTAGATCTTAGAACCCTAATGTAACTCATTTCCCTACGTCATATCATGATGAATGTTTTCACAACAACGATAGTCGGGCGGTAATACAGAATTTCATTGTTACTGCAGGGCCGGATCTTGAAGCCTGCGAACTACGCGTTCGCAGAAGGCGCCAGGTGAACAGGGAGCCAAATTAGAAAAATGAATTTTGTTTTAAATGTAAAAATTTATTTAAAAAAAATGTTATGATGAAAAATTTTCCTCATATAGCTTCAAATAAATATTGTACAGACTGAGATACAGATAAAATACATCAAAAGGACAATAAAGTCGAATCTTTGCGTGGTTGGCTGTAAAACACCCTTTACAAATGAAATGGACTCGTACATCAATTGATGCCAATACCACACGCACAAGTGATGCTAGTTTGAGGAAAATTCCCACGGCACAGGATAGACCTTTTTAAAGAGGGAAAAGGGATATTTTACGAATATGAGATAAAATGAAGGTAAATTTAGCTTTCCAATAGATGTTGTATTAAGCACTATGACCGTAGAGCTAAAGACAGTGGTATTCTTTCCACAATCCCACCATATGCACAAAATACAAATATAACAGACTCTTCATTCCTTCCTCAACAATCCTTCCGACACCTTGCTAGAGAATATCATTGCCAAATATGTCTTTAAAATCCGAATGGATCAACAAACGAAAGGAATTCAACCGCAAGTATTGTTTATGGATTGGGTGACATTATCACAGTAGAAAGAAATGTCTCCAAGGGTGCTCCTCCATCTTGTCTTAAACAGTGTCTTCTCATAGTACTTTGGTTTAATGACCTCAGTTAAGGGTTGAGAAAGATCACCGTAAATGAAATTCACATTATCAAAGTTGAAGCAAGCATGGGCGCCCAAAAGGGGACGAGGGGGCCGGGCCCCACCTGGCTTACGACAAGTATAATATATAATTTCTTAAGATTTTCTTAATACAAATAAAAATACCAAACGTAATATACCAACCAGGAAGATGACCCCTCTAAAAAATTCTTCGGGCCCCCATGCAAGCAAGTAGGCTTTTCCTGTCCATTCGCCCAGGGAGTAGAGCGAATACTAAGAAAAGACGGGCGGTACAAATGGATTTTTTAAAAATCATTTCTGAGGGAAATTTTAACTTAAGTTCCTAATGGCTCAAATCGCTGTCCACTGCTTAATGCTCACTTTGTTTAATATCTATTAATTCATTTGTCGTTCGTCAAGATTTTCATTTCTATCCTAAGTCTTTTCGTTTTTGTTTTATTTTTTAAATTTATAATGATGTGTGCTTTCACTTTTTAATAGTACTTTGTTTTTCATGTAATAATAATGAGCAACGATATAAAACCAAGTGAGCATTTTATCGGAAAAGAAAGCTACAAAACATGAAAGAAGATAAGAGGCAACCGAAGGCTCTAAAAGGTTTCTTTCGCATTCTGGACAAAATCATACAAATGTTGAGGTGGGGAGTTGTCAATACCAGTCACTGTTAACGAAGCATTTGCAGGTCGACATTCTTTTGAAACTGTAAGGTTATTTTACCTGATTGCAGTAATTTAATTGTTGAATTAAAATGGGACGATACGGTCATTTCTGTTACGGGTCTGAATTAAATTTCATGTATTTCAAAATATGTTTGAATACAATTAGTTTTCACGTGGCATATAAGTATATAACTTGAAAGGATATAATCGAAAGCGATGAAAGGTCATTTGGATGACAAGTAGTTTTTTTTTCAGTACTCTCACTTTCAATCACAGCAGCATATACAGATGTTTGTTTTATTATAACAGTATAACAATAATTATTAATCCATTCTCTGTTATTAAATTTAGATGGAGCGATATTTTAAATTAGTAATAATTCTAATGCAAAGTAGAGTTTTGATTATTAGTTACTTGTGTTCAGGGATGCACCGACATAGGTGCTAGGGATGCGCACGAGACGAATCGAGACAGGATTTTCCAGACAAAATTCGAGTCGAGACACGGTTCTTCCAATAGAGAAATATACATTTTTCGAGTCGAGACATCACTTTTACAACACATTTTCGAGACGAGACAGCTATACATCTTGCCTCGTGGGCATCCCTAATAGGTGCAGTGTTCTTTTCAGAAAAAAATCTTTCGGGGGGTTACACTTAGTATTCAGAGGGCCACTGCTGCTACTCTTTTATTTATTATTATATTACAGACGTATTATTTTGATCTCCTCCCGGGGGAAAGTGGCCCCCTAAAAATATGTGTGGACGAAACACTGCACAGGTAGTCTGAGAGTCTAGATCCTTCAATTAGCACAATTTCAGGGGCAGATACACAAAATTCTTTGCATTTGTAGGCTATTCCGAAAAATCTTCGAACCCGAAAGAAAAATCTTGGGTGCATCTTTGCCTGTGTTTACATTGTGTTACTGCCTGATTTCGTACGTTTATGTTAGAAAGAAACATGAAAGAATTGAATTGTTCTATAGTCCTAAAGGGCCCTGAAAAGAATTTTTGCGAAGGAACCTGATTTTAAAGTGCTGCCACTGGATCGAGGACAAATTAAATATCAATTAAGACACACACTCTTGTCATTTGTTGTGTATTGAACTAGTTTAACTAAAATTAATAAAGAATTATTTGAAATCAAGAATATCTCAAGAACGATTAAATGGACTAGCTTTGATGGCCATTGAAAATTACATTCTGAATGAAATTGATATTGATGCAATAATAAGAGATTTTGCCAAATTGAAAGCCAGGAAAGTGTCTTTATAACATGAACTTTACAGTAACAAAGAAAACGAGAAATTAAGCTAACTACCATATTTGTATCACTGGAAAACACTATTTAAATATGCTTTTAATGAAGTGTAAGAGCACATCTCTTTGTCAAAATCAAACCTGTGATAATGTTAAACTTAAAGCTCATTAGTTTTATTCTATTTCGACTTTTATGTTTCAACTGGATTTGTCAAAATACATCTTAGGTATACATTTTAGTTGTTTCCTGTGCTTATTTAATAAAAAAATATATAAATTATTAAAACTGGAACTTTGGTCATGATTCATCCACAGTTAATTAGGTTTAAGTTCGCCATTTTCCTTTAATACTCACAGGAAGACTGAATTATTATATATTGAAGAAATTTGTAATTGTAACAATTATCTGAAGAATTTTTGTCCATTACAGCATTCTATTCTTTTATTATCATTTAGGCGGGGGCGACTAAATATTGTTTATTTACACTTACAAAATGTCTACAACCGATCCTGTTACTGTTCTATATATATATATATATATATATATATATATATATATATATATATATATATAGAGAGAGAGAGAGAGAGAGAGAGAGAGAGAGAGAGAGAAAGTTTTGATTCAGAGAAAAGTACAGTTGAACGTACGATGCAACATGGGCTCCTGGAGGGATTTCAAACGAATTTAGTATACGTATACATTACCATCTGAACAATTTAACCCTAAAAATGCTTTCGATCACTGAAATAAATTTCTGCCTACGCTCCTGTAAAGCAGTAAGAATTTTAGGGACTGATCATTGGGTAATGCCTCCCTGGAGCAACGACAGTTCCTCAGAAATCATACCTCTGATAGGTCCGGATGTGACACCAGTATTTGTGTATTACCACTCCTCACTCTAAGTGTATTGAAACTTAAGTCAAAGGAACTGTTCTGAAATCTTCACCGGTTCTCTCGTCTGAAACCGCATGCGAATGGGGCCAACCTTGGTCATATACCACATCTGGAATATTACCGTTTATGTCAGAGATTCCGAAAAATATATATTCGACACAAATAAAGGATGTTTTCGATTTTATTTTATTTTATTTATTTATTTATTTGCCTGTCACCCTCCCACTCTGACCTCCATGCCAACCAAGGCTTAACTTGAACTTAAGCAACATCGACAGCGTCACTATTCATCTGCGACCACGAAAACTAATACCATAACAATTTCGATATTAATATTGTTCATATTGAGTACTTTTACATGCCACTTGCCCCCTTATTACGGATGGCTTCAGTGTCTCGCCCCCACAACTATGGAGCAATTTCAACAAACTTACGTATAGCTATAAACCACCATCTGTAAAATGTGATATACTTATAGATAGCCTATACTTATTTTATCGAATTGTTATCGATTACCAGGGTTGAAAAAAGACATGATTTTTTTTAAAAAAGAACGTTTTTTATATTTAAAACATGTTTTTTTTTGTTTAAAACGTTTTTAACGTTTAAAACAAAGTACTTTTGTTTTAAACAAAAAAACATGTTTAAAATGTTTATTTTGTTTAAAACAATAATCTAAATAGGCATATATATTACATTTTTACACTCTTAGGTATTGCTTGCCATCTCTATTCAATCGCTAGATCAAATTTCGGGAACTTCCCTAATCTCGATCCGCCCAAATGTTCAATTCCAGAGAAAGAATTCAGGAATTTCCCGAACTCCGTTCACAAAATATATAGTTTAGTTTCTTTGTGTTACGTTCTATCAGAGCTTTAAATTTCAATGGCTCAGTCTTAAACCTCAAATGAAGATGGTTTTTGTACCAATTTATTCCTGAAAGATGCAGCTTTGCTGATGTGCATTTTATGTATGAGGGAGGAGGGTAAATATCGTTTTTTTTTCTTGTTTTTTCAACAGTTTTTTGGGGGCCATTCCCCCTCTTGGGGGATAGATTCATAAAAATTGTTACGTGAAGCAATGAAGTAGGCCACTACATGGTAATATCATGTATTTGTACTTTTTGCTTATATGGGGTAGCTGGAAGGGGGCAAAGTTAGCCAATTTTTGGAGTTCTTTGACGTAAATTACATTTATTTTTACAACAAACATCAATAGCTCAGTCCTTAATTAAGCTAGAAAGATGATTTGGTACCAAAGTATTTTTAAGGGATGAAGCTTTCCGTCAGTTGCATTTTATGTATATAGGGTATACGCATGTACGGCCGAGAGAGGGAGAATGAAGTTTTTTTTTTCTAAGTTTTCATCAATTTTTTTTCCATCAGGTTTTGGCGGGTATTTCTCCCCCCTTACATCCCTAAAAATTGGTATGTGAAGCAATGAAGTAGTCCCCTACATGACAGTAACTTGTATGTGTACTTGTTTATATATCCCTTGTTTATATATTTAAATCCCTGTACCAATATGGGGACCGTCATAAAAGGTATCCTTTTTGCAACCGGTAGAACGGCTGAAGTATAGAATTATTTTTTGGATATATCGTCTCTAGACATTGAGGATGGCACCGTAGTCAACTTGTTTTCTTCAAAATTGATGTATTTCTGCCTGTTCCCAAACTGGCGTTCTTCTGGAGACAATTCGCTCAAGTACCTCTTCGGAGCCCAGTATAGATGCTTTTTTGCGTACAGTTTCAGGCAATTTCTGCACCCATTCAAGCAGAAGTACCAACGTTTGCTTGGGCGTCCAATTAGCCTTACAATGAAGCGGACTTCCGGCGAAGCTGTGTATAGATGTTTTACGCACCTCTAGTTATAGTAACAGATATGTATGTATTGATCTGATGGAGTGACGAGCTCTTTATTCTGTTCGTTCAGCTTTTTACTATATACAAGGAGTATCAGACCACCCGTCCCAGGCACTTTTCTCGCCTCGTAGTACACGTAGACACTTCAAACAAAAAATGAACTACCAAATCGTATGTGAAGAATCAAATAGTGGTGCTTCCGCATCCAGTGGAGTAATGGGAATACTTCCACGGGGGATCAACTTAAAAAATTTTAAATGTAATACTTCCACGGGGGATCAACTTTAAAAAAATATACGGAAAGTGATATCAGTGATTTCTTTGGAAGTATTGAAAAACAAGCAATTTTGCAGGAAACAGTTTTCGTTAAATTCTACGGTTTGGCATCTATGTGTGTTATTTGTTGTTTAATTGCTATCAGACCATCCGTCCCACGCATTTTTCTCAGTTCGTACTTCGTAGTGCAGGTAGAAACTTCAAACAAACAAACAAAAAAATGAATGACCAAGTCGTATATGAAGAATCAAACTGTGATTCTTTCATATTTAGTGGCGTAGCGAGAATACTTCCGCGGGGGATCAACTCCAAAGTTTCAAATGGAGAGTGGTACCAATTTCGATTTATTTGGAAGTATTATTGAAAAAAAAACACTTTTACAGGAACATTTGTCGTTAAACTCTACGGTTTGGCATCTATGTATGTATTATTTGCTGTTGAATTGCAACTAAGAATAACAGTTTTAGTTGGTAATGACTCCAAAAGAACATCAGATAGCACATGTTCTATTAAATAGTTGTTGAAAACTCTTTACAGCATTCAGTATCAAACGTTAGGGCATATCTCGTTTACTTATCAACAAACGAAAACAATATTACAGGACAGTACTAGTTCAAATTTCGGTATCTGAACCAATTTAAAACAGAAAAACAGAGAAAAACACTCTTTGGTTTTAAACTACGTATGAAACAAATTTGGATGTAAAGACCAACAACAACCTCCCTCCCAAAAGAAATCAAACTTACGAAATCACTGCCACTCTCTTAGTCTTCTTAACTTATGTAAACATTTTAATAAATCACTTTTCGGAACTCATTGCACAGACAATTGTTCAAGAATAGTACAAATAAACAAACTGAAGATAAGAAATAAAATAACATGAACTGCAAGTTCTGAACATTCTCGCCAAAATATCGTACTTCCTCCCCCCCAAAAAAAAATAAAAGTAACAATAAATGTTCAAAGGATCGTCCAGCACGTGCGATGCGCATTCGAATGCGCACCGGGACACTGTAGATTGCTCTTAACACTTCATTTCATCTTAGTCCATGGCAAACATTATAGATCTTGTTCATTATGTCTTCACTTGTAGTAGGACGCTCTTGCTAAACCAGCTCCTTGACTCATCCCCAAAAGAAAAATCGAGAGGAGTCAGGTCCGGATAACGAGCTGACCAGGAAACGGCCTCCTCTTCCGATCAACCTGTTCGGAAATAAATGAGCAACAGTTTGTCCTGCAACTCTTGCAAAACGAGCAGAGTAACCGTTTTGTAATCACATTATTTCACGAGTTGCTAATGAGACCTCTTCCAAGAGCTCACAAAGAACATCTGACAAAAAGTTAGCGTATCCTACTTCTGTTAAAGTACCTTCGAAGAAATAAGGACCAATTTGGCCTCCCACTATACCACACCAGACATTTAGACTCCAGATATGTTGATTGTCAACTTCACGTACCCAGTGAGCATTCTCGCTGGACTAATAGTGAGCGTTGTGTACGTTGACCTACATTAATCTTGAAGGTCGCCTCATCCGTACACAGAATGTTCTGGTGAAACATGAGTTCCTGGCGCTCACCCATTCACAAAACTCCAGATGGTTATGGAAATCTTGTTCTCGGAGTTTTTGGTGCAGACGAACATGATAAGGATTTAACGCGTTATTGTGCGGAATCCTCATAGCAGCATCCCTAGCTAATCGTCCTGTTGAGATTTGGGGAACCATATGGACTGCATCAAGGATGTTGGGAGACCGTTTATCCTGAACATGGCGCCTGTTCTGCAGGCGTTTGTTGTGGTGAGGATGAACGTGCCCAATCCTTTGCACACAAAGTGCCGATCAGATACTCGTGGACGTTTGCGGACAGATAGTCACTGTCTGTGAATATCTGAGGGTTCACTGAATATATTCTGGTGAAGCCAAATCGGTTGAGAACTACGTCCATGTGACATACCTTTTGGTATGCCTCTGAAACACGATGCGCTACACCGTATTCGGATATCTTTACTCCAGCATTCTTGCGCATCCACAGTGAACAAGCATCATTGTATGCGTCTTGAAATGGTTTCATAAAACACCTATCAGTGAGTTGAGTCTTGTGAGTGATATGTGGAGGAGTACTGAGCAGTGAATCCTGTGATCCCTCGCATATTTAATCACTTTCAGTTCTTTATGGCTGCCATGTCCATCAACATTTAGCAGAACTGGGATTGATTGGAAGGATGACATAATTTCACAAAGTGTTGCAACGAAGTTAAAAAGAAAATATCACTCGTTATCCAATCAGTACTTTGTTCTACAGCAATACTCTCACGTGGAGCATCAACAAACAGTCCCGCACTCATTCTCTGGCGCGGAAATACGACTATGAAGAAAGGTAGTACAAACTGACCAGTAGCACTCACTACTGGTCCATCTCTGGTGCAGATATTATATCCTTTGGGGACTTTCCTTGGAAAATAAAGCATCATAGTCCAAGTCTTCAAAAGTGTGAAGGCTGATTGAGATTCAGACATCACTTCAACAAACCGGAAACAAGATACAGTAATCACAAGAATTTTCATTGAATTTGCGTAGGGAGGACAACACAATTCAAATTTCGTACTCATCAAGATTACTCGAGGAAAGTATAAATAAGTCATGAGAGCTGTCAACGGAACAACTCTCTTCTTCTTCGGTTGGGGTAAAATAGGACTAGTTTATCAAGTTGAATGGGAATGTTCAACTTTCTAAATTAAAACATTCTGATTTCCTCAGCGATGATACTAATGTATATTAAGTAAGCAAAGCTTGTAACATGTAAAATGTCACAAACATTATCACAAAGACATACTGGAAGTGAAAATATGAGTATTGATAAATTACTTTCTTATTGGAAAAAGTTTCTTTAATTTACGCACAGTATGAAAGATTATAAGTTACTTTGAATAAAAACGTCAGTAATAGAACTTAATTACTTGACCAATAATTATGTAGTAATGTTTGCACTAAATTATTTTGAGAACCAACTTAACATCATTTACTTCAATTATTTTAACCCCAGCCAAAAACAAAGAATAATTAAGGAGGAAAATAAGTGATTGAACAACGAGGAAGAATTGTACCTAAACACATGAAATTACTCGTACTTTTATAGAAGCTCGAAAGTAGTTGACTGTACCGGTAAATATATCAGCACAATAATCCTGTCTTTACCCAACAATGAAAAATTAAAATTACCCTTACCAATTTCAACCTAAAGATTACAAATGTTCAGAAAAGGAAGTTCATATCTCATTTAAGGGCTTGATTGTGCCGACGTTTTAAAGTTATTTGCCTTTCTCATTGTTAAACCATGCCATACACCATGAATGAGCTCTGTATTCCGTTTTGTAGGCACTCCGTTCGAACTTTTTACATGTCAACATAGTTTTTTTTTTTAAATACCGTGAACCAGAGCCGTAACTAGAGATTTCGGCGCCCGGGGTGAAGTAGAATTCGGCACCCAGTACAGACACCTTACCAAGCTTTCTTTTTCTTTTTTCTTTTTTTTAACATAAGAAAAGCAGCTTTTGTTATTATGCTACACTGAATTTTTATTAAGCTGCTTAAAAGAACATTACAACAGCCAAAAGCGATCATTATGTATTCTTTTGCAAATAAGAGCTGCTTTCAAGAGATTTTTTTTGGAATTTTTGTTAAACTTGACAAAACTCCCTTTGGTTTTATACAAATCCACTTGGAGAACAGTTATGGAAACTTACAGTACAACTATTTGCAATATTTCATAGTATCGATAAGAAATGAAATTTCAGTATATTAGAAACTATACGCTTTTAAAATGTTCGAAATGAACTATAGCATTAATTTCCAGTAATAATTGTAAACATTTGTAATTTTATTCTCTAGGTAAATAGGATTTTAATTTCAATTCTTTTACGGTAAAAATATTTTGTGAAATGTAATGGAAATTTAGAAGGACCCTTCTTTGCGAATTTCTCAATATTGATCTATGGAGCTAAAGAATATGTTTAATGCTGTATTTCAAATCCAAAATACAGTTCGCTATAACATTTTGAAATAATAGTAATTACTTAATCTCTTAATGAATAGAAGTTCTGAATTTAAGGTTGCTTATTATTAATTAACATTTTAAAAATACACTAACACACATATATATTATATATGTGTATACGTTTGGTATGTATGCTGATAGAAAAACCACAAAACTAGATAAGTATGCACAAAAGAAAATATCCTGGCGATACAAGTAGTTGATGCAGAAATGATTCCAACAAATTCCTTCAAATTGGAAGCATTTCATAGGCTATAGCCTATCAAAGGAATAAAAAAATACACTGGTAGTGATCAGTCTTTGAAAAAGAGGAAATCCCCTAACTCCTTTTTCACAACTTCTTGAAGTTCGAAAGTGTTATTATTCCTCTTCTTTACTTACACTTTTAATATTCCCGCGCAAACAGCAACTTGCATGTCCTCTCGTGTCTCTTCACTCCTTTCATTTTCGCATCTTCATTATCTCAGAAATATTAATCCCATTGGGTAGAAAAGCATGTTTAAGTAAGCAAACTCATCATCATCAACGCATTTCAGACTCAGTCTTTGACTGTTTCTGATTTTGAAAACGCTCTTGAGTACATTATAAATCATTACTTATCACCTTATATATATCACACAGTCATTAAAAATCATATACAGCAATTACTTTCTTTAAGTACTAACATGTAACACTTCACAAGTGCAACACTCCGATTTTGATCAATTTGGCAAGTAGATATTACACATGAAATAAATGAATACGTATTTTCTTTTTACGAAAAAACAGTTTTAAGGTGCAAAAGCCCCAACCCAAAATTTTGAAAGTTGGCGCTCGAAAGGCAAGAAGAAGTGGACCGAAGTAAATGAAATTATGCATATATACCGTAGAATTAAAACGAAGGAACACGTATTTGGTATTTTTAAAAAAACAGGTGGGCGGGGAACAGACCTTTCCAAACCTTTGATTACGAAATATCAAAAGTGCGAATAAGTATATATTAGAAGTGCCTAAAGGATAAGGAGAATTACTACTAGACTTTGTGTAGGGACAATAGGCAAAAAATAAGTGAACACATGTTTTTAGTTTCTGCGGGAAAATAGTGTTGGGGCCAAGGCCCCTCCGAAGAAAGTAAATATTACAGTAGAAGCGCAAGGAGGAGTGGACCGAAGCGAATGAAATTGTGTGTAGATATTGTATATGTAAAATAGAGCAATTCGTGTTTCCCAAGTGTCCCGTACTGATTTGCTTAAAATTTGCACATCAACAGTCGGGACCGGATCTACGAAATACTGCTCCCGGGGCAAAGAAGTTTTTCTGGCGCCCCCTTCCTCCCAAGTCTAAATACTTTATGTTAGGAATTTGGAACAAATATTGTGTTAAAGTACATATATTTTAAAAAGTTAAAATTATTGGCATCTTTCTCCCTTTTATAACTTTTACCTAAATGTGTGTACACATACGAGCTTCAAACCAATTAGAAGGCGTAGGGTACGAAGTTAAAAAGTGAGAAGCATTAAGTCATTTTATCGTTTAATCGAAACACAAACCGATACATTATGCAATGTTTACGTTTTATTTATATTAAATATTTATGATATTTATTAAAACTTAAATTCTGAAACCGGTTTCTTTGTTGAAGCTCATTTATTTCGAAAATAAAATACTCTGTTATACTGAAAACAAAATTCTCAAGATTTTCCTTGTAAGAAATCCATAGTTGTCGAAGATGCAACTTTGTTACATATATGTATTGGGACCTATTGTGAAATGTCCTTCAGATTTTAACGCAAAGTAATATTAGCGTTGTAATAGAAAAAAAACACAAAATAAATACATAACAATTTAAACAAGCTATAAAGGTAACCAAGAACGTTCTGTCGCTTTTCATGGAGGTCGGTGTTCATTTGGCTCTCACATCACGAGTTGAATGCGAATGGAAATAAGATGAAGTTCAGATGTTGGTGTGGATATATCCAATATACTACCTGGTTGTGGCAGTTCAGTTACACCGTGAACTTGCGTAAGGACAAAGTGAACATGGGACCTCCACGGACCGTCATAAGGGGGTGTATTCTGTACGAGTTCAAACTGGGATCAAACGCCGCTGCAATGGGACAGAAGATATGCCAGGCCTTTGGTGAAGGTGTCATGACTGCGCAGACAGTGCAGTGGTGGTTTAACAGGTTTAAGGACGGTGACGAAACACTCGAAGACGCAGTACTTGGCGGAAGAACAACACATGTACAAATGAAGATCTTCAGGCAGCAATTGGGCTGAACAGTAGCCACGCATGTGAGGAACTGGGACTACAATTCCGTGTGAGTGGAGAAACCATTCGAAAGCACCTCCATCAACTTGCAAAACAATACAAGTTGCTTCGATATGTCCCACATGATTTGACTTCGGGCCAGATGGCAACGTGAACAGACACCTGTGTTTCTTTGCTGTCTCGTTTGAGGAAAGGAGCCATTCCTGAATAGGGTGTTCTAAGGTGATGAGAAGTGGGTCCTGTACGAAGCTCCACGGCGCCGTCATCGTTGGTTAGCATCCCATGAACCGGTTCCAAAACAGCCGAAACCAGCACTACACCAGAAGTAGCTCCTCCTGTGTGTTTGATGGACTGCTCGCAGCATCGTGCATCGGGAACTGCTACCAGCTGGTCAGAGCATTAATGCAACTGTGAACTGTCAGCAGTTTGGAGACAGCACTTCTGAATCACAAAGGGGTCCTCCTTTTACAGGACAACGCTAAGCCCCACGTGGCTAGGATTACCCAGAACACCATTCTACGCCTTGGATGTGAAACACTATTGCATTCGCCGTACTTTCCGGACACTGCACCGTCTAATTATCACCTGTTCCATTCCTTGGACGCCTTAGAGAACGCCAGTGCAAATCCCTAGTAGAGGTGCATTTTGATACCTTCTTGACACCTTCTTCGCTTCACGGTAGACCTTGGTGAACCGTGATGGAATTCATGGCCTTCCAGTACGTTGGCAGAAGGTCATCGATGCTGATGAAGACTATTTTTGATCTTCCAGGTACATCTTAGGTGACATATTGATGTTCGAATGTGGTGGGTGAAAAAGCGACAAAACTTTCTTCGTTACCTTTATATTTAGAAACATTTTTCTATGAATACGGGCCCTTAACTTGATAATCTGTAGCTTTCTCTTCTTCTGTTGGCTCAGGAAATTCTTCATTGATTTACTTTATGATTCCTCTTGTGTATGTATATTGGTTTTTCAGTTGTATTCTTGGCTTCACTTTATGTGCGAGCCTTCTACCTTAGTGTAGATAAGTATGTAACTCAAAATCCACTTTTCTCAAGTGATATTGACTTTTCTCATGTGTATATTGGATTTTCACTTGTCTATATTACCTTTTTCTCGCATGTGTATATTGGCTTCATTCTATATGTGGGCCTTTCATCTGTGTGTAAATAATTCTTCTAGTAATATGGTAAGGTTAAGGTAGGTTAACGTTTCACATCCATTTATATTTAACAATAAGTATAGAGAACAAATACTTTTATTTGTGGTATCTATTAATGACGGTATTCTATATAATTCCCTTCTCGTTTTGTAACATGCGCTCACAAAAATAGTTTTTTGACTTTCCTTTGTGCTAAGTCTTCAATGTTTTTTTCATAAGATGTTGATTTAGAAACCTTGCTCTCCATAACTAATGATGCCAAATCTGAGAGCCTTTCTTGTCCCGTGGATGAATGAAAGTATGTTTTAATGAGTTTTAGTTTGCTGAAACTTCTTTCACAAATTGCCACACTGCATGGAAGGATAAGATAATTCTAAGAGCCACTGAGACGTTTGGACAGACACTTTGAAGGCCATTTTCCGTAATCATGTCGAGTATATTCCTTGGGGTGGACTTCTTGAGGTCCAGCAAGAATACAACAGCCTGGTCATTAACACTAGAACGGCGGTGTTTTTGATACTCTCTAGAACGGCGGGAGTGGGTCAAAAATGACCCATTCCATTTTTATTAAATATTTGTATTCTAAACTACTAATATTTATTGCATAATAAAACGGGACTTTCATTCGATAAAACAAAAAAACTTCTTCAAACTCTAGCTTAGTATTTATTGATAAATGTGTTTTTTTGCCAATAATACAAATTTAAGAAACGCTATTTTTTTATGAATATAATATTATTACAATGATATTATTGAATGTATTATATACAATGTCAATTTAGTATATAGTAATGTTATATATCATTCTAATTCCTAGATAGTTATTCTTAGATAGTTTGGTCAAGTGCATGACCTATTTGAACTAAACTAGCCTAATCTACACACATCTAAACTTGCCGTCTTACACAGAACAAAGTTCAGTCACTCCTCTACAAGGAGAAGGGTCATACAAAAACATTGTTCACAAATAAAAACGTGACGTATTACACAAAAAATATTTTACTAATATGGTTGTAATACGCATCTATGCATTTCTATAACTTTCCTCTCCCTATTTAGAATTTGTGGAAACACATAACCTGACATAACCTAAAATAGCATACACAGTCGTAAACTTGCAGTAGTTCAAACCAGAAAAGGTCAGTATAGAGTGGTTGTTTTATAAATAAGATTTGCTAGGTTCTAATCATGAAAGCTCTGACATGAAAAGAATGGTTAACTACCAGTTCTTTCGAACAACTCCTTTAGAGATTCTACTTCTTTGGTTGAAATATAATTTATACAAACGTAAGAGAAAGTAAGTTGTCTCCCATTTAGACCTCTAAACTTTTTGGTTTCGGAGCTTTGAAATTTCTGGTTACGCCACAGGCTAGTAGTCAAAGGATTCTTGGCAGCGCCGGAAACTGAACTCGGGATCCCTCAATCCGTACTCAGCCACGTTCACCACTATAGCAGCGAGGCGGTCATATAGTGGCGATCACAGTGAGAGCTTCGGATTTCTTCTCCCAACCCGTCTGGTATATAGGAACCTTGTCCCAACCCGTCTGGTCAGCGTGGGAGCAGTAGACCAAGTCCTCCCTCCAGGGAAAGGCCTCATCCAATAGTGGATCGAATATGGCTGTAGTTTATTTATTATTATTTATTTGTGCTATAAACGTCTTCTCATAAACATTTCAACATAGTGACACCAACACAAAAACACACTACCTATATATTTTCACAATAGCATGCAAATTGTTTGCAAATTTTTTGTTAAAATGATTGAAATTATTATGAATATTTTGTTTCGATGTAAGACATATAATTTGTGTTTAATAATAATAATAATAATAATAATAATAATAATAATAATAATAATAATAATAATAATAATAATAATAATAGTCTCACCTATTTTACGACGCTTATTTGCAGAAGTATGGTTTTATGTGCTTATCTCTTCCTCTTTCAATATTTCATCCGAATCATTATATTCTTTGTTATTGGGCAGGTATTCTTCATCTGAAGAAATACCAAGGCATTCAGCGTCAGACTCGGCCTCACTTATGCCATTGAAATTTGCAAGTTTTTCATCCAGTGTCATCAGTTTCTTGCTCATAATGAGTGTTTGAAATAGCACATCAGTCCGAAAATAATGAGATTCTCCTAATCAACAGACTTTCTAAAGTATTACTAACTCCAACTGAACTGACAAAATTACTGAGGAGCTGGTCTTGAACACGAGGTGGAATGGGAGAGCATTAGGAGAAAGAACGGTCGCAAGATAAAGACGCTAGCCAGCAGTGTTGCTACAATGCAACAAAATATCACTAACAAAAGAGTTGGGTCAAAATTGACCCACGCCGCCGTTCTAGTATAATTGTTTGTTATTTCAAAAGGCAAAGTGTGAATAAGAGTGATACTTAGTACAAATATTTCTTCAAGAGAACGAGTAAAAGTCACAAAAATTCGATCCAATTCGTAAGAAAATAGAAAAGTTGTTAAAACGTAAAGTTTGAAATGGGTCAAAAATGACCCAGCCGCCGTTCTAGTGTTAAGACATTCAAGTTCTACACATAATTCTACAACATTCAAATCGTCTTGGTATTTCAAAGCGATATCCGCGCACGATTTTTTCAGGTCCTCCGAAGAAATTTTACACAATGATCTTTCTCTGAGGAAGCTGAAGTTCTTCCCGTAAAAGGTCAAGAAGTCTGAAGAAAGATTGTCTAAGGCGATCCTCTTCAGTAAAACGTCTTGTTTTATCCTTTCCTGACATTCTCTTCTTCAAGATACACTTTTCTCTGAACTGATCTTCTACATCGATCAAATTAACAGTAACCTTCGCTTCCGACAGCCATCTGTCAAATCCATAATTCTAAACCTGGAGATTGTGTTCAAAAGATCAGATAACCAATCAAGAAATCTTTGCAAAGTCAAATTCTCATTCTCAGTGTTTCTTCCCAGACATGTTTCTAGGTGGGCACTACCCACCGGAGCTTTCAGAATGCCCTTCCGGAGGAGAACAAAATAATACGTCTATAATTGAGCTGAGCGAAGCGAAGCTCTTATACTCGGGTTAGCCGTTTGGTTGTCCGCGAACTCCTCCTAGACCGTTTGGCCGATCTCAACCAAACTTAGCACGCTGATAGAGTATGTCGTGCTGAGTGACAATATAGGTCGAGATCAAAAACCCGATGTACCATCGAGGAATAATCACCGAAAAACGCTTCCTGATTACGTAGTTTAAGCTCGCTCAGCTCATTTCATTGCAATCGGGTATATCCATTGCATTCCTAGTAATAAATAGAATACTACCGTGTGAAAATAATATGTGCCCCTTCGAATACTAAGTGTGCCCCAAGGAACATTTTTTTCTAAAAGAAACACAGCTTATTCTGTATTTCTTTGTTATCTCCATTTATTTCATGCAAAACCGAGTCCCAAAATACTAAATTAATTACAAATTTCAGATCTTTGATTGATTTCATTAAGTTTTTGGCAACTGATTTGACTTTTAAATTAGAGGAAGTGGCTATAGTTTCATCAAATAGTGCGAGAACACTTTTCAGCTCAGATTTCCTCCCACTTTTTTCATTCCACCAACAATCCCATCATCGTTTATACGGCTTTCCAAACTTGCCATCATCAATCTTGCCTCGAATTGACGCCCCCTACATGCTCTCAACAAACTGCGCCCCGGGACAAATGCCCCGCATTCCTCCCCCCCCCCCCCGTAGATCCGGCCCTGTCAAAGTAAACAGCAAACAAATCGACACGTTTATATTTATGGGAAAAACACTGTAAGGGTTAAAGGCGCACCCCAAAATACTATAAAATACGCTATGCGTAGAAGAAACTAGTATGAAAATAGTGAAAGTTTACCAATAGATAGATGCCCTAAAAGTAGGAATCAATACAGTGCATTTCGAGTGTTTCGCGTTTCTGCCCTCAAAGGTTCAAGTTCAAAGACCGAAGTTAGCGCCCCCTAGCTACTTGCGAAACACGTATTGTCTTATTTTACATATACAAGTTCTATGTATAATTTCATTCGCTTCAGTCCACTCCTTCCTGCACTTCTGCGTTATTATGTACTTTTTTAGGAGAGGACCTTGGCATCCACGCAGTTTTTCCGCACAAACTACAAAACACGGGTTAGCTTATTTTTGTGTATTGTTTCTTAACACACTTTCGTTGCGATTCTCTATGTAATTTAGGCACTTCGAAAGTGTACGCATTAGCACTTTTCATATTTCGTAATCAAATATTTGGAAGGGTTTTTGCCCCACCCATTTATTTCTTTGTTTCAGGAAAATACGAAACAAGTATCCCCTCATTTTACATCTACTAGGTACAATATCTGTGCACAATTTCATTCATTTCGGTCCACTTCATACTGCGTTCGGGCGTCAACTTTCGAAATATTGGGTAGGGGATTTTGTCCCCAATAATTGTTTCTCCGCATAAAATTTTAAAAAACACGTATTCGTGTATTTTATGTGTAGTATCTAACTGCCAAATTTTATCAAAATAGGAATGTTACAGTTAGAAACTGTTACATAAAAGTAAAAACTTGTTGCAACTGTGAGTGAAATGCTTGTGTTGAGAGCCGAGCGAGCAAGAAAATTTTTATCAACTTTATTGCTTTGGAAACCGACAACAACATTGATTTAATAGGGCTTCAATACTTTTTAAATCATTTCTAGCACTTTTTCTCTCTTTTTGCTCTTTCGGCGCTTTCTAGCCATCAGCGCCCGGGACGACTGCCCCGCGCGTCTTCTTCTAGCTACTGCTCTGCGGGTAACAGATCCGAGATTTAAGGAAACTAGTATAAAACGATTGACAATTTTCTTATAAATGGATATAAAACATTTTTAAACTTCTGGCAGTAACTTTCGGCTTTTATTATGTGAAAGTGGCCCAAAGACGCCTAACCCTGCTTGTAAAAGTATTTGACATCCCAAACGATTAATATATATGATAATAATTGAAACAACATATTATAATAATTATTTGTAGATAGTCACGTGTATTCTATGTACAAGCTAAAAAAACATTGTTACTTTTTCTTATCGTCTTGTATATTACTATATAGAATATTCTGTCAGTTTTTTCAGTTATTTTTTAATCATTGTTTGATTCCTTCATTCATGTCGTTTCTTCTAGCTTCCGAAACAGTGAGAAATCTTTCTGTCTGCAAACAGAACAAAGTGAATGAACAAGGCAATGGTGAGCACAGCTGCCAACTGCGAAATGAGAAGTTCCGGTGGTCCAACGCGCCTTGATGTATATAGAACTATACGCTCGACAAGCTATACGCTCGCGACTGTCGCGCACCTACCGATGAAACCCTGAACTGCAGTTATACAAAAAAAAGTTATCTCAGCACCGTTTGGACCACCAACGTCAATTTTCAAAGTTGATTTCTACGCACTAGTGGTGGTGAGAGGAGACCATCTAACACGGTTTTCCACTGGACGACCATATAGTGTCGCCTGATCGACCAGGTCGCCTGATGGAATGCAAATCGCCAATGTATGGTCGTTCCATCGGTATCAGGATAAATAATATATATATATATATATATATATATATATAATATTTCCTACACAAAACGAATTCATTACGCAATGGCAGCAATGGCCACCATTTCTTATATTATTGTCACAAGTATGTGGTCTACACATTAGCATCATTTTGTCAGCGTAGGGAGACTGCAAGGGTTGCCAGGGCCCCGCAAAGTCAATATTTTCATATTTTTAATGATTTTTTATGTCTGTTCTTTTTCTACGAATACAGCGGGAATTTCACGAATGTTACCTAGTTGGAATTTGTGGTCTATAAGCTTTCCAATGGTGTATAACTCATGACTCTGTGATAATTAGGGGGTCATCACAGCCCCGAACATGAGAGTCTACCGTTTTGTTAAAATCCCTGGCGGGTGTCTATAGTTAATTGTGTTGTTATGCCGTAGACACTAATCATTATTAGCTACCCATTTTGCAGATAGAGATGTATCTTGAAAACTGTTTAGTTAAAATGTCATTTTCTCCTGGTAGGCAAGTCACTGCTCTTTTCTATGAGTTGTATTTGTCAGAGTATTTCTTCTAACTTATGATGTGAGAACTGTTCATTATTATGGAAATGATAGTGATCAAAAAATACCCAAGTTTTGAATTTGTGAATTTGGATCCCATGCTGAATTGGAAGCCTCTCACCAGAGATGAAGTAGATCGTGAGCCGTGGGTCAGCAGGACGTGACCCACCGCAACCCACCATAAA
The DNA here is from genome assembly GCF_964235325.1 of Thermobia domestica. Lineage (NCBI taxonomy): Eukaryota > Metazoa > Arthropoda > Insecta > Zygentoma > Lepismatidae > Thermobia > Thermobia domestica. The sequence goes on from NC_137470.1 coordinate 145,057,236, forward strand.
CCAGCGACCCACCATAACCTACATACCCACTACGACCCACCGACACACTCTGCTTAGTGCATTGTATATAGTACCCTCTGAAGAGTGGTGAATTTGTCTACATTTTACTTTTAGGATCTCCATTTTCTTCTTCTTCTTCTTCTTCTTTTGCATTTGTTTCTATTTACTTACCTGATATGAGTATATCTAACAAGGACAAGGCAGACTTTGTTAAATGAACTTAGGGGCCATCTTTCGCGAGGTAGTAGTGCACATTTAAACTGGGAGAGCGCAATAGCCAGAAATAGCCTACAAAAAGCGTCTTAAAGTTTCGATTCACCGTGTATATGGTACGAGCCTAAAATTATCAAGTGGCGGTGTGGCAGAGTGTGGAGCATTCACGACTGCCGTGTAAAGAGTCCAGCGTTCGATTTCCGCTCGACTCAACTTGTTTTTGCTTTTTACCAATAAAGTAGTCATACTTGCCCCTTCGGAACTCAAACCCAGAACCTGACCGATCTCCTTGCCTCCTGAAGACTTTTCGACGACTGAGATCGACAATTAATTAGCTTTTACTATTCAGATACAAACCGCATATCTTTTAAAAATTATACAAGGTGTTAATATATAATAATAATAATAATAATAATAATAATAATAATAATAATAATGGCAAAACTTACTTAAAAGTAGAGATTTCGGGGAAAGGGTTCCGTACCTTCAAGACACATTAATGCAACTACCAAAAGTGAAACTAGGGCGTTCCACTGAAGTTTCATGAAGAAAGTATTCTACTATATGTTTTAAGGAAAATAATTGTAATAGAAATAACTGAATATCACTCAACAGTAAGGCATATAATAAACTAATTTTTAGGATATGCATAGGTAATTATAAAACCTTTGCTACAAAAATATCTTCACAGACCATAATTCAATGAGCTCTGAAATACAATGTAACGAAATAGCCTATGAGATTCAGTCTACAGAGCAATTGTTACTTAAAGAATGGACATACACTATTTCGAGAATCGAGACAAGACGGGAAAAGTTTACGATACTTTTCGTCTCGTCTCGATTCTCATCTCCAAAACAAGACGAAAATTTTGAGTTAGCTTTTGTCCCGTCTCGAATGTAAAATGTTAGTTCTCATGTTATTTTGTTTGTGTTAGAAACGAGATGAGAAATTCCTTTTCTCGTGGGCAACATTAAACCAAACCAAAATATTCTTTCCAAATGTCACGTCTCTGCTTGTAATGGTGTGACCTGAGCGATAATTAGCTCCTAGCTTTTAATCTTCTACGAGATAATAATAATTATTATTAGTTTATTATTATTACTATTATTATTCCTGAAGATTTGATAGTTCAAGTGTTGAAACATCCAAGTATTCAAATATCTGAATATAATAAAACGTATGTCATCGCCAACCAATCGCTATCAAAAATCCTAAAGTAAAAAAAACAATGCGACGTGGATTTGCACAAGCACCTTCAGCACTGAACCGCGATCGCTACGCGGTAAACGATTCGTCTTTAGTCTGGTTACGTTAGGTTTCTTTGTCTCCGCTTGCAAACTTGTATGTTATATTTATTCGATTCAAAAAGTCTTTCGTATTTCTTTTATGATATCGGCAAAGTTTACATTAATAACTTGAGTTGTTCTTAAACCGTTGGTTCACAAGTTTGTTTTTTCTTCACACGAAACTACAGATATGACAGATTAAATTCCCATACTCTCCATTTCTTTCAAAGCAGTCGCCATTACTTGGTCAAAGACTTATTTCCACCACGATTCATATTAACCAAAATAAATTCATTTTTCGGAAGCGGAACTTTCACTTTCCGGATTTCGGAAAATTATGGAATTCAGTTAAAGTCCGGAATTCAGAAGAATTCCGGAACTCGGAAAGAATCCGGAGTTTAGAAAATTCCGGAATTGAGTAAAACTCCGGATTTCGAAAAAAATGCGAATTTTTCCGAATTTCGGAATGTTAACGAAATCAGAAATTTCTAAATTGCGGATTTTTCCGAATTCCGGAATTATTCCAAAATCGGAATTTTCCGAATTCCGGAATTTGTCGGGTTTTTACTTTCGAGAGTCCGGAAAGTAAAATTTCCGGAATTGGCCATCCTTAGTTTATACACAACCTTTCAGAACACTAAGCTAGTAGCTGTCTACAAACAAACAAGTAATGCAAAACATTTTGTATCCTGCAATACGTCATGAATTAAAATCCGTCAGAGTTTCAGTATCTAACCAGAAATTGCATGTATCTAGCTACTGGAAGCTGAGGTATGAAAAATTGTATTGTGTCTTATACAACCCTCCAAACCACTGAATATCTAAACGGCTTTCGTGAAATCCAAGTTGTAGTACTCACAGTTACATCCATTTGTGTCTATATGATCGTGTTACTAAAGCTTACTATATAATAGAGTTAGTAAGTCTTTCTCTGCTCTCCCGTAAAGTTGTGATACGATCTACTACAGGATACAGAACGAATTATCTATTTAACCAAGTTGTTGTATTACTACACATCTGCTTCTGCCTCTGTCAACTCTGGTCGATCTGGTTGACGCGACATATTTGCCTTTTTACACCCGTTTCTTCGTTTACTGAACTAAACAGTAACTATTCTGAATTATACTACTATGCATGCCTCGTAGATAAATATTTCTGATGCCAATAGTTTCCGTTTTGTCCAAGGAATGTTTTTTTTCTTATTCCCAGCATAACCCTTTTATTACATTATATGAAGAGCATGTAGGTCTAAATACCTCATGTATTACACAGAATGTAGGTTTAACTCTTCCAGCAAAGAAGGAACATGTGATCATAGTATACAACCCACAGAAGTGATAGCTGGCAATACAGTGGTCGTAATCCCTAACAACACAGGGGGTGAGCGGTGCCTTCCCCGCTGGTCTAAAAGAATGAAATGAAATGAAATCTTTGAGTTTTACGTCCCACGGTTATGCCGGTTAGGCTAAAGGAGACGGTGATGATGAGTAATGAATGAAATGGTGGAATGAAGAAAGTGGGAGGAAACGGGAGAACCCCGAGAAAACCCACGCACACGGTTTTTGTCCACCACAAAGTTCACTTGGCGGGGGCTGGAATCGAACCCGGGACCCCAAGCACCAGAGGTGAACGCTCTACCACTGAGCCACCGCGGCCACCCGCGCTGGTCTAGTGGCTAGCACGTGTGCCTTTGGTGTATGGTGTCCCGGGTTCGATTCCCGGCGGGAGAGCCTTTATGATTTTTAACTGTCCTCGATGTTTCTGTGTTCGTGTCCCTGTCATAAGTTATTAGAGGAAGCAAGTTAACGAGTGAAGCAAATAAAATTAGCAATAAGTAAGTTGCTGAAACACGTTCGGTGAGTCAGTTAAAAAGAAAAGTGGACAATGCACTGGCTTTTCGCGCCGTCCATGCGAGTTCGAATCTATCTCGACTTGATTTTTTATCCATTTGAGAATAAGTTTTGTTTCTTTTCGCTACAGGTAGTCACTCTTTTCGTATTTTTCTCCGTCCTTCACAGTTAAAGTAACTGGCTATTCTTATTCTTTCTACGAATGATGGATCTTCTCTTTGGTTTCATGTCAAACATGCACACGTAATGAAAAGACGCTGTTGACAATAATAATAATAATAATAATAATAATAATAATAATAATAATAATAATAATAATAATAATAATAATAATAATAATAGATTAAACCATACAGTTATTGGCCGGGTGACAGTTATTGGTCATTTCACGAACTAAATCTTGTATTAAGCACACCTGTTTTTTTCTGCATCACCATTATAGCAAAGGAGAGAGCAATCCTTTACTTGTGTGTTGGGTTTTTGTTGGTGAACTGAGTTGGTCACGTGAGGATATATGGCGGCTTGCATGTAGACGTCTTGTTTTCGACAGGTAATTCTTATAGGTTTTTAAAGATAATCTTTCTAGTTTCTCAAGATCCTAGCTTTAGCATTGAGCCTAGTAATGTATTAGTTTGGCATTTTTGAGATTGTAAACATATAACTTGACAAAATTATTTAAAAATAGCTGACATTTTGATTGCCACAACGTTAACAATGGGGTGGCTAATTATTCGACAATTAAAGTTTCTTCTTTGACAGTAATTAGCCACCCTGGTCAATAACTACATTTTCTATGTATTGAATTCTAACTTGCTTTTTCTATCGAAAAATAGTCGTTATATTTAAACTTTTCATCTGTAAAAATTTTACGTTCCTACGATATTCGGTTACAGTTAACAGCCGGGGTGGCTAATAACTATCTTCTGCATGGCTAATAACTATCGCCCTCCCTTTTTTGAATAACATATTGCATTTGAGCCAACTAACCGATAGTTTTATTTTATTTTGCAAATTACACAATGCCAAGACGACCATCATATTCACCACAATCATTAAGTAATGCAATTAAAGATGTTATGGATGGAAACAGTTCGATCAGAATAGCAGCAAAGAAATATGATGTGCCACGTGCAACATTACAATTTAAATTGAAAAACCCTGGCAACAAAGAATTGTTTGGCCCATCGCCGGTGCTGACTTCTGAAGAAGAAGCTATATTAGTGAAGTAAGTAGGCCTACATTAACTGTTCTTGTTGATATGCGGTCTCAGGTTTAGAATGTTTGTGTAACGATCGTGCAATATTTTACAAAAATTGTTGGGCGTATCTAATTATTTTAAAACGTTTGACTAATTAAATAAGTGAAATTAAGTAATTTAATTTATGTCTGACCGTTAAATCTTTTCGGGTAAGAGAGATAAAACAAGAAGATTACTGAAAGATAATAAAGATTTTGAAAACGCTCTATCATGCTGGTACTCGAATTTGGGACTGAAAAGATAGTTAGTTTTACTCCCATGACCAAAATTTTAATATTTCTTTCAAGTAGGACATACAAGGGGGAAATGTTAGTAGGATACTACATAACATTTTTAGCATCAAAGATAGCCAATTCTAAAACGCAAAAGCCTAACCTTACTTCATATAACGTAAAACACAAGAACCTAAATTCATCTAACGTTATTTGTTCCACTTACAATAACGAATATAGACTGCCCTTACTAAATTCAAATATAGTCTTATATAATTTATCAGCCATGATCCTGAATTGAAATTTGCGAATAGTTCTGTAACGTCTATCTTTGCAATCTATCTTTCATAGGTGCATACAGGAACTGGCTCGGAAAGGCTTTCCGAGGAAAAAAGAAGATATTCAAGACAGTGTCCAGCTTTATTTGGAAAAGAACCCAAGACCTAATCCCTTCACAAACAATCGTCCTGGCAGTGAATGGATGAAGGTAAGGGCACTTGTATTGAGTTAAACAGTAACATTCATGGTTATTTATTCAGATGGGCTAAGATACTTAAATCTAATGACTAAAAGAAATGGGCTAATGTGCAAATAAAATTGAAAATATCATATCAATCAGTTTTTACGAGCTCAGTATTTCTCTGTAATATATATATATTTGCTACTGCAGCGAATATATGGCAGAAAGTGCAGAATCCATTTTCTTAGGCCAGTCAGAAAAAAATGTGCCAGTGCTGATTCGTACTCGCTATATTTCATTCAACCAGATGACTCACTTGCATAATGGTTAAGGTGTCTTATTTATCAGTGTGGGTTCACGTGTTGAAACACCGTCTTCTCTTCTTTCTGAAATAGCGCTTTAATATATTAAAACTTTAATTCCATTATTTTTATCATAGCATGTGAGAACCTTTTACTTTAAGAAGAACACTAACACAGCAAGTGACTTCCTGTTAGGTCAATTTAGCGTAGATCACTCTGCTGTACTATTGTTACAATGAACCCATTTATGATGCGAAAAAAATACATTAGTAACATATTGGCAACCGTACTTGAAAACATACTGAAAGTATATTAATGTCACACATTGTGCTGCTTACAGAAAAGTTTTGAAGGAATAATACACTTTCGGGAGTACTTTCGGGACTAGGTCATCTTAAAATATGCCATACGATCACTGTAATCGTAGAAAACGTATAAATGTTTAGCAGTAAGAGTATTAAGAGTTGTATTATTAAGAATACTTTTCTCATGATCTGTAAATTTCGTTGCAAAGTTTCCTAAAACGCCACACAGAAATAACAGAACGAACGAGCGAGGGAGTCACACTAGGAAGTTCATGTGTAAGTGAAGAGAATATAAGAAAATGGTTTAAAGACATTTCCGAATATATCCATGAGAAAAATTTAGAAGATGTCCTGAAAGATCCCTCAAGATTTTTAAATGACGATGAAACAGGTTTCCAAATATGTCCATAAACAGGTAAATTCCTTGCTGAGAAAGGTGCTAAAAATGTATACAATGTAGAACAAGGCTCGCCAAAAGAACAAATCACTGTTCTTCACACGTTTGCTGCTGATGGATCTTCCTGTCCTCCTCTAGTTGTTTATCCTTAGAAAAGAATTCCTGGAAAGATTACTACAACAGTTCCATCTACTTGGGGTGTAGCACGAAGTGACAACTGGTGGATGACAGCACAAGTGTTCTATGAATATGTAGGCAATGTTCTTCATTCATTTCTCGTCCAACAAAAAGTAACATTTCCAGTAATTCTTTTCCTGGATGGGCACAAGGCTCACCTAACTTATCAACTGAGCGTATTATGCAACCAACTACATATAGAGGTCATAGCATTGTATCCGAACGCCACCAGAATTTTGCAGCCAGCTGATGTAGGAGTGCTTCGGCCCATCAAGGTAGCGTGGCGTAAGTCAGTACGGAAGTGGAAAACTAATCATCCCCATGAAGCACTCACCAAAGTGTTATTTGCATCTGTCTTAACAAGATGTAATCGATTCTTCGCTAAAACCAGAGAACTTAAAGAATGGCTTTAGAGCGTGTGGCCTTTACCCCTTCGATCCAGACGCTATAGACTACTCCAAATGTCTTGGTAAATCGACCGAAAAAATGCTCCCGCAACCACAAAGCTGGAAAGATGAAGATAAGCCCACGTTATCTTATTCATCGTTCTCAGATATCGTTGGAGAAGACAGAATGAATGAATTTGAAAGAATGGATAAAGATGGTTACCAAGGTGATTATGGATCCGACTTGTTTGCCTTGTTTCGTTTGTGGATTTATTTCAACAAAACAGATCAAAACATGGAAGCACATCATCCACATGTGTACAGAAAGAAGCACAAAGTGATTCGAATGAAACAATCCCTAGGCAGGATGAAATCGTAATAGTCCACTCGACTTGGATGAAGATATTATGATAACAGTAAGTGGTGAACCAAGGCAGTCTCCTGCTCCATCGGGTTCTGTTAATATGCCTACATCAACTTCTGGTTTAGGTAGTTTCCTTCTATGGCCAGAAACTCCCAAAAGAAAAGGCAAAAGAAACACTGAACGGTTTTCTTACGTTATAACTTCAAAACAATATAAGGAAATACTTGAAACTAAGCGGTTGTCTAAAAAGAGAAAACAAGAAGATAATGATGAGAAGAAAAGAAAACGCAACGAACCAAAGGAAAGTAAAACTGATGAAATACCACAGAAAAAGGTTAAGAAAGGTTTGTTTCAAAGTAGTGGCAAGAGTAAAGTTGAAGAAAATTGCTTTACTTGCAAACGTAGTGTACACGATAAAGAAGTGTTTAAGTGTGATCAGTGTCGAAATTTGTACCACGTAACATGCATTCCGAAAGCTCACACAATTCACATTCCGGATCCAAGTGATGGCGACGGGTTTCTTTGTCAGAATTGTTTCCATCCAGACGACACAAGTAGTTCATATGAATTGACTGATGAAGATTCTACCGATATGGAAGATCTTGTAAATATTGTTTCAAATTCAAACAAGAATAATTGCATGTAGGATAGGCCTACAAGTCGGCTGTCTTTTCTAAATATCAGTGAACTATATGATTTTATTATATTTCTACACATTCTAGTTACGCATAAAGTCAAATAAAAAAGTTCTAGTTACGAATATTATTTTTGCTTCAGAACATCGTACTAACAATTGTATTTATAGTTGTACTTCATAGTAGTCTTATAGTAAACGTTGTATTTTATGAATATAAAAGTAGTAATTAATTTTAGGTTGCAATTGGCACGTGGTCAATAACTATCTTGATAGTGGCCAATTACTTTAAAGAGTGGCCAATAACTGTACCTTTTCGTAAATGTTCATTTAATTTTAGTTTTTGTACACCATTTATGCAGCTTCCTAGTGCATTTATCACCTATTGCATTAAGAATTAAACACAGTTTCCAGAAAGGTATGTTATTTTCTTTTATGACAAATAGTCAAATTTTGACAATTTCAAAATAAAAAAATTGCTTAAGTGGCCAATAACTATATGGTTTACCCTATGAAATATTACTAGCTAACTCGTGTGTGTTTTTCGACAATATAATTTTATATTATTATGTGGAAATAAGTAAGGCTGGCTGGCTCCCCCCTGCCATTTTTTTCGATGCGCCTTTTGCGTCCACGGTGTCCAACGTTGGTCCCATCCCACTATCACTTCCTGTTCTCTCGATATAATTATCGACATTTTGTCTAAAGAGGGCTCTGCCGTGGCCCCATGACTCCCCATGGCAATGACTCTTCATTCATTTTGCACTGAAATCGCTTACTTTTCTGAGTACTATGAGTGCATACTGTCCAACGTTGCTCCCATCACTCTACAATTTCCCGTTCTCTCGATATAAATTGCTAATATTTTGTTTGTAACGGAGATATGGCGTTACAATCATTACGTTTGAAGAAGAATTGAGGAAGATATTGCCTTGCCACGAACAACGCCTATTATTATTATTATTATTATTATTATTATTATTATTATTATTATTATTATTGTTGTTGTTGTTTTACTTACCACTAATGTTGCTTACCTTTATTTGCAATGCAATGTGTTACTAAAAAGCAAATCAAATAACATTCCTCACCATTCAGGCTCCCGAACTCGAAATACATGATTTACAGTTCTCTGTGTTAGAGGAAAGCACATTTATTATATTATTCTTTCAAATAACACGTTTCACAAGTTACTTTCCTTTCAATGTGTAATTTGATATCCTAACTAACAATCATCTTGTTCCGATAGGAAAATATCCCTCCTCCTGCAAAAAGAAAAGCCTGACCGTAGCGAAAGGGCGTGAACCTTCTTTAGGCGATTAATCGGGACCAATATTTCAATAAAACAGGATAAGTCCCTGCACACAAATATTTCAGTAAAAGAGGAAAAGTTACACAAACTTTCTGAATACCTATTTATAGGCGAAATTTGGTTCCCTTTGGAACTTTTATACATATACAGTTAGATAGATAAATAGACACACAGAGGGAGAGAGAAAAAGTGTTTTGCTCCCTTCTCCCTTCTCGCACCTGTGCTGCGTCAGTGCTAAACCGGGCCTCTTTGCAAACCGTATTGACCAGCCTAACCTAAACACAAGCCTCTTACTTGCTAACGTAGGGACATGGTCGAGAGGTGTAAGGTATGTAGAGATTGTATTTTTAATAACATGAGTATGGGTTCGTTCCCCTCCACTTCGATGTTTTTTTTTTTTTGTTTTTTTTTTTTTACTTTTTGCAGCTACGTCGGAACGTTCAATTTTTATTCTTTACTAATTGCAAATGGCGTTTACATTCAAAATAAGAGGAATTTTGGTGGCATTTGTTCGGATATTCTTCTCTTTCGAAATGAAGACAACAATAAAAGCAATACGCAAAGACAAAAAGTATTATCAGTACTAAACATTACCAATAATAATTGCTACGAAAGACTAAATACGACCTCTTTTACCATCTCTCATGAGCTGTATGTATTATTAACAAAAATATTTAAAAATGTCCTTGCCGGGGATTCGAACTGGCATCCTTTGCATTTGTGAGCCAGCACCTTAACTACTACACCAAGATCATGGCGTGGTGAGCGTTTAGATGTCGGCGTATTTGTTGTATTTGTGTTTTATGTTCCAACTTCGACAATTTTTACTCTTTTTTCTCCGTTTAGCAGCTGTTTCTGGCTTTCTCTTTCGGTGTCGTCCTTTATTTACACTATGAACTATTCATATTCACAGCTTGTCCCCTCTGCAATGTCTTATTCAGATTAGACTTTTCTTCTTGTCCCTCAGTAAACATTTGATTGATTTAATTCTCATACTCTCCATGGATGGAGCGCAGGAATGCCAGACTCGAAAAATTGGTGTACATTTACTTTCCTGACATATAATACAAAAGAACAGTTTATTTTATTATTTTATGTCCACATAGAAAGACTACCAATAATATTTCCTTCCTTTCGCACCGAAAAAAACGCGATACAAAACTTGTAAATTGTTAGGCAAATTTAAATTTGTACGCAAAATCCAAAAACCTAAATAAATCATAAGATAATACTACTGTGTATATATATATTACACACGAATACAGAGTTGCTTGCTTAGAACTTCCTCGTGGCTAAGCGGTTAGCGTACGCGCCTTTGGCGTGGGAGACCCGGGTTCGATTCCCGGCGGGAGCTTATGTGATTCGGATTCCACGTTAATAAGTAGGTCCACGTCTCATATAGCCTCGCTGCTGAAAGGGACGCTAAACTAAAATCAACAACAACAAATCAACAACAGAGTTGCTTGCTTGGATTATATAACCAGCAATTCTATCATTCTAATGCTTTCCAGTATCACTTTTCTTACTGCCTGCTTTTTCTCTGTATGCTCGTAATGGTAGATAGCACATTGGAAGAGCAAGGGAATGTTGAAAGGTGTGTGTTACGCTTGGTAAAATGACACACATTCTTTGTTTCCAGTTCTTTTTATCCAGCATAATTGTCAACCCCATTGCTCATACACAAGATAGGAATCTGCTATTAAATTATATAGACATGCAACTACTTATATTACCATACCAATAATAGTAATCCTACGAGTTTGGTGTGGTAATAACTAGGGATAGGACTTTCGTTTGGAATAAAAGTATTCAAATTGATGGGAGGGAAAACACTGCTGTTTGTCAAGTAAACTTTTATTACTTCACGTCCCTAGCTCTACACCAGTAGTATACAGTGCCTCCAACATACATTGCCTAATATGTATTATTTTAAAAAAAAAAAACCTAAATATTTTTATGAAGTTTCTCGGGCTTTCTTGAATAATGCAATCAGATCCTATCATAATCATAGAACTTGCATATTATTCATACACACACGCACGCACACACAAATATATGTAAATCCCATCTAAATATATTTAATAATAGGAGCAGCTGTATTATAATTTATGAAAAAAAACAGTTCCATTCTTTTTAGTTATTTTCATCCCAACCAGTGGCATTTTACCATTTACACTATTCAGGGCTTCTATCTTTCAATCGAATCTTTGGTGACTGTTCAATGTTGTTGTACGAATGTTCCTGTGGTGTTTGTGTAGTTGTAATAACTAAATGGAAAGTAAAAGCGTAATTATCTTCCAAGGATTTTTCGAGCACTAGGCATTCTGACTTAGCAATTACTGTATTGATATCAACGTGAAGAGATACAACTGGCGCTCGATAAAGGATTTCCCGACTGTCGCTACTACAAAGCCTAGCTGTAAAGGAAAACTGTTCCGCTTCTCCTTGAGGTTTAGCTGTTCGAACTATAAAACACTTATTTCCATCGGTTCGTCGTTGAACATTTAGCATAAAGGTAGCATCTTGATCATAAGATGCAAAAATAGTCATAGTTGGTGTCAGTGGCGGCGTAAGGGCGGGGCGAGCGGTGCCTCCGCCCCGGGTCCCACTTTGTGGGGGGCCCCCGACGGTAGGTAAAATAATAATTATTAAGGAACCTTGTTAGCATGAGCCGTACAAGGGCCGTCAAGGTTTATAATCCACACCTTCCCTAAATGTAAACGCAATTAATTGTCAATCAATATTACACGAAATAACGGATGAAACAACAGAAATATCTGTCCAGTAAAGCTAATCAGTGCTGGATTTCCGTATAAGCTAAACAAACTTCGGGCCTCACTCTCTTGAGGACCCAAAAGAAATTTAAAGAAAAAACTGAATGTAGATTAAAAATAAATAAAATAAAAGTTTCATTATCTTGGAGGCTCCCAAAGAAATTTAAAGGAAAAGCTCTGAATATAGGTGAAAAATAAAGTAAATGTTTCATACTCTTGGGGGCCCCCCAAAGAAATATAAAGGAAAAGGCTGAATGGAGGCGAAAAAATAAAACAGACGTTTCACTTTCTTGGGGCCCCCAAGAAAATTTTTAAAAGAGTTGAATGTAGGTGAAAAATAAATAAAATAAAAGTTTTACTCTCTTGGGGCCCCAAAGAAATTTAAAGGAAAAAAATGTAAGTGGATTAAAATACGAATAAAATAAAAGTATCACTCTGTTCAATAACCTCAGAGAAATTTAAAGGAAAAGCTGGGTGTAGATTAAAACATAATGAAAGTCAAAGTATATTGTGTTATTTACATTCTAAGGTCTTATGTTGCAAGTAATGGGGCCCCGTTTGCTAGCCTACTTCTTAAACTATCACTGTTTATTTATTTATTCATATATCAGTTCAAGAGAAGGGTAGAAAGAAGGGGTCAACGTATATAATGCTTTATTAGGGTACTAGCATTCTGTTCTTAATTAAAAGCTCTTTGGTGCAGATGCTAAAGTCGCTGATTCACTTGTTTTCCTTCTGTCTTTATTCTTTTGTCCTTTACAAGTCGAATTTTCAGCGAGCGAAACCCTTTTGCTTACCTAGTTTCCCCATTTCTGCTCTTGTTTTTTGGCGTATGAATTTACATTTCAAGCCACAAATTTAGAGTGAAGAAAATGTTCAATAAGAAAACAAGTGTTCAAATAATCAAAATACTTCAGCATTATATTTAATTCAGCTCCTGATTGTTCTCATATGGAACACTTGTCACAAATCATTCGATTTGTTGACATACAACGTGATTCTCTTCAAGTTCGAGAAGCATTTATTGATTTCATCTCTGTCGAATGAAAGACTGTTGAGAGTTTCTACTTAAGTACTGAAGAAACTTCAATGTGATATGCTTGGTATTAAGATTCCAGAGGCCAGTCTTGTGATAATCAGGCTACAATGGCCGGACAATATTCTGGAGTTCAAACTTTCATACGGAATATAAGTCCTTTGGCCATTTTCGTTCCTTGTAACAATAATTCATTGAGCCTTACCTTGTGGCTTGGCTTACATGCTGCGCACGTTAACATTCTGGTGGTGACTCTGTTGAGAGCAATGGAACGTTTGTTGGTATTATTCTCTAGATCTACTCACCGATGGAATGTGCTGCAAGATCACGTAAAGATTGGTCTGAAACGTGAAAATGACACTAGATGGAGTTCAAAAGCAGCAGCTTTAAAGGCACTTGGATGAAGTAATTGAAGGAAGATCTGCGTGACACTTCGATTGAAACGCTTGATACTACAGGAGATGCTGGTCTTCTTGCAAGCATCCAGTCATTTAACTTCATCGCTTTACTATATTTCCGGTCTGCAAATCTCTCATATATTGATCGGATAAAAAAATTCCTTCAATCTCAGGATATGAGTTTCAATCAAACTCTTATTCAGTTACAGAGCCTGGTTAACACAATTAATATCTGGAGACTTGAGCTGGGTAAGGAAATCATATCGACAGCTGAAAGAAGTTGCAGAGCATGGAACATAACTGTGGGTACACATAGTAGAAGGAGATGCATGCCTGGAGAAGCAAAGAATGAAACCTGACTGTACAGGCCGAAGTGAAGCGCTCTATCAATGAAATTCTAGATATGAGACAACAAAGGTATGATCATTTTACTCAGATGCATGATCTGAACGACAGATTTGGATTCCTGTGTTCTATGGCCAACTTTGTGCAGCAGTTAGATAATGAGAGCAAGGAAAGGTTAAAAGCATGTTGCTCTGATTTGGCTTTGTTCTACCCGAATGACCTGGATGGCTTATTATTATTTAAAATTGTAAGGATTTAATCCGTTTACTAAGGTGTGCTCAGAAAGCTAAAGAACAACTTGACTTTTCACCACAAGGTATCCTGAAATATGTATCTTCAATGGGGCTTGAAATTTACTAAAGTTTGGCAAGCGCTCTTCAGATTTTGATAACATTGCCCGTATCTGTCGCATCATGTGTAAGGTTTTTCACCAAAATGAAATTGATAAAATCCTACTTGCGTTCCACAATGAGTCAGGAAAGATTCACGAATCTGGCCATTCTTTCTATCGAAAATGAAATAGCATCCACTGGATTCTGATAATTGAGACTTTCGCTGTTACCAAAGCAAGGAAGATATCATTCTGAATGTTGGTGGAACATAGGCTAATGTGGTAGTGGAACTACTGTCGAAAGTAGTTTCATGTTTCAAGTTAAGGCAATAAAAATACAAAAGTACCAAAAGAAAATGAAATCTTTGTTTTACGTCCCACGGTTATGTCGGTTAGGCTAAAGGGGACGGTGGTGATGAGAAATGAATGAAAAGGTGGAATGAAGAAAGTGGGAGGAAACGGAAGAACTCCGAGAAATTCCACGAGCACGGTATTTGTTCACCACAAAGTCCACACGGCGCAAGCTGGGATCGAACCAGGGACCCCAAGCACCGGAGGTGAACGCTCTACCACTGAGCCACCGCGCCCCCGAAAGTACCAAAAGAGTAAAAAAAAAACTGTCAAGATTTGTCAATTGACTGGTGATAGTTGGTAATGAAAAGTAGGATGGTATAACCCGTAATAGAATTCTGGGCTTATTTAATCTATAATATCCCCAATTATTCAATATATTCAGGATTTTTTGTTATAATATATTCTAATACTAAGTACGTTAGTAAATGGTAATGGGAATAGTCATAAGTGACAGAATATAAACATGACTGAATTATTAAATACAAAATAATATAATCATATAACAAGTGTGAAATCTGGAAACAATAGTAAAAAAGACAAGCAGGAGAGAAATATTCTAGTGCTTAACTATTCATTGATATTTCGGCAAAAGCAGCGGGACTAAATAGATCGTCCATCATCACTGGAGAGACATCAAATGTTAAAGTGAATGGGGCTAATTGTAGGAAGAAAAATCTAATCAAATAAAACCCATCTAACGTAAATTCAGACAGGTGAGAAACTATGAATAAACTTAACCATATGAGAAATTGCGCAGGAGAAACACCAAAGGTGAGAATCGAACAAAAATATTCTAGAAAACATAGAGCTTACATTTAAAAATTGCATCGGTTATATTATTATTTTCAATTTTTACCGATGGCTAAGAAATCGAATCCAAAGAGATGTGAGGATCATAGAACTATTAGTCCCATATCTCATGCAGCTAAAATTCTGCTCCGAATACTGAACAGAAGGTTATATGGAAGAACAAATAAAGATGTTGAGGAGGAGTAGTTCGGGTTCAGAAGAGGCAAGGGCACAAGAGATGCTATTGGATTATTAAGGGCGATCGGTGAAAGATTTATAGAAAAAGGGAAAGAGGAGGATGTTGTATTTATTGATCTAGAAAAGGCTTTTGACTGCGTGAATTGGGAATTGTTGTTGGGAGTTCTAACAAAGATAGGGTTGGAATGGAAAGATAGAAGACTCATAAGAAACTTATACATGAACCAACAAGTAAGTGTTAGGATAGGGGAAGAACTGACGATAGAAAGTGCAATTGGAAGGGGAGTTCGACAAGGATGCTGCCTCTCGCCAACACTATTTAATGTCTATCTAGAAGAGATAGTGAAAAAGAGCCTGCATTATGATGATGCCATTTCGGTAGGAGGTAGAATGATTAGAGGCATAAGATTTGCAGACGATATGGCGCTTCTTGCAGAATCTGAAAAGAAAATCAATAAAATGTTAGAAAAAATTAGAAAGGGCTTTGAAGAATATGGGATGAAAATAAATGTTAGAAAGACAAAAGCCATGGTGATTGGAACGAAGGGGTCTGTGTCAAATATAAAAGTAGGAGGGGAGAAAATAGAACAAGTGAATAGTTTTCGATACCTGGGTAGTATTCTTAGTAATGACATGAAATGCGAACGTGAAATAAAAGCAAGGATAGGCATGGCGAAAGAAGCCTTTAGGAGGAAGAAAAGTCTGTTTTGTGGGACCTTGAAGAAAGAGTTGAGAAAAAGACTCATAAAATGCTTCGTGTGGAGTGTTGTACTGTATGGGGCGGAAACGTGGACATTACGTAAAGGTGACGAAAATCGACTGGAAGCCTTCGAAATGTGAGTGTGGAGAAGAATGGAAAGAATTAGTTGGGTCGAGCGCAAAACGAATGAGAGTGTGTTAGAAATGGTGGGTGAGAAAAGAACACTTTTAGATATTATTAGGAAGAGGAAGAGAAACTGGTTGGGACATTACCTAAGAAGAGATTGTATCATGAGGGACGTCCTAGAGGGTATGGTGGCGGGAAAGAGAGGGAGGGGGCGAAGGAGACTACAATTGATGGATGATATAAAAACAGAAAGATCATACGTGAAGACGAAAAGGTTAGCGGAGGACCGTAGAGCATGGAAGCTTCTCAGCTGTGGCAAGTGACCTGCAAATAAAGGCAGAATACCTATGATGATGATGATGCAATTTTTACATTATCAGCTCATTGTTACGTTTTGTACGTAAATTTGTCTTTAATTGTATTATTAGGAGCATTACTTCCACTATTCCATCTAATTACAGTATGCGTTGATACTACGATAGTATAGGTGTACGTTTAATGATCTGATGAGGATGATCTAATGAGGATGATATTACAATGATCTGATGAGGATGAGTGTACGTCTGATGAGGATCTTGGCTAGAAGATCGAAACGACACGTGTAAATGTGTTTTTATATTAAATAAGTGCAGTCTTGTTCAGCAGTGTGTTTATTTTTCTGATTTTATTTGCAAGACGTGTGACTATGATTGTGTGTCAGATGTAGGATAAATTCTGGATTCTTGATTAATACGTTTTGTTTGTTCTTAAGATTGTTATTTCTGTTGTGGGTTGCAGTTTACGTTATACTTGTATCCCTAATCGTTTTTCTATTGTGTCCTTTGTTTAAAAACGAATGAAAAGGAAAAAAAATATGCAATGATAATCGTGGTCCAGTCAGGGGCGGATCCAGGACCAACTTCTGGGGGGGCGGTGGGTTGTCATACTGCTACTTTTAAGGGCTCCAAACTTTGGTATGGGTTTTATTTATATATAAAAAATAAGAAAGTTTCCTCTTCCGGGGGGGCGATCGCCCCGATCGCCCCCCCCCTGTATCCGCCCCTGGGTCCAGTTTTATTTGTAGATACCAGCCTGAAGGCGGTTCTAAGCATTTAAAAAATAGACAGGGGTGCTGAATGTCAGCCATATTTGTTTAATATATCCCAGATTATAATGATCTAAACACATACACCAACGGGAAAGGGGGAGGAGCAAACGGAAAGAATGATTCTGTAAATGAATGTCAAAAATAGAAGTGTATAAATCACGATTGTTTGAAAAGGGGCCCCAACCTACTTCACTGGCCCCGGGCCCCAGTTTGCCTTACGCCGGCACTGGTTGGTGTTAGATATCTAGAGGTTTTGTAACGAAATTCAACATCATCAGAATATAATACGACCCTAACATGTTTATGGAATATTTTGGTATGTTCTACTATCTCATTAGAGAATAACAGAGAATTACAATTTGTTATAGGGCATGCGTATGGTCTGAAATTACAGTTGTTCTCATGTTCCGCTTTCTTCGAACTGATCACTGCAAATGGACATCCATTATCTTTATACTGACATGGTAATGGTATTTTCTTTACAAGGGATTCGCAAATGCGCGTTCTTGTTTCTGAGAGTTGCTCTCGGCACACTGGACAAGTAGCTATTCTAGGTTTACACTTGCTGCAAGTATGATGGCCATTCACACATTGCATCATGGGAGACGATAGCGTATCAAGACATACTGGACATTCCAGTTCCTTCCACAATATTTTTAATAATGTATCCATAGTCATGGTCTCCTCTTCTTTTTCCATTGATTCTGGCACTACTTCTTCCTTTAAAGAAAACAAAAATTGATAGAAATAGGTTTAAAGTGAAAATACATTCGACCGTAGTTGGCATATTTATCTCTAACAAGCAAAGGGATATACGATATCAGGACTCGGATTGAGCAATAAGAGTTATATATCCTTAAGAGCATCAAGTAGTTATTAATTACCAAGTTATTAGGTGCAGTCCGCCAATACGAAAAAAGTAATGGGATTTCAAAAGTAATACGGGAGTCTGGCAAACACAAGAAAAAGAGCGTTTCTCCCATCTCTCCTATGTATTTCGTAAGGTAAAATAGCGATTCAAATGACATGTTCAAGCCACACACTTGATGTGAAGAGTAGAAAGGGATCGAATGATCCAAACAAAAGCAGTTAGTACAATTTGCACATCTTACAACAATGAACAAAGACAACTAGCTTTCCGACAAACTTGTTCATGCGAATGTCACATTCACGAAGAAACTGATCCCGGCTGGATGCACAGAACTAATGCAGCCCCTGGACTTGTACTTTTTCCGTTCTTACAAGAACTTTGTCAAGTTCGTCACTGACACAATCATACTTTTTCAGAAACTAACATCTGGCACCGTGACACGTTCTTGAATCTTCAATCGTTTACACTGTAGCAATTCTGTATTCTCCCGTTCCGTAACATGGTTTGATTTGCTTTCTACAAAGCAGGATACCTGGATATCGAACTGGAAGCATTCCAGACACCCATTCAGTACTGCTTCGAATCCTTTACCACTGAATTGTGTTATCACTGCGAGTCGATGGCCATTGTAAGATGTGAGCATTGTATATTCAAACAGTTTTTGTTTGGATCATTCGATCCTTTCTACTCTTCACATCAACTGTATAGTTTGAACATGTCATTTGCATCGCTATCTCACCTTCCCAAATACATAGGAGAGACGGGAGATACGCTTTCTTTCTTGTGTTTGCCATAGACCCCCTTGTTCCTTTGAAGTCCATTCACTTTTTCGTTATAAAAACTAACTACTTAATTCTCTTTAAGGATATATAACTCTTATTGCGCAACTCAAGTCCTGATATTATACCCTCTGCTTGTAAATTTAATGTATGGATTCTACAATTTCGTCATCTAATTGTGTAATTCATAGATACAGATAAACCA
Organism: Thermobia domestica; assembly: GCF_964235325.1. NCBI lineage: Eukaryota > Metazoa > Arthropoda > Insecta > Zygentoma > Lepismatidae > Thermobia > Thermobia domestica. The sequence continues at coordinate 145,076,388 of NC_137470.1, forward strand.
AAATAATAAAAATAATTAAGCTTGGAGGATGGTGGCCAAGTTGTAGCCCACGTGGTGTGGTTCGTGAGGTGAAATCCACTGACGGTTCCAGGTGCCTATAAAGAGAGTATGGATGTTTTCAACTGACTTCCATGCTTCTGTGTTTTTGGTTGTGTCGTATTGGATTAAGTACAGTATTAACCCTAGGAACACCAAAAGGGGGGCCTCGGAGGTCCACAAATTATTTTTGTTACATTTTGTAACATTTCTAATTGCATTAAAAATCTGAAAAAAATTGATATTGTCAAGCTTGACCCCATTCGTCATAAAACGTACTTGCTTAGTTTTTAGTGTCTTGTTTTATCTATTTATAAATAAAGAAAGTGTAGTGGGCTTCAGAGACCCCCTTGGTAGTACTAAGGGGCTATTCACCGCATACGCTAACTGTTATATTCCAGTGTTTTGGCTATTTATTTTATTTTCCTGTGAAACAATTTTGGTATTACAACAAACAGAGGAACTCTGAGCTATTATTCTGGTGCAGTGTTGCCAACTGCACATCACAAAATGTAGTATTAGTTTAATCCTTCAAACCTGCTAAAACCTAAATACTGTATGTCACTTTATATTATACATATTCATGCTGCTGCACTTCTGGTGTTGTAGCAGCCTGCAACGCTGACTGAAGACCCATATTTTATAGGAAATTGTCAGTTCGTTATTCTGTGACTGTAAATGTATGTGGGAATCTGCAGCAGTATTGGAACAATGGCAAATCGTACTCTTCGCCAAAGTTCAACTGAGAAAGAACTGAAATAACTTTTAAATGAATCTGACATACAAGGTAGTAAGCTCGAATGTAGCAAGGAAGAAATAACCCTGTCAGATTTTAACAAATTTGAACATTTTATTTGGTAATGCAAATCGAACGAATGGAAGCAGTGGTAAGTTTCTTGCAATGAATCCCTTGTAATATTCATGATGTTGTAGTGGTGTTAGTTTTGTAAAACTAGCTTGTAAGTCGTAGCTTGTTTGCTTAAGTTTTACATGTTCATTCCGTAGATGCAAACACCTGACGTTGTGCTACTAGAAAAATTGTAACTTATGTTGTGTTGGCAACACTGCTTCTCTGGTGACATCTCCTATAGTGTCCAATAAACGTCTCTCACACTGCTTATCTTTTCGCGGAAACAAAATTTGAAAGAATGTCGCCATTCCAAGGATAACCGGGAGGGAATTATAAAAGATTAATCCTGAATTCATTGGAATACTGAAGTATACCCGAATCTTCCCCATTCCACCCCACTTTGTTGCACCACCACAAAATGCTTTTAGAAGCCGCCTTTGTACACATACTACACTGCACTAAGTTGCTATTGATCTGTTTGATAGTTCTTCTTAACAAACAAATAAAATAAATAGGTCATAGTTACTGGCATAAATAAAAACTGGTAGAATAAACAATTATACACATATGGTTGGCAACACTGTACTTAGAAACCCAGTAATAATAGAAAATAAAAATATATGATGTCTTAGATATTTCTAGTTCATATCAGACAAGATAAATTATTTTCCGTGAGAAATAATGGCCTTTATGCTGTGGGCCTCAGAGCCCCCCCCCCCCCCGTTGGTGTTCCATGTAACCCAAAATACCTTACTTTCTGCGCGGGAGATCCGGGTTTGATTCCCGGCGGGAGCTCAAGTGGTTAGGATTCCACGTTAATCAGTAGGTCCACGTCTTATATAGTCTTGCTCCTGAACGGGACGTTAAACTCAAAATAAACTCATCTCAAAAATACCTTGGTGTTCCTAGAGTTAAATAAGGAAAATTAGAAGATCATGGACATAAGAGTCATGGTTGAGTTTAATTGAGGAAAAGTGTTGAAGTACTTTGGGTAGAGTGGTGCGATTGGTTCCTTGTCTGGATCAAATGTCTTGTGAGGTTGTGGTGAACAACTTCGTGTCCACCGATCTTTTCGGCTCCAATTACAGTGAAACCTCTCTAAAGCGGACAGCCGTGGGGAATCAAAAATTGTCCGCTATAGAGAGGTGTCCGCCTTACAGAGGTTTCAATATTTTCTTACGTAAATTAATAAACAAGGTAATATGCAATTAGAAAAAAAAATATTTTTGCATAAATCACATATTTATGAATATTACCAAAATGTTTCTGTACCTGCATTATCTTGCGTCATCCAATTCCCTATGTTCGAGGCACAACATGGGAATAAGATGTTATAGTTCTCTGCACTTTACATTTATTGCTACTTACTACGTTTTCGGTGTGTTGCTTTAATTTGTGAGTTAATTACAGTCCAGTAATGACTTTTTTTTAAGACAATATGCGTACCCGTGGTAAAAAAATACCAAACTTCTGTTTGGTTAGAGATTCCAGCCAGACAGTAGAATGATGTGTCATTCCAAACAGTGGGCAACTGTCAATCACTTTTGTTTCTGAAGCAGGTTAGGTGGGAGTGGAATACAAGCAAAGGATATAAGGGTGTTGTGAAACAGAGACCCTTCCTAAGGGTTGCTGAACAGTTAGTTGAGGAGGCAAAATATTGTCACACCCTCATGTTCTTCCTTGGTGACATAGTATGCATTACTAAAAGTGTATTTATACTCTACTTTTCAACTTGTTTTTAGAGAAAGTGTCCGTAACAGAAGGTAAATAATACCTATAATAGACAAGAAAGACTGTGTGTCCGTACTAGAGAGTGTCCGCTTTAGAGAGGTTTGCCAATATGTTTTTTCCTATTACGGTGTTTGGGGATTACAAAATATGTGCGTTATGGGAGGTGTCCGCTTTATAGAGGTGTCCGTTAGTAGAGGTTTCACTGTATATCATAACCATTCACATTCAAAAGTATCCGTGTCTCTTAGGCTACAAGCAATAACCGTAAGACTTTGTGGCGTGCTCACCCCAAAATATTACAAAAAAAGAATAAAACGATGTACACAGCTAATTATATAAAATTGTTTAGAATGTTTGATAAGTTCATGATAGTTCAACAAAAATACTTACAATACCTACAGGGAACAGAAAATGGAGGTTAAAAATAATCGTTTGGTTACAATATAAGGTAATATTTCGTATCTTTTTTTTTTTTTTTTTTTTTTTTTTTTGTTACTTGAAAGCTTGGTTTAATACTTTGCCAAGAAGTAGTTCAAGGTTACGGGTAGTTTTTGCTCAATAGATGGTGGTAGTGAGAAAGCGTTTACTTTCCGTATTCGACACAGAAAGACATGAAATATTATATATATATATATATATATATATATATATATATATATATATATATATATATAAAGTTGTGTGCATCACGGAAATGGAGATGGTCAATATTGCCTGTTTTACCAGGTCTAGGTCAAAACTCCCACACACAAGCAATGTCAAAACGCCCACACAATCGGTCATAACTCCCACACAAACGGACAAATCTCCCAAATGCACGAACGGTCATAACTCCCACACTCAAGGAATGTCAAAACGCCCACAGAATCGGTCATAACTGCCACACAAATGGACAAAACTCCCACACAATCGGAAAAATCTCCCACACTTTGAAATTATTCTGGTTGCACGTCATGTAAGTTTCACATGTTAAAAATAATTAAAAGAAGTACAAGGGTGTTTTGATCGTTCGTGCATTTGGGAGATTTGTCCATTTGGGTGGGAATTATGACGGATTGTGTGGTCGTTTTGACATTTTCTAACTGTGGGAGTTTTGGCTGTGGGAGTTAGGACCGTTCGTGGATTTGGGAGATTTGTCGATTTGTGTGGGTGTTATGACCGTTTCTGTGGGCGTTTTGACATTTTCTGAGTGTGGGAGTTTTGACCTGCTTCCGTCTTTTACCAGTTCGTACGAGATAACTGGGCCATTTTTCACAGACCGAAGTTTTAACGGAAATATGTTGAATTTGTGTGAAAATTTAATTAGAAGGCGTTATTTAATTAAAACGACTGATGCCAATTTTCAAAAAGATGCATATTAATCGAACAGGAGGCACTTTCGATGAAAAGCAGGTAAATAGTTTTTTAAAACATAACTAGACCATGCTGAGTTCAGATATTTTGTTTATTAAACTGAAATTTCACATGCAAACCTCCAGAACTATATGAAATGAAATGAAATTTTTAGTTTTACGTCTAGAGATGGGCACGAGCGAGTTCGAGCGAGTTTCCTTTGAAACTCGACTCGACTCGAAACAGACATGTTTGAACTGGACTCGAAACAGACATCTTTGAACTCTACTCGAGAACTCGGCTCGAAAAATTTCCTCCAACTCGACTCGAATTTGGTTCGAGTTTCGAGTCGAGTCGGGCCAAAGCGAGCCAAATCGAGCCGAATCGTGTGTATAGTTCAAGTACTCTCTCCAAGTATCATACATACACAATACAATTATTATCAATGACATTACTACTACCGATACTACAAATTATTATTATTATTATTATTATTATTATTATTATTATTATTATTATAAGGGCCAACGTGGCTTATTGGTAGAGCGTTCACCTCTTGTGCATGGGGTCCCGGGTTCCGTCTCTGCTCCCGCCAAGTGAACCTTGTGGTGGACGAACACCGTGTGCATGGGTTTCCTCGGGGCTCGCCCATTTCCTCCCACTTTCTTTATTCCACCATTTCATTCATTCCTCATCATCCCCATCTCCTTTAGCCTAGCCGACATAAGAGTGGGACGTAAAACTCAAAGATTTATTATTATTACAGAGTTTTTGCTTCGCAATCGGAAGGTCCCATGCTCGAATTCAGAGTTCAGTATCCTGCCTGAGGTTTTCCAGGGTTTTCCTCAGTTACACCCGGTCAATGTTGAGATGGTACCTTAAAATACAGACCCTGGCCGCCATCCTTCCACTCCCTTTCCCAATGTTGTTATTATTGTTGATTTGTTGAGTGGTCCAGTGTAAAATGGCCTCTGAGATTGTATCTGTTAGCTTAGTAATATACAAATAAATATATATCTCTCGTTCATTTAATTCTGCAAAAAATGGGTGATGGTGGGCATGAAGTCATACGTTTCCAGGTATTATCTGTCAGGAAAGTAAATGTACACCTGTTTTTTGAGTCTGGCATTCCTGCGCTCCATCCGTGGAGAGTATGAGAATTAAATCAATCAAATGTTTACTGAGGGACAAGAAGAAATGTCTAATCTGAATAAAACATTGCAGAGGGGCACAAGCTGTGAATACGAATAGTGCATAGTGTAAATAAAGGACGACACCGAAAAAGAAAGCCAGAAACAGCTGCTAAACGACAAAAAGAGTAAAAATTGTCGAAGTGGGAACATAAAATACAAAAACAAATATGCCAACAACTAAGCGTTTAACAAGCAACGATCTTGGTGTAGTGGTTAAGACGCTAGATTAGAAATCCAAAGAACGGCGGTTCGAATCTGCTCCAAGTAGTATATATTTTGTTTAAGCAGCATATGAAAGGTAGTAAAAGAGAGCGTATTACCAGTTTAATATGTTAAGTAAAAACGAGTTAAAAATTTCGGTGAAATTTTTTAGAGTGAGACAATGTAGATGAGGAAGCAAGTATATTTGATCAGGGATTGTATCAGAGAGTGGTGACCGGAAAAACTGGAGATCGAATTTCGCCCATGTGAATCTCTACGATAGACAAATTTCTTCAGAAATGTGCCTATTAGAGAGGGAGGGAGGGGGAGAGAGAGATGCTCCCGGAATTGAGAGTGTGCTGCTTCCATTCAAATCAACGAGATGACAAATAGACGCTTACATAATAAGAATGCCGAATACAAACAGCCATAAAACAGCAAAGTAATTATTACAAGCGTTATCACCTAAGGTTCCAAGATCCGAACAACACATCACTAATATCCCGAATGCCAAAATATTGTGACTTACACAACTCCCCCTCTCCCCAAATGTGTCCTGTGAAAACAAACACAAGTTTTGGGATGAGGGACCATATTGAGACTAAAATATTAAACTTTTAGCAGTTTCCTATTCAGTTATTTTTTTTCCACAACCAGTTTTATTGATATTCAAGACAGCAAAAGCACTATATTTGTTAACGACAAAGCGAAGCTATTGCAACACTGCGTTACACAGTGAGTCATGCATATTACACTCGTGAGTTTTGTTGTGCACATGCTAGCTACCGAGGCAAGCTGAATAACGGCTGAAACAAGCAGCGAGAATAGCGATGCAGTAAACGGAACAAGCAATGCATTACAGACATTTCAAGAGAAAAAAAGAAAGATCCCTCTTTCCACACTTCATGCTGTAGTTTTAACTTCCTTTTCCCCATCAACGTTACATGCCTAGGCTATTATACAGTTCCATTGCACTTAATCCAGGGCCTTCAAACAACTGTATTCTACGAAGGAAAACGTAGAACACTACACTGATAGATATACCATAACTAGACAGTTAAGTAGTAATAGATGAATGCAATTAACCCAACATAATATCGATTGTCTAAATATACATTAGTTTCAAACAATTAGACACATAACAAACATTCACAACACCATTATAATCCTATCATATGTTAATTCCACTTCATAAGTGGTAGAATGAAAACCGTAGACTGACCGTGGAATGAAAACCGTAGAAAATAGAATGATTTTTTTAATTACAATTATGAACACAAGTTAGTGAAGAAAACAATGACAGTCAATGAAAGGAAGATGATCCGAGGTCGGATTTCGAGAAATAACTTGATAATGAGATAAAAACAGAATTTTATAAAAGGAATGGTTATGATGCGCTAGACACAACATGGTTGCCTGTTTCGTCTCGTCATGTGAAAATAAATCGTTTTAGAGAGGCGAGAAAAAGCCCGTGTTTCGTCTTTGCAGTTGCGGATCTAGCTCGGGGCGGGGGCCTAAGAACCACCCACTTCCAGATTGACGAAAATAATTTAAGCTATTTGGTCTAGGAATTAATTCGTGCGGTTGGTACGCACACATTGAAGCTGTAGTACAAACACAAAATACATAAATACCTTAAGAAAAATATTGTCCATCGCTAGCCGCTACTTTCGCCCATCTGTCAGGCAATGTACGGATTCCGTGGCGAAAGGAGTCCTCATCCTTGGAAGCGATCCAGTCAGAGACCCATGTTTCGATATCTTCTGAAGAAGTAAACCGCTGTCCAATCAAATCGTTGTTCATGCAATCGAACAAGTAGTAGTCCGAAGGAGCAACGTCTGGTGAATACGGCGGGTGGGGTAAAACTTCCCATCCGACATTTTCTAAATAGGTTTTGACCGGTTTTGCGACATGTGGGCGAGCGTTATCATGTTGAACAATAAGTTTATCATGTCTGTTCTCCCATTCTGGTCGTGTTCTGGCCAGAGCTTGCTTCAAACGCATTAATTGTCGTCGATAACGTTCTCCATTCATAGTTTCACCCGGTTGCAGCAGCTCATAGTACACCACACCTTTCATATCCCACCATATGCACAGCATAACCTTTGCACAGTGAATATCTCGTTTTGGTTGTGATGGACCTGGTTCACCTGGTTTCACCCAGGCCTTTTTTCGTTTAGGGTTCTCGTAATGGATCCACTTCTCATCACCCGTAATAATTCGATGCAGAAACCCCTTTCTGCTCTGTCGTTGAAGCAGCAATTCGCAAATGGTTTTTCGTCTTTCAACGTCTCTGTCTTTCAATTCATGTGGAACCCAATGTGACATCTTTTGAATCATTCCGATGGCTTTCAAGCGTTTGGAGACTGTTGTTTGATCAACGCCTAATGCTGCTGCAAGTTGTTCCTGCGTTTGACACGAATCCTGCTCGAGCAATGCTGTCAATTCTTCGTCTTGAAATTTTTTTGGCTGTCCAGCTCGCTCTTGGTCTGCCAAGCCGAAATCACCACTTCTAAACCGTGCAAACCACTTCTGACACGTTCGCTCAGCTAGAGCATGGTCACCATACACTTCCACCAAAATACGATGACTTTCAGTCGCACTTTTCTGCATGTTAAAGTAATGCAGCAGGACACCCCGCAAAAACACTTTATCAGGCACAAATTGCGCCATGTTCACTTAACTACAAACTGATGTTGTTGACGCTTTAATCCACTGCCCTATACTACGAACGATACGCGATGACAGGGGTTTGCAACACATGTGTGGATACACGGAACTGTGGGACGCTCCGTTCGTTGCGCCATCTCTTGTCCACCCGCACGAATTAATTCCTAGACCAAATATTATTTATATAGTTTTGAAAATTTATAGTAAGGTCATGATATACTTATAATAGTCTCAATTCAGTCAGCCCCCCAACAGTTTTACCTTCTAGATCTGCCACTGGTTTCGTGGCTATCCCGGTGTCATCTCTTGTTTCCGAAACGAGACAAATTGTTATTTAGTCTCTTTTCCTCTAATTTTCTTTCATAAACCTCATAATAATAGAAGTAAAATTGGAAGCCATGCGGCGTCGAAATGTAACGAAGTTTACAAGTTAGAATTGATAATCGGACAAGAGAGGGCTATGGAATGCTTTCAAGACATTTCAAGCGCGACGAGTCTAGACAAGGACCTGTCACGTCTCGTCTAGGAAAACGAGACGAGACAGACGCTTTGTCTCATCTTGTCTCGGATTTAACAAAACCTATATTGTCTCGCCCATGCTGGATTGGAAGCCTCTCACCAGAGATGAAGCAGATCGTGGGCCGTGGGTCAACAGGACGTGACCCATTGCAACCCACCATCCGCCGTGACCCACCATAACCTACATACCCACTACGACCCACAAACACACTCTGCTAAGTGCATTGTATATAGCATCCTCTGGAGAGTGGCGAATTTGTCTAAATTTTACTTTTAGGATCTCCATTTTCTTCTTCTTCTTCTTCTTCTTCTTTTGCATTTGTTTCTGTTTACTTACCTGAGATGAGTATATCTAACAAGGACAAGGCAGACTTTGTTAAATGAATTTAGGGGCCATCTTTCGCGAGGTAGTAGTGCACATTTAACCCTTTCCGGATCCTGGCATTTTGGGCTATTTTTTAGGCTTCCAGTCAAGCAGCTACTGCATAGTCACTATTAATCCTAGGATCATGGTTCATACCTCATTCTCTTCAGAATAAAGCAGGCTTTCAAACGGTATCACTTCCATGCCCATGCCGTATACCAGGAGAGGGAAAATTGATGTCAAATGGAAAATTTTGATGGGAAAATTTTTTTTGTCCAACTTTGGGCCCCTCTGCCCCCCCCCTGTGTGAACGTAGAGATCTCCAAAAAATCTGATGAATAGTACTTGGTAAACTAAATAAGTGTACCAAATTTCAAGTTTCTATCTTGAATAGTAAGGGCGGGAGAAATTTTATCAGGAATTCCCACCATGCCCAAAACGACCGCAAAACACCATGATCTCAGGGAAAAAATTTCCTGAGACATCCCTAATTACCCTAGGGTCATGTTTCGCCCATCATTCTCTTCAGAACAGAACTGCCTTTCAGACGGTATGACTCACGTGTCTCTATCATGTATGTAAAGGGGGAAAATTCTCCAAAAACGGATTTTTTGTATCTAAAAGTCCTTTTTTTCAACTTTTGCCCCTCTGGAAACCCCTGGTTTTACGCAGAAATCGGAAAAAAACTTCTGGTAAATACTACTCGGTGGAATGAATGTTTGTGCAAAATTTCAATCTTCTACGTGAAAAAATAGGCCCGCCAGAAAAATTTCCCTACCATGCCCCACTTTTACCCTATACAGAAGTATATTTGGATAAAAATTCACTGAGACGGCCCTGATTGCCCTAGAATAATAATTCGACCGTCGTTCTCTTCAGAATGGAACTGCCTTTCAGACGGTATGACTCACGTGGTCCCATCATGTATATGAGGCGGGAAAATACGAAAAACGGGATTTTTGGGGTAAAAATATCCCTTTTTTAATCCTTTGCCCCTGGTTCCCCCCTGTTTTAACACTGTCATCGGAACAAAAAATCTGGTAAATACTACTCGGTGGACTGAATGTTTGTGCAAAATTTCAATCTTCTACGTGAAAAAATAAGCCCGCCAAAAAATATATATACCGACAATGCCCCATTTTTCCCTATATAGAAGTATATTTTTTAAAAATTCACTGAGACGGCCCTAATTGCCATAGAATAATAATTCGACCGTCGTTCTTTTCAGAATGGAACTGCCTTTCAGACGGTATGATTTACGTGGTCCTATCGTGTATGTAAGATGAGGAAAATGACGAAAAACGGGATTTTTGGGGTAAAAAATCCCTTTTTTTTACCCCTTTGCCCCTCTGGTTCCCCCTTTGTTTTAGCACTGACATCGGAACAAAAAATCTGGTAAATACTACTCGGTGGACTGAATGTTTGTGCAAAATTTCGATCTTCTACGTAGAAAAATAAGACCGCCAAAAAATATTGAACATAGGCTTAGAAAATGAGAAAAGAAATTTTTGACTTATGACGTCATCACCTCCTATGTCTGGACGCAGGACGGTCTGAAACCATACGTAATGTCTTCTACAAGGCCTCTGGACTTGGAAAACAAAAACAAAAACCCGGACGAAAAAGCTGAAATAGAAGAGAAATAACGCAATGTACCATGAAAAACGCGTATGGTACAAAATTGTACCATGGGATCCGGAAAGGGTTAACCTGGGAGAGCGCAATAGCCAGAAATAGCTTAGAAAAAGCGTCTCAAAGTTTCGACTCGCCGTATATATGACGCCTAAAATTAGCAAGTAGCGGTGTGCCAGAGTGTGGAGCATTTACGATTATCGTGTAAAGGGCGAAGAAGACATTGAAGCGGCTGGGAATAAGAATAGTGGATGGTGTAAATAAAGGACGACACCGACAGAGAAATCCAGAAACAGTAGGTAAAAGGAGAAAAAAAGAGTAGAAATTGTTGAAGAGGAAACAAAATACAAATACGAATACGAATGAGCACGAGTCGAGCCAAAATTCGACTCGACTCGAGTTCAATCCGAGTCGAGTCAAAGGTATTTTTCTTGAGTTGAATTCCGAGCCAAGGCGCTGTTTTCGAGGTCGAGTTTCGAGTTGAGTCGAGTTTGATAATGGCTCGCTCGCTCGTTCACCTCATTTTAACTCGTTTTGAAATAATGGCCTGATTAGACTGGAAAGCGAAAGCCATGAGAAATGTAAGCACTAATGTGGAATACTTTTAGTGTTGCTCACGACAGGGTTGCATCTCGTCTCGTAATTTTAGTACATCTCGTGGGGCAATTTTAGTGTATCTCGTCTCGTCTAGATAACGAGAGGACAAGAGTTTTTTTTATTATTACGAGACAGCCTCAAATGTCGTAATCACTAATATAAGTATATACTGTAGTTCTTAAAATCAAGGCCGAGACCTGCACGGTCGAATTCTTGAGCCCAAGCAGAAGACCAACCCGGGTAGTGATATCAACCGGCTCGGCTCGTATCAACTGAGCGAACAGCTCGAGTCAGCTCGGTTGGGATGAGCCGTCGGCTTGGACCAATTAAGCCGATGACCTGAGCCGGCTCAGTTGGAACGAGCCATCGACTCGGCTAAATTGAGCCGATGGCTCGAACTTTCTCGGTTGGGATGGATCACCTACTCGGCCCATGTGAACCGGTTCGAGCCAGCTAAGTTGAAACTAGTTCATCGGCACGGTTCGACTCAGCTCAACTAAGCCGATGGCTCAAATTGGCTCAGTTGGGTAAGCTGTTGACTCGGCTCACTTCTCTGTTCGGTTCGGTAGTGAATGAGCTATAAGCCGAGCCGCTTGAGCCGTTGAGAAGCCTAAACCCGGTCCCAGCTGTTTTGAACATGTTTGGCTGAAGCCTATAACTTTTAACAATTTTTGGCTCAAGCCCGAATACTTGCCCCTTCGGAACTCAAACCTAGAACGTAACCTATGTCCTTGTCTCCTGAAGATTTCTCGACGACCAAGATCTACAGTCAATTCGCTTTTACTATTCAGATACAAACCGCATATTTTTTAAAGATTATATACGGTGTTGATATAATAATAATAATAATAATAATAATAATAATAATAATAATAATAATAATAGCATTAAAAGTTTTAAACTTGCCCTACAATTTGGCCAAACTTACTTAAATTAGAAATTTCGGGGAAAGGGTTCTGTACCTTCAAGACAACCTCTGCAACTACCAAAATTTTAAACTAGAGCGTTCCACTGAAGTTTCATGTAGAAAGTATTCTACTGTATGTTTTAAGGAAAATAACTGTAATAATAATAACTGAATATCACGCAACAGTAAGGCATGTAATATACTAATTTTTAGGATATGCAGAGGTAAATATAAAAGATTTACTACAAAAATACCTACACAGACCATAATTCAACGAGCTCTGAAATACAATGTAACGAAATAGCCTATGAGATTCAGTCTACAGAGCAATTGTTACTTAAAGAATGGACGTACACTATTTGGAGAATCGAGACAAGACGGGAAATGTTTACGATATTTTTCGACTCGTCTCGATTCTCATCTCCAAAGCGAGACGAAAATTTTGAGTTAGCCTTGTCCCGTCTCAAATGTAAAATGTTAATTCTCATGTTCTTTTGTTTGTTTTAGAAACGAAATGAGAAATTCCTCTTTTCGTAGGCAACATTAAACCAAACCGAAATATTCTTTCCAAATGTCACGTTTCTGCTTGTAGCGGTATGACCTGAGCGATAATTAACTCCTAGCTTTTAATCTTCTACGAAATAATAATAAATATTTTTAGTTTATAATTATTACTATTATTATTCCTGAAGATTTGACAGTTCAAGTATTGAAACATCCGAGTATTCAAATATCTGAATATAAAACGTATGTCATCGCCGATCAATCGCCATAAAAAATCCTAAAGTAAAAAAAATGCGACGTGGATTCGAACAAGCACCTTGACCACTGAACCGCGATCGCTACGCGGTAAACGATTCGTCTTTAGTCTGGTTACATTAGGTTTCTTTGTCTCCGCTTGCAAACTTGTATCTTATATTTCTTCGATTCAAAATGTCTTTCGTATTTCTTTCATGATGTTGGCAAAGTTTACATTAATAACTTCAGCTGTTCTTAAACCGGAATTGAGAAAAACTCCGGATTTCGAAAAAATCCGGATTTTTCGAATTCCGGTATGTTAACGAAATCATAAATTTCTAAATTTCGGATTTTTTCGAATTCCGTGATTATTCCAAAATCGGAATTTTCCGAATTCCGGAATTTCTCCGGTTTTACTTTCGGGAGTCCGGAAAGTAAAAATTCTGGAATTGGCCATCCCTAGTTTATACACAACTTTTCAGAACAATAAGCAAGTAGCTGTCTACAAACAAACAAGTAATGCAAAGCATTTTGTATCCTGCAATACGTCATGTATTAAAATCCAACAGAAGTTTCAGTATCTAACCAGAAATACCATGTATCTAGCTACTGGAAGCTGAGGTATGAAGAATTGTATTGTGACTTATACAACCCTCCAAACCACTGAATATCTAAACGGCTTTCGGTAAATCCAAGTTGTAGTACTCAGAGTTTCATCAATTTGTGTCTATATGATCTTGTTACTAAAGCTTATTATATGATAACGTTAGTAAGTCTTTCTCTGCTCTCCCGTAAAGTTGTGATACGATATACTACATGATACAGAACGAATTATCAATTTAACCAAGTTGTTGTATTAGTACAAATCTGCTTCCGCCTCTGTCAACTCTGGTCGATCTCGTTGACGCGACATATTTGCTTTTTTATACCCTTTCTTCGTTTACTGAACTAAACAGTAACTATTCTGAATTATACTACTGCGCATGCCCCGTAGATAAATATTTCTGATGCCAATAGTTTCCCTTTTGTCGAAGCAATGTTCTTTTTCTTATTCTTTTTCTTATGACCCTTTTATTACATTATCTGAAGAGCATGTAGGTCTAAATACCTCATGTATTACATATAATGTAGGTTTAACTCTTCCAGCAAAGAAGGAACATGTGATCATAGTATACAGCCCACAGAAGTGATAGCTGGCAATAGAGTGGTCGAAATCCGTAACGACACAGGGGGAGAGCGCTTTCCTACCAGCTGGTCTAGTGGCTAGCGCGTGCGCCTTTCGTTTATAGTGTCCAGGGTTCGATTCCCGGAGGGAGAGCATTTATGATTTTTAACTGTCCTCGACGTTTCTGTGTTCGTATCCCTTCGCTATAAGTTATTAGAAAAAAACAAAGTTAAACGAGTGAAGCAAGTAAAATTAGCAATATGTAAGTTACTGAAACACGTTCTGTGAGTCAGTTAAAAAATGTGGACAAAGCACGGGCTTTTCGCGCCGTCCATGCGAGTTCGAATCTATCTCGGCTTGATTTTTTATCCATTTGAGAAAAAGTATTGATTCTTTTCGCTACAGGTACTCTTTTCGTATTTTTCGCCGTCCTTCACAGTTAAAGTAACTGGCTATTCTTATTTTTTCTACGAATGATGGATCTTCTCTTTAGTTTCATGTCAAACATGCACACGCAATGAAAAGACGCTGTTGATAATGATAATAGTAATATGAAATATTACTAGCTAACTCGTGTGTGTATTTCGACAATATAATTTTATATTATTATGTGGAAATAAGTAAGGCTGTCTAGCGCCCCCCCCCTTCTAATTTTTTCGATGCGCCTTATGGGTCCACGCTGTCCAACGTTGGTCCCATCCCACTATCATATCCTGTTCTCTCGATATAAATTGCTAATATTTTGTTTGTAAGGGAGATATGGCGTTACAATCATTACGTTTGAAGAAGAATTGAGGAAGATATTGCCTTGCCTCAAACAACACCAATTATTAATATTATTATTGTTATTATTATTATAATTATTATTATTATTATTTTACTTACCACTAATGTTGCCTACCTTTATTTGCAATGCAATGTGTTACTAAAAAGCAAATCCAATAACACTCCTCGCCCTGCACGCTCCTGAACTCGAAATACATGATTTACAGTTATCTGTGTTAAGGGAAAGCACATTTATTATATTATTCTTTCAAATAACATTTCGCAAGTTACTTCACTTTCAATGTGTAATATCATATCGTCACTAACAATCATCTTGTTCCGATAGGAAAATATCCCCCCTCCTGCAAAAAAAGCCTGACCATAGCGAAAGGGCGTGAACCTTCTTTAGGCGATTAATCGGGTCCAATATTTCAATAAAAGAGGATAAGTCACTGCACCCAAATATTTCAGTAAAAGAAGAAAAGTTACTAAAACTTTTAGAATACCTATTCATGGACGAAATTGGTTCCCTTGGAACTTTTTAAGAGTTTGAAGGGCCGCCATTTTGAACATTTTCATCTGATTATTCTGGTTAACGAACTCATCAAGATAACTCATGAACAGTTAATGTTTGTGTCAAGTTTTGTCTCAATCCGCTGAAAATTAGGGTGGTTAAGGCATTCACAAACAGCGTTATATATATATATACAGATAGACCTTGCTGCGTCAGAGGTAAACCGGGCCTCTTTGCAAAACGTATTGACCAGCCTAACCTAAACACAAGCTGTTATTTGTTAACGTAGAAACATGGTCGGGCGGTGTAAGGCATGTAGAGATTGTATTTTTAATAACCATGAGTATGGGTTCGAACCCCTCTACTTGCATATTTTTTTACCTTTTGCAGCTACGTCGGAAAGTTTAATTTTTATTCTTTACTAATTGCAAATGGCGTTTACATTGAAAATAAGAGGAATTTTGGTGGCATTTGTTCGGATATTCTTCTCTTTCGAAATGAAAACAAGAATAAAAGCAATACGCAAAGACAAAAAGTATTATCAGTACTAAACATTACCAATAATAATTGCTACGAAAGACTAAATACGACCTCTTTTACCATCTCTCATGAGCTGTATGTATTATTAACAAAAAAATTTAAAAATGGTCCTTGTCGGGGATTCGAACTGGCGTCCTTTGCATTTGTAAGCCAGCACCTTAACCACTACACCAAGATCACGGCGTGGTAAACGTTTAGTTGTCGACGTATTTGTTGTATTTGTGTTTTATGTTCCCACTTCGACAATTTTTACTCTTTTTTTCGTTCAGCTGTTTCTGGCTTTCTCTTTGGGTGTCGTCCTTTATTTACACTATGCACTATTCGTATTCACAGGTTTTGCCCCTCTGCAATGTCTTATTCAGATTAGACTTTTCTTCTTGCCCCTCAGTAAACATTTGATTGATTTAATTCTCATACTCTCTACGGATGGAGCGCAGGAATGCCAGACTCGAAAAATAGGTGTACATTTACTTTTCTGACAGATAATACATATACACTTCCTAAGAAACCACCACTTTTACGATACTTTTTCGATACGAGACAGACACAAACTTTGTCTCCTAGACTATTGTCATGGTCTGTATATGAGTAACTTAAGACAGTCTATGCTACATTCCGCGAAGTGTTCTTTCGGGATTCTTGTAAAATTGATTCAAATGCAAAGTTCTCCGCGGCTTAATGTATATTGCACTAATTTTAACGGCCCATATGTAATTTGCATATATATGGGCCTTCATATATCCGGAATTCAATCATACACTACTATAACGCTCGGGAACAAAATTGTTTTTACACTAGTTTCTTTAGATGGAACTGGACAAGAATTTGCGTATATACAAAACAAATTGGATCAAGTATTGGATCAAAGAATTGTTGTGAATGAATATTAATCTAGTAGTACTTTACTGAGTAAATAGGCAGAACGACCTGGAGGAAAGATTTGAATCGGGTAAGCACAACAGTGGCTTGTGATGGAAGAAGACAAAAATATATATGTAACAATGCTGTCAGAAATAAGATAAAGTATGAATAATGATAATATATTGTAGATATTCACGATTATTATTATTTTATTATTATTAATAATAATAATAATAATAATAATAATAATAATAATAATAATAATAATAATAATAATAATTTCAGCACGCAAAGTGTCACACATGTAAATATTTCGTGAAAGCAGAGAAATAAACTTGTTTTTCCGATTGCCTTTGTAAATAGCTGTGGGATTCTTCCTGTTATTTGAGGAGTGTCTGCAAATTTTGACTACCATACCTTTGCTCAAATAAATGACACACTGCCGCAGAAAAGTAATATTTTTCTTCTCCTATTTTTATTGCCTACTATAAAAAAGGAAAGAGCTTAAAAGTATTCAGAAAAGAAAAGTCTGAACCTATGTAGGGACCTCTGATTACAGATTTCGTTTGGTGGTAACTTTTTTACTTGCTGAGTTGCAGGGCTGTTGAACAATAAACCACACGTGTTCAGTTGCAGTCCAGTCTAAATCTGTAAGAACGTTTGCCTCCAATGAATAAGATAAAAGAGAATTTCCGGCCATACAAAATATTAAGAAGCGAAGTCAGCACTTTATTTACAATGAATAGTGGGGGGTGCGGTAGCTCAGTGGTAGAGCGTTCACCTCCGGTGCTTTGGGTCCAAGGTTCGATCCCAGCTCGCGCCGTGTGGACTTTGTGGTGGACAAACACCGTGCTCATGAGTTTTCTCGGGGTTCTCCCTTTTCCTCCCACTTCCTTCATTCCACCATTTCACTCATCATCACCGTCTCCTTTAGCCTAACCGGCATTACCGTGGGACATAAAACTTGAAGATTTCATTTCATTTTTACCATGATATGAGAGGATTTAGCGAATGATAATTGTCACTTCTCGTGAAATTAAGTTATTAGGTGGACTGGATTGGTATTGAACCACAAGGGAAACTTGTTTGGTATGTGTCATTGTATCGAATTGCATAGGAATGATGAACTTTCTTTTCATACTTACTCGAAAGTCAGTAAATGTGGCATACAATTATGTTTCCAAGAGCTGCCATTATTATACAAATAACAACATTGTTATCCGGAATAGGCTTTTTGCAAACATTGATAATAATAATAATAATAATAATAATAATAATATGTAGAAACTAGATGACGATTATTCTTCTCGCAAGAAATTCTAAATATGAGGAATTTAAAAATACCATAGGAAAATTATACACCTAAAGACAATATAGGAATATTGCGAAAGAGTATTATGAAGATAATTTAAAGTTAAATATGATTTCTTTTGTCACTAGAATTCTTTATAATGATTGATACTAACAGAAAAACAGACTAATAAAGCAATATGTTAATACTGAAAAATTAATAATTTCTTCATATAGCCTATGATAAGATATTCAGAAAAGTGATCAATTTTGAATTATCCCTTTTATTAACCATTCATAATGGGAGCCATTTCAACACAGCTATACACAGTCACATATATAAAGACAAGGAGATTTAATGTTGATAATTATGGTTGGAGGGGGTAATTCGAGATATATATATATATGATAAAATATTGGTAAATATGGTAAATTTTACGTATTAATTAATTAATTACGAGTATTCATAACGTGAGAGCTGCTTCAACACGGCTATAGCATAAAGGTGTATACCAGGAGATAAATTGATACCGACATCAATTTCATTAAAGAGGGGTTACATGAGACACATCCTGTATAGGCCTATATCCATCTTAGGACATACCCCGCCAACCCTGTTATTTTTCTGTTCTGGAGTTAGCAGTTATCTGAATCACCACGGTGCACGGCCCCGGTTTAGGGTTGACAATGGATCAAGTGGCTCGGCCCACAGCTCATCTACTATCGAGCCGAAGCGAGAAGTGAGCCGAGTCAACACCTCACCTAACCGAGACGGCAAAAACTGATGGCTCACCTGAGCCGAACCGAACCAATTCGGTGGCTCATCCCGAACGAGCCGGCTCAGGCCATCGGCTTAATTGAGCGGAGCCGATGGCTCATCTCAACCTGCTCAAACTGTTCGCTCAGTTGAACCGAGCCGAGCCCGTTGACATCACTACCCAGGTTGGGCTTCTGCTTAGGGTCAGAAATACCACCGTGCAGGTGTCAGCCTTGATGGTAAAAACTACAGTATATACATATATTGGTGCTCACAACATTTGAGGCTGTCTTTTTATTTAAAAAAATCTATTGTGGTCTCATTATCGAGACGAGATGAGATGCAAGCAGTGTCCCCTCTCGTGAGCAACACTAAAAGTATTCCACATTACGGCTTACATTTCTCATGGCTTTCGCTTTCCAGTTTAATCAGGCCAGGATTTTAAAACGAGCTAAAACGAGCTAAACGAGCGAGCCATGTATCAAACTCGACTCGACTCAAAACTCTATCTCAAAAACAGTAACTCGGGTCGGAACTCGACTCGAATTCGAGTCAAGTTCCGAGTCGAGTCGAATTTCAGCTCGACTCGTGTCCATCCCTATTTACGTCCCACGTTTATGCCGGTTAGGCTAAAGGAGACGGTGATGATGAGAAATGAATGAAATGGTGGAGTGAAGAAAGTGGGAGGAAACGAGAGAACCCCGAGAAAACCCACGAGCATAGTGTTTGTCCACCACAAAGTCCACACGGCGTGAGCTGGGATCGAAACAGGGACCCCAAGCACCGGAGGTGAACGCTCTACTACTGAGCCACCGCGCCCCCTCCTAAACTATAGTTTAAATTTTCAGGTAAATGGGTAACAAAAATGAAATCATATGCGTGTATGTTCCAGTTTAACTATGATTGATTAAAACTGATTAAAATTTGCATAAGATTTCCTTATTACCAGGCTGTGAATACTGTTGAAGTTATTCATTCCTACATAACCCCTTTCCTTCAGAGGGGTGGTTGGAAGGAGAAAACAACGCTATTTTAATGGTACTAAAACGGCAGGAAGTGTTTGTATGTTCCAGCTTAACTATGGTACATCTGGAGCAATTAGAACAGTACTTGATACACAAATGACTTACAATCTGAAAACGTATAATGTAAGACACCTCTAGCACCCTACGGTTTGTAGCGAAAGGGGGTTTCAAGTAAAAATAGTCGGAAACGATTCATATTTACAGTCGAACCAATAGTTTTCGCGATCGCTGAGATGAATAGTAAAAATCTCTGTGTCTTTCAAGTCTAAGTTCAATCTCCATTGGATAGGGAAGTGAGAGAAGGAAGGGTGGGAAGGGGTGACACATAACAATAATCTATATCGACTGATATTAGTGTCAAATCCTTAGATTTCGGGGTTGCTAAGCTGATTGATGACAGTCACCAAGACATAATTCATTCCATTTGCTGTCGATTGCTATAAGTAAATATATGAGCAAATGAGCTAGTACATTATACTGTGTTAATGCTATACAAGATGTGAAACAAATACTATCATAAATGAACTGAACTATTTAGTTGTTAAGGACATGCTATTTCAACAAAGGAAACTGATGCTTATGGTGCTATGGAAAGCTGTGAGCAAGCTTCAAATTAAGTGAGGTGTTAAATTTAATACGTTAAATTTAATACGTTCTGATACAAATAGAGAAACGTTGGAATACTACAGTTATGTTTGGATTGATTTTTTAGATTAAATATGATACCTGTACTAAAACATGGAGCCATTGTTGGAACTGAAGAGCAGAAACTAAGGGCTGACACTATCTTCAATGCAAGTGAGAAAGGATTGTGTACATTACTTGCTGCAGCAACTGCTAGACGTGAGTTAAAGGACGCAAAATGTGAAGTAGTTGAACGTGTAAGTAATTCTGTGCAATTTGAACTTAAGCAGTCATTGGTTTGGCATAAATATTGCTAAGTTCAATTCACAAAGTTAAAATACACAGACTGAAGAAAAAACTGACTGAACAACTTCCACCAACCAATCAGTTAACTGTTGAATGCTCTCAAAGTGATCATAGTTACGAAGTTCTATCCCCGCCATGAACTGGAAAAATTGTATGTTCTGTCGTGATCCCAGTCCGAGTGAGAAACTTTCATCTGTAAGCACATTTAAGACAAGTAACAGGATATCCGAGCTAGCAAAATATCATCCTATTTTAAGTATCAGATTCTCTCTCGTAAGTGATCTCATAGCAGCAGAATCTAAGTACCACCCGAATTGTTAAAAACGATTTTCATAGCAAAAACTGATTGTGGAGCCAAGCGATAGAGTGTTAGTGTGGCTTAGTGAGGAATTAAAGACCTGTGCTAAACAGGGTCAGGTACAGCCACCAGCGAAAGTATCTCCCCCCTAAGTGTTCTAAGTCCATTATTTGCAGTCCAAATCATTTGCAGTTGTGAGAACGCCTTAACAGATGCAACCCAACTTACACACGATTTTCTCGGCACTGACAACATTTGGTAGCATTGACCCAGGTGTTTATGCTGTAAAATTATAAAGGAGGTGACTAACGAAACCCAATGAACGCCATATATGATTTCCAATATTGCTGCGTATATAATGTATTATTTCGTTATATACTTGTTGTGTTCAGCGAAGTAAAAATACTGACCACACATGAATCAGAAAATGCTTGTAAGTACACGAAAATATCAAATCTAGAACAACTGCTGGAAATAACCTTGTAAATAATTGCTGCCATTGACAGACCTTCTACAATTCTTCTCATTCCAACATCTTTTTCTTTCTGGAGAGAAGATGATCATTCTTGTCACACTCCGTATGAATTGAAATTGAAATTGAAACATTTGAAAAAGTTTGAACGAGGCTGGAATTCGAACCCGGAACCGCCGAATAGAAGCTCAATGCACTAACCAATTACCTACCACGCCACTTCAGCTTCCACCCAAACTATTAGCTAGTTAAAATCGTTGCATGTAAGACTATACATAACATACTAATGACCGTATAACGAGACGTTCCATATGTGACTGTCACAATGACTTACTCGAGATTTCTTTCTTTAACTCCAAAACATGTTATATAGACCTTCGTCAATGAGGAAAATATCACGAAACGTTCTTCAAGTTTACGCTAACTCAGAGTTTTTAGCGATGGTCCCAAATTTACATTACTATTCTTGCTCACATTAATTTGCAATTTCCAAAGAAGAAAAGAGGGTAGACATTATTTTCTCTCTTTAAATTGTATTAACAGGTGTAGAAAGTTTTATATTCATCTTCCATAACTACTAGTTTATTTTCTTATCTTTGTATGAGGTATTTGCGGCAGATTCGTAAAGCATAAAACTCGTATGGCAGAGACTCGGGTTCGAATCCGATCGTGGCAATTATTATTTCTTTATTGGAAGGTATTGTTTACGTATTTGGTATTGTAATTAATATTTCTTTATTATTATTATTATTATTATTATTATTATTATTATTATTATTATTATTATTATTATTATTATTATTGGAGAGTCGAGATTTGACAACATATTTTATATTTTATGAAGTTTTTGATTGAATTTCAAGTCTATTTTCAATATGGAACGTATCTAAAATGGTGAATTGCTTAAAATATTAATATTTCTCATAGCAGTAGTAGTAGTAGTAGTAGTAGAAACTTATAAGCAATTGCTCGGAAACAATAATTTTACTTTGATTAGTCGTATTTTTGACCAATGGTAACGATATGCCTTACGTATTCATAAATTCTTTGCTAAACACGTTACGTTCCCAGACAGTACAAATCAAGGTTGATACGGCTGAAGACTTCTCGTAGTCTTGTTTCGTAG
This sequence comes from Thermobia domestica, assembly GCF_964235325.1. NCBI lineage: Eukaryota > Metazoa > Arthropoda > Insecta > Zygentoma > Lepismatidae > Thermobia > Thermobia domestica. The sequence continues at coordinate 145,098,901 of NC_137470.1, forward strand.
TTCACTTATCTATTGCGAGTGCACTGAAGAAAGTAGTCTCACAGTAAGACAGAAAGAAATTGAATAGTTTCCACGTTATCTTACATTGGAAGTAGCAATATTACGAATGATAGTTTCTTTTAATTACCCATCGTAAGTCGAATCCAGAACCATCGGGATGCGAAACAAACTACTCTAAGACACCGCTCATAATTAAGGGGTGGGGGAAACTTGGTGTGAAGTGTCTTCAGCAAATTCCTCACTTTTACGATTTCGATGTTAAAAAAAACTCTTGAGTCGCTCATAATAAAATACAAAGTCTTATGTAGAAACAATAATCAAGAGATTTCAAATATAAATTATCAAAGTAAATTTTTCAAAATGAGTGATGGAAGTAGTATTAGTGGATGTTGTTGAACATTTAGATATGAGGAAGTTTAAATCTCTATTTGAGCATCGAGGGTAAATGGTATGTGAAACTACAGTTTAAATTTATTCTTCTGATATTTCTTTGTATATTTTCACAAGCCATTAATATACATTTGCAGATTTCAAGTTCAACATTTTATGCAGTTTACCCGATCCTGGGAAAATCAAAATATCTAACCATTGGCCCGTTCACTCAAACGTACTTTTTATACATTTTCCTGTTTATTACGTTATTTTGTATGGAGGATTTTGTTTTTGTGAAATGTAGAAAAAGAAAGCTTATAATATAAACAACCTGAAACTCATGCTACCCCATGCCGAAAGCATCGGTGAACCAGCGATGGGCAACTAGCGACCTCTCGGTGAAAGTTGGACGCCCCGCCGCGACGATCCGCTGTGCTTCCACTTCCGTTTTGAAAATTATACCACCAGCGGCAGAGATGCGACGAAACGCCAATGAACTACAAAATTACCCCCAAAATGTTAAATCGCCTATATGCGTGATTTTTTACATTGAAATGAGTCTAAAACACAAAAAACAACCCGGGGTGGGTGCGAAACACGAACAATGTGATTAGTAGGCGCGTGTTCTTCCGACTTCGCCATGGAGGCGATGAAGGAGATGTCCCATGTAGTGATAAATCGTTGAGGTCTTTCTAATTTGGCCAATCAGATTGCTCCTTAATGTAAACAACCTGGAACTCAAGCCGTTGGCTTTTGCAACTAAGGAAATCTAAAATAGTTTTGAAAGAAATAACACGGAAAAATGTATGGAAAAATGTAAAACAAGGATATTTTCAAATTTGCCACTTTTCCATGTACTCCCATGCGCAATAAAAATTGCGCGTATACTGTAACTCACGACTTTTTCCATTTATTCCATTTTCCTTACGTTTATGGGTAAAATTCAGTTATTAGTATGTGGAGATAATAGAAAGCAATCCATCTAAGGAGATATTTCCAAAAATATAATAAAATAATAAAAATATAAGCAAAAATCAAAATTATGACCGGTTTTGTGTATACTGGCAACGATGATTTCTAGGGATTTTTTCAGTACCATGGCACGATTTCGGAGGGAATTCAATTGGGGAGTCGAGGAGTTGGATCAAGAAACTGGATAGTGGAGTAAATTGTTGCATTTATTGGTTAAAACCTAGTGTGTAGATTGCCTGCCAAATATAAATTAGCTTCTGTAACTAAGATGTCGTACGAAAATATAGAATTAAAGAGAAAAACTCTTATCTTAAGGTTCGAAGCGATACGCATTATGGTTATGAAGATTATTTCTTAAGAAGAAAGAGAAAACACAACGTAGCCTCTGTGGTTAGGTGGATAAATTGGCGGACTCGTAGTTATTATATTATTTTGACACCACATCGAATCCCATCCCATCCCATTTTTTTTACCAAACATTATAATTTTGAACAAACTCCATGGCTCTGGATAAGTAGAGTAACAAATAAAATACAGTTCTGACCAGAGCAGAATGAAATATATTAAAAACTATACTTACAATGTGTTACAGTTTCAAGGACCTAACGTCCTCTTCATCAGACACAAACAGAGTGTTTGTGTCTGATGAAGAGGACGTTAGGTCCTTGAAACTGTAACACATTGTAAGTATAGTTTTTAATATATTTCATTCTGCTCTGGTCAGAACTGTGTTTTATTTGTTATTATAATTTTCATGTTAATAAGAACCGAAGCAATATAATAAGGAAAACTTATTGATATTTTGCTGTAATGACGTATTTATCCAGGATTAGAGTACTATTGGTAATAGCTATTGATTTCACTTCATGCTGTTGTAAAGCTTCTCTTATCCTATTTTCTTGGGAGAAGAACAATTTTGTCTCCAGCAAAGTGGGCAGAAAAAGACATCTAAGTACCAAACGTAATTTATCGTGATGAAATGTTCTAATTTGCCATTATTTAAAAAAAAACTAAATTATTGAAGTTGGCTTCTCTTTAGCTTTTAGCCAAAAAAAATAGTTTTTCCTTTATAAGACAATACTTTATGAGGCAAGGTGGGTGATCATACCCACAAATTTAGCTAGGGAGTGAAAGATAATTGTTTATACAAACATTTTAAAGGTTTAGGTGCGTGAAACACCAATACAGCATGGTCTCGCTTATCCGACCATCCTTTGTTCCACATAACGTATGATCCGATATATCATTGCAAATAGCACCAATCGGCAAGAAGAACTGCAAGTTGTGGTCTTAATCTATTTTTCATGCTCTGGAGTCTATCGCCTAGCGCGTCCGTCTACACCTTGACTCATACGTCTATCATTAAGTGCAGACACGCATCCAGGTTTTCTATCCGGAGGGGGCCCAACACGAATCCTCGTAAGCACGTAATTCTAATGTTTTAAAAATATCAATAATAATAACAGGCATAATAATAATAATAATAATAATAATGCAACAGTTCTGTACTTCTCTTAAACTTTTTCTCACTTTTCATTTATAAACCGGTTTACTTTGGAATCTGCATTATAGCACAAACAAAATGAAACATATTTTCGAGAGAAATGTAACTAAAGAAAACCGTCTGCTAAGTATAACACATAACAAAAATAGCAACATGACATTGAGTGTATCGTCCTAATATATTAAAGTTAAAAACAGAACGGAAACGAAATGTTAATCCTATTTAAAACTATTCTTTAATTCCACCTGGTATAATGGCATTATGGTATATTCTTAGAATTATAACAAGACAAAATTTGGACACTGACTACTAGCAAACTGATATAAAAGAACCTCAAAAGAGTAAAAGCAAGTTTATTAAAAAGTGCTTGAGTTTCGGAGGGGGACAGCCCTCAGGCCCTCACGCTGGATACGTCCCTGATTCAGTGCAATGCAGTTATTTGTTATAAAACATTATTATTAGATGCGTAATATGTAAAATTATATCATAAGTTTTACTTTTAATAGGTCTTTTCTTAACACATCCATATTATCCAGCGTTCTGCCTGCCTGTTTATGTCAGATAAGCGAAACTCTACCGTATTTCCAAAGCTAGCATATACATGAACTGGAATTGTATCGTCCTAGAACAGACAATTGTGTGAAATGCTTATATTAAAAGGCTGGAATAAAAAAAGACATAAGTACTGTTTTGGTAGCGTGAGAACAAATTATAAACAATTCAATATATTTCCTAGGTATCAGATTATCATCTTATTGTGTCGATGTGTATTCTTTTTTAAACATATTTTTAAACTCATACCATTCGCAATATTGCTAATAAAATCGAAATAAAAACTATGTGCCTCTTGTGGCAAAGCGACTTAAGTGCATGGTCCGAAACCGATTCCCACGTTAAGGTATAGATAAAGTTCCCGTACTTCAAAAATGCAAATCCGGGACGCTACTAAATTACGAGAATCTTTGAAATGCTTAAAATTGAAAGAAGTGTTGAATACTAATTTACTTTCCTCCATTAGATAGAGTTGTTCAAGTATTACGTTATCACATTTTTATTCATTTCACTAGACCTTTCAAGGACGCCGATTTCTCTGTAAATTTGAGGGGGGGCATTCAAATGCAGAAGATATATATATGAGGATTTTAAGACAAATTGCACTCAAATTATGCCAAATATTGTATATTCATATATACCAGGGGGCCTACATGAGCTTTGGGGGGCTCGGCTCCCCAGGATCGGCGCCCTTGCCTTCTTCCTAGTTAAGCAAACGTAAGCAGATGATTTACTCTCTCCCCCTGGTAAGCAAAAAAAAAATCCCCCTCAAGATCTGTTATGTTTCATGAAATAACAGCAGGAATTTCCTGAATACTTAACCGTCTAAATGAATGTTTTCACTTAGAGCCATCCCGTCGATTCGCGTTGCCTAGGACTAAAATAAATTAAGGGTCAATAATGAAGATGAGACTTCCATATCAAACATGAGGAGACATGTGGATCGGAGATCTTTCTTTGTTCCAACTTTGATTTTTTCAAATCCATGATGGGAAATTATATTATGAGTACAATTTTCGAAATTAATAGTATACAATCGTAAAAATACTGTATCTTATAAAACGATGGTTTATTGCAAAATACTTTGACTCAAAGAATAAATTACAAGTAATAAACTTGTTACTTTTCCTGAAGAGTCTTAAGTCTTGAATGAGACGGAGGCTCTCGAGCGTAGTGCTTGGAACGATTGCGTCACTTGTTCTACCTTTCCGTGGCGCACCCTTGATTCGACTTGATCCTAAACGGATTATTCAGAAGTCGAGGTCGGAAGATGTTTCCCATTTTTCCAAACACTCTTGGTCGATTACAATCTGCCTCACTTGTGAGGGGACAACTCCATGCCGTAAGCGTCGGTGGACCACCGATAGGCAACTAGCGATATGTCCTCAAATATTGGCGGTTCCGCAGCCGAAAATTGGCCCCACTTCTGTTTTGAAAACTATAACACCACCGGCAGAGAAGCGACGGAACGCCAACGAACCACAAAATTATTCCCCTAAAATACGTTAAATCGCCTATATGCGTAATTTCTTTGCATTAAGGTGAGTCTAAAAACATTTTTTAAAAAGTAAAAAAAAGTACCCTGAGCTGGGCGTGAACCATCACCCTTAGGGTTACTAGTTCCGAATTCGCCACGGAGGCGATTATGAAGACACAGCTTGTAGAATCGTTGAAGTCTTTTTAATATTTCTAATCAGAGTGCTCCTTTAACCGTATATATTTGACGATAACTGTTTGGAATCAGACCAAATGCACTCATGTAATTTTATAAGAAAATGGCAAGCGTCTATTTACTTTTTTCATAGTTCTCCCATATTCATTTGCTAGTGATCGGCGACAGTTGCCAACTAAATTCATACATACAATATACGCACCCATCTCAAGATTTTTCACTTCATGATGTAAAGGCAGGAGCTACTCTTGACCCCGGAGCTCAAGTATTGTCCTTATAATAACAATTCGTCAGGGAAAAATAATAAATAATAATAACCGCATGCACATGATTGGCGATAGTTCGTGTTGGTCCCTTTGCGATTCTCCGTGACAAATCAAAGGAGCGCGGATCAAAATGAAGTCCTCGCTGTTACGTGGTGGTAACTTCAATACCCCCCATTCTAGATATCTGCTTCGACTCGACGAATTTCTGCCACTAGTGGCAATCCTTCGACGCGTCGCTATATCGACGATCGCCATTTACCGGCAAGTGGGCCACTAGGTGTTGGCGACGTTTATGACATGGGGAAGCTCATAAACAAACAAACCAATAAATAAATCTAAAGCCTTATAAAAAGTTTTCCCAAAATTTACATCTAGCAAAATCATTTGTTGGTATTCCAGAACTGTAAATTCACCTTTATTCATAATTTACTTCTATCGTAGTTTTGATATGAGAATGATATGTCTGAAACTGTAACACAGGTCATTAATACTTTTATTTTTGGGGGCGGGGGGCTTTAGTCAGATTTAGCAGCTTAACAGTCAGTCAATTTGGATCTGTGATTTCAGAGTTTTAGAGATTTCCTTAAATTTTTCACTTCTACAACAGTTTGCAACTAACACCATTAACGTATCTCTTTCGATATTTCCATAGGTAATGGCTTGGTCACTCCCAGATTATTTCAAACAATAAACTATTTACGGTTCTTACTCCATTAATCAGAACTACATTTAATATCCAAAAACTCTGTGCATTTTCCCTTAAATCTGCAAACTTTCTCCTAGGTTAAAGCTGAGTATTTTCTATTTTCTTGCTTTCTTGCTAAAACGAAAGTTTTCTTTAGACAACCTGAAATGATGACTCTATACTACATTATGTTGCATAGGGCAATTTGTGTAGCATATCATTTGGCAGTTGGACACTTTCTTCGTATATTGAAAGGTCCAGAGAGTTTTTACTTTAAGATTATTATTATTATTATTATTATTATTATTATTATTATTATTATTTTATTGACTTAGGTTTTCCTGAATATTAAGCAATATTTCACAAAAAGCTGGTATTTTTAAACAAATGTGTTCGATATCAAGTTTTCACAAAGTAGTCACTCTCTCCTATAAATAATTTCAGAGGGGCCGCAGTGGCTGTGATAAAGCGTTCGCCTTTGGTGTATGGGATCCTTGGTTCGACCCCAGCTCGCACCAAGTGAATTTTGTGGTGGAGAAACACCATGTGCATGGGTTTCTGTTCGTTCTCCCGTTTTCTCCCACTTTCTTCATTCCACCATTTCATTCATTTCTCATCATCACCGTGTCCTTTAGCCTAGCCGGTATAACCGTGGGTCGTAAAACTTAAAGATTTCACTTCAAATAATTCCAACCCAGGAAGTATGTCATTTCGAATAAAACAAACTACTCTATAGAATTCTGAGTATTATTATTTTTTTATATATACAATTCTAGCGGACCTTATTTCTAAATCGAAGGGTAAGAAGACTAAATTCATTCTCTTATTATAGATTCATTTCAATTGAAGCAGTTAAAATAGTTGGGAAAAATTAGAAAGCCAAACCCTATACTCCAGTGTGCCACAACCGAATAACACCGCACACTGGCGTGCCCAGCAAAATGAACAATGTGACCCAAACTTTTACCTATTATTTACAAGAATATTTGTGGAGTTTATTTTATTTATTATTATCAACGATTCTTCCACGGATCAGCTGTCTGTATAGAGTTAAATATACAAGTATCACATTGCGGGAATGAGTGTAATTATTTACTTTAATAGTAATAGAAAGGCATATTTTATTTTATTTTCTACCGGGAATAACTGCATCCGGTTTAGAAAGCTGGGACTAACAACAAAGGAACCCGATGTGTCAAACACACACCACCCTATAGTCGTGAGTGCCACAAGTCCTTTTCTACGTCTTGGTACCCAAAGAGTTGCTTCCTTCAAAGAGAGAGAGAGAGAGAGAGAGAGAGAGAGCGAGAGAGAGAGAGAGAGAGAAATAACTTAAAGTCCATTGCACTTAAATGCTTAAATAAATAAATTATGTAAATAACTGTTTCGTTTTCCGTTTATTATTATTATTATTATTATTATTTTAGGAAGTTGACTGCCATAGGTATGCACACTGCTCTCTCGTGCCAAACTATATATTCCAAGTTTGTTGTGTTCGTTCTATAGGTGTGTTTGTAATTAGATGCATATGGCGTAGAAGCCAAAATTTAATGTCCACGCTACGTATATGCAAAACCATAGACAAAGAAATTTTTGAACAAAGACATTTATGGCGCTAAAACAAAGCCCAAAAATAAAGAATTACTGGCGGATTGTTGCCCGTAGAGCACAGGTGACAACGGCTAAGAGTGTTAAATTTAAACAAATAGTTTTAATTAAGCACGAATTTAACTTATAGTGTACAGTGAGGAAGGCTCAGGAGTTAGCTAGGATTGTTACAATATCGAAATCCGTGAAATGCACTGCAAACCTGTCCGCAAGCCCCCCGTAATGTTCAACAGATATTGTGTATTAATGCTCATTTCAATGCAAACCTATATAGACCTACGCACTTTAATACTCAACGAAGGTGGAGACTATTCATGAGTTGCAGGATTAAACACTCTCACCCAATGTATTCTCCTAACATGTCTCCCAGCGATTACAACATTTTTTGGTATCTCAATCACTTCCTAGTAGGATAGCTTTAACTAGAGACCACTGATTAACCTGATATTGGATGTTTCACTTTCTTACTTTTGGAGTTGACAGTCATCGGTTCGACATTTCACACTCAAATACCTAATATTAACAATTTCTTCTATAATTTCGTAATATTGTATTATTTCTTTGTATTATTCATTATCTTGGTTAGGCTTGTTTAAACACTTTTCTCTTTGCACCTACTTATTACCTATACATTAACGTTGGATAAAAATACACTAGCTCTCACCAGGAATCAAATCCAGAACCAATGAAATTGAACCATTTGGCCACACAAGGCACATTTAAAAAGAAGTTTCGATTTTGTTGGGAAAATTGTGATTAGGTGTAACATTTAAAAAGATATTTAAGAATGGGTACGGATGAAACGCACAGAGTTTTCTTGCTCGAATTTCTTAAACTGACTCGTGTTAGACTGAAGCTATTACTGAAACATTTATTTGGGAAATGCGAATAAAATAATTTGTTTTGGAAAACTTTGTTCGAAGCAACTTACATCCAAAAGTAAAGTACCGATTGGTCATATTTCTGTTAGAAATAACTTATGTCATATATTAGAATTATTAAGGAAATAATTGTATGTGAACTATGAGGAAAAGCGTCTGAGTACTTTCTGAGAAAATCGTCAAAAAAGTCATCTCCAAGAATAAAATATCCCTTGTGTATCTTTTCAGGACAAACGACTTATGCTATTTATGAAATACGAACAAAACTGCCTGAGTCGTTCTCGACAAAATCGTAGGGTAAAACTTGCTCCGAAAAGTATTATACCACTTCTAGCTTTTTAGGATGATGGAATTATACCATATCGTTAAGTTATTTATGTAACATTTATTTATCAAATATGAACAAAATTGCGTCAGGCGTTAATAAAAAATCGCCGGAGAAGATTAAACTACCCCTTCTGAATGTTTACAGGACGAACAAATTGTGTCATATTGTTAGGTTATTAATGATACATTTATTTATGAAATGTGATTGAGAAAATAGTTCGAAATCACGCATCCCATACAGTAAATTACACCTTATGCATTTTTTCAGAGCAATGATTCATACTATATTTGTAAAAAATAAGCAAAATCTTTACAGCTGTTTTTGAGACAATTTAATTATTTTAAATTTTCATCCTTCAGTAAACTACCTTTATTTCTAGCTGTCGGAGAATATAGAATTCAAAACGATAAAGTGTTATAAAAACTTCATGTCTAGAATTCGGTCCAGATACGTCGAACAGTATGGCCTCCATTTGAATTCATGTAAAAGCGTGACGAACCGACAGACGAACAGATGGACAGACATCAAAATCACTTTTTCGATATGTGCGGGCGTGAAACTTGAAATCATTGAAATATCTAATTCGATTTTTATCACTATTACTACAATTTCTTCTTTGGTCGCTCGAACGTGAAAACGAATAGGAATACTACGACACGTAAGGTGATAATTTGTAATTCCCAAAATTTAATGACTTACGTTTAATGTGTTGCCATGCTAAAAAACAAGCTTATGCCTGTTTGTTATATCATTTTAATATCAGTTTTTCACGCTACTATATAATGTAGAAATATGGTATGATTATCGTTCATATTCATGCTGTCTTTTGGAAATATTCGTGTTCCGCATACATAGATCTGTATAATTTAGTTTCTTTCAACGAAAACATTCCTTACACAGGCTTATGATTGCATTTCTTGCACTTCTGGATATGGAAAAAAAAGAGAGGGAAAAAGTCAATACTCTAAAAAGAAAAAAACACAAGTACACACACATACACATACACACAAACGATAATTTGACATCAGCTTTTTCCTTTCTTCCTTTTTTTTAAACACAACAACAAGCATCATTCGATGTAACGTCATGTCGATATAACAAGGGGTAAGACTGGAAAGACTGTGAAGGTCGCGTATGTTATTTTTCCTGTTCTTGACACACAAATCCGAAGTTGAGCTGTCTGCTGTTCAAGAACGGGCAGGGTAACACACAAGACCATAAACTGAAAACAATAACTGTTTCCATACACGTATTCTAACACTGAGTAAATACGTCGATTAAAGGATACTATCAATAAGTTATTTCCTTATTATATTGTTTCGGTTCTTATTAACATCAAAATTATACACTTCCTATAATGTTTTGTAAAAAAAATATATGGGATGGGATGGGATTCGATCTGGTGTCAAAATAATAAAATAACTGTGAGACCGCCAATTTATCCACCTAACCACAGAGGCTACGTTTTGTTTGTTCTTTTTTCTTAAGAAATAATCTTCATAACTATGATGCGTGTCGCTTCGAACCTTAAGATAAGAGTTTTCCTGTTTAATTCTATATTTTCGTACGACATCTTAGTTACAGTAGCTAATTTATATTTGGGAGGCAATGTGCACACTAGGTTTTAACCAATAAATGCAACATTTTACTCCACTATCCACTTCCTTGATCCAACTCCTCGATTCCCCTACTGAATTCTCTCCGCAATCGTGCTCTGGTACTGAAAAATCCCTAGAGATCATCGTTGCCAGTATACACAAAACCGATCATAATTTTGTTTTTTGCTTATATTTTTATTATTTTATTATATTTTTTGGAAATATCTGTTTAAATGGATTGCTTTCTATTATCTCCACATACTAATAACTGAATTTTACCCATAAACGTAAGGAAAATGGAATAAATGCGAAAAATCGTGAGTTATAGTATACGCGCAATATTTTTTTGCGCATGTGGGTACATTCCAATGGAGTAAAATTTTAAATTCACATTAACAACTTTTAAAATTGAGACAACTACAAAACCTCAGTTTTTGGTATTTAACTTTTACAAAAACTTTGACACGTTTTTTAAAAAGTGACTTTTGGGAGGACACTGCTTTCAATCTTTTAATTGTTGCCCGCAACATGATACCCAACTTCTCAAGTGGCTCGTTGGGTTCAAAACAACAATAGACAATAAAGACTAACTACAGTCTATCAACTAGAAATGTTCCAAAATACTGGTTAATCGGTTAAATGTTTCGGTACGGTTTAAGTGTCAAACCGAATGAGTCGGCTTATTTCAGAAACCGAACCATAATTGGTTCTGTTCGGCTTGAAACAGACACTGTGTTGAACTTTTTGAGAATATTCTTATATATTTTGAAAGAAAGTCCGAACTATATATAACGATTTCCCTTTAGATTAAGTAATTGTGGATCTGCTATATCACTTCTGAACGAAATTACAATTCCTCATGTCCTTCTCTTAATAACCTACTTTCGAAGAACACGTTCATGATCAATAGAAAACAATACCATTTTCCGCTTTGGTTACGGTTAACCGCTTCAAACCGGTTTATATCACGAACCGAAACTACGGTTTGTGTTTCCTCTAACCGCCCAGGTCTACTAATCTTGACCATACCCTCGATCCGCACCTATACATATATGTAAAACTAAAAAATGTAATGTATATGGTCTCTCTAGGTCAGGGAAGGCCAACGTTGTTTTGAATCCATAGGGCCACTTGCCCAGTTGGGCACCATGTTGTGGGCCATAATTAAAAATACGAAATTAGTGTCCTTCCAAAAATAACTTTTTGAAACCATGTCAACGTTTTTATAAACGTTAAATACGAAAAACTGAGGCTTTGTAGTTGTAAATATACTCTTCATTTTTATGTTGTTAATATGAATTTGAAACTACTCCATTTACATGTATGTTGAAAAGTGGTAAATTTGAAAATGTCTTTTTTTCATAATGGACATTATTAATACAAATATTATTTATTTCAAAACTATTTTAACTTTCCTTGGGTTGTAAAAAACAATACACCATGCCATAAACGTAGCCAACATCTAGTGCCCTACTTGCCAGTAAATGTCGACAGTCGATATAGCGACACGTCGAAGGATTGGCGCTAGTGTGCATGGTTTCGTCGAGTCAAAACAGGTATCTAGAGTTGGGGTCTCGAAGTTACCACCGCTGGGACATAAAGGGCCTAGGTGAGGATTAATCATGGGGGCCCTCTCTCTCTCTCTCCACACACACACACACACACACACATATATATATATTTAGAGAGTATATATATATATATATATATATATATATATATATATATATATAGAGAGAGAGAGAGAGAGAGAGAGACGGATTTAGGGGATGCTGGTGCACCACACTTCGATTTACATATACAATATACACTTTCTAAAGTGAGAAGCTGAGAGCAACGCTTTCCAAACATTTCGGCCGCCATGTGATTCTCATGATTTTTTTGCGTTGAAACAAGTATCCAACATTTTCCAAGTGTCCATGATTAGAGAAATTCCTGATCTAAAGAATCAAATTAATTATATAATGCAAATTATAGGCTACCGACACAAAGCGGCCGTAGCTCTGTTGGTAAAGCGTTCACTTCGATTTCGGAAAGTCGTATGTTTAGTTCCCAAGACTAGACACAGAGCTTTTCCAGGGCGTTTCCTCATTCACGCCACACATGCCCAAAAACAATAGAAATCAAATTTAATTCAAATGTACCGGTGCACCCCCGTCAGTAAATCCTGGAACCGTCCCTATATTATATATATATATATATATATATATATATATATATATATATATATATATATATATATATATATATAGCGGCTGGGATGTTTACGACTGAGATTCATAAGGTTTAAAAGTACACGACAAGCAATAATATTTTGTAGCAATAAAATATAGTTTACGCTAAATGACGTGTAGACAGAGCCGTAGCTAGAGATTTCGGCGCCCGGGGCGAAGTAGAATTCGGCGCCCCCTACTCATCTTACCAATCATTTTATGTATATATATATATATATATATATATATATATATATATATATAAAAGAAAAGCAGCTTTTGTTGTTATGCTACGCTGATTTTTTATTAATCTTCTTTGGAAAGACTATTGCAAAAACCAAAGACGATCATTATGTATCTTTTTTCAAATAAGAGCTGTTTTCAAGAGTTTTATTTTGGACTTTTTGTTAAACTTGATAAAACTACCTTTGATTGTATACAAATTTACTAGGAGAACAGTTATGGAAAGTTACTACTATTTACAACGTTTCATATTATAGATAAGAAATGAAATTTCAATACATTAAAAACTATGTGCTTTTAAATTGTTCGAAATGGGTGACAGTATTAATTTCCAGTAATAATTGTAAACTTTTTAATTTTATTCTGTATTTTACCACATCAATAGCATTTTAATTTCGATCTTTTTACGCTAAGAAATATTTTGTGAAATGTAATGGAAATTCAGAAGAAGCCTTCTTTGTGAATTTCTAAATATTGATCGATGGAGGTGAAGAATATGTTCAATGTTTGTACTTAAAATCCAAAACATACTTTGGCTACTAAATATGTCTGAAATTATAGTAATTACTTAATTTCTTAATGAAGGAAATTAAGTAGTTACTATAGTGTGTTTTGTATGTGTGTAGATAGATAAAACATTACACAACTAGACACGTATGCACCAATTAATATGCTGGCGATACAAAAATTGATGAAAAATGACCCCAATAAATTCCTCCTCCAAATTGAAGGCATTTGATGTCAATGGAATTTAAAAATAAATCATTGGTAATGACTAGTGTCTGAAGAAGTCGAACTTCGTTCGGCTAAGTTCTGAACCCTTAATCCCCTATTCTACAACTGCTTGAAGTTCGAAAATGTTATTGTTCCCCTCGTTTACCTTTATTTTTAATATTCCCGTGCAAACAGCAGCTTGAATGTGTCTCTTCGGTCTTCTCACTTTCATACCTTCATTCTCACCGTCGCACAGTGGGGCCAAACCAGGCAATTCTTAGCAAAAACTCGAAAAATGAAGTAAAAGATTAACTCGATATAATTTTTATAATGAAACTTTAATAGTGTACACATAAGATAGTGTGTAGGAAAAGAAGTCATAGCAGTTTACAATGAACTAATGGGACGTGTAAATTTGGTTATCCGCCGAAGTCAGAGAGGCGCTGCTTCGTGACAGAAGATAGGAAATTGACTTTGAATGCGACTATACCTACATTGCGAGCAGATATTCAGTGGCTGGTAAACATGGTGACACGACCGACATGTATGTATCGTTTTGTATATTTAGAATGTTGATGTGATGTGTAGTCAATAATCATATTTGAAATGATGCTAATATCATTATCATATCCCTATGATAATCCCCTACTTAATATCATATTTGGAAAATGTGGTACTGAAAGCATATAAACTATGGTGAAACGATAGAATGGCATTTTGGTAGAAAATATGCCATAATACGTATGTTTGTGAGTTTTTAATACGTCGTAGCGGAAATATTATTCTTACTGTATGCCAAGAGAAATCCTGCACATATTTGCACTTTTGGGAAATACAGCGCATGAAAATGTTTGAGGAAAACCGCATTCTGGATGCAATGCTGCTTTTGAATTGAGCTGGGATGAATGTGAGAGTAAGTGTTAGGTTATTAGACGTGTGATTTCCATGCACGCAGTGACAAAGTTGAATATAGGTCGATTCTGGGAATTTTGTCCTCAGACCTCGTTGGGGGCTTCACCCCCAGGACTCATCTTGTTTCCAACATCTAGTCATACTTCTCTGTCATTCACCAACATAACTAAACTATAGTCAAACATATTTGATTAATGGTGGCGACATTTAGAAACGCCAATGCTAAACAATCTATGGACAATAAGGTAGAACCATATTAAAAATGGTGTTGATCAATTCAGTATTGTGTTTTTTGTGATACGTGCACAGAAGTGACATTGGAATCAACTGTAATGAACCTCTGCTCGCTCCAGCTCAGTGTGTTCCAATCAATCCCTGAAATGAGCTCACGTAATGCACGATGTAATATATGAAACAACCTAAACACGTTACTGATGCTTGTAAATCATATGTTAATATATCTGATAATAGAATATATTTATATCGAGAACTTGTGATGAGATAATTTTTATGTATTGAAGTGTCCTTGCATCTTCATTGTCATAACGAATCCAACACAACTTTGAAATAATTTTGAGAAGAAGAACTTTTCTTCAGTTTTATTACTCTTCAGTTGTAAAATGAATAAGTACACTTGTTTTTAGGGATGCGCACGAGATGAGTCGAGACAGGATTTTCTTGATAAAATTCGAGTCAAGACACGGCTCTTCCAATAGAAAAATGTACATTTTTCGAGTCGAGACCACTTTTACAGCACATTTTCGACAGGAGACAGCCACAAATCTCGTCTCGTGCGCATCCCTACACTTTTACCTTTCATGCATAAGAATGTAAGCCAATCGTAAATTGCCAAATCAAAGCATATTGCCCACGCGTTTGTTTATGTCAATCATATAATCTGTTATATAATTTAGGCGCGAATGTAAGGAATATTTCCTTTTATGATGTAAAACTCTATGCTTTTGATGAAATAATGTCGAAATAACATTATTGTAGCTACTGCTCACACCGAACTAATTGGTTTTCTTTCAATTTTCTGCTTCATACAGCGAATTCTTATTTTTGCCAAGAATTCAGTGCTTTGGCTTCACTGTGAGTCGTGATTAATCCGAATGGGTAGATAAGAAAAAGTTTTGAACTAAGCAAATTCATCACTGTCAAAACGCCGAACACGACTTTGCTCGTTTCTGATTTTGGAAATACTCCTACGTACACTATAAGTTATTACTCGGCACCTTGTATACCACATGTCATTAAGAAGTAATCTATAATAACTCTTTAAGTAATAAGTAAAAACTTGTTGTGACTTGTTTAAATTCTTGGATTGCGAGCGAAGCGAGCAACAAAATTTTTAAGAAATCTGCGTATTTCATTGATAACCAACAGCAATATTGATCTAATAGGGCGCCAATACTTTCTGAAGACGACTCGTCTTTTACTCATGTCCAACACCACTTTTTCTTTCTCCTTTCTCTTTCGGCGCCCGGGTCGGGCGCCCCGCTGCCCCCCCTAGCTACGGCTCTGCGTGTAGAACCTAAATATCGTAAATGCCCTAAATATAGTGCACTACACTACCTACGCAATTTCACAATTATTGCAATTACAAACAAATAATATAGATAGCTACGTACAACGTAAGAGAATTAATTAATTCACATGACTTAGTTACTAGTACATACGTATAAAAATTATTTTTTTTTTTTTTTGTTTTCTCTTTGACTTGTAAGTTTAATATTCGATTTAACGTATCGGGCTTGATATGAATAACGATACAGAAAAGAATTTAAACCAGTCACCTAGCTTATAATATCGTTTGATTACCGCATTAGTATTCAAATAGTTTGATGGATATTGAAATTGAAAAAACCTCGCAGAAGCGATCGACTTTAATTACCTTTGTTCCTCCCAAGTACGCAACACATGAGAACTGAGAAGTCTAATTTAAGTGCAAAATTATAGGGCTCCAAGTACGGATCTTACAGAATACGGATTCGGGGGCCCTACTTTAGAATTCTGTCGCGTGAGTCCTTAGTATACAGAATGAGGTTTAAAGGACCTCTTTGCTACGTGTGCGATACACTAGTAAATCCGACAGTTTCTGGAGGATTAGACCCCCGACCACAGACTCTGCTCCTTGGAAGCCCGCGGATGTGTGGCACCTCTAGATTCTCTTTTCTTGCTTCTCCTTCAATTTCCTAAAATTTCGTTCCTGTCAAAAGGGCTCAAAATCTTTTGATGGGCGCCCGAAATCTGAGCAGACGCCACTTATCAAAATAGGCAAATAATACCATTAATCGATCATCATCTCACGGGACTTCCATCTTAGGAAATTTGGGAAGGGCCCCGGCTACTCTTCAGTTCCTCGGAATCAGGTGTTGACAGTTGTATTCAATACACCTAATAATATGACTTTCTGGCAGTTTTGCCCTTTGGGATTCATTCTTTTTAAAATAGGCCATTAAACTTCTTCTGTCAAAATGAAATCTTGTTGTTATTAGTGGACTTCTTTGTAGAAGAGCGTAGCCAGGCATTCGATAAAACAAATTATAAGGGTCAATGTAGCCGAGGTTGTACCCAAGGGGGTCATATATATATATATATCTGTTCATACAGAATTAGTTCTACTTCAGTGGTAGTATGTGATAATAATAACAATAATAATAATTATTATTATTAACTCAAGGGGCACAGGCGGAATCCTCGGTTTCCCGCCCAGGCCAGTCTGCCCTGGCAGGGAAGACTTCATTTGGGCCGCAATCCTTCAATTCGTCGCGAAAAATGACGAAAGGGATCAACACAACCTATTGCGGTGATATATATGCGATTATTATTATATTTTTTCAGACGAATCGCGTCTAAAGTGAGCTCTAGGGGTCAAGCGTAACCCCTGCCTCTACATCATGAAGTGAAAAATCTTGAGATGAGTACGTATAATTCAATGAATTTGGATGGCAAGTGTCGTAGATTATTAGAAAGTGAATATGGGAGAACTATGAAATAAAGTAAATAGATGCACGTAATTTTATTATCAAATTACATGGCGAACGCATTTTATCTGATCCTAAGCATATATCGTCGAATACACGGTTAAAGAAGCACTCTGATTGGCAAAATTAAAAAGACTCAACGGTTTATCCCTCTACATGCTACGTTTCCTCCATCGCCTCCGTGATGAAGTCGAAAGAACACGCGGCTAGTAATCATAAGATTAGTGGTTCTCGCCCACACTTAGGTATTATGTGTTTTTTAAGCTCACCTTAATATAAAGAAATCACGCATATAGACGATTTAACGTATTTTCAGGGAGTAATTTTGTGGATCATTGGCGTTACGTCGTGTGTCTGCCGAAGATGGAACGCTGGTGGTATAATTTTCATAGCGGATCGTCACTGTAGGGCATCCAATTTTTACCTAGAGGTCGCTAGTTGCCCATCACTGATCCGCCGACGCTTTCGGCATGGGCTAGCTTGAATTTGAGGTTGTTTACATTGTAAGTTTTCTTTTTCTACATTTTACAAAAACTAAACATCCATACAAAATAACGTAATAAACAGAAAATATGTATAAAAAGTACGTTTGAGTGCGCGGGCCAGACATCACGTCTTTGCGGGCCAACGGTTAGAGATTTTGATTTCCCAATATTGAGCAGACTGGAAAAAATATTGGACTCGACAATGCACAATGTATATTAATGGCTCGTGAAACAGTATAATTATAAATAAATGCCCTAATAGATAAATTTAAACTACTTTCACATAATATTAGCCTCGATGCTAAAGCAGGGCGTTAAACTTCCTCATATCTGAATGCTGCAATAACATCCACTAATACTACTTCTATCATCTTCAATAATTTACTATCTATTCATTTTCAATAGTTTACTTTGGCAATTTAATTTGAATTCTCTTGACTATTGTTTCTACATAAGACTTTCTACTATGACCGAATAAAGAGTTTTACAACATTGAAATCGTAAAAGAGTGCAATTTTTTGAAGACTCTTCACACCAAGTTTCCTCCTTAATTAACAGCGATGTCTTACAGTAGTGAGACAAGCGTTCCTTTCAAATCCCGGTGGTCCTGGGTTCGATTCCCCTTGGGTAATTAAAGAATTTTTTATCGTTTGTAATACTAATACATCCAATGTAAGATAACATAGAAACTATTCAATTTCTCTCGGTCTTAGTGTTGAGACGACTTTCTTCAGTGCACTCGCAATAGAAAAGTGAACTACGAAACACGACTACAAAATGACGTCAGCCCTATCAACCTTGATTCGTACTGTCTGTCACGTAACGTGTTTAGCAAACAATTGATGAATACGTAAGGCATATCGCTAGTATGGGTCAAAAATATAATTATTGTTTCCGAGCAATTGCTTGTAAGTTACTACTACTACTTCTGTCAAAAATATTAATGTGTTAAGCATTTCACCATTTTAGATAGGTTCCATATCAAAAAGAGACTTGAAATCCAATCAAAAACTTCATAAAATATAAAATATGTTGCCAAGTCTCGACCCTCCAATAATAATAATAATAATAATAATAATAATAATAATAATAATAATAATAATAATAATAAAGAAATAAGAGAATTACAATACCAATTACGTAAACAATACCTTATAATAAAGAAAAAATAATTGCCACGACGGGATTCGAAACCGGGTCTCTGCCATATTAGTTTTATGCTTTACCGATCTGCCACAAATTTCTCATACAAAGATAAGAAAATATACTAGTTATTATAAGATAAAAATATAACTTTCTACACTCGTTGATACAATTCCAAGAATGCGAAAATAAGTTATGTCTTCTTTTCTTCTTTGGAAATTATAAGTTAAGGTGAGAAAGAATAGTAATGTAAATCGGGACCATCGTTAAAAACGATGAGGTAGCCTCAACTTAAAGAACGTTTTGTGATATTTTCCTCATTGAGGAAAATCTATATAACTTGTTTTTGAGTTAGAGAAGGAAACCTCGAGTAATTGAGACAGTCACGTAAGGAACATCTCCGTACAGGATTAGTATCTTGTGTGTAGTCTTCCATGAAACGATTTTAACTAGCTAATTCTTTGGGTGGAAGATGAAATGACGCGGTAGGTAAGTGGTTAGCGCATTGAACTTCTATTCGGGGCACCCGGGTTCAAATTCCTGCCAGATTCAATCTCTTCCAAATGTTTCATTTTCAATAATACTCAGTGTGTCAAACAATATCTTTTCTCCAGAGGAAAAAAAAAAAAAAAAAAGGTGTTCGAATGAGGAGAATTGTAGAAGTTCTGTTAATGGGAACATTGATTTACAAACTTATTTTCAGCAGTTTCTAGATTTGATATTTTCGTCTACTTTCAATCATTTTTTGATTAATACCTAGTCAGTATTTTTATTTCTCTTAACATATAGTATATAATGAAATAATACATTACATACGCAGCAATATTGAGATTAATATATGGCGTGCAATGGACAACACACTCTGAACCATAGAGATTCATCTCAGAATGGAGAAATGTTTCGTGAATCATCTAACTCACAATTTTATTTGCATAAAACTTGAGTCAGTGGTACCAGCTGCTGTCAGTACCGAGAAAAGTTACATGCAAGTTGTGCTACATTTGTCCAGGCGTTTTATAAACTGCAAATGATCCCAAATAATGGAATTAGAGCAGTTAGGGATGGAGATACTTTTGCTAGTGGCTGTACTTTAATTATGTGAAGTAAGGAGTCGTTACTGCAACCTAGCAGAAGAAACTGGACAGCCGGTGCCAAACTTATTTCTCACAAGAATGCAAACATTCAAAGAAAAGCTCACTCCCTTCTTTGAGAATATCTACAAATTTAGCGTGATTTATGATCAACCAACAGCAGAAACGCATACTCTACTTATACCAATGAAATTCCGCCATATCGCCATTACCCTAACAGCACAAGATGTGTAGGCATGTGTCATTTAGGTGTCCTAGCTACTTTTAGGTTCCCGACACTTGGCACAGATGATACTCATGTGCTAAGTATGTACTTCAGCTCCCTACAGTTTTAGGTACTTGTTACACCTAATTGATATTTGTAACTATGTACCACAAATATAGCATTTATATACCTGGCTCAGTTTCGCACTCTAACAGTCATTTGTTTTTATGTCGTCACTTGGGACATATATCTGGCATGTTCTAGATAAGTCCTTTAGGTACATACTCTTTCAGATACTCTAACAGCACAAGATGTGCTAGGCATTCTACATTTAGGTGTTCGAAATTAATCTCTCACATTTGATGCATTTGTTGGTTCTTTCTCTAAGAGAGTGTGTACTAGAAGCAACAACGCATCAACTTTATTAGATGGCAACTGTCGCCGATCATTTGAAGGTGAATATGGAAGAACCATGAAATAAAGTAAATAGACACTCGTCATTTTGTTATAAAATTACATGGCGAGCAGATTTGATCTGATCCCAAACGGTTATTGTCGAATATACGTTGTTAAAGGAGCACTCTGATTAGTCAAATCAAAAGATCTTAACAATTTATCTCTCTACAAGCGACGTTCTTTTCACCGCCTCCGTGGCCAAGGCGAAATAGCACGCACCTAGTAAACGAAGGGTTGGTGGTTCGCGCCCACCTCAGGCTAGTTTTTTGTACTTGTTTAAAGTTTTTTTTAAGATTCTCCTTAATGTAAACACATTACGCATATAGGCGATTAACATATTTTTGGGAGTAATTTTGTGATTCATTGGCGCTTACGGCATGGGGAACATACCTAGAACATAGGCACGTTCTCCAGGTACATGTGAGGCATGTGCCTAGGGGCGGACATAGACTGTGACTGTCACTTGCTATCCATGTTATTTCTCTCTCAGAGATATATAAGGCACATACTGGACACATTCCCATGTGCCTGAGGGAACATCATAGGCATATGCCTGCTATGTAATTGTGCTGTTAGGGTAGTAACCTAACTCTTGACTATTATCGTTATTTTTATACTGCATAAGTACTATCGTGGGGCCAGATTTGACTCCATTATTTATTTTGAAATTAACATATGCCAAAATGTATCACCATTAGTAGTTCATTGTAGACTGTTTACTAGTACTATAGAATACCTTAACGGATTTTACTAGTTTTGAGGACAAAAAATATTTTCAAAATTTTTTTTTATTGTTTTTCTTTTGTAATAGTTTTTACAAAGCGGAAAAACATACTGAAATGAAATACATTTTTTGGTTATCCGAAAATAAAGTATGAAAATACACTTATTTTCATATAAAGAAAGCATTCAGTTATTAGCACTGAGAAAACAAATGTCGTAACCTGTCATTCAAAAAAACTGACAATTAATGATTTTGCGTTTCATCGGTTACTTTGCTACCTATCAATACACACAATGTTTAGTCTTAAATGTGTCTTGATCACATATCCGTTAGACACAAAACAAATACAGACACTTTACTTGTTTTACTGACAGTTACTACATATAGGGGTTTGTCTTGAATGACCCTTGCACACATTTCGGTTGCACACAGAACAAATCCAAGGATGTTTTTTGTCATCAATTCGAGTACAAATAGCATCTCCTCCTTTTAGCTGGAGCATCTTTTTGCGGGCGGTCTTCATTGATGTTCCCAGTCATTAGTCGTAATAATGACTACCGAAGGCTACGAGGAAGTGTTCCAGCATTCGACCCTTACTTTTACGTGATCTTGAATGAGAGTCATCCCAATCAGAGGCGAATCTAGATGGCAAAAACGGGGGGGGGGGGGGGACAGCCAGAACCCAGGCTATAGTAGGTATATCATGAGTTTACTATAAACTTTGAAAAATATATATAATACCTTAAATTACATTAGTCACTCAAAAAACTAGGGGCCTAGACCCTCGGACCCGGGCTAGATCCGCCACTGATCGTAATAGTCTTCATGAAGTCTCGTCTCTGAAGTCTTCCTGGTTCTTTGGAAAGATGATAACGAACATGGTTATCTACGCATACACTGAGAAAAATCCATTATCCGGACAGCGGTATATTGTACAAATACAAGGATTCGTTATGTTTACTAAGGAAATCTGTACGGAGCGTACTTTATCCATATACTACATAGGTACTGCCTTTTACCCGCTTAGATATTACATCATGTCGCTGCAGGATGTCTGACATCTAACAATCTTCCGTATTTTACATACGTATACGTATGTTAAATACTTCAGCTATATGTTAAATACGTCCATCTGTGTGTGAGATCCAGGCCGCCTATAGACACCTCTTTCTTTCGCCATGGCTGACGTCATTGAACTACCGTCTTTTGCTTGCGAAACGAGGTTGTTTACAAACGGAAAAGAAGAGAGGAAGGAAACAAATGCTTGGGTAAGTACACTAGTTAACTATTACTTTAGTTAAATATTCCATTAATTATATATTCTTTTAGTGTAACTTGCGGTAATAGTATACATGAGACCGCCCTTGTTTCCGGTGCTCCAGGATACTTCTTACTCGTGCATTACGTAGGGAAATGATGTTATTTCATGTGCAAGTGGTAACAGAACACATAGGAAACCCAGATCATCTTGTATTCACACTCCAATATAAAGTGTGAATACACCCTGATCTGCGTTTCTTCTGTGTTCTATTACCACTTCCACATGAAATACCATTTTCCTACGTAATGCAAGAGTAAGAAGTATCGTGCAGCACAAGACATGCGATATGCGTTAAATCCCCCCCCTCCACACACACACAGTCTCATATAAAGTACAAGGGCACTACACATGCACGTAGAAAGTACAAGGGCAAATGTGAGGAATAAAAATAAAAAGACCAATAAGGAGCAGAAGGAACGCAAGACATGCGAAATGCGTTAAATCCCCCCCCACACACGCTCATAGATAAAGTACAAGGGCACTACACATGCACATATAAAGTCAAGGGCAAATGTGAGGAAAGAAAGTAAAAAGACATAAGGAGCAGAAAGCATCATATCGAATCACAATCAAATACTAGGAGGATATATTCGAGCTACTTCCAAGAGAAAGTTATGAAACCGCGTTTCTAGGGGATACTTTTTCTTCAAAAGAAAGGAGGCCACATGTCCTCCGAAATTTTCTTTTATTCCCAAAAACCGCATCCCTATTACATACATAACACGTCCAAAAAGCTCACTTGAATATATTTTTGTAATTTTCTACTTATTTTTCATAATGATGCAACCAAAACAACGATTCTTAAAACACAAAAATTACATACCTTTTTCCATTCATACTCTTCTTTCTTCTTTAACCGGAAGTACCTACCATCAATGTGAGCAGATCAAAACCTAGGAATGCACGAAAAACACACCTAGAGTTCCAAGATGTATTACGATCAACGAGGAATTTTACTCAATTTATACAATTCTAAGCATTACACTTCGATGTAAATTACCAAAAACAAAGTAAACATGAAAAAGCAAACTTCGCGTTGCATTCAGCTCACAAAAACCTTTGCACAATGACGCAAACCTGTACGGAAAAAAACCCAAAACCGCAAAGCAATCACGCTAGACCTGCTACTACTGCATCCATCTCTCAAACATTTGCACATCAGTAAACGCGTAGTGTAAATACAGGCAGAAGAACAACAAACAGGTACGTTCTTTTTTATTTTCGTATCACTCGCGAAGTAAATGAAAGTGGGTTTGTTACCCCCTTTTTAAGTTTGTAGATACTCAATGAATAATCCGTAAAAGTATGAGCGTCCAGCTCCTTCTGCAACTGCTCCTGTCTTACGTATACTATATCCTAACTTGCTTTAATATAGTACTAAGTAAGTAATGTAGTTTATGAATACAATTCTTACTATTGTAAAACTCGTTAATGATTGAGGAGAATGGAATGGGTGAATCTGAATTTTGAGAAATCTTTGAATATTAATGTTTTGAAACATTTTACATTTCAAGGTAGCAAAATGAATGTTATGTGTTTATTCATTCCGTTTTATATGTGACGATTTATTACTTGGTGCAGATTTACTACAGAGCTGCTTAACATAATTGCTAATAAACCGTTTTCAGCGCGAAAATTCCCTTGTGTAGTGAAGATTTAGATTTCTGGGCTTTCGGCATCAATGGCCTTGTTAGCCCGTCGCATATGAGGGATGACTTCCCTCGGTGATCACACTATCCGGGGAAAGGAAGGGAAGAATGGATTGGGGAAAAATGGGGCCGCGGTGGCTCAGTGGTAGAGCGTTCACCTCTGGTGCTTGGGGTCCCGGGTTCGATCCCAGCTCCCGCCAAGTGAACTTTGTGGTGGACAAACACCGTGTGCGTGGGTTTTCTCGGGGTTCTCCCGTTTCCTCCCACTTTCTTCATTCCACCATTTCATACATTACTCATCATCACAGTCTCCTTTAGCCTAACCGGCATAACCGTGGGACGTAAAACTCAAAGATTTCATTTTCATTTTTGGATTTGGGAAGGAAGAAAACGGCCTGGGACCTATATGTTAGGTACCACTCCGGCATTTGCCTGCTGTGAATGAGGAAAAGCCAAGGAAACCTCATTCAGGATGGCTGGACTTAAAATCTTTTGATACTTTTTCGACCGAGTTCCCCCACCGGGATCGAACCCGGGACCGTTCGCACCGAAGGCGAGAGCGTTAGCGACTACGCTACGCGGGGCCACTAGTGTAGTTTAGAAAACTCATTTTTTCTAGGATATTTGCAAGATTTTTTTTTCTTTTAGTTTAACGCCCCATGATAGTACATCAATGTAAGAGAGAAGGTGACGATGAGATACATGATAATGGTGGAATCAAGAAAATGTAAGGAAACTGGAAAGTCTTAAGAATAACCACACCTACAGTGTTCACCAAAAGCCTATTTGTCGGGAGCAGGAATCGAACCAGGGACCTACCGCGTCAGAGGTAAGCGCTCTCAGAGCTTTCTTTTGTTTAAAGAACTTGTTTACAATGAATATATATATATATATATATATATATATATATATATATATATATATATATATATTACGAAGATATTGACATATTTTACAGCCTCACTGAAATTAAAAAAAAAAAGTAGTCAGGGAGAGCTTACTTGTCAGGTTTTTATTTTTTAATTTAATTTATTTTTATTTATTTATTTTTGCTTTGTTATGTTCCCTAGTTAATTAATGTTTGGGTTACTGAAAATTAAAACCTTTTTAGTATTATTGTTATGTCATCACTTTGGAACCAAAACGTTAAATTTTTTTTCTTGTGTTTTCATATAGGAAGTTGGTGAGTTTGTGCCTTAGCATTGGTTTGGTTTCTAGAACGTAATTGAAGGTCATGTTGAGTTGAGTCTTGGTGGGTTTGAGTTCGTGAAGTGTCAGGCACTGCTTGTGCCCCTGTCTTCTGTTTGTGATGTTTCCTGGCTTTGGGCTGTGACGTATTTATGTTGAGGAGTACCAACGCAGGCCGCGTGATATACAGGTAGCTACAACACAGCTTCAACAGTTACGAGTGCCAGGTCTTTGAATTTCAGCTTTCGTTACGGCATGACTAATGCAGTATAGTACTAGGTTGAAATTCTATGGGTGGTAAAAACGGTATGGTAAGAAATACAACGTAATTGCTATTAGTTTAATTAGTGTTTCTTCATAGTATTGTTTCACTATTTCTAGAAGGAATTAAGTATTAACGAAGTAATGAATAAGCAAAAGCACACATTGATTGACGTTTACTATTTCTCATACTCCATTCAGAATGTTTTGATCCTCAGTTGCGCAAACATCCAGTGTGCGTTTATTTTCTTTCTTTTTTGGGGGGTTTACACAGCCTCACAGATGAGCTCCCTCGTGGCTAAGTGGTTAGTGAACACGCCTTTGGCGTGGGACACCCGGGTTCGATTCCCGGCCGGGGGCCGCGGTGGCTCAGTGGTAGAGCGTTCACCTCTGGTGCTTGGGGTCCCGGATTCGATCCTAGCCCCGCCAAGTGAACCTTGTGGTGGACAAACACCGTGTGCGTGGGTTTTCTCGGGGTTCTCCCATTTCCTCCCACTTACTTCATTCCACCATTTAATTCATTGCTCATCATCAGCGTCTCCCTTAGCCTAACCGGCATAACTGTGGGACGTAAAACTCAAAGGTTTCATTTCATTTTTTCTTAATCTCTTGCACCGACCGACCGATCTCGATCAAATTTCCAACGTAGATGCGGTTCTGGCCTGGGAGTGTTTTTAGCTATTTACTTTGACAGTAGAACTTAGGGGAGGGGGAGGAGGGGGACAGAAAAAATAAATGACTTAATTTACTTTGAAGTGTAAAAGTGCGAGCGTTTTCTTCTCTCTCTCTCTCTCTCTCTCTCTCTCTCTCTCTCTCTGACTCTCTCTCTCTTCACTCCTCCAGTCTCCTCTCACTTTTAGGGCCGCGGTGGCTCAGTGGTAGAGCGTTCACCTCTGGTGCTTGGGGTCCCGGATTCGATCCTAGCCCCGCCAAGTGAACCTTGTGGTGGACAAACACCGTGTGCGTGGGTTTTCTCGGGGTTCTCCCATTTCCTCCCACTTACTTCATTCCACCATTTCATTCATTTCTCATAATCACCGTCTCCTTTAGCCTAACCGGCATAACCGTGGGACGTAAAACTCAAAGATTTCATTTCATTTTTTCCTCTCACTTTGATTTCATGATTTCGCACTCTGATGAAAAGTATTAAATACCGCCAGGAAAAGTACTAATATATAACCTCTCTTTTAGGCGCCCCTCCAACCACGCGCCCGGGACACGTGCTTTGCTTGCTCGCCCATAGCTGCGGCTCTGTGAGCTACATAAGTAACATACAATGCTTACGTAATACTTTGGGTAATAAGTACTATTAAGAAAGGAAGAATTGCATTTTTTTAACTTTGGGAAAGAAGCTACTATGGGATTAAAGATAAGGTAGGAAAGGCAACACATTCCAGTCTATGCTTTCACCCAGCAGACATATTGTTTGGAACCAAAAAAATGTGACTTTTGGAATCTTGTACTTAGGTTCACAGCGGAAGCGACGAAATAACTTGAATCATCCATTGTAGCTCTCCCCGCAACCAGTTTCTAAAATGTTGGCAATAAGTTTGCGAAACGAGAGGTGACGACTCCAATTTTGGGTGAAAAGTCGCTATAAGAAATAATCGAGAAATTCATTGTCTATAAGCATTGTAAAAGTTGTAGATGTAAACTAAACAATATGTTCTACTCACTGGCGCAAATCCCGGGGGGGGGGGGGGATGACGGATACATGTCCCCTCCAATCTTGGAACTGAGGGGGACTTCTCCCAAATAATCCGATTTGAAATGTGTTTTTTGGGAGAAATTTGATGATTTTTGTCCGATTGCTACAAAGGAACGTGAGATAAAATAGATGTCCCCCAGAATAAGCCTCAAATCTGCAGCCTCCTAACGCTAAAGACAACTCTGATCCTCCACAACATTGTTTTTCAACTTCATAAGTATTTTGGACATCGCCAAAAAAAGTATGGTAACGGTCTCACCCTTCCCCCCCCCCCAATGTTGAAGACAGATTTGCGCCGCTGGTTCTATTCACATCTTTGTAAACAGGGCGCAACCAATCCTTTAATTCAGGGATCATTTCAGGTTGTTTCGGGTACTTTTGTTCATGTTGTGGTCAAAATAGTTCCGAAATAATTAACACTACAGTACTTACGTTAAGCAATTTTTTTGTAAAAGAAAAAGTGCAGAATAATTAAAAGACCCCAGAGGACAAATATAACAAACACCTTCTTCGCCTTTATTCACGCATCTATAGCTAATCTTGTTGCTATCGGTAATGATGTATTACGTGTGTCTCTCAACGGAAACTCTGCGAACTAAAGGACATCAAGTTTGTAGTTATTCTTCGTTAGAGGGCAAGGGTAACATAACAATGCAGGATTGTGGAGTAGTGAGTACGCTGTATTTCCAAACTCTTCATCACTTGCGCTGATTTAAACAAACAAACAAAAAAAAAGAACGTAAAAACTGTTTAGAACTAATAAAACTTCTCTACAGATGAACATTTTGTTTGCAGCAAAAAGTCGCTAAATGTGTAAGTAGGTAAATCGTCATTTAAAAATCACCCAAAAAAGTTTCCAATCGGAATTTTTTTTTGTCGCTATTGTAGGGCGACCATACGTCCCGTTTTGACCGGGACAGTCCCGTTTTAGGGGCGTGTCGCGGCCGTCCCGTCAGTAGATGGAAAAAAGTAGTATTCGTCCCGTTTTATGTAAATGAAAGAAGTAAATAACAAACCCAGTACCTTTACTCCTTTTAAAAGTATTAATAATAACAAAGCGGCAAAAATTGAACTGAAATTCCCTATATTAAACATACTCTATAGTTCGCAGTACTGCTCGAAAGGCAGCAGAGGTTTTAGCAGTTGGTTGTGTGTTAAACAAACTTCAACGTGTCTTTCCTTTTTCATAAGTACCCGCTCTGTAACGAAGAGAGAGAGGGGGAACTCTGATATCAAGGCACTGATAAGAACAAAGGTAGATCTAAAAGTCTAGTATTGCAAGAACCTGTCCCGTTTTTAACTGAAAATTTTATGGTCACCCTACGCTATCGTTGAGGTCGAATTCCCCTTATTTAGCGACTTTACCCAAAATTGGCAACATTGACCCCCACCGAACAACACCCCGTCATCTTGAGCCTAGCCAGCATAATAGTGGGACGTAAAACTTAAAGATTTCATTTCGAACAACACTCCCAGAAACCTACTGTTATACTATTCTCAAACCACCCTTTCGTACAGTTCTCCCTATTCAAAAAAAAAAAAAAAAAAATTGTAAATAGCAGTGTTCATACATAAATATGGAACTCAATTTCCCTGAATTTTGCAGGTTTTCCAGGTATTAATTTTGCAATTTCCAGGTCTAGTGGAAGAAACTAATAGTACGAGAACACATAAATTTTAAGAATACTATATTTATATATTTGAGAATGGCCACCCTTCTCCCCAATGAACGATTGCAATTAAATATTGAGTCACAAGAAAATAAATAATTAAAATAAATAAAATTTAAGTTGAAAAATATTAAGTTGAGAAGCCTACTAAGGGAATTATACAATACTTTTGTTCCATACTTGAATACATTCAAAATATACAAAAAATATTGGCTTGAGGAAGAAAAAAGGGCCCGCGAGATTTTAACTGATTCTTGTAGTACTCGACGACAGAAATAGATTACTGAAAGAATTTTCAAAATCGGCACAGGCAAACATGAAGAAAATCGCATTTTCAGGTACCGGTTCAAAATGGGAAGAAAAAAGGACCGCGAGATTTTAACTGATTCTTGTAGTACTCGACGAGAGAAATCGATTAGTGAAGGAATGTTCAAAATCGGCGCAGGCAAGCATGAAAAAAAATCGCACTTTCATGTACCGGTTCAAAATGGGGAAGAAAAAAGGGCCCGCGAGATTTTAACTGATTCTTGTAGTACTCGTCGAGAGAAATCGACTAGTGAAGGAATTTTCAAAATCGGCGCAGGCAAGCATGAAGAAAATTGCATTTTCATGTACCGGTTCAAAATGGGGAAGAAAAAAGGGCCCGCGAGATTTTAACTGATTCTTGTAGTACTCGTCGAGAGAAATCGACTAGTGAAGGAATTTTCAAAATCGGCGCAGGCAAGCATGAAGAAAATTGCATTTTCATGTACCGGTTCAAAATGGGGAAGAAAAAAGGGCCCGCGAGATTTTAACTGATTCTTGTAGTACTCGACGAGAGAAATCGATTAGTGAAGGAATGTTCAAAATCGGCGCAGGCAAGCATGAAAAAAAATCGCACTTTCATGTACCGGTTCAAAATGGGGAAGAAAAAAGGGCCCGCAAGATTTTAACTGATTCTTGTAGTACTCGTCGAGAGAAATCGACTAGTGAAGGAATTTTCAAAATCGGCGCAGGCAAGCATGAAAAAAAATCGCACTTTCATGTACAGGTTCAAAATGGGGAAGAATAAAGGGCCCGCGAGATTTTAACTGGTTCTTGTAGTACTCAACGGGAGAAATCGATTAGTGAAGGAATTTTCAAAATCGGCGCAGGCAAACATGGAGTAAATGGCATTTTCATGTACCGGTTCAAAATGGGGAAGGAACAAGGTCCCGCGAGTTTGAACGGCTACGATGTATGTTCACGAATGTGCCCGTCTTCTCAAATTTAGTTAATTACTGTGACACTGAAACATGTGACAAAGAGTCACATTGTGGATGACTCTGCAATCGGCAACCACTGCACATATACTCCTTCCGCCCCACAGTTTGATTATTTCGATCCATTCCTCACGTGCTAACGGCATGGTTCAACATCTGCAAGAAAGAGGTAAATGTAACGTTTAATTGGCAATAGCTTTTCACCAAATTAAGCTGCATGAAATCTGATTGCATATGACATACTGAGAAAATTCTAGCCCGTGGCCATATGTATCACATATCCCACCAGTTCATAAAAATTTTGAACACAAAATTACGGTCGTCCGTGTGACGTACTCCCAAAAGGCCTAATGTGTATCACCCACCTCACATTCAATGAAACCACATCCGTGTAGAATTTAGAAAGGAACTTCTTATGATGTATACAGGATGTCTCAAACGTTCCCTGACATAGGGTAACTCTGTTATTATCAGAGTTACGACAAAATGTAAGAGGAAAAACATCTCGAAATATGACGTTTTCAATCTAAAGTGAACACTTTTTTAAAAAATCGGACAAGATGAATGTGCTGTATACTCTTTATGCACCCAATTTTAAATGAAAATGCAACGTTGTCATTTACCTGGACCCACGACATAAGTGAATGAAGTTACTGTTTGAAACGGGGGCTGGCCATCGACATGTTAGCGTAAAAGACAGTAACTTCACTCACTTCTGTTGTGGATCCATATAAATGGCAACATTGCATTTTCATTTCACATTGGGCGCATAGAGAGTGTACAGCGCAAACGGGTCATCCGATTTTAAAAATCCCTTCACTTTAGATTGAAAACATCATAATTGGATATGCTTTTCCCTCCTACATTCTGTTGTAACTCTGATAATAACAGAGTTACCCTATGTCAGGGGACTTTTGAGACACCCTGTATACCTTATTTAATGTATGTTTGATGTCATTATAACTGTAGTATAATTTAGTTTGTTTAAATTTACAATTTAATACAAGTAGATTCGGATTTACATGCGTAGGATTTTGTATGCACCTAACTAATGAATTCTTTTATATTTATGCTTAACTTAGTGACTTGGCTTTGGACTGCAACTGATTATTGTAACCCATTATTGCTTGAGAAGAAACAAGATATCCGAATCTTCATTTGGAGAAATCAAAGGTCTATTGGAAAGCTGGGGATTACAATCATTAATTTCTACATTTCAAGGTGCGTAGTAAATTATATATTGTGTTTATTGTTAAATTACTATTATTGGGTTTAGAATCAATGAAGCACTTCATGATATTTTATGGGGATCAAGATGGGTGCCGGATAGATAAGTATTTGAGCGTCAGGCTCTTATTTCTTTTCAATTTAATATTTAATCAATGATTATTTTTCTCCCTCATTATTCCACCAAATCGTATTCCAAGATCATATATCCATTTTTGTTCGATATATCCATATTTTTGATCTCTTTCATATTTCTATATTTTCGATTTTTGATATTGTTTATATTTCGATATTGCTGTATTTTTCGATATTTCGAACAAGTTTCGATAGTTTGTCGACATCGATTATCTATATCTAAATTCGGATATCCCAAAGCCCTATCGAGCACCCTCCGAAATGAAGTTTTTGGCTATGGACCTGATTAGGGATGCGCACGAGACAAGACGAGACAATTTTTGTTACGAAATTCGAGACAAGATAGAGCTTTTCCAATAGAAACGGATCCAGTTTTCGAGACGAGACAACTTTCGCGGCACCTTTTCGAGAGGAGACAACCTCAAATCTTTTCTCTTGCGCATCCCTAGACTTGATCATGAGTTATCAAAAAAAAAATGTTAATGAGAAATAACATGTAAATACAATATAGGTAGCTAAAACATTTTTGTTTTCATTCTTCAGTAATGCATTGTTATTAATCTCAGGGGGGCGGTGGCTCAGTGGTAGAGCGTTCACCTCCGGTGCTTGGGGTCCCTGGTTCGATCCCAACTCGCGCCGTGTGGACTTTGTGGTGGACAAACACCTTGCTCGTGGGTTTTCTCGGGGTTCTCCCGTTTCCTCCCACTTTCTTCATTCCACCATTTCACTCATTTCTCATTATCACCGTCTCCTTATCCTAGCCGGCATAACCGTGGGACGTTAAACTTAAAGATTTCATTTTTTATTAATCTCAGCATTTTATAGTGTATTCTTAAGCTTAAGGTGATGTATAATTAAATTTTGAATTCAGTTAACTTATTTTGTTTCTCAGATTGTTTTTAAAATGTATGTACAAACGTTTATGTTCATTCTCGAGAGTTTAAAGTGACGTATAGTTATTAAACATAGTATTTAATATTGTACTCTTAACGTGGAAGTGATATACAGTTAACTTTTGAATTCAGTTAACATTTTTCTTTCTGAAATTGCTTTAAAAAGTATGTAAAAATGTTTTTATTTTCTTTCTTGAGTGCTAAAAGTGATGCAAAGTTATTAAGCTTACTACTTTATATTGTATTCTCAACCCTAAACTGATACACAGTGCGTTTTTGAATAAATTGTCAAGTTATTTGAGTGATGAACACTGGTAGAAAATCCTGACTACTACTGGAACATTTTGATTTTAAGGTGACGACTACTGGTGCAAGGATTTTAAAATATTGTTTTTCCTTCAAGGGCTACTCCTTTTTGAATTCTGACTACATGGTCACTATAGAAAGGATCAGTGAGTCTTTCCAACTATGGTACAGCTCCGACAGATTCACGATGCTCAGAGAAGAGACAAAATAGTATGTTTTCAAACTTAAAGTGAGAACCACTGGCGTTTTTACCTTGCTATGCAAAAGTAAGTGAGTACTCCAATGGGGTTCCAATGCGGTAACTAATTTCTGCATTTTAGATATATGGAAATACATGTCTCTAAAATGTAAAGAACTGATTTTTTTGGGGGGGGGAATAAACTATAGGTATGTGGGGCTTGCATACTTGACGCTACAATTCGGAAATTGAATTAAAATATGACTAACGGCTATCAAGATGTTGTCAAATAAAGGGAGGACCAACACAGTTAAGGGGTTTTCGTGTTAGATGCTAAAATTTCCGAAATTGGTCATGGAAAATTAATAAACACCAGTAGCAATTTCATCTTAAAGTAATTAGATATCTTCATGGGGTGTTAGAACATCATGGAGTCTACCAAAATTAAATTTTAAAAGCTTTTGAAAATATAATCTGATATTTGTAAACAGTATTTGAAATATGTATTTACCCAAAACTTCCAGCTAGTACATCTAACATCTGGAGAAACACTGTGAAATAAAAGCTTGAAATTTCGGAAACAATTATTGGTCGCAACAAAATTAAATAAGATGGTACTTCTATGGCTTAAATCAGTACCTCGGTACAATTTCGATCGAAAGATTAGTTCAGTCCTAGGTTTTCTTCAGGCAATTCCAAGGGTTCATCGAGCTGTGCAAAAGAATGAAAATTCGCTGTCAATATCTAAGATAGTAACTAAGGTATAAGGAATTATATATTTTATGACGTAAAAATAGATATCTTTATGGATTTGTACTTTTGGGTCTTTCCTATAAGAAAAAAATTCAGAAAACTACTGTATATACCTTAATAGACAATTCAGTGGGCGGGGACACAGTAGCTTAGTGGTAGGGTATTTAACTAATCTTTTTTTTTTGCAGAAACTATTGGAGTATTCACTTAACCCATAGAAATACGATCATACTTAACTCCCTATTTAATTTTAAAATTAAATAAAAGGAAATATTTCAGTGTAGCGACCCACGATTATGCATTTTAGTCTCAGGGAGATTATGATTAAAGCAAGTGAATGATGTTGACAGAATTGATGCAATGCAAAGGTGGGAGGAAAGAGAGTACCCCGAGAAAACCCACGAATACGATGTCCACTACAAACTGACTTGGCCGTGGATCGAACCAAGAACCCAATACACCAGAGGTAAGCACTCTACCACTAAGCCACTGTGCCCCCGCCCATTTAATTGTCTATTAAGGTATATACGGTTGTTTTCTGAAATTTCTTCTTCTTACAGCAAATACTCAAAAGTACAAATCCATGTGGGTCTCTATCTTTACGACGTCATAAAATACATAATTCCTTATATCTCGCTTGCTATATTAGATATTGACAAAAAATGTTCACTTTATTTCAGAGCCTGATGAACGCTTGGAATTGTCCAAAGAAAATTTAGAGCTGAATTAATCTTTCGATCGAAATTGTACTGACGAGTCTGAGGTACTCACTTAACCCATAGAAGTACCATCTTATTTAACTTTTGTTAGGATCAATAATTGTTTTCTGAAATTTCAAGATGGTGTATGGTGTCTCTCTAGCTGCTAGATGTACTAGCTGGAAGTTTTAGGTAAATACATATTTCTAATACTCTTTACAAATGTCAAAATATATTTTCCAAAACTTTTAAAATTTAATCTTGGTAGACCCCATGATGTTCTTAAACTCCATGGAAATACCTAATTATTTTAAGATGAAATTGATACTGATGCTTATTAACTTTCCATGACCGGTTTCGGAAATTTTACCACCTAACACGAAAACCCCATAACTGTATGGATCCTCTCTTTATTTGACAATATCTTGATAGTCATATTTTAATTAATTTTCTAAATTGTACTGTCTAATATGCAAGCTCCACGTACCTATGGTGTCGCTTTTTATTTCACCATATTTCGGTAACTGTTAGGCGTACCGACTTGCGGTTTCGGTAAACACACACCTCTAACGTTATTAAGACATATTTTAGAATATTTAGAAATGAGAGTTCTGCGAATATCATGACACCCGAAAACCCCCATCAGGGCGTGTGTGTAGTGTATTTAATTGAAACTACTTTTGAGGTTGTTGTAAGCCCTCGTAATTACGTTTCCGAAACTGCACCACCTAGTACGCAAACCCCACACTTCTATGGTGTCGCTCTTTATTTTCCCGTATCTCAATATCCCTAAGGCTTACCGAGTTGAGGTTTTCGGTAAACAAATGTCAGTTCCCTACATTTTAGAGACATACATTTCCACATATCTAAAAAATACAGACATTAGATACCCCATGGTACCTCGAACACCATTGGGGTACCCACTTACTTTTGAATAGTAATACATTTTGAGTTGTTGTTCAGCATCAATAAACACTTCATAGTTTTTCTACGTGCAACCCAAAAGTCCATACCTGACCGAACAGATTTTGTCCATTTAATCTCAAAAATGTTAAGATACTTTGTATTGTTAAGTACAACCAAGTTAAGCACACTGAATTTAATATTTTAAATATTTTCTGATTTTTGTTTCAGGTATTTCGTGCATCAAAACAAAACCAGGATTCTGCTTGGAAGACAGTGAAAAGAAGCAGTGTAGGTTGTGGCTAAAAGTACGTCCTTTCTGAAGACAGACCCAATTGTATTTACATTCTTTTGTACGAATATATAACCCTAATAAAAATACTGTACTACAAATTATTATTTCTTTCTTCCATAAATTAGAATAAAATATTATCTCTGTTTAAAGAAAATGTTTGTTAGTGTTAAGTCATTTCAACTCTTTTTCTCTGTAATAAGAATATTATCCCTCGCAATATTTTTTATCTTTGTGCTATTACGATTGGATGAAGTAAAATTCTATACGAAGCACTATTATTTCAGACATGCATTAAGAACTAATGTATTGTTCTGTATGTAAGGCAATGTGTATACTGAACATGTCTAGGGAAGGTGTTGTTTTAATATAGAATCTATAACTCAGCTTTTCAGTAGTCAACTTTATTGGGAATCCGAAGAAAGAAGTAATATATATACTTGGACTTACCAACGTATGTGTTCGAATTCTGGACTAATCCAAATTATCCAGAGAAATCATTATATATTTCTTTGTTGATATTTCAGATGTGTCCTTTATCCAAGTCATATGAAACGGAGACTTCATACATCGCTATACTTTGTATGAACTATGTTCCGTATTTACTTAATCACTTTGTAACTTTCTCTAGGGTTGACAAGGCCGCAGGTGTCAATCGAATAGTTTAGTATTTCACTCATGTCACCTTGTGACTAAGGTACGTCCTGTCGGTATATATATGGTACTGGGTTCAATTAGCGATAAAATACATTTTTAGCATTAAACAAATGCAAAAATCTACACGAAATGAGATACCATGATCTCTGACTTACGGATAACACCAAGCAACTAATGGTACTGAGTGTGATTGAGTTTACTATCTGGCTAAAATCAGTGTTCCTTTAGCTATACTTCTTTTCGTGCTCTGAATTGCAAAGATTGAAATAACCGTTTTAAATTATTGCATATATATCTTCTGAGTAATTCTGAGAATCATTGCTCTTTCTTTAAGCAATGTATGAGACTGTTAAACTGCTCGTTGCTTAAAATGTTGCACTAAGAAGGATGCATCCCGGAAAGTCCAAATTTGCAGAATGTCTAGAGCAGGGAAGGATAAATATGTTTAGTCGATGGCTGCACAACGCCTCCGCTGTCACCACGTTGTCACAGCGAATACAGCGGACGTTTAAGAATATTCTGCACTTACTATTAGGTATCTGCCTGGGAACTTTGGTGCAGCTACCCAGTCTCCTTCTTGGTGTCGCATTTTTAATGGCGAGTACTGAGTAGGAATCATCTTGTGAGCGAACACGTTTTCGGCTGTCAGCATACTTTTAATTATTGCGATATTTTTAAAAAAAAAACATACCTGTTAATTAAAATGTACAGAGAAGTTATTTCTGGAAAATTCTATTCAGGCCTCTTGTGGTAACAACTGCACTTTAGAAGAAGATACTATTAAGGAAAAGAATGAGGTAAAATAATCTTTATATCGTACAAGCAATGGATGATAACAGCTTAATAAATGATTGTACGTAAATCTTGTTTGAGTTTGAATATAGGATTGTATATGGCTGTGCATTTTGCATTATTATTGAAGTGCTGCAACTAACTAACTGCAAACCATATGATAAATTCTTACAGTAATATATCACATATTGATTTACTCTGTATGAAAACGAAAATAGTTTAACATATGGTTAACCTTCTTTGTGCCCATAATTTTAAAATTAACGCTTGTGTCACTTTTCAACACTTGGCTTTGCAGTAGCTTTCCAACGAATTAGCAGGAAGCCCAAACTTACAGGACACCCTGCAGGTAAATACATTTCTTTTGACAGTTTCACTGCTCCAAACTAAGATTTGAAAAGTGTAGTATTGTTAATTTTATTATTATTGGCACAAAGGAGATCAACCATATTTTAAACTATTTTTGTTTCCATACAGAGAAAAACAATATGCGACAACATTACACTAAGAATGTATCATGCATTTTGCAGTATGTTGTAGCACTTCAATAATGGTGCACTATACGTACAATCTAGATCCTAAATATGTCCAATCCATATATTACAACAAGGCAATACGTATGCGATACAGGTAAAATCCGTATATTTCATATGGACAATCTATAAGCTACATACATCCAATCCATACATTACATATGGCCAATCTGTACGCGACATACGTATAATCTATATGCTGCATGCAGACAGTCTATAAGCTACATATGTGCACTCTGTATGGTGCATACGGATATTCTGTATGCTGTATCGGGACAAGCTGTGTGCGACATAAGGAAAATCTGTATAATACATACGTACAATACGTATACTGTATCTAGTCGTACGTACGGGGCACAAGTACATTATAGATGCTGTCTCGGGATTGAACGCAAGAAACATACGTACAGAACGTATATTGCATACTTCTTGAAATTATGCTCCGTCCTGATAGTCAGTGAGTGTCGTCATTATTAACATACATGCTACATACGATCCTGACGTCACAAAGCTAGATATCACCTCCGTATATACTTGTTACTGCAGATGACGTCACACGAATGACGTCATTGCACTTATGCAGACAGTACGTATAATACATAATTTTTCAGTTATAGGTTTGCTGCAGGATGTTATATACGGTTGT
Source organism: Thermobia domestica (assembly GCF_964235325.1). NCBI lineage: Eukaryota > Metazoa > Arthropoda > Insecta > Zygentoma > Lepismatidae > Thermobia > Thermobia domestica. Next base: position 145,137,563 of record NC_137470.1, read on the forward strand.
ACGTTAAGTCCAGAAACTACAGGAATTACGAATGTAACCTACGTTTTTAAGTATGCCACCTACATTTTTTTTCTCAGTGTACATCGTCCAATATTCTGTAGAAAATTTCAAGAGGCCAACTACTGCACCATCTGCCAGTTCGGAATGCTGCACACATATCTGTAACATTGTTCAAAAAAACAACAGAAAAATGTAATGCAGAAAAATGGTACAGCGCAAGTTCTATCCTGGGGTCAATTTTGGAGGTCTTCCACCATCGAAACAATAAATGCGCATGGGCACGAACACGCGCTCGCTACGATATATCAAGGTCAACTGAGAATAGACGACTGCATGCCTCAGTGAAGCAAAATATATTTTGTCCACAGTTAGAAATGTGTTTTCTGGGGTCAAATTTGACCCCACGATAGTAGTTTAGGGCTAATTGAATCACGGCAGGATGACTTTCAGTTTACAATACCTACTTACAAATCTGATAATGAGGATTATTCCGTACCAATGGTGCACGTACCAGCAAACTTAGATTATACATAGTCTCTCATCCTGTATATTATGATGCAAATGTAACGAAACAAGGTTAAGTAACCTAGGTAATTCACATTACAAATACCCAAATGTGAGCAAAATGGCAAGATAAAGTTTAATGAAAATAAAATATCAAGAGGATGCTCTTTGGATCTCTTGAAGATTCCCAGGGTCCTCAGATCACAGTTTGGGAACCTCTGCTCTAGATATTTTTACTTCAGTAGAATATTTTACGTGCGGTACGATGTATTTTTCTTTAAAGTTTCTCTTAATGTTTCTTGTACATACTGCGAAATATTATTCTCTGCGTAATAATAGTTCAATTACTGAGCACTAATTAGGAAAAGATTAAATTTACAAAAAACAGAATTTACTGAAGTACTCGTATCTAACAAATGAATGCTTTCTTGATATTTTTTTTCTATTTGTTTACGTTTCTTCCTTGCTTAGTGGTCTAGTCTTAACACAATTTAGTCCTCTAAAGCAGTTTCTACGTCATAACTGTTATACATTTTTGTTCGTTCCACGGTGCCGCACTTCCATGACATCTTCAAATCTCTTTCACGCATTCCTTGACGACACCCCTGTGCCACGATTATCTACGACAAATTTTTGTTGTGTTGTGGTTGATTTTCTGTTTCGAAGAACTTTCCTTTAAAAAGTGGAGCAACGACCTATGTCGTAGTTTGCCTGGCTATATTCTGTGTGCATCCGGGCCTTGGTGTCAGGGACGTACGCAGGGGGTGAGTTCTGGGGGTCCGGATCCCTCCCGAAATTTCGAGTTTGTGTAAATTTATCCTAATTTTAGGTGCAATTTTAGAAATTTTAATATAAAATGCCATCATATTCAGTCCCCCCCCCCTGCGTACGGTGTTGCTTGATGCTCATTCATTGTTTCAGTTTCTTCACAATACGATTAACATACTAGACACTATTTCGAATATTCCCTATATTTCACTGTGAATTTTATTTGTGAACGCAAGTAACATCTTACAGCTCCTAATAGTGACAACAGCTTCTCTAAATAGTCATTTAATTGATCTTGAACTTGAGGGTTTATTTACCGTGTTCAGTATTATACTAGAGAACAAAACAGGTACGATTATAGTAACATAATTCCTAGTGTGTAATAACGTTATTAAATATAAGGGATGCACTGAATTACATAATAACAATATAATTAAATGTTCGTAATGGAATATCATTTGCTTTATGATAATTGAAAACACATTTGAGAATGTCGTGAAGTATAAACAGAACGCAGTAAATACATGATAAAGACAATAGTCACTTTTTAGATGCGACTAATACCGTATCATGTACTTAAATATCGATTTTACAAATAGTTCATGTACAGTAGAGTCCAGATTATCCGAGTTTCCGTGTTACCCGAGCTTAATCCAAGCAAAAAAAATATTTTAAAAACTAGTCTGGTTACAACAATAAGTAGTCTGCAGGCTTTTGCTTCAGCAACAAAGCGAAAATGAAGCTAGCGTAAATGTAACGACCCCTGCCCGACGTTGCCACATTTAAGCCAGCGAGCTTTAATTGGTGCAAGTCTCGAGTATCAGTTCTTGCGCCGAAGTCTCAAAAAGAAGTATTTTGTCTAACAGAGCAATGTGAGCGGCGATGGCTGTTTCTTCTAGTTCTCATGACTATTTGTAGGAATGGTTTTAAAAAGAAAATGTGTTGTTTTATCATTAGAAGATAAGTTTACAACTATTAGACAATTAGATCGTGGTGAAACTATCAAAGGCGTGGCAAGTGATTGGTAAAGTGACCGTTGGTGACGGGAGAAAATGGCTAATTTCTTATGTACATATGCAGGTACTGTACTGTATGTCCAATAAAAATAATAAATACACTAATAATAAAGAGAATTAATCAATAAACAATAATAATAAACACTGTACATTTTTTAATGAATACATCCGTGTTAACCGAGTTTTTGCTTATCCGAGTTAGATCCGGTCCACATTAGATCGGATAATCCGGATTCTACTGTATATAGTTGGCAACAAGTCCTTACCGTAAACAGAAAGAGCAGATCGTGTGAAAAAAAATATTCATGCTGTGAACATTATTTTTCAAGAACAAATGACTATAAGGTTTTCGCTTTCTATTCCAATATCTAGCGTAATTCTTATCGCAAGTACTTGGAAGTTACTATCAGGACAACATATTGATAACAACCCTCTCACGGAAGAGCACACGCTCTGCTTATCTTTCTGCCTGTGGAGGAAAAATAGTGATTACACATACATTTCTTTTTTCTTTCTTTACTTATATGTTGAAAATGAAAAGATTAGCAAATAAACTATAAAATGGAAAACAAATGCTGATAAGTAGCCAAATTCATAAAATAAACTCTGATGTGGTGGACAAACACCGTGTACGTTGGTTTTCTCGTGGTTCCCTTTTGCTACCTATTTCCACCGTTATTATTTTCAAACTCATCATCACAGCCTCCCTTCCTTTCGGTCCATAATTATGTCGGTCTGGGATCTTAAACTAAAAAAAAAAAAAGTTTCATCTCGTTTCTTTCATTTATAAACATCGAAGTCAAATCGTTAGAAACTAAATTTGATCGCTTCATGTTAATTGGGAAAACCTGCCTAATAAATTCTTTATACGATGGAATGCTCTGTAAACGGTTTACACTGTAGATATAATAAAACAAACGCATGTATATACCCTACATTACTAGAATTTTAATCTAAGATCACAAAAGCTTATGGTTAATATGCGCACCTCCGGGGCTGGATATTCGGACTTGAATCTTAGTGACATGCTCGCACTGGCCAGGGCAGGACGAAAGAGATCCCTGCTGGAGCCCCTTCTAAATATATATAGTTTGTAGTTTGTTCTGTTCCCAGAGTTCGGTGGCTTCCAGCATTGAAAGTAGTCTTGGGGTCCCATTATTGGAATGAAACTAACAGTATAATAAAGTCCTGTTTGGGGCCTAGTAAGAATGTGTTTCAACAATATGAAGAATGGGGCCCAACATCATATTGTCTAAATGTGTATTGGGGCCCCATGAGTGCAAAAATGAGACTGGCTTTTATAAAGTCCTGCTGGAGCCCTCTGTTAGTCGTTTGACACGTTACTGCAACACCATACAGAAACAGACAAGATCCCACCCTGGGGTCCCATTACCACGCGTAAATGAAGTTGTCAGCTTTATGAAGAAAAGTCACCCCTCCCATTGCAGGAAAGGTTTTACGAGACTGTTAAATTTCTTCTTATTCTTCTTCTTCTTCTACTACTACTACTACTACTACTACTACTACTACTACTACTACTACTACTACTACTACTACTAATAATAATAATAATAATAATAATAATAATAATAATAATAAGGGAAGATGGGGCCCTCCAAGTGAGGCTCCTGCCGGAGCCTTATACACCCCAGTCCGAGATTGCTTCGCGGAAGCTAATGTTCGTTTGGACGTCATGTTAAACTGTAGATTTACGACTCATACTGCCTCACTGCTAAAAGGGACGTTAGCTGTAACTCAACCAACTCACATAATCGCCTTTACGATCAACACACCTCTGCCAACGTAGGGGAGAGAGGGGTAGCCCCGGTCAGGGCGATATAGCGTGAAAAACTTGTCTTAAATAGAAGCAGATGATGGCGGCTTACTTGCAGCTGTCGGATAAACTAATTTTGAGCGCGACGCCTTTGTAGGAGTGATAGGAATTAAATGAAGACGTGTTATTTTTATCGCTGCGTTTGATGTAATATTAGGCAAAATATTCGACACTGTAAATACTATTCCACTTGATAATTTTATTAAGTGACTTTTTAGGTAGACACTATGCTTACGTAGTTCTAAAGTAACCTATAAATTAATTCATTAATTTGTTTGTTTGTTTGTTGGTGTTGACCGTGTTTTACTCAAAACATGCGTTTTGGATAGCCCCGGTCAAACGGATGGGGTAATGGCAGTCAGTGATTGGGGCTCCCCGATATTAAAATAAACCATAATAAACAAGTCTCTACAGTCAACTCCCAAACAAAGCTCTTCAAGTGTAATCTAACTCAGAGGCCAGAGATGATGAAGTTGAACAAGGAACTTCCACTGGATCCAGGCGTATATATTCATTTGATTTTTTTTTTCTTTTTTTTTTGGCAATACCAATAGATTTATATTTCAAATTTATTAAGGTGTTGACTAAAAAATATATGTAACTTGAATGAATGAGTAGTTTTTCAAATCATCTTTACGCGAAACTGCATCCCTGTGGATACCTAACTATTCTAAAATTAATGAATAAATTTGAAATCTTAATGGTGTTGAAGTTTTTTTTTTTTCATATGTAAAGCATGGGGAAATCCCTGACTGCCATTGCCCAACTGTGTGCGAAACAACGGTCAAATTAATATGTTCATATTTTAGTTTTTAGCTTGGCAATGAAATAAGATATGCATTTTGTAATTAGCCACAAGACAGAATTACATATAGGATTGACTTATCGGGGACATTTTTCGTGCTTTACGAGCTAGGTTATAACGATTTTTGCTTAGGTGACCGCCATTCCCTCATTCTCCCCGACAACCATTCCATACTCTCGTCATTATAAAATTGTTCGTCTTGACGATGGAAGCACATCGTAAATGCCATCTATTCGGATGCCATATTTATACGTAAAAATACTGATTTTCTATTCCAACTTGTAAAAGTTTACAGGCCTTTGTTTTAGGCAACTGACTTGTAAGTCAACCTAACATATCGTAATCTACTTTAACCAAATGTAGTACATATATATATATATATATATATATATATATATATATATATATATATATATATATATATATATATATATATTCGTGTGGTAGAGCGATACAGCACAAGTGTCCACTCCTGTACACAACAAATAACATTTCCAAAGGGAGATTACGTATGGTGATCTGACATCCTGTCTTATTCGGCATAGTCTCTTTTCATTAAAATTATCCTGTTATTTTTTAATTTTCAAACAGGACGCCTAAACGTCCCATTTTGAAGCAAAAATAAACTAAATATCCTGTAAGTGATATTTAAAACATTAGAGGAAATTCTACACTCTTTCGTTAAAATGACTGTGTATAAAGCTATTTCTCGTACCAACATTGGGGATTTTTAGGCCATGCTGCCGGCACTGCTGGTCAAGTGGCTAGCGCGTCTGTCTATGCTGCACGTACACTCATGTCCAAAAAGATTGTCGTATATCTATAACTGTCTTCTTGTAAGAGTATAATTTGATAATGATGTTGCAGGGTACTTTTAATACTGATACTACGTGTATAATTGGGAAATGTATATTTGTGGTAAATTTCATAGGAAAAGAATTACAAATACGAAAATTAGAATGAGTAAAACAAAATGTTGCTAAATGGACAAGAAAGTTCTATTTTCGTTTCATTGTTCTTATTTACTGTTCTTTTGACATGAAATTTGCCACATACCGGTACATGTCTTTGCCGATTATACACACACTAACATTATAAGAAATGCTGGCCGAATTCGTTATCAAATTATATTCCTACGAAAATATATTTATAGACATGCGACAATAATTTTGGACATGAGTGTACTTCCGTGTTCGATTCACGAGGGCAAAAGCACAAGAAATTAATTTTACAATCATTACCTTTCATTAATCATCAGTCTCATTTAGCCTAAAGAGCATAACCGTGGGTCGTTAAGCTAAAAAGTTTTATTTAATTCCATTTTATACAGTGGCGGATCTAGCGCAGGGTCGGGGGACCCTAGGCATCCTAATTTTTTGAGTGACAAAAATAATTGAAGCTATTATTTATATAGTTTTAAAAGTTTATATAGTAGGGTCTAAGCGTTGCCTTTTGCTCCTTACTGGAAAATTTGTCTAACATTAGATATAGTTTCAGTTGCAGTTTTTCTGTTATGCAATGTGAACAATACTTGAGGTCCACAATGTCAACGTCCAAGCTCACCATAATATTCATTGGGATAAAGTTGGAAACTTGTGTAGGATCCACGAAAAATTGTAAACTCGTGATATACATATCATAGTCTGGGTTATGGCTGCCTACTCTCAGTTTTTAAATTCTGGATCCGCCACTGGCCATACAAAGGACCTTTAAATGCTCCTGGGTACTTCGAACTTCTGAATGCGTTACTTGTGTCTTTTGTAACTTGAAAACATTGCTGGCACCCAATACAATCTGGGAATCAGAGGTTCATAGATCGTCCTCCTCCTCCAATTAATGTGCTCCCCGCTTTTGCAAGCTAAAATTTTGACTATTTTATCCTACGTGACGAGCACACACTGATTTGTCCGTGTCTTCCTTGAGTTGCCACTATGTACTATATTTCGATTTGTCTACCCTACGTATTAAATTAAATATACAGGACATAAAACATAAGGACAAACTATGTACTATAGAACGTACTACACACAGAAATGTTATAATTAAATATTGCATGTAGAAAAAGAATATGATAATATACGAACATACCTTCCTTTTGTAACTACACAAACACCAGTCGACACTTTTAAAATTATTGTTTCCAGTCTGTATTTTCGTTGCCTGCAGACAACGTATACAACTCAACAAGCAACGTTGTGGCGTGTCATAGAGAGTTCAGCGTTGCCAGAGCCTACAAATTCAGCGACGAATCTACTAATATCAACTTCTCTTTTCTTTTTTTCTTTCTTTCTTTCTTTCTTTCTTTTTTTTTGTACGTTTAGTATTGCTGAATGAATTACTTATATAACAATTCAATTTTCAACTCGCAATCAAACAAATTATTAATTGCTTTTAGTTTCTTTTTTGCATAATAATTTTTTTACTGACAGAGAGAACCGAAACACTTATTTTGTATTTCTCTTCTCTTAAAAATGTCCTTCTGGAGAGGCTTAACCACCTCCTCCTTTAATTATCTTTAATTACAAGTCACTCCTATGCAGTTCATATTAGTGTTGTAAATATAAAAAAAACGGTTCGTATTTTTTCAGAAGTGTACGTTTTTTTAGAAAAAAAACATTGCCTATCGTTTTTTTCTAAAAAAAATAGTATTTCTAAACGTCATATATAAATAATTTGTCGACTAGATAGATATGATATGCAGAGCCGGTTCTACCATATATGTAACACGTGCATTTGCGTGGAGCGGCAAGCTTGGATGGTCTGGCAAAATCTGTCATAAATATATTATTTAAATTAAATATTTCTTGTTCTAAACAGTCTTCATGATGATGGTAGTTACATTTACTAAGCTGACCTATTTGAATACTACATTCATAAATTATGTTTAGGTTGCATTAGTTCAAGGCCACATGGACAATGCTAAAGCAAATGGTCAAATAAATCCAACCACAAATTGCTTGACTGTTGTCAAATGCAAGAATTCAATTCTCGAATAGCAGTGAATATCTGTTCCATTTAGTAAGTTATCACAGTTTTGATATGACAACTAGTCTTGTTTTTGTCAGAAACAAGTTCCTTATCATTGAAGATAGAAACAATTGTTTTTTAATGTTAGAAGATGTAGAAGAAAAATCAAGAAATAAAGATAAAAGAGCTAGTTGCACTGGAATCGCAAACATACATTGAGATTGAAGCTCGATAGTGAAATCTATAAAAGGGATTACCATCTTTCCTCTGCAGGTGTGTTTGCTTTATCTTTCACTAACATAATAGATTAATATTTCAAGAAAAAACATACACAGCGGGATTGCATTTTTGGTAAGTATTTAAGCCTTTCTGAGTGCGACTGCACTTACCCTCACCTTTTTTGTTCATGCTGGAGTAGCATACTTAAAATCATGACTTTAAAGATTTGTTCTTTCTGGAGAAAGGGGGAGGCGGCAAATTATGGCATTGCACGAGGCGACAAATTGACTAGGACCGGCCCTGATGATGTGTATATAAAAGACATGAATATAGGATGACTCAATTTGAAGTAATGCAGGGTGTTTCAAAATTAATATTAGGGTTTTGACACTTTGTAGTATCTATGACAATTAACTTACAATTATAAATATTATATCAAATGAAGGAGCAACTCAAACAGTTTTGTAAGCACGCATGTACATGCATTGTTTCTTATGTCTGCCGTTAGAAAGAGCAAGTAGCAAAGATGGAGACTAGAGAGCAGAAAGCTTTTTGTGTTTTAATAAAGACTGAATCTGTACAGTGCAACCGTCTGTGTGAAGAATATTAAGGAGACGCTTGCAACTACGTCTTTATCGTTTGCAGTTGCTACAGGTCTAAAGCCTACAAACTACGGTTTGCGTGCCAATTTCGCAAGTGAAATATTCCTGCATAACAATGAAGATTTTCTGGATCGTGTCGTCTTCAGTGATAAATCGACCTTTCACCTAAGAGCTAATGTGAACACTCATAATGTTTGCATCTGGCCGTCAGCAAATCCTCAGGAGATGGTACAGTTGAAACGAGACTCCCCTAAATTGAATGTGTTTTGTGCCATATGACGGAAAGTTTATGGGCCTTTCTCGCCTATCGACTAGATGTGTGCCGTGTGACGAATGAATCTCGCATTGAACACTTCTAGCAAAGACTGTTTGAGGTGCTCTTTTACTTGATGCATTGCTTATAATTGTACGTAAAATGTAATAAGTACTACGGAGACTTAAAACCCCAAAATTAATTTTGAAATACCCTGCATTTCTCACCAACAGTGTTGGAACTAAGATGTAAAAAGGAGAGAAAATTTTCCTTATAAAGTTATTGTTTGTAACGATATTATTATTAGTCGAGACTATAACTACAACAACAACACGGGTTAGTAGTCAAAAAAATGTAATCAAATGTATACTCGGTGGCCCAGGTGGCCAAAGTGGCACACACGGGTATGTCACTTGTTTAATCCGCTCCTGTGTGGACACTAATTAAGATATCGGGATATTGTTCTTGCAAAATACGGTTGGACTATAGTTTATCATATTAATTTCTTTTTCTTCTGGTGTCGAATTTCCTTCTCATATTTCACCTCAGTCAAAAATTAGAGAATTTTCTAATTTCGAATTTCCTTTACTTCTTTTTTCCTTGTAACTTCCTCCGTTGTAGAAAGATATCCTTAAGACTTGCCAGGTAGATACCTCGGATGGATACCTAACTGTTGACATCGATTGTACGGGCCTGTGGGCAGTGTTGCCAATTAGGGAAATTAAAATTCTACTATATGTGAGCAAAAGTTAGAAATTTTTGTTTATAAATCCGTACCTATACGTCCGAGTGCAAGTCAACTTACGCCAATAGAACATTTGTCCTTACTTAACAAACGCAAGTACATATCGTTACAATTAGGTAATTAGGGGGCGCACGTAAAATTCGTATTTTGGTTCTAACCCTTGATTTTTCTAGTTTTTCCTTACTTTTCTGTTTACCGTAATATATTTTTGGTAATTAGAAGCTTTGTTCCTTAAATATCGCCATAATACTTGTAGGATATATTAGTGGTGTACCAATGTTTAATTTAAGGCAGTTTGCGTGTCTGGTAGCAGTGTTGCCAGCTACAGAAAATTTTAATTCCAGATTTTACGGGGAAACTTTGGAAAATATAAATGTTTTGTCTCTATTATTTCCCTCTTGTTGGCTATATCGGAACAAACGTACCAGTACCTGGAAGTCTCATTTTTGTTTTGTATTGAAACGCACTGTAGAAAGTTTCAATAGGATAATTAGGGGAAGTACAGTTTTGAGGTTTACAGTAGACCTTGTTCTCTAATTGGAAAGATAACTGTGATTTTTTTAAAGGTAGAGATATTTTTTATTGACATGCTTACTTTATTAGATATCGTCACAATACTTGTAGGATATATTAGAGGGATGCCAAATCTTATTTTAAGATACTTTGTGTGTGCCTGACAGTAGTGTTGCCAGCTACAAAAAATTTTAATTCCAGATTTTAGGGGCAAATTTTGGAAAAAAATCCATTTTTTATTTCTATTATTTCCTTCTTGTTGGCTACATTCTAACAAACGTACCAGTGTCTAACAGCCTCATCTTTGGCCTACATAGCGCACAAAAAAAGTTTCACTAGAATAATTAGGGGAAGTACAGTTGAGGTTTATAATAAACCATGTTCTGGAAATGGTAAGAAAATGGTGAATTTCTGAGGTAGGATGAGATTTTTTTAATTTCATGCTTACTTTCTTATATATCGCCATGATACTTGTAGGATATATTCTTAGAGTTCTACGATTTATTTTCAGATAGTTTTCGTCTGTCTGATGGCAGCGTTTCCAGCCAAAACATTAATTCCCGCTATTAGGTGAAAAATTCGGAAAATTTCCCTTTTCCCCTCTATTATTACCCTCTTACTGGCTACATTGAAACAAACGTACCACTACCTGAAATCTTCCTCTTTGCTCTACAGAACGCACCATAAAAAGTTTCAATAGGATGATTAGAGAAGCTGTAGACCCGGCATGTTTGATTTTTGCTTCTGAGGTGTAAAAATTGTCAAAATTTCATGTGTATGATAAAAGTTTTTCTTTCCCTCTTTGAATGGAAGCCAGCGACTTCAGGATTTCACTGGACCTTGTCAACACACCAAAGATTTGTTTAAGTGACTTGAACCTATATAGCAGCAGTGGTGTTAGATACAAAAAATTTTGAAATTCGGTTAGGGAATTTTTTGGACATTTTAACCCCTACATTTCCCTCAATAATTTCCCTCCCGTTGACAACAATGCAATGCAACTTACACCAAAAAATAGCCACATTCAGTTTCTAGAAAACAAGGCCTTAACCATATCAATCGAATGAATAGTTTTTGAGCAATAAGTCACTAACTGGAAATGTAAGAAAACGCCAAAAATGACCTGGGGCCGAAAAGAATAATCACACAATTTTGCTCGTATAGGTACAAGGAAACAAACGATTTGTAAGTTACGAGGGCTTCGACTCAAGTTCTGTTGATTATTTCAATAATCTACAATATAAATCAATAAATAATAGTTGCCAGAAAAAAACAGACATTTGAAAAAAAAACATGAAAAAGAACGATGTTTTTTTTATTGAAAAAACTTCACAGAAAAAATTTTTTTTTTTACAACACTAGTTCATATTAATTATTATTTAGAAAATAGTGTCTCACTGCAGCCCGCTCACATTTTGGTAATGTCTCGTGACTGGGGAAAAGTTTCCGGAAGAAAACCTGTTTACGAGAAAGAAAATATCTCTATTCGAGATCGTGATAGAAATCTGAATCAAGTAGGCTTATCAAGAGTCGGAGTAACGGACGGACGTACTAACAATAGAATATTACAAGTCTCACTGCGTGATCCTAGTAACAAACTGTTGCAAGGTATTAAAGTAGTGTGTTCATAACTGTTAGCAGTATATGTTTCACTTCTACGAAAGTCTCTGTTACTATTAGAAGAAGACTCGATCTAATATTTTACAGAATATTTTTTCTACATATACAGTACGTACATCTACTTCAGAGATGGGATGGGTCAGAGGGTCGCTGGTCAAGTGGGTCATAATTTGTGAGTGGGTTAGTGGGTCGTGGGTTAACAGGACATAACCCACTCTGACCCACCCACCCACTCTGTTCACTGCATTGTAGACAGTAACTTCTGAATATTGATGAATTTGTCTACGATTTACTTTCAAGTCTCAATTTTTCTTCCTTTTTCATTTGTTTCTATTTACTTACCTGAGATGAGTATATCTAACTAACAAAAACTTCAGTTACTTTTGGGTATTGAAGTTTGTAATTGTAATAATAGTAATAGGACTTACGACTTGACTTTCGAGACACATCTTATGCGTTTTACACTGTCCTGCTTTTTTTAAGTTGGCTTACTTTACCTTCATTTGAAACTTCCAAATTTCATTCTATTTTATAGTATAAAATTTATACTGAAAAGTATCTGTAAGCAGAGATGGAGTGGGTCAGTGGAACGTGGGTCAACAGCATGTGACCCACTGTGACCCACTACCTACCGTGACACCACCAACAACCATGACCCACTGCAACCCACCACCCACAATGATCCACTGCGACCCATCGACTCAGTCTGACCTACCGACTCACTGTGCTCATTGCATTGTAGACGGTATCTTCTGAAGACTGGTAAATTTGTCTGCGTTTTACTTTCAAGACCTTCATTTCCCTTCCTTTTCTATTTGTTTCTGTCTATTTACCTGAGGTGAGTATATATAACCAAGTGAAAAAAGAACTTCAGGACTTTTGGATATTGATATTTGTAATTGTAATAATAGCAATAGGACATACTACTTGGCTTTCGAGACCTGTGGGGTTTTAGAGGAGCTAGCTACTGGAAAAAAATACATTTTTGAATCACTATAATATATGAATTATTATATAAAAGATTGAATGTAACTATGTGTGCCTGGTCGTCACGGGCAAATTACAATGTCAAATGAAATGACTTCTGATAGAGTATGTCGTAAGGTCTTAATCCAAACTGGGATGTTATATTGCTTTCATTATAATACATATCCTAAGAAGGTAGTGAGGGTCCGAATTTTTGCGAAAAAATTGAGTATCTCGCAAGTCGTTAAACTTACGGAGCAGAAATTCAGTGTATTAACTCTTTATTGAAAATAAACAGAACGTGTCCTAGCATTTTCTAAAATTCTCCTTTATGGGGAGGGGGACAGTTTCTATATATGGAAAATTGGTAGTGAGTTGGTTTGTAAAAATGATCGAAAACGGTCGATATTAGTTAAGAAAAAATCAGAAACAAAAAAATACAGTACTTCACTTCATATATCCATTGCTTTTTACTGCTGTATAATAATTGCTGAAGCTTATGTTTGTTATATGGAGCGCTTACAACACAGGGCAATCAACCCATAAAGTTGTGAGAAAAATAGACATAAAATTTGTACTGTAAGCTTAATTGCACGGACATTTTAAGTTTAGATTGTACGCATAATTGTATGAAAAATTTTACACTTTTTCCTTTTACGTTGGTCTACTTACCTTGATTTGGGACTTTCAAATTTCATCCTTTTTTCCACTGAAAATTATTGATAATTCAACAAGGAAATAGTTATACTATGATAATTTAATTGAAATTCGTAATTTGGCCCATGACAAACAGTCGTGAGGTAATTGAAGGGGAAGAAGGAGGGAAATTCCCATTCACCTTTGAACACTTCCCCGGAACCTCGTTCCCTTTCGCTTTCTAGAGGGGGTAGGGAACTTGGTAATGGCATCAAACCTTCATGTGTAATTACAAAAATTAAATTTATAAACGAATAAGAAATCATCAGTTTATCAGGCTTTAATTGATAATTTATGCACAAGATTCCCTACCGGAGGTGTGGTAGATGAAGTTTCTGTTCTCCATGAGTCGACATTTCTAACTGACATGGTCGATATGGAAAAGATGTTGTATGGCGATAGAGAGGTGATACTTCTTGCTGAGTATTTCAAAACTGACCGAGAAAAATCGTTTTCGGACTTAAGTCTAACAAGCAGATTGTTGATGAGGAGTTGCAAAAATTTCTACGCCGGGTAGAAGTATTATCAATTTCCACGACAGAGTGAGAACGGGAATTTCTCCTTATGAATTTACAGATGACTGATATTAGAAATTGACTAAGTGCTCAAACATTATCTAACTTGTTCACCAATGTTATTGGCCCACCGCTAGACAAGCTCAAAGTAGACGAGCTAGTAATTTCTTGGCTGAAACTATTCCGCTGCGGATGATTTACCACGAAAAAGTTCTGGAGGTCAACAGGAAATAAATCCGATTTCAGATTTGTTTTAAGGTGGCAAATTACGAGTTATGAAAATGTATACTTGTATTACTAAAGGCTTATTTGTGTTATTCAACTTTGTATCTAATTTTTAATAAGTCTCTTCTTTGCTTTTTATAAACTACAAGATAAACTACTTTGAATAAATATTCATAATAATTGCAATTGTGCATATTTGTAACATAAATTTAACCTGGTGTTTTACTGATTACACAAGTTACAATTATGAACATACTTTATGGAGATGCTTCCACAGAGGGTACCCGAGCACATTTATCGCTATGAAAAACAGATTTTTCAAGTTTTTGTGAGAAAAATACTCTGAACTGAGAAATCATAACCTTTTCTATATTGTACAGGGGTATTTTCCTGCGAATAGAAGTTTCTTTTGGAATGCCTTGAGAAATTAATACTTACAAGAATACTCTTAAAGTATATGTATATTTTAGGCACACACTAATTTCCTCCCACATCGAAGTGCATCAATTTCCTCACTGACAAACACTTTACCATTTTATATCGTAAAGATCAGATCCACCGTTATTGTAACAGAAGGTGCTTGAGCGATTGACCGTAGAAATTCAAACTCCGATTAGTGACAATTTCACAGTCTTGTTTTATTACAAGTGTAAACTCTTTACTCAGTAGAGAAGAGACCTTGGAACATGTGTCAGAGTTGATGACAATGGGTTTTGGTGAGTCAGAGTAGGTCACAGTGGATGAGAGTGGTTTATGGTGGGTGGGGGGTCAGTGGGTCACGGTGGGTCACGGTGGGTGGTGGGTCATGTTCGGTCGTGGGTCAGAGTGGGTCACGGTGGGTGGTGGGTCATGGCCGGTAATGGGTCAGAGTGGGTCACGGTGGGTGGTGGGTCATGGTCGGTCGTGGGTCAGAGTGGGTCATGGTGGGTGGTGGGTCAGTGGGTCGTGGGTCACGATGGGTGGTAGATCAGTGGATTATGGGTCAGGTCTTCATTGACCCACGGCAACTCTGTCTGTAAGCCAACAAGGAAATGATTACATTACTAACTCTATGGCCTATGGAACCCGGAGATTCAATGCCGCTTTCACAAAAGCTCTCCATTGACTTCTATCCTTAACCAATTTTATCCAGTTTCTACTTTGTATTCCTATTTCTGAGATATCCATCTTAATATTGTCCTCCCATCTGCGCCTAGGTCTTCCTAATGGTCGTTTCACGATTGGTCTTCCAGTTAAAACTTTGAAATAGTTCCTACTTTCTTCCATCCTAGCCACTTGACCTGCCCATCTGAACCTCCTATACTTAATAACCCTAACAATGTTTGGTAAACCGCATACATTATGTAGTTCCTCGTTATGAAGTTTCCGCCATTCTCCATTCCCGTTCTTCTTGGGTCCGAATGTTTTTCTCAGGACCTTGTTCTTAAATACTTTCAGTCAGTGTGCGAATTGAAAAATTTTCCCAGGGGGGGACGAATTTCACCCATATGCGCACCGTCCCCCCCCATATATATATATATATATATATTTACTAACAAGTACAAAACAGTTGAGATGTGAGATGTTTCATAGGTTAGCTACGCAAAGTAAGAATTGTTCCCTTTTTCTATCTTCATGTCCATTAAAAATACTCCAGAGGTGGAAAAGTTATCCCTGCCAGGGATAAAAATTTTCTTCTCGAGGGGGGGAAAGATTTTTGTCAGGGGGGGAAATCCCTGGCATCCCCCCCGCCAATTCGCACCCTGCTTTCAGTCTATGTTCTCAAATGATTACGTATGATTATTAAATTTAAATTCATCGTAATATGGCCCATGACTACCATTTTATATCGGAAGGACAGATCCACCGGTATTGTAACACAGCAGTGCTTGAACGATTGGCCGTAGGAATTCAAACTCCGATTAGTGATAATTTCACAGCCTTGTTTTATTATAAGTATAAACACTTTAATCAGTGGAAAGAGCAAGTGGATCATGGGTCAAACTTGATGACGATGGATTTTGGTGGGTGGTGGGTCAGAATAGATCATGGGGCGTGGTGAATAACAGTGGTCACGGTGGGTCAGTGGGCCATGAATCAAGTTTTCTGTGACCCACGCTATCTCTGATTTAGTTATAAACAATCTGTTCTAGCGCAATTCTCAATTATTTTCGGTAGAAATATCGACGATGATGTGAAGGAAGAGATTGAAGAAAAATTGTGTGCAATGGGAGATATGGTTGACAATATAGAAAATAGTTGGGGAAAAGTTAAAGAGATGGGGAATAGTTGCTACTTGACACACTCCACAATAACATTGGTAGGATGAAAAGAGCACCGATAAAACCATAAATAATTGAAGCGATGCTTAAGAAATGGAGGAACGCAGAAGAGCAAAAAAAAAAAAAAAAAAACACGGACACCAATGAATACAGAAGGCTTAATAATGAATTAAGAAGAGGAACGGACAAAGCCAAAGGAAAGTACATGGAGCAAATATGTGAAGAAATAATGGAACTTCAACGGCGTGATAGATATGATCTGATGTACCAGAAAGCACAAGAATTAGGAGGAAAAGCCAACAAAAGTATACAAACGTTTGGAATCGTAGATTAACAAGGTCATGTGGTCACTGACCATCAAGTAATCCTTAGAATTTGGGAGGAATGCATAAAAGATCTATATGATCAGAAGAACCGCCCCAAAGATATTGCGATCGAAACAGAGGAAGAGGTGGATGGTGATGAAAAAGGACCCAGTATATTGAAAAATGAAGTAGTACAAGCAATTAAAGACATGCGAAGGAGAAAGGCCACTGGAGACGACGACATACCAGTAGATTTGCTCAAGGGATTAGGAGACAACGCAATGAAAGTACTGACTTCGCTTATTAACAAGATCTACCTGAGTGGAGAATGGCCAAAGGACTTTCTTGATGTTACAATTTTTGCATTGCCCACGAAAAAGCAAGCAAAGAAGTGCAGCGATCGCAGAACCATTAGCCTGACTTCCCACACTGGAAAGACCATTGCACGGATAGTGAACAGGCGGCTGGAAAGTAAGAGAGATGAGAGGTTAGAAGAGGATCAATTTGGATTCCGGAAAGGAAAATTAACCAGAGATGCCATTGGATTGATGAGAATTATATCAGAAAGAATTCTTGATGTAAAGGAAGAGTTGTGTTTGTGCTTCATCGATTGGCACAAAGCTTTCGACCGAGTCAATTGGACGAAACTTCTGAAAATACTTAAAGAGATCGGAGTCAACTGGAGAGATCGACGACTCATTCAAAACCTATACATAGGACAACGAGTGAAGATGCGCTTGAATGAAGGAGAAACCAATAAAATAGAGATTGGAAGAGGAGTCAGACAAGGAGGTAATTTGTCGCCCCAATTATTCAACATTTACAGTGAATGTTTAACGAAGGAAGCTAGTGAGAATAGGAGATTTCAAGATTGGAGGGCAGATCATTACCAAGATCAGGTATGCAGATGACACGGTTATGATAGCTAAAACCGAAGGAGGACTACAGGAGATGATTGACAAATAGTTGACACTGTAAAACTGTGTGGAATGGAAATTAACATCGAAAAGTCGAAAGTCATGATAATATCCCGTGGAAACACGCCCTTACGGATCAGAGTAGAACAAAGAGAACTTGAAGAGATCGATAATTTCAAGTATCTGGGAAGTATTTTGACGAGAGATGCTTACTGCACCAGAGGTATCAGGTCAAGAATTGCCATAGCTAAAGAAGCATTCAACAAGAAACGATCACTCTTAACTAGCAAGCTCAATATTGGACTTAAGAAGAAGTTGGTCAAGTGCTATGGAGCATTGGACTGTATGGTTCAGAGACTTGGACATTACGGAAGTTAAAGAAGAAATATTTAGACAGCTTCGAAATGCGGTGTTGGAGGAAGATGTAGAAGATAAAATGAACAGAGAGCAACAAACGAAGATGATTTAAAACGGATAGGAGAGAAGAGGACACTTCTAGCCACCATCCTTCGTAGAAAGGTCAATTGGATTGGACACATCTTGCGAAGAAATTGTCTTCTTCACGCCGCCATAGAAGGAAAGATGGAAGGGAAGCGAGGAATAGGAAGATCAAGAACACAGCTGATCGGTGATTTGAAAGATAGGAGAAAATATTGGGAATTAAAAGAGGAAGCTGAAAATCGAGAAAAGTGGAAGAAGCATTTCCAGGCCCAAATCTAAAAACTGTAAAAATAAAATTAAAAAATCCTCATTAGTCCCAGGACCTGCCGAAAGGCAGAATACTTAATAATAATAATAATAATAATAATAATAATAATAATAATAATAATCGATATACTTTTTGGCACAATGAAAGTTCGTTTTTAATGATTTTCGTGGAGACTACATACTATAATTTCCCCATATCTATTCATTTAGTTAAGCTTGATATGACCCAACTACTCATATATGTGTTAAGTTTGGATACTATTATAGTTAAATGTAGAGAAAAGTATAAGTGTTAATCATTACTTTAAACAATATCTCATTAACCACGTAACATCGAGTTAGTGGGTTTCCTCGGGGTACTCCCGTTCAACGGCGCCGACTTTCCAAAGTTTATGTGGGTGCATATCAATGACGGGACGTATTATTTCTTTTAAAGGGAATCTCGATATTCTTTGATTGATTTCCTTATAGTTAAAATCTGCTATACTATAATAAAGTAGAATATACCGGTACTATAAGGATAAATTGGGGCTGCCCTAGCTCAGTCGGAATAAGGCTGACTTAAAGGCAAGAGAAATGGGTTCAAACCCAGGTCCAAGGTTACTGTAATGAATATTCTCAACATAAGTAATCGTAATATTAAGTGTATATTTTAAACAACTTACATGATGTAAAAATCTTGTGGGTACGGGGTAGGAATATATATTCTACACAGTCAGATCTATTGATTTGTATGTTTCATCTTTGGATTTTTTTTTTTTTTTTGTAAACACTAAGAATATTATCTAATTAATATTAGATAGCAAAATTATCTAATATAGATAAAATAAAGAGTTTGTTTGTGTGTCTGTCTGTGTACGGCCTGGGGACCACACAAATACACCGAGAGTTACCACATTTTGGTCACTGGTACCTAGGTTCAGGCCCCAGAACAAGACGAAGCGTTTTTTTTTTTTTTTTAAATTCAAACCAGTGAGGTCTCAGGGGCGTTTACCGGGACATGTAAAAGTAATAGAAAATGACCGACATTAGTGTCAAATTCATATTTTTGCCGTCGCTGAGATCAGTGGTGAAACTCCGATAGCATCAACTTCCAAATTCGCCCACTGGGCTGCGGGCCGGAGGTCACCAGGGGGGCGTTTACCGGGACATGTAAAAGTAGTAGAAAATGACCGATATTAGTGTCAACTCCATAGTTTTCGCGGTCGCTGAGGTATATGGTAACACTTCCATTAGCGAAGGCTTTCAAATTCAGCCACCATTGTATGCGGGCCGTGGGTCACCAGAGGGAGCTTTCCGAGACTTGTAAAAATAATACAAATAATGACCGATTTTAGTGTTAAATTCATTAGTAAAATAAATGTTTTTTTTTTCTTTCGTTGTTCAGTTTGTTTACATATATATATATAGTTTTCTGACCTGTGCGAAGTACGGACATAGCAGCTAGTTTTTTAATAAAAGGCAAATGTGCTTTCAGAAGTTATTTACTGTGGTACCATAAGACATTTTAAATAGATCGTAAATAAGCTTTTGCATAAGAGTGTAACCTTTAGAAGAACAACATTATTCAATAGGGCCGAGCACTGAGAGGGAATGTTATTGGATTGGTTATTTAGTTACACTTCAGTGCCTCTTTTCATCACTGGGGCTATATGAGACATAGTCTTATTGTTTAAGGCAGAATCCAAACCACAGTGCATTCAAATTTGAAGTCATTCAAACTCTGATCCCAGTAAACCAAAGTAGAGAACGCTAGCAATTTGATCAGCTGAGAGGTCTTATCCAAGACAAGGAAAGATCCAAGCGAATATATCCAGATTTTTGGAAGTAAAGGCAAACTTTAGGGGAACCAAACCCCCTTGGCTCCTAGGATCAACATCCATTAGAATGCTATGAGGTGTTACTGGAGATCAGGATTAACGAAAATGTGTAAATTGTTGAGAATATAGGAAAAATAAGAGGCATGACTCATGTTTCTTCCAATAACACCCCTGGATACAGATTCAGCGGAGGATAGCCGCAATGATTTCCTTGTCAGATTTCCATACACTTGTAAATTATTCATTGTAGCTTTGGAAAATTCAAGATTACTAATAAAACTCCAACTGACCAAAGCAGTATATATAATCTTAGAATATATATACTGCTTTGGTCAGTTGGAGTTTTATTAGTAATTCCATACAGTGCTGCGCCCTGGCTACAACCGATGGAGTTTGCAGATGCTGAGGATTCTAGGGCGTAACCCAAGCAGTGAGCGTCGGAAGGAGTAACGGTAAGTTTTATGATTCGTGTAGTCTGTGTTCTATGTAAATAGTTCTAGATATATTTATTTTTATCTGTTGTTTTTCGGTGTGACGTATCTTGAAGCAATTGAGAAGCTATTTAAACTAACAGAAAGCAAGCTGTAATGTAGGAAGACCAGAAATAATTACAATGCAGAAGGGGTGTGCTAGTCACTCGTAACTAAACTAAAAATGGCATTTGCCCAGTTGGTTATTTCTCTTCGTGGTTTTAAAGCTGAGATTGATTTTAACTTTATTTAGCAGACTATTTATACACTGCCGTAAATATCTAATAAGAAAACTAAATTATTGTCGTAAATATCTAATAAGGAAACAAAATTGTATGCCATGACTCATGATGTTTTTGAGAGAAATTGTAATCAAAATGGCGTCTGTAACGGTAAAACAAACAGGATGAAAATAGTGGTATTATAACCTTCGGGTGTTAGCTTCCTCTTCCTGGGTTATTTGATTTTCTGAGTGTTGGTTACGTTTATAGATATTAAGTGAAGAAAATAGCAAACGTAAATTAACCACTTCATAATTACTATAGTGAAAACTTAATAAGTAGTAGTTCAGTACAAATATAGTGTTTTTTTTTTTCACAAAAACGTTAAGTAATTTTCGTTTATTTATGTACGCCTGTATGTCCAAGAATAGTTCATTTATTCTTGCTTTTTGTGACAATTACACAATAGAAGTTATATTCTTATAAAAATGAAAAACAAAAAAAAAAAAAAAGAAAGAAAGAAAATCTGAAAAGTATTTTGGAGTGGGGTACGGGAGTTTGCTTGCAATGTTTCATGACCTTTTTGGTCTATAACAACCATAATTAACTAAAATCTTACAAACATTAAGTCGTGCATACAATGCTAATTTCGTTGTCATAAAAGATAGAAATGAAAAGTCAACAAAGTAAGTAAGTTTCAATTAGTGGTACGCAGAGAAACCTTTTTTCTTTTTTTTTTTAGAAACATGCAAAAATTCGTCCTTTCAAACCATTTTGATTTTCTGATAAACTGCAATGGCGGATCTAGGCCGGGGCCGGGAGGTCTAGGCCCCCCAGTTTTTTGAGTGACAAAAATAATTTAAGCTATTATTTATATATTTTTGAAAGTTTATAGTAAACCTGATATACATATCATAGCCGGGATTCTGACCTCCCCCCCCCCCAGTTTTTATCTCTAGATCCGCCTCTGATAAACTTGTTTCCGTTTTTCAAAACTGGTTCGGATTTCTATCAAAAATGATACGCTTCATCGTTAATTTATTTGAGATTGTACTGTACAAGAACAACAACAGATAAGGGTTGCAGAAAAAATCACACTGGTTTCAGTAAACTCCTAAAACTTGAAGAATCAGGAACCGGTTTTACATAAAATATCAGTTTTCCGGTTTTCTAAAAACTGGTTTCCGGTTTTTATAAAACCCACCCTTTTATAGAACCAAGGATCTTATAAAATAGAGGATCTGCCCTTACAACAAAATCTTGAAGCCATACTCTGTTTCGCCACCCCTACTCTGACCACTCCGACCAATAGGATCGCAATGTTTTCAGCCAACAATCATGGCGGAAAAGAAAGTATCCAATCAAAGAATGACAGAAACGAGAGTAGTCAATCAGACGTGCCGATGCTCAGTTGTTTTTTGGTTTCATCGATTTAATAGGATGAAGATACATATTGACAGATCCTCTATTTATAACATCCTTGTATAGAACCCTACTTTCAGTATGAAGAATCTTTATACATTGCTGCCTTATATATTCAGTATGTTAAGTGGGTAGGTAACACCAGCTACGTGGCAGTAGCGTAATGCAAAAATGTCCCCCCCCCCGCAGAATTACTTTTGAGCTCCCTTCCTATGTTCATTAACTTCTCACTATACTATGTCCCTGTAGAAGACAACGGTTAATAAAGCCATAGAATATAATAAAATTACATTTAAAATTAATACTCATCGAAATAGGTAAAAATTATTTTCACTTAACCTTCGAGTGCTAAGATGATTTTTAAAGTTAATGTTGCTGGAATGGATGAAATTTCACCCAGATCATATTTTTCTGTTTTAAAGTAAATAATGTTCAGGGAAATGGATATTCCCTATTCAGCTCACTTTTGTGGCCTATAGTTCTTGTCATTTGCTTCGCGGTGGGCCCCAAAACCCTGCGGGCCTCCCCGCACTGCAGTCCCTGCGGGTTCCTCAGTTACGCTACTGCTACGAGGCAAGAGTTGAGGATGTCTCGTCTCCGACAGGTGTCGGGAAAGTAATCTATCTTGTAGGAAAATGTATCTGTTTCTAATGAATAGGTTCGTCCTGAAAAAAATCTCTCGTCTCGTCTCATCTCTTGAGTAAAAATAGTGCTTGATCAGACAAGGCGATCAACTTGAACCATTTATTTGCATTAATCATCTTTTCCGAAGACAACAAAGACACAATGATAAGATGTTAAGTTGAGGCTTTCACTACACTAAATATTGTAACACTAATATGTTTATATCAGTAGCGTCATTTCAGATTTGGCTTGGGAGGGGAGAGCAAGACCCCTTGATATAAGTAAAATTTCGTGTTTCACTGACTTACTACTATTCTATTGATAAAATCTATATAAATCTCAAACTCAAGGGGGGGGGGCAAATGCCCCTTCCTGCACCCTAAGTGACACCCTGGTTTATATTAAGGAATACTAACATTTTATGTTTATAAGTACGACTTACAAATGTAGCAAACACCTTTTTAAGATTTTTTAAAATTTCTTATACACTTTTCTCCGCTTTCATAGGTTCAGATTCTATTATCACTTATATGTGAAGTAGGAGTTCGTCCCTGGAAGAATTACGAGTTTGTTTGCTGATTGCGGCAAATATTTATTATTTTTACGTGTATTTTTGTGGAGTTAACTGCAAGGTAAGTTTATATATATATTTTAATATCATTTTTATTGCAAGTGTCGTGCATGTAATTAACTGAAAAAAAATGTGTTTATACATTTTTGAGAAATAATTTTGGTTTTTTTCAAAATGTCCAAAAATGTTCTTAACGATTTTATTAGTGTACAGAAAGGTCTTAAATGTATACCATTGTATGAATTCGATGTATTTTGTTACATAGAATCCAAATTTTGAAACCTCGGGATGATGGATCGTGTCAATTTCGTTTTATGGGCGAAAATCCTATGTCCTCCCTATCCAAAATTGCTCAAATTTACCGCCCATAAGTAAATGACACGCTCAATCGTATTGATGTCTCGAAACTTGAATTCGGAGCAACAAAACACATCGAATCCATACCCTGCGTCCGCTGCGCAGAACTTATGTTACATTTCTTTTAGTTTTATTCTTTCTTTCTTTCTTTCTTTTTTTGTATGGTTGTTACATGTATCCTCCCTATCCAAAATCGCTCAAGTTTTTCGCCCATAGAAAGTTGTCACGTTCAATCGTCCTGGGGTTTCGAAATTTGAATTCTGTATAACAAAGTACATCGAATTCATACCCTGGGGTTCGCTGGACAGAACATTTGTTTCTGTGTATGGTTCTGTTATGAGTATCCTTCCTAGCCAAAACCACTCAAGTTTTTCGCCCATAAAAACATTGACACAGTCAATCGTCCTGGGCTTTCGAAATTTGGATTCTGTTTAACAAAATACATCGAATCCATATTCTGGGGTCAATCATCCTGGGGTTTCGAAATTTGGATTCTGTGTAACAAAATACATCGAATCCATATTCTGGGGTCAATCATCCTGGGATTTCGAAATTTGGATTCTGTGTAACAAAATACATCGAATCAATATCCTGGGGTCAATCATCCTGGGGTTTCGAAATTTGGATTCTGTGTAACAAAATACATCGAATCCATACTTGGGCCCGCTGCACGGAACTTTGTATATATATATATATATGTGTGTGTGTGTGTTACTGGTTTATTTGATAGTTATCTTATTGTGCTGGAATGCACAGTTTATTCAGATATCTACTACGCTATTAGTTAAATAATGCATTGTTAACTAACAATCTGTATCTGTTGTTTCATTACTCCCACCAGTGACGCATATACTACTTGAAACGTGTAGTGCAAACATGCCTCTTCATAAGTGTACATTATGTGAAACTAACAGCCACTTGGTTGTGCATCTAAAGATTGCTTAATAATGTTATACTCTATACGGAAGGAATATTACAGACTGATTTAATGTCGTGTTCTATTGTAGGAAAGGTTCAGAGAGCCATGGAAAACGTACTTCGTGTGTCAATCAACCAACTAGAGAATAAACTACGTGCCAGAACGTCCATTCCAACAAGAGGAGTACACAAAAGACCAAGGTATGCACGCAATATATTAGCGTTTCACTTTCTGCTACAGTAATATTGTAATCATCATGCTGGAGAAAAATTGGAAATCTTGAAATTCGATAAAACGTTTTTAGTATTTTACGACAGAGAAAAATTTAAAAGTATCCCGTACAATCGTTATGGAAACTGGATTTCAGTAGAATTGCTTGAAACCGTGATATGTTGTAGACATTGTGTTCCCGAAAAAAACTCTCAATGGGCTCAACCACCAATCACTGACCGTTTGGCCACTACAGCGTCATTTGTTTTACAAACAGCCGAAAATAACGATATTCTGGAGTTCGGTAAAAATGACTGAAACCGTGATAGGTGGTAAATATTGTGGTTCTAAGAAAAAATCTTAATTTACACAACCACCAATCACTGACCGTTTGGCATTACAAGGCCACTTTTATATATATATATACCAGCCGGGTATAATAATATTTTGGATATCGGTAAAAATAAATGAAACTGTGATATGTTGTAGATGTCGCGATCCTGAGAAAAATTGTTAATTTGTGGCCACCGAGCAACGGTAGGTCAGTTGCTAGAGAATTTATCAGCATTCGGGAGATTCGACCCGAGCCAATCACCCTGTCTAGGGATTTCCAGGACTTTCCTTTGTCCCACAAGATGAACATCGGGATGTTATCTATGCCTAAATGGTGTTGGCCGCTACTCTTCCTATTCCTTTTCCGGGTTTTGGGATAAGATGAGAAGACCTAAACCTTTACAGGGTTTCATACAATTCCACCAAAATCCCAGAATATCGTTATGTTGTGCTATTTTCAAAAAAAGTAGCACTGTAGTAGTCAGCGGCAAATCCAGGACCGACTTCTGGGGAGGGGTGTCATACTGCTTCTTATAGCTACTTTTAAGAGCTTCAAACTCTGAAATGGGTTTTATTTATATATATAAAATAAGAAAGTTTCCTCTTCTGGGGGGGACGATCGCCCCCTGGATTCGCCACTGGTAGTGGCCAGTCAGTGATTGGTGATTATGTCCATTGAGACTTTTTTCTCAGGATTACAATATCTACAGCGTATCAGGGTTTTAAGTAATTCCACCGAAATCCAATTTCCATAAGGATTGTGCAGGGTCCTTCTAAATTTATCTCTCTAAATTTCTTTCTAAAATGCTAGGAACGCAATGTAAATCAATCCAACATAAATGAATAGTCTACAAGAAGGAAAGATAGACAGTTGATGTACTCCTCCATATTCCTTAGCTCAACGTAATGTTGACATAAAACTTTTATGAGTAGCGGTACGTGATCTGCAAGAGCAGCTGTTGCAATTCAAAGCCATGTGGGCATAGCGGCGCTCTCTTTGCATCCGAGTGTTAATTTAACATTTAGAAAACATGGACAGAAGGATGTATTCTTCTCTACTTTAATACTTATTGATTTAAGTTTAACTTAGCTATTATTACTGTAATATCTAGCCACTATTTACTTTCAAGCATAATGTAGAAGTACCGTACAACTTTAAAAATATTTCTAAACATAGTTTCTACATCTAGTCAAACACTAATAAACTGGAATATATATTTAAGTAGTTGTGTATGTTTCATTTCCTTTATGGAGTTAAAAGCAATATTTCTATCCCATTCTAAAGGCATATTTGTAATAAAATAAGAGAGCAATGCATAATACTTCACTTTTATTCAACGATTAAACAGAATCGGTGGACGCGGTGGCTCAGTGGTAGAGCGTTCACCTCTGGTGCTTGGACTCCCTGTTTCGATCCCAGCTCGTGCCAAGTGGACTTTGTGGTGGACAAACGCTATGTCCGTCGGTTTTCTCGAAGTTCTCCCGTTTGCCCCCACTTTATTCATTCCACCACTTCATTCATTTTTGATCATCACCGTCTGCTTTAGCCTAATCTGCGTAACAGTGGGACATAAAAGATTTCATTATAAAAAGAGAGAATCAGAACATTATGAACAACACTGCTTGTACCCTCGTGAAAATAACTCGAATTCAGTTGTATGCATCCACAACGCTTTATTTTTCTTCTTCTTTTTTGCGGTCTTTCGTCCCACTTCTACGTCACTTTGTCACGAGATCAAAAAAGTTGAGACAAGCGCTAACAACAAGGAAACGTTCCGATTGGAACAAAGAGAAGACAGTTTTGTTTGTATTCTACATGTCAAAACATGTATTCCTGCAAATTTTTGCAACCTGCTCGTCATTGGTTTGGCAGAAAACTATTTTTAACACATTCATCTTTTATAATGCTTTTTCTCTTTTCGATAAATCGTATATTTTTACTAAGATATATCCTGATATTCCAGTACTACATGATATACGTAGGTTGTGATGGCTGTTTGCTTTCAGTGGGAAAACCTTGAACCTCACGCGAACAGAGATATCAGTCATTACTACGATCTTTTGCTTTGCACCATATTAGTATTCCGAAACATTGAGATTTCTTCACATCTTTTGTCCAGTTTCTTTGATTTTCAACACATAATTTGCATACTGTATGGGACGCAAATGGTTTGCTGTGATTATTAATGGGCTGTGGGAATATTCCCGGTGGGAAGGAGAATAAAAATGGGAATATTTCCGTTTTCCCTGGCATATAAATTCCCAGGAAAGAATATATTTTCATTTCTTTATTTTATTTGCTAAATTATATATATAAAAAAGGTATGACTAATTACTTCATTTTCATTTATTACATTTACTTCTAGGTTTTAAATAAATTGGAGGTTAAAAAAATGAAATTCGTTGACTGTACTTTATAGAGCTAATTAATAATATGATTTTTTTAAATTTCCATTTTCAAAGTAGCAAAGTAGAAAGTATCAAAGTACTAATTTATAAATGATCAAGAGGAACCAGTTTGTAAAGTAATCTAGAAATTCTGTAGAGGTAGAGGTGAAGTACTATCAATACACCCCGAATCACCGTAGGTGTCGGTCTGTCTGCTGTCTCTGGTTCGAATTTTGCTCTCTGAGAAAGAATCAGATATTGAATAAAGAAATCTGTTTTGTAAATACATATACTTTTAAAATGTAATGTATACTGTACATATCAAAATTAGGGTTGCTTCTCAGGAGGTTTCATCAGTACCGGTGTTTCCGGACCTGTGCTAATTAGGATTTGTTTGTTCCCTTTTACGTTTGTATTTATGTACCAAGGTTTGTTGGCGAATTTTTGTAACACCGTGTATATTGTTTGAATCTTCTTAGAGACTTAATAGTTCACAGTAAGAACACAGTAATAAAGCACAGTGTACCTAAAATCAACATTCTCTATATATGCCATCCCATACACTGGCAATCTTACGAATTTTTCAAGAGACTACGTATGTTTTCTGGCAGTTACCAACCTAATTTGTTTATAAGATTTAAAAATTTAATATGATTATAATATTAGTAGTAGGGTCAAATCTCGGTTAATACATATAGCAAGTAAACATACATTTATGCGTAATCTCTAAATAGCATAAAATAACAATAAAATAACATAATACCGTTCAGAATGCATATTTTAAGGAATCCTTTGGAGACAACAGTAATAATTATTAGGCTTCGGATTTTTAGGTCCCAAAAAATCAAATTAGGATTTTAAAAAGTGCATTTTAGGATTTTATAGGTTTTTAAAAACAGCGTTTAGGATTTTTAGCGTTATATTGCTGAAAACGGAATAATACTACACTTGAAACACTTTGTTAGCTATTTCATACTTAAATGGTAACCTTAATTTAGTAAGCTTTATGCTAACCAGTCTTCTGCGTAATAAAAATAATAAAACTCTTCTTACCTTGGACTTTTTTTCATAGCTGAAATATAGTTTAACATATGTATGGCCTGTCGTACTATAGTAGTAGTTTTTTGTCAGTTTTCTTATATTTGAAATTTTATACAACACCACAAATATCACTTAACTTTTCTAACGATAGACTGAGGAAATACGAATGTTCAAATATTGTTTTTCCGGTACTTTTCATGTTTTCTATAGCGCAAAAAGTGGTCACTTCACTCTCTGTAACGGCACTGAACAACAAAATATTTGGCAAGATTTTCTGTTGTGAACTTTTTCCTGTCGTCTGACAAAATTCTCTTGAATGCAGAAAAACTGCGTTCCACATCACACGATGTAAGAGGCGCATATTTCATACTGGCTAATTCCTCGGGATTCCATAGCAAATTTTCTTGGACATTGTCTCCACGAAGAAATTGGCCCACTAGTTGTATCTGTGTGAAATCAGGACTGCGTTTCAAAACCGCCTCCAACTTGTGCGCAATTTTTGTTCCAACTTTTCCAGGTACTTTTTTTTCTTTCAATTCTTGAAGAATTTGAAGAGCTTCTGTTAGTGGAAGAGACTTCTTCTCCAATTCAGTGATGGCTTGAGGCAGATGAGAAAAGTTGGCTTTACTGTAACTTAGTTGTTGTACAGCAAACTGTGACTTCAGTGCTTTTTTTGCAGACGTGATTGAAGCGGTTTCAATCTCGTCGAGCGAATCGATGACCTGAACAATGCTTTCAAAATTATCTGCATAGTACAGTGCTGCTGAGAGCCACGTTTCTCAACGGGCTGTGGTGGCAGTGGTGTGTTTGGAAGCATATCCTTGAAGGTAGCCACTCTGTTAGGAGCTTTCAAGGAAACCTTCTTTACAGATGAAATTATGTCGTTGACGATTGGGTGTAATTCTCGAATGATTTCTGCTACACAATGGAGTCCGTGTGCTAAACAGGTGACGTGCAACATGCGAGGATGGAAAGCCTTCAAGATTTCACCCATTTTCAACATATACGCTGCACTGTCTGTAACCAACAATCTCAGTCTATCTTTTTCTTCATTTGGGCAAAGCAATTGTAAAGCTTCCTTAACAGCGATGGCCAACGTCGAATGGTTTGTTTTGGGCAGTTCCTTACATAGAATAACATGAGGAAGTCCCGGCTCTTCACAGTCAAGTTTTCCCACGATTACACTTGCAATGTATCTGCCGCAGCTATCCGTTGTTTCATCCACACTTAGCCATATGAGATTGTCACCAATGTCCTCTTGAATTTCTTCAATTGTCTTTTCATACAGCAAGGGCAAATAATTTTTTCGAAGAGTTGATTCATCGGGAACTTTCTGCATGCAAAAATCTTCCAGAAACTCTTTAAAAATTGGATTTTGAAGCGATGAAAACGGAATGTTGACTGAAGTGAGGGCTTTACAAAGTTCTAATTTAAAATTAGGTTCGTCTTCTCCGGACTTGAAACCGAGGACCGGTTGCTTGTTTCTCTATTCTCTCTTCTCTCTCCTTTCTACATTTGCTTTATGAGTGGCTGATTTGTGATGTTGTTGCATGTGAGATCGCTTGTCCGCAGGCACCTGAAAGACATTAAACAGATACTCTGCTGTTGTATAAAAATAAAAGTGAGGAAACATCTTAAATATTGCTACCAGAAAAACATATTACAGGTGAAAAGATTAAGAAAAAGGGACAAATATGTTTCGATGGACATTTTATATATCTTGTATTATGGGTTCTCATTTCTTTTAAAGACTTTAGTTTAAAAGAATACTTCATTTTCATCTTCATTTTCATACAGACCTTATTTCTCTTTCTGTCTGTTGAAACAATCCCATGAGAGGACAAGAATACGAGGAAAACTGTACGAAAACATAAATAATCTACAGTGATACGTAAAATTATGATGGAAAAAAGACGAGTTTTTAAACTTTTTACTGAGGGGGTGGGAGGGGGAGGATACAAATGATTCGTTGAACACATTTTGAATGTCTCCTTTATTTTTTCTGAGCAACCAATGAAAATAAATTAAAATTATTTTAGGCTATTTTCACTTCCTGCTCTTTTTTTAGTAAAATATTTCCGTTAATTGCCGTTTTAAGTTTTAAACTAAGATAATAAATTCCCTTTAAGTGGCTGCTTAACGCACAAAACCGTAGTTAAACGAATAAACAATAAAACTGCCAGCAACCCAGAATTTAATGTTAGAAGATTAAGAGGCTCTGTAGTCTATTGGTTAGAGCGTTGGACTCTTATTCGCGTGGTTCCGGGTTTGATTTCCGTCCAGAGCATACACTTTCGGAGTCCACCCAGCATCGTGGAGCAAAGAAATATAGACGATACGTTTGTTGGCGGGCAGTGCTTTGTAACAACTGCTCCGTTACAGAGGCAGATACGTAGTTCCACCATTTGCTAACCGATGACACTGAGGTAGCAAGGTCTGTGACTTCAGTGGTTAAACAATTTTAAAAATGCTAGATTACTAAAGGGGTTGCATATCTCGTGCTTAATCGTGATTGAATAAATTACACTTGCAGCAAATGTAAACACAAAGAAAAGTAAAAAGATAGATGGAGTTAAATTTTACTTTTGGCAGTACCAATCCTACACATTTACGCAAGGAAAACTTTAAACCAGGACTTGAAGCACACAAACGACTATTTAGATTTTAAACTGAGGACAACATCTGCTATCCCTCAAGAGTCAATTACAACCTATTGTAAATTTTTATTGTAGCAAGGTGACACCAAAATAAGTTTACAACCAGCCCATGATTTGAGTTGAATCGTGGTCAGCACATCGTTAGTCTATGGGTCGTTAATGTTGCTAGTTTTCTTGACCGGAGTTTGCTACTTTTAATTCAAGTATCTGCACAATCGCAATCGCTTCATGATGATTGGCCCAAACCAAAAAATGAATGTCTAGACTGGGAATCGAATTAAATGCATTCTAAATTTAAACCGAAAATTCAGTACACATTTCAATAATTACAAGGCTTTGAGACAACGCAAGCTAATGCTCTTTAATGTTCATGCTTTTAGTGGGCGTGGTCCCGATTTCGACCCTCAATAAATGCACAATTTGAGGTAGCTATCGTGAAGCAACTAAAGACAATAAACTTGCTTGAAAATTGAAATAAGAAAAAAAGAACAACTAAATTTGGACTAAAGAGCCAGCAACTATAACAATAATTAATGGCGATGTGCTGTTTACCTCCCATTTCCACAAAATTCCGTGAAAATAATTTTGTAGGAAGAAAGAATATGCTTAGATCAACTAAAATTAGGTGGTTAGTCGAATAGCATCACATGAAGGGGGGAGCCATAACTCACTTGGTAGAGTGCTGCATTCACATTCGGGATGTACTCCGTTTGACCTCGTCCACAGTCACCAGACAAATACTGGAATGGTACCTTTAAGTAGGCCTATTTAAACTCAAGAGAATGTACCTTTCCTTCATTTGCCTGGTATGACTGGGGGGAAGGAAAACATAAATAGGATGGTCGGTGACGGAAACGCACGACTTCCCGAATGCCAAACCAACACTCTATCAACAAAAATAGCTCGCCAAGGCCCATTTTTCTTAAATCTCTTTCCTTTCTTGTTTAAAATTCTCATTGTAAAATGGGCTTCCTAGCTATATATGAATAATCCTAATTGTTTAAAAACATTAAAAAATAAAATTCTTAAAATAATAATTTATTAAACTCACCTGCTTGTCACATGCTTGGCAAAAGATGACTTTGCCATTAGTTGTGAAGTTGTTATCCGATATTATCCATTCTCGAATTAGAGCACTTTTGGATGATTTTTGCTTCGGCATGATCTTTCCTTTTCAATTCCAATCTTCAATGTTAAGAGAACTCGTACAAATTTGATATGATCCAAATGCAATCCCAATAAACACACTTCCTTCTCCTTTCTTACAAGGTTAGAACACTGACACAATGTCCATTGCTGACAGGGAGAAGAGGTCAACGCCATCAGCTTGAACTTTCTATCGAATGACCGCGCACCTGTTGTTGCTAAAAATAAACTTGCTGCCCCGCTTATTCACAATCGCAGCCGCAAATTACAAAGAAACATGCTGTGTGAAGGAAACCTTGTTATTGCATTGTTGAAAACTGGTTGACTACGTGTTTGAAAGTATTTTTCAAGTTAAAAATAACTATAAAGAATCATTTATGACGTTATAAGTTTTAAAAGCTAATTTAGGATTTTTTAGGTCCTAACCCCCCAATTAGGACATTTAAGGTCCTATAAAACTAATATAGTTCTACTTATAGCAACTTGAAATGTAACGAAAACACTAATTTTTTGCATTCACTGTACAGGAATAAAATAGGTTCGAATCTAAGAATCCGGAGCCTAATAATTATACTGTGGTAAAAACTAATTTTATTTTGAAATCATAATATAGTAATAGAACACAATTTTCTTTGTGTTTGTACATAAATTTTTGGAATGTTCCCATTTTTGGAAATCTTCCCGGGTATATTCCCGAAAATATTTTCGCGGGAATTTACCCATCACTAGTTCTGATACCCTAACTTTACTCCGAAATAGGGGTAATATGCACATTTCAGAAACGACGTTTTACGCTTGTATTTTGTCACTTTTTCTACACTAAATAATGACCACAGATGTAGCAGATACAAATGCTTCTTTTTGACTCAGCAACAAACAGCATACCGGGACACAACAAATCATAGAAGAACACGTAGTTTTTGCAATCACAGCTTACACTCTTCTGTTACTGCGCTCGTAGCACGTAACTCGTGACATCAGTCAGTGGTACCTGATTCTGTACTTACTTTCCCAGGGAAGCAGAGTAATTAACTGTACTTGTTTTATTACAAATTCAAAGATAATTACAAAAATGTGATAATTTCTTCTTCTAATTATAATCAGTACTTCTTCAGAAATATGTAAGTCGAATTATCCTCTTCCTCTTTTGTTTAAAAAGAAATGTGTGTGATTGAGCAAAACTAGGCTGACCAGATTGTGACAAGAGAAAAGTAGGACACAAATATAATAGTATATAATAGTTTACTGCGTCGGAAATACTCATGTCCTTATGTTATTTAAGTTAGTCATTCATTTTTATTAAAAAGGAAAGTACTAAATGAAAATGTTCCAGAATTTAATACAACTCCAAATGCTTTGATGAAAAAGTATTTTTCTTATGAACGTACAGTGAAACTTCGTGTTGGTCTAAAGACCTTTATTTCTATCGATTTTCGGAGCGTGGTATTATTTTAAGAATTGAGAAAAAATAGTCCGACACGAGGGAACTACTACTTAACTCCTTCAGTGTGGGTGGCGAGTTAACTCGTATCTTCAAAACGCACCTGTTGTGCGGATGGCGTATATATACGCTTTCGTTTTGCTTTGGCTATTTTGCATTGCGTATGGCGAATATACTTGCCCATAGTATGAGTAATTATATCCCGACAATATTTAGCGAGTTTGCGCTCAGCTGGTTTCAATTGTTGCTTAATTAAAAGAAGAAGAGGAAAAAGAAAGAAATTAAAATAGAGTTTGTGCTTCGTCTAATACAGTTTTCATTCTTTGTTTTGTTTGAGAGCAGACAGCACAGTAATGGTTTCAAAACGATATTTTAACAATGCTGACATCGAGGAAGAGTTATTAATTAGTGATTCTGATGTAAGTGATTTTGAAACAGATTTAGAATCAACATCCAAAGTTCTCACAAAAAAAACTACACTTTTTACAGCGGTTCGCATCTGAAAATTACGCACTGAAGGGGTTAAATCGGTTAACATTACTGTCATAAGTTGAAAAAGAAACCTTTCTTGTCTTACCGATATCTCAACAAGGCCTTCTCAGAAAAAACAATGTATTGCCAAACAATGGTTTGTTGATTGTTCTCCTTCCCTAATCTTTTGAGGAGTGTTAAAAAACACAGCGGTTCATCATTCTGGAAAAGAGTGCCTGCGATTCAAAATGTTGTGAATAAGGAATGAAATATTAGAATATTGCAAATGAGTTAACTCAGGACATTTCGCAGGACATTTGAAAAACGAAGAACATTTCTCGATTTTCTAGGCGTCTTCGCAACACCCAGGACAGCTCTTTGTAAAACAGTACTGTACTGCGAAAATCAGTACGTCTGGTCACCCTAAGAAAAACTAACTACATTTTTGGATTTCTTAGGACAAAAACATTAGGAGACGTTAATAGTTTCCAACAGCAAAATCACAGTAGAGCAGAATTTACCAAATTTGTCACAACGGAAGATTTGCTATGGTCAGGGTACACAAAAGTATTCACTATTACACACTCTATAATCGCTCGAGAACCCAATTCCGTTTCACGCCATCCAAAACTTTTTAAATGCTACAGTGATCGCCAGGTTTGTTGCTTAGAAGTTGACTTTCAATTTCTTTTGATCATTCTTCGCAATTTATTACCTTACAGATGAATGGTTGACACACTAGTAAAAATTAGTCTGTGAAAAGCCTGATGTAAAGGTTCTATCTAATAGGAAATTTTCTGCTCTTTCAAATTGGTCTAGTTCATTTTCTTTCTAAAATTAACCGTTTCTGAGAAATTAAACGAAAACTGAAATAAGATTTGTGACGTCCGCTATTTTCCAAGATGGCGGAGTTAGCACAAGACGGAGCATTAAGGACTTTTAATATGTTGATTAGGGCCACTATTACAACAATCCTGTGAAGAGAAAAATTCATTACCAACTATGTCCGCGAGAAGTACCTAATTCGACTGATCTATGAGCAACTACTGATTTTCCAAATTTTCAAAATAAAATAAAATAAAATAAAATAAAAAATAAATAAATAAAGACACATATCCATACAAAATCAAGTTTCCCTGACCTTATGTAAAATAAAAAGCAATGCTTATATAAAGAAATGAAAACACAAGGGTCTGTTTCCACTGAAACAAATTTATTATGTTTGCATTCAATGAAATGCCAGACCCTTAGCCCTGATAAGAGCTTTACAAATTCCAAACACTTGTTTTATAATGTATTCAACTTTTCTGAAGCTATGCGACTCCAGTAGCTCTAAACAGATTTCCCAAGACCTTCATTGTTCGTTGGCATTTATTTATGGACTGTCCTCTAAAGTTCATCTTACAAGTGCTCGATGGGTAAGAAATCTGACGACTTTGGAGAATATTCAATTTGTTGGTGATTTAAGCGTCTTCTCTACATTGCAGATAATTACTACATACCTTGGAAGAAAGTTTGGGGTGGTAATCTTGTTGTAGTACAAAGTTACTGCCCCAAATCAGCGTTCATGATGAAGTTCCACGTCTCACTTGAACGTTGTGCAACACTTTTATGTCCATTTTTTCATAAATTCGAACTAAATTATCAACTTGGTCTGTAATCCATGTCCAAACAGTGACGCTACCTTCTTCGTGCCTTGCTATAGGTATTACACGGTCGGGATGGAAGCACTCTTCGGGACGACGACGAACAAACTTCTACCATTGGAAGGCGAAGAGTTGAATTTAGATTCGTCGGTCCAGGGTGCTCTCTTTCATTGTTCGTCATTCTAGTATTTATTTTATTTGGTCAGAAGTATATTTTTATAATGTATCCTGCTTGAAGCAATGGTTTCTTTACCTGAATCCTACCACCCAAACATTTATGTGAAGGCCCTGGCCACCGTCTTTTTAATAGCGATTGAAAATGGATTTTCCATAGTTCTATTGGTTCTCCAGGAGCGACTAATATCTATTCCCTTTTCATTTTTCTCTAGTGAACCCTTTCCTTAGAAGAAGTTGTTATTTTTATATGATTAATGCATTTCTGTGTAACATTTGCACCGATTTTTGATTATCTTTCAAGAGTCTGACGCGCTGTTCCAACCGATCACTGAGCGACTTTTCGCAGGGAATGACATTCTTCTCTCAAAATAACTACTTGAACACATGCTTTGACTCCTAGCTAACAGTTTATCTTCTGCATTTGATAGTGTTTGGATATTCTTCACACTTTTCTAAGTGGTTCACGCTAATGAAAACAGTAAAATTGCATGTCATAGATTTGCACTCTATTTTGCCCATATTACGACACGATTGAATAGCACATATACACTTGTGCGTTGAAGTAAAGAGACAACTACTGACAACGGTTCATATTCGCACCATTAGGTGTCGTTGAAACGGTGCATCCAGGGTGCGAATTACGTCCAGGGATGGGGAAAAATTCAACTCTGGAAAAATTTTATCCCTTGCTGGAAGGCAGAAGAAAATTGCCAGGGGATGCTATTTTCCCCTCCTGCCCTCAGTCGTGTTTCTTACATCATTCAAATTCTTCAATTCAATGTGCTAAACGTAAATCCGTTTGAAAATTGAATAGAAAATACATTGTAAAAAGTAATTTGGAAAGGTTAGGTGTGTGTTTGTTGAAAAAAAAATGTTAGTGGGATCTGCTGCTGCAGGTTAGGATAAAAATGGTATAATACTGATGTATTTTCCCCCAAACCTAAGCCAAGTGTGTTAAGTTTATTCGTTGTTGCTAGCAGGGTTGGCACGATCAGTGCCGGATTTACGTATTAGCTAAACAAGCTATAGCTTAGGGCCGCACTCTCTTGGGGACCCCCAAAATAAAGGAAAAACAGGATTTACATTTTCAAAATACAAGAGGAACAGTAAATAAGATAAAATCTACATATAGTAACAGTGCTTCTTGTTGTGTAAGTCCAATGATGTAAGTAATGGCCCCCCTTCTGCTAGGCTAATTTTTAAAATATCAATAGTTTCTTCATTTCTGTATATAGGAAGTAGTTAACTCGGTTCGTTGCCAGGGGTAACGCATCAAAAGCGCATTTTCAAACAGCCTTACACTTATATTTTTAAAAGAGGCCAACAAACATGGCTTTTGTAAGGATACAGTGTATTTTATTTGGAAAATTCTGAAAAAAAAGAATAGAGTGCTCGTAAGTTTCACAATTGTTATATGTATAGTTCAAATAATCAAATGAACGTTGATTTTTATTACTATATGTATTTCACTTGTATATCTATAGATATTTATACTGTTGTGTGTCCACAAAAATATATCTCTAGTGCTTCCTTTTATGTACTGTAGAATTGTTTTGACTGGACTCATATCTTTCCTATTTGAAAACGACTGTACGTACATGAATAGTTATTTCTATAAATTTTACCATCAAAAGTAACTCGTTCACATAATTACTACTACTTGATTATCTTCTAATATAAATAAAATAAAAAGTTTGTTTGTGTGTTTATCTGTCTGTGTGGGGCCTGGGAACCACAAAAGTGGACCGCGAGTTACCAAATTTTGGTCACGGGCACCTTGGTCCAGGCTGCAGATCAAGACGAAGCGTTTTTTTTTTTTTTTTCAAATTAGTTTAGTAGAAAATGACAGATATTAGTGTCAAATTCATAGTTTTCGCGGTCACTGAGATCGATGGTGAAACTCCGATCACATTAACTTCCAAATCCACTCTATTCGGCTGAGGGCCAGGGTCACCGGGGGGGGGAGGATAACGAGACATGTAAAAATAATCCAAAATGGCCGATATTAGTATCGAATTCATAGTTTCCGTGGTCGCTGAGATCAATGGTGAAACTCTGATCGCATTCACCCCATTCGGTGCAGCCGGGGGTAATCGGGGGCAACCGAGGCATGTAAAAGTAATCCAAAATGACCGATATTAGTGTCAAATCTACAATTTTCGCAGCCTCTGAGATCAATGGTGATACTCCCACAGGCGTTGACTTCCAAATACAGCCCCCATACGAAGAATGGGTATATTCAGCTAGTATTCAACAAAATCTTTATCTTAACGCCTACGGTTATGTTCTTTAGGCTAGAGGAACCGGAGGTGACCGAATATGAAAGGAGCTAAGCAATCAGGATGTGGGAGGAAACGGGAGAGCCCCAAAAATCTCACCGATATGGTGTTATCTACCACAAACTCACCGTGCCTTGATATCAAACCAGGAACGATTGCACTAGGATTTAAACCCCAACCACTGGGCCACCATGCTACCTTTTGATCATAAAGTAAAGGTCTTTCAAACTAGACATAATTTGGGTCTGACTGCAAAATATTTTGGATATTTAACAGAAAGATAAATATCAGTCTTACAGTTGACTTATACAGGGTGTTTCGAAACAACAGTGACAACGTTTGGGAGGTGATTCCTGACACCAAGATAAGAGAAAAAGTATAGACCAACCTGGGTGCACGAATGCTTCCTTTCGGAGTTAGAGACTGCCGAAAACATCAAAAACTGAACTTTAAAGGTCCATAGCTCCAAAACTGTGGGACCTACCGTAGTCGGATCCAGACTTCATTTAGGAACTAGTATGTGGCCTATCCAAATATCCATGTTTCACAATCCTACGGTGCTTCCGCGACGATTTTTCTACAAGTAGTTGGTGAGTACTTCAAATTATATGCCCGTAACAGAACTCCCTCTGTAAAAATTGTTGCGTGAATACCTTAGGATTCTGAAACATGTATTTTTCGATAGCGCACATGTTAGTTCCTAAGTGTAGTGTTAACCCGACTACGGTAAGTCCCATAGTTTTGGAGTTGTGGAGCCTTAAAGTTTTTTTTTCTTGTTTTCGGCAGCCTATAACTGCGAAAGGAAGCATTTGTGCACCCAGGTTGGTCTATACTTTTTGTCTTATCTTGGCATCAAGGTTCACCTCCCAAACGTTGTCGGTGTTGTTTCGAAACACCCTGTATATGGATGCTCCTTATAGTTTCCATACAAGACGCTTATCAAGTTACGTTCACTTTGACTTGTACCGTTTATGATTTTCTTAAAATGTGAACTGGGGACAAATCACATTCTTACCAAGGATGACTCCAAAGTTGAAAGTTGAGGCTGGGGATAACCTACATATTTCCTGAAAGGGTTTGTCGAGTAAGTTCCGAAACATGTTTCAGTTCCTTGTCCTGAAGTGATCCCACCCCTTTAGGATTGGAATTATATAGAACAACTTGACCTATATGTCCTATATATCAATGTGATCTGCAGGACTATTAGATTAGAAATATAATATGCACTATCCAATTATATCCTATATCAAGATAACAAAACCAAGAAATTGATTATTTCACTCTAAATATCCTATATTATAAATATACCACATTGACTTGACACCTAGTCTTCCGTTTCAGGCGCTGCTATCGGCTGAAGGAATTCCACTCCCTTTCGCTAAAGCTCTCTCTCTTAGCAGCTGCTGAACCCTTATTGGCTCAACGCGTGGGTGTGTCGGGGTGTGAGCTTTAGTTCGCATTTTTGCCACGGCTCAAGACATTTTGGCAGCACAATAGTGGACCTATAAAGTTGAATAAAGCATATCCATAATATCCAGTCAACAGTAAGTCATTTGGTATCACTACTAATGTGACTTATTGTTATAGCTACATACGACACATTCGGTTTACATATTTCAGTTTCTACATTTTCCACGATTTCACCAATATACGTTGTCAGAACAATACGTTCATTGTATATTCGTCAACCCTCATCTATAGGAGTTGTTTGATAAGTCAAACGGTACATAAACGTTCAATAGATTTTGAGTTACTAATTAGGGAAAACTAGTCGTGGTGGTTATTTGAGCTCCTTTACTCGATCTGAACAGCTCTTTCTTTGTAGCTATATAAACTCCATTGGTCACCCTTTAGGGTTTAAGCCCTCTAGCCATGACAAGGGCAGGATAATGAGAAGGAAGAAGACCCTGGCTGGATGATGTTTGCCGGACCTTGGCTTTAGTTTTTGGCTATGTGTGAGAGTCATGTAACTCACACGTCACGGTCCTGGCAACATGGTGCTGCCAGAACTTCGCAATTGTTTTTAAGGTGCGAGTGCCACATAACTCACACTATCTCACGATCACTCTAGAGAGTGATAGTGATATTCACTAATATAGGATATTTATAGTGAAATAATAATTCTTTTCGATTTATTACCTTGATATAGGATATAATTGGGTAGTGCATATTATATTCTTAATCTACTAGTCATGCCGAGTACTTATGATATATAAGTCAAGTTGTTCTATATATTTCCAACCCTGAAGTGATGGGGTCATTTCGGAGCAAGGAATTGAAACCTCTTTTGGAAGTTGCTCGACAAACCCTTTAACCTTTATCCGGGCAACCGGGACCTCCCAGAGCCGTTATCTTCATTTTTTTTTTTTTTGAATTTCTCAATATCCATTTATATTTCGATGACATAAAATTCTGAATTCTTCTATCCTTAGTCGTAGTTAAAATCATGAACATATCGAGTTGGTAAAGCTAATGGATTATTTTTTTTAAAAACTTGAAAACCTTTTCCTGACGTAACCAGACAACCGTGGCCTAGGAGCCCCCTATGTATTTAGTGAAATTTCTGTGAAATACTAGATCAAATGTTCACATAATTATATATTGAGCACGTGGCTATTGTAGCTTTTAGTCGTTATAGTATGTGACAATAGACATTGAATTTTACGTGTTTTGCACTTAAAATACAGGGTGGTCGTGCATCAATGACGGAAAATTCGGGAGATGAATCTACAGGTAAAAACAAGCAAAAAATGTCATATGAACATTGGGTGAATGCGGCTTCGTTTGGACGCTAGAGGCGTCTGAAATGTCACCTTCCGAGGCGGCAATTTGCAATATCGCAAGAACGGAAAGAAATACGAATGTCGGGTCAAAAGATATCAAAGGAAACCCCACCTGAAGAATCCAATTATGCATAAGTGATGGCGAAACAGTGGCGGCGATAGAGAGAGACACAAAGAAAGTGTATGAAACATGGAGAAAGTGAACAATTTACACTGAAAAATGGAAGGAGGGGATATTACTTGAAGCATGCAGCAACATATGTTAATGAACAAAGGCAACAATGGCTACCCTGTCGGGACACTATGGGAGGCGGAATGTAGGAATACAGTATCTTTGTAACGGAAAGAAATAGGAATGTCGGGTAAGAAGATTTCAAAGGAACACCGATCCGAAGAATCAAATACGGGATGGCATCACAAATGTCCGCAATGACCATCGATGGACACCCAACAATCCGCATGCAATTGTGGAGACGAAGCATCATCAGCGTTTGCATTCCATGTGTTGGCTGGTATTATTGATGCCGACGTTGTGAAACAACACTTATTAAAACAGCGATTGAACGCAAGCAACATCGTATCTCCAGTTTCTGACCTAGGGCCTACCTATTCTACTTAAAGATGTGCCACTGAGGACACGACAGAGTATGTGGTTTATGCATGATGGCGTCCCTTCTCATTCATGCCCCACTATTCGTGCATATCTGGACGAAAAATTTCCACGCAGGTAGATAGATCGTGGAAGCAAAGGAGTATGGCCCCCACGTTCACCCGATCTGAATACCCTAGACTTTTTCCTGTGGAGCTACGTAAAGAGTCTCGTGTATACACGGCCCGTGCATGGCATTTCTTCGCTAGCGTGTATGAGCTGCATTTGCCACACTACGGCAAACTCCAGCGTTATTGCAAAAAGTAAGAAAATCCTTACGCCATCGTGTAACTGTCTGTCTCGAAGAACAGGGAGGACATATTGAACACCTTCTTTCAGACAGCATTATGTTGACCACGGTAAGATATACGTCTTACATTTATGCCTTCTTCTCAGTTTTCTTGGGCAGAAGTACAGCTTGAATGTTGGGCAAAGCGCATTCACCCATACAATACCTCTTGTTTTTACAATACACTGGGCCTCATCTTCCGTACGTGTTTTGTACGATTTGCACGTATCATCACTAAGAGTGTTTAACAGTTTCTTTGTAGCTCCCATGCGCCGCCACTGTTCCGCAGTACCTGCGCATAACTCAATTTTTCGGATGGGGTTTCCTTTGATATCTTTTGACCCGACATTCCTATTTCTCTACTTTACAAAGATACTTTATTCCTTCATTCCGCCTCCCATAGTGTCCCTACAGCGTAGATATTGTTGGCTTTGTTCATTAACATTTCTTGCTGATGTTCCATGTAACATCCCCTCCTACTGTTTGTCAGTGTAAACTGTTCACTTTTCTCCGCGTTGCATTCACTTCCTTTGTGCTCCCTGCCGCCGCCACTGTTTCGCCATCACTTATGGATACTAAATTCTTTGGATGGGGTTTCCTTTGACATCTTTTGACTCGACATTCCTATTTCTTTCCGTTACAAAGATACTGTATTCCTACATTCCGCCTCCCATAGTGTCCCGACAGGGTAGCCATTGTTGCCTTTGTTCATTAACATTTGTTGCTGCATGCTTCAAGTAGCATCCCCTCCTTCCATTTTTCAGTGTAAATTGTTCACTTTTCTCCATGTTTCATACGCTTTCTTTGTGCCCCCCCCTCTAGCACCACCACTGTTTCGCCATCACTTATTCATAATTGGATTCTTCAGGTTGGGTTTCCTTTGATATCTTTTGACCCGACATTCGTATTTCTCTCCGTTCTTGCGATATTGCAAATTGCCGCCTCGGAAGGTGACATTTCAGACGCCTCTAGCGTCCAAACGAAGCCGCATTCACCCAATGTTCATATGACATTTTTTGCTTCTTTTACCTGTAGATTCATCTCCCGAATTTTCCGTCATTGATGCACGACCACCCTGTATATACGGGGCCTGACAGGCCCCGGTTGCCCGTCTACGTTACAAAAATGCCTGGGCCGGATTTGCTATTCTGTTTGGCTTACAAAAAGGTTACACAAAGTTTTGCTCTTAACACACACACACACACACACACACACACATATATATATATATATATATATATATATATATATATATATATATATATATATATATATATATTCTAGATTAAGCAGAACAGTATGTGACAATAGACATTGAATCTTGAGTGTTCTGCACTTAAAATACGTACTGGGCCTGACAGGTCCCGGTTGCCTGTCTACGTTATAAAAATGTCTTGCCCGGAGAAGGGTTAAGGAAATATATAAGTAATCCCCAGATTCAAGGTTCAACTTCGGAGTCATCCCTAGTTAGTGGTACCTATGTTGTTGTGAACAGTCGAAGTATTTAAGCTCGTAGTTTGTTTAAGCTGTATAATTAATAAATTGTGTTTCTTTACATTGATTTTTTAAGGAAAATTAAGCAAAAGCCGAAACCGAAACCTAGCAACCCAAAGAATAACGCAGGTTCGTCACGGCCACCAAACAACCTATTCCCCAACAGTAGAAGGCTAGTCAATATGGCTGATCCCGAAGACGAGAGTAAGTACTAGGATTTCTATATTTTCTTTTATATAAAAAATAGCAAACAAAATTGTGAAGTAAGAACTAGACAGCGTACTAAGGATTTAAGAACAACACAATTCTTTTAGAGTTTGATGCATATGCATTAACCCTTTTAAGATGTCCACTTTTGAGGTAAATTATAGACTTACACTCAAACGGCTACTGCTTTCTTACTATTTATCGTAAGACCATGGTTCATATCTCGTTTTCTCAGGGTGGAGCGTAATTTTCAACGGTACCACTCGCTTGTCCGTATTATACACCAAAAAGGAGAAAATCAAATAAAAACGGGAGATTTTTGGAAATATTTTTTTTCGAAATTTTTGTGCACCTCTAGCCCGGGTCTGGGTTCACGTAGGGACTTGATCTTTTTAAGAATACGTTGCTATGTAAATAATACGTGTGCAAAATTTTGATCTTTTATCTTGAAAACTAAGGTCGGAAGAAATTTTTGAAGGTCTGAAGGTGACACATTTTTCCATATATATACTTCAAAAATGTTCTGCAGCATTACTATTTGACCAAGAATCAAGGTTCAATCGCCATTTTCTTTAGTATAACAAGCCCTTTCCAACTATACCACTCACATGTCC
This sequence comes from Thermobia domestica, assembly GCF_964235325.1. NCBI lineage: Eukaryota > Metazoa > Arthropoda > Insecta > Zygentoma > Lepismatidae > Thermobia > Thermobia domestica. The sequence continues at coordinate 145,182,231 of NC_137470.1, forward strand.
GTAACATACACTTGAACCGGAAAATTTGGTAAAAACCCGTTTTTTTTAAATCCCACCAAAATATTTACTCCTCTGGCCCGGGCCTGGGGCCACGTAGGGATCTGAGTTTTTCTAAAAGAAAAAATACGGCATTATCAACATAATACGTGTGCAAAATTTTAATCTTGTATCTTGAAAACAAATGGCGGAAAAATTGTTGAAAATGTGAATTTAGGGCCTAAATACATATATGTACACATACATATACATATTATAAAAAACTACTACGTCATCATTCTTTGGCCTAGAGTCATGGTTTAAACCTCGGTTTCTTCAGTATAACAAGCCATTTTCAGCGGTACCACTCGCATGTCTATATCATACAAATACTCCGAAAAATCGGGGAAAAGCGGATTTTTTCCCTGAAAGATCACCCCCTCGGTACACTTGCGGATTTTACTGCCAATCTCTACCGGATTTTACTGCCCTCTAGCGAGAATCGATGTAACTGCTTGCTGGACGCATTTTTGCGGATCTCAAACGTTTCAGGTATCCTCTGATCTTATTGGTCGATACAGATAGGACATCAAGAGTCATGGCATACATATACCAGAAAGTAAACGCTAAATGCTGTCGGCCTTCATACCCGAGCGTGCTAGTGAGCAGACTAGTCAAGTTACTTTTGACGTGGGTTCAAACCCGGCCCAACGGAAGATTTTTTTTATTTCTTAAAATTTTCATAACACTTTTCTCAATAAAATAAGATTGAAAATAATACTCAAAAAAGTGATTATCCGGTTATTTTTTAAATTTTCAAACACTTTTTTCATTAAAATAAGTGTGCAGCTTTATTATACGGATCCATAGTAAAAGTAGTAGTAGTGGTGGTAGTACTATGAACGTTTTAGAACCCCTCAGGGGTTGGTTGGGTTCTGGTCTCGACATCAAATGGGTAAATTACAGACTTGCACAAATTTTTCTGTACACTTTACATAACCAACTTAAAACAGCTGGCTAGGATAGAGCGCAAAAATAATACAGGGTAGCGCACGAATACTGAAACGTTTGGGATCGGCGAAAATGCTTGCTGGCTTCATATATCAATGCGTCTAGTGGTCCAAAGTTTATATACGACGTTGCCATATCAAGTTGTGATTTGTTCCAGTGTCTGAATGAGGTCTCAAAGGATTAGAATTTTTGTTTTATCTTGACCTGTAGAATAGTATTATGTGGTTCATTAGCGCCATTTTTAGAACGCGTAACGAAAATATAAATAGTTATAAATTTGTGAAAACCCTAAGTACAAATAGAAGTATTGAAAGCCTTAATATAATAGCAAGGTTTCACTTTGAGAAATTACGAGTATATTTTTACTTGTCATTAACATATTTGAGGCGTATAGTTTCTTAATCCGCCATCTCCAATTTTCATAAAAAATCAGATAAGTAGATTTACTGGCATTCCTTTCCATGCCCGACACGATGAGAGACATTTTTGTCATTTGGTAGTTATAATGAATGTCCAGAAAGCAGAAAAGTAGTTCTAAAAAGAAAATTTTATCTCACATAATCCCTCAGTTATCAGTTTTTCCTGCTTTTCTCGAAACCTTTTATGAAGGAGATGGCGGATTTAGATACTATACGCCTCATTTTAAGTTTAAGAATATGAAAATACGAAATCCTACTCTTAAACCTATTTTTATCAAGACCAGTATAGATGTATTTATACGAAGAATTCGTATAGGCCATCTCTTGTTCCCGGTTGGTTCTCGATAGAGTTTAGAGTTTGAAACGATATATTATTGTTAATGTTTAGAGTAGTTTCATTGATCGTATATTAGAAATCTGTTTGACTTTCTTTTCAGCAAATTCAGGCGGGTCAGAGATGGATAGTGAAGTAGAATACTATTTCAAAATATATTTAGATGATGTGAAGAAAAAGCTTTTCGACAAGAAGTTCAATCCAGATCCAAGAGCTGAAGCTATGAAAATGAAAGGTAAGTATTTCACTGTGCACTAACCAGCCATAATGCAATGACATTCCGCTACTTTCTGAATGTGGTCGTTGAGTAGACATAAAAGTACGGGGTCACAACAGAACCGTTCGCCAGACGATGACATTCTCCTCTCCTTCGATCGGTTAGTGTGATGTCTATGCGTAGAATGGGGAGGGCAGGTGACATATCAGAGTTTAATAGGGGCAACATTGGGATGACTAGATGTCTGGGAACGAGCATCTCTGAAAAAGCACGACTTGTCAGGTCTTCGGAAGCTGGCGTGGTTAGTGTTTTCCCAGGCTGGCAAAAGGAAGGTAAAATCAACACCAAACGACAAGGCGTGAGGCAACCAGTAAAAATATCGGATGTCGTAGACTATTGAGATTGGTAAACCAGGGTAAGGTTTAAATTGTGGCACGATGTACAGCAGGCTTTAACAATATGTAAATCATGAGTGCGTCTGAGCACACAGATCACTATATACTGATAGATATGGGTCTCCATACCCTACATCTCACACGTATACCAATGTTAACGACATGTAATTACGACTCAAATGAACACACATCCAATGTTCTTGAGCCTCCGAAAAATAGCACAAATTTACATGGTCCGACAAAGCACAATACTAACTTCATCACACCGATAGCCGAGTCAGAATCGTCGTCTTTCAGGAGAACAGCAGCTCTAGACGTGCACAATAGGACAAGGACAGACAAGTGGTGGCAGTATTATGGTTTGCGGAATCTTTACTTGGTCATCCATAAGGCCAATAATTCGTATGGAGGCACCATGACGGCTCCTAGTTATCGATATGTCATTGCTGATCATATAAACATTCATGCCGGTCATGTTTCTAACTAGAAATAACATCTTTTAACAGGTCAATCTTGTCACAAGGACAACATTTTGCGTGTTTGAGGAGCATAGTGATGACTTTCGGTTGCTGACATAGGCCCTAAAATCATCCGATCTCAGTCCAATTGAATGACTCTACGATATCATTGAACGTCAGATCCGAGCTCGTCCCCCACGGACTTTACAGGAATTCAGTGACGTGACGAGTGTAGATGTTGTGCGTCATGTCTCCAGACTGTTACCAAGGCCGCATTGCTTCCATGCCAAACTGCATTATAAATGTCCTTCGAGCCAAAAATATTAGATACTCAATATATTAGGAAAGTGGTATTAGGAAAGCGGTCAAAATATTTTGGCTTGTCAATGTAGGTCCTACTTGTGAATGTTCATGTAAACTAGACACTCTGAGAAAAAAAAACCTACGTGGCGTGCGTAAAAACGTAGGTTACATGTGTAAATTCTGTAGTTTTTGGACTTAACGTATAGCAAACATATAATTGAAAAACTATATTTGATACGTTCTTTCCGTATAAGTGTTCCGATGAAAGGTATTTTCCGTATGAACGAAAGAACTGTACGTATGTGGTCAGGATCTCACATAAAGATGAATGTATGTAACATATAGCTGATGTATGGAACATGCGTATGTGTATATAGTATACGGGAGACTGTTAAATGTCATGGATCCTGCAATGACATGATGTAACATCTAGGCGGGAAAAGTATGTAGCATATGGATAACTATGTTCGGTACTGATTTCAGTAGTAAACATAAGGATTCCGTATATCTGCGCAGTTACCGCTGTCCTGATAATGGATTTTTCTCAATGCCTAACGCACCAACCATTATTTTGTATCTGCACTACTGCCCTTCACACTGGTCTGCTGAGCCAATTCACCTATCGCCTTGCCTTCTGCTGTTACTGGAAAGTTAACTGTTGCTCCTACCAATAAATGCTTAAGATTGGCAACAATTGTTTTATCTTCATATGACATATTCAACCAAAGTTCTTTCTTCGTATACTAACCTTATGGAGTGGTTCAGAATTTTGTTGGAAGTTGAGTTTCTGCTTATTAAATAGGCTTTAGACAGCTGTTGAACGACAGATTGCAAACCAGTTTCAAAGTAGACTTTGTGAGATATTCTATATGATATTTTTAATTGAATTACGTGGTAATAGAACATTTCCTACCTAACTTTGATAAAGTCATCATGATCACTACTTCAAGCCTTGCTTTTTAGGATAGCTTCAAATTGACTAGAGGGCGGGACAATCAAACCAAGGCAGAGGAAAAAGAGGATGCGGACAGAGAGGTCTGAATTGATCTAACGTCGGAGAGGCCTGAGTCATGCATCTGCTCGAAGGAGTATGCTGAATAAGGCTTAGTCCCACTGTTCACAGTTTCTTGCCTGTACTGCGCCTCGACTTGGCTGTCCTATCCTCTGATCAATATGCGGCTAGTCTAATAGTCAACAACTAAAGCAGACGAGATTATCGGTATGAGATAATCGGTGTTATCAATGTACGACTAGTCATGAACCTCAATGCTATTTTCTACATCAATTCTTTCCAACTGGCCGAAATATAGTATAGGGATGTACTTTTATGCTAGACGTACATTGACCAGAGAATAGGACTGCCAAGCCGAGGCAGATGGAGGCAAGAAAGACTGCAAGTAGAGGGCTCAGTGCAATGACCGTATGTCTCAATCATGAACATTGGAAAGGACAACGTGTAGCACGTTCTTTGATCAGTATGTGGTACGAAGCTTTATTCTATTGTTCAAGATTTCCTGCCTGTACTGTGCCTCGGCTTTGCTGTCCTGACCTTTGATCAATATATGGCTAGCCTAAGAGTCAGCAACTAAAGCAGACGAAATGGTCGGTATAAATTAAGAAGTGTTAGCAATGTACGACTGATCATGAATCTCAATGCTATATTCTAGATCAATTCTTTCCAACTGCCGAAATTTAACGTAGGTGTGTGCTTATATGCTAGCCGCATATTGATCAGAGAACAGAAAAGGAGAGGCAGGCAGGAGATACTGCAGCGAGAGAAGCCTCGGTGCATTGACCGTGAGTCTCACAATGTCGGAGAGGCCTGTGTCGATCACGTGCCTTATACCACATACCTATGGTATGTGGTATAAGACTCTATTTCATTGTTCACAGTTTCTTGCTTGTGCTAAGCCTCTGCTAAGCTGTCATGTCCTTTTTTTCAATATGCAGCTACTAGTATTAAACTTGAGAGTTTTACTTATTAAGTGTCTGTTGAGTTTCCGTTAAATTCACTGATATACCGAGAAGCTTTGCGATAGCAGCAGCATTACCATAAATATTTATTTCATGGTGCTTCTACATCACTTAAAAAATGTAATGGTGCTCTTTCAGTGACAATTATGTGGTCACTTCAGTGATAGTTGCCCTTCTCTTTGCTGTTGCAACCCGCTTTAATGGTATACAAACATATAAACATAATGCACGATCATTATTCAATATCTGCATTACTGGCTTTCACACTGATCTACCTTAACATCATCCACTTTAACGGCATGTAAACATGAAAATCATAGCAACATCTGTCCAAATCACAGACTGTCATTATTTGTCCACTAATATATTTCGTGCAAGAGGTTTTCCACTCCTCACGTTCATATAACGTGTGACTAGATATGCAAAAATGCCTTTTGAGATGTTGTTTCTTATGTAATTCGAGGTATAAAATGTCAACTAATGTAGAAAAGAACGGAAATTTTCGCTTTTCAGCATTTTATGATTTTCTTACTCAAGTACCATATTTGTTTTCCTGTAGTAAATCATAAAATTATGAAAATGTCTTTACAACATGCAGGGTTTATAAGTTCTATGTTATGTCCGGGACTGGATATCTTGATTAACTTTTAAGCTGGTATTACAAATTGATTTCCAGCAATTATTAGTTAGACAACACAGCTTATCACAGATGTCGTTTTAGTTGTCTAAGCATCTTATTAGTGTCTGAGACTTATGCATTTTGAGAAATGTATTTTATGTGTAGCCTAATTCAAGCTTACGTGCAAGAAAAAATACCACAAACTAAGAAACATACAAAAAGCATTAAATTTCCTTACGTCTCTTTCTCCGTTCAGGAGACTTTGTGTGTTTCAGACATTCTATTAAAACCTAATATCAGTTCAGTTTACAAAATTAATGTTATGAGTGGCCAGTTTTGGTACTACGATAATCTAACATGGTAGCAAGAGTTAATAATTGACCTAATTTCTTCTTTCCTGACTGTTATGTCGTGTTCATATATTTCAAGTATATTTATGCAGATTTGTTCTGGGTAAGCTTCTACTTAAAAAGTGTTTTTATTTTCTAGAACATTATTTTAACCAGTTTGTTTATGTATAACTAGTATACGCATGTATGAAAAGGTTGTTCCACTAAATCTATTACGCTTTCAAAACAATGTTCCCTAACACCATTAAACATTTTAATATATAGGGTAACTTTGCCAAATAACGCCAGTTGGATAATAACGCCACTTAAAACTATCCACAGTGCTATCAGGAACGCGTTTCTCGTAATGTAATCTTTTATCACGAATCAGTAGAGAGAAAACAGTGACCAAGTGTTAAAGTGGCATCCGCAGAGTAGAGAAAACAACTCGCAGAATTTTAGTGCGTCAAACGAGGTAGGCGAATTATTTCTACAGAAATAAGATTTTAGTATTACTAAAGGTAAGCGTCGATAGGGCCATATAGTATGATATAGATAATATGTGCAGGACCGCTATTCTTGGTGTAGAAAGAATGGTCAAAAGAAAAGTCTATTGCTTCTGGAACTAACGCCTCTCCATCTAATCGCTAATCAAAACTAATACTAGTGTTGAAAGTTTGTTTTTTGTCGAAGTGGTTATGAAATGTGAGGCGTCTGATGTTTTGTTCATTTTCTTTCCCAGATGGGAAGGAAATGTGAAAACATAAGTTCAGGTGGTCTGAAAATGATTTACGTCAATCTATCATGCCCACCGAGCAGGTAATGAAAATTGCAAGGGCTGCATGTGCATTTAACATTCCTCGCAGAACGTTAAGAGACTGGGTAGAACTAAAGTACAAATTGTCCATTATAAAACTTAGTCGCTGCTCTGTATTGTCACAAGAACTTGAAGAAGAATTAAAACAGAGAATAATTCGTTTACGGACAGTTGGGTTTGGTTTAACTAGAAAAGATGATTGTGAGGCCGGGTATAGAATATGTAAAGAGAACGCCGTAACTAATACATTTCGTAGTGGTAGAGACTGGTTTTATACGTTCATGGCAAGACACCCGAATATCGTGTACAGAAAGGCGGGAAATTTGAGCTAAGGCAAACTCATGCGTTTCAACAGAACTATAGTGAACGGATTTTATACGCTACTGGAAAATACACTTGATGCTATAAACTTACGTGACAATCCTTAACTTATTTACAATGCAGATAAAACTGGGCTACAACTAACGCACAACAGCAACCTGAAAATTCTGGCACAGAATTGAGCAAGAGAGTACATAATGCCACACATGGCGAAAAAGGTGAGACTGTGAGTGTTATTGCGTGTACGAATGCATCAGGTTCAAATTGGATCTATCCAATGGTGTTATACAAGGGAAAGTATGAATAAAGAAAAGAGTTTGGTGTGATCTTCCTCCATGTAGCACCTATTTAATGACATCTAAGGGCTATGTTACAAAGGAAGAATAACGTAATTTATGGGACATTTCAACAAACACCATATCCCTGGCCGAGCAATCTTTATTGTAGATGGTCATCGCAGTCATCATGATATTACCATTTTAAGTGCTGCTGAGGGCATGGATATTCAACTGCTGTGCTTGCCTACACTTTGCACCCACGAACTTCAATTGCTCGACAAGAGCTTCTTGAAATCGTTAAAGGTGTTATGTTCTGAAGCAGTTGATATTTACCGAGGAACACATCCCGGAAGAGCACTTAAGAAGCCACAGTTTCAAAAACTGCTTGCACAGGCATGGTTCCGTTCAGCAACACCTCAGAATGCAATTTCAGGCTTCACAGGCTTCAGCGCTACAGGCATCTATCTTTTTAACAGAAATGCTATACCCGATGTTGCTTTTGCCCCAAGTGGTGTCTCAGACCAAGAGCAATCTCCACCAACACCTCCAAGCACAAGACAAGCCTCCGTTTCTCTTTCAACACCACCGAGTTCCCACTCCATCCACGAACTTCTCCCTACACCAAAAATAACTAGCAGCAAATCTTATCTCAATGTGCGTTCCCTAACTGCCAGAGGAGTATTGGTAACACTAGACCTGTTTGCAACAGTTGGCTCTTCCACTTCTTGCGGTGCGAGAAAACAAGCATACTCTGAAAAGAAGAAGGATAGAGACATATTGTGTGGCGACTGTAAAAGATATTATTATCCCATGAGTCCTGTGTGTTGTATGCTAGATTTGGTTTAACGTTCGATTCTGGCAGGATTGTTAAATGTGGCTTCTATAGGTGGTTTACATTGTGTGACGCTGGTTGTGCATTGTTGTCCGACTCCGACGAGTAGTGGTCCATGGACTGCAGCTATTATGTTAAGGGGTTCGAAATCATCACAAGAGTTAATGGTTAACGACATGTACTATGACTATGAGTTCTGTGTACTTGCAAAGCAGGTAGCAAAATGCCAAGAACATTCTTTAGCTGTGTTCAAAACGTATTTTGTTACGGTTCTAACACTTTACCGCTGTTGTAAAGCAAGTGACATTATTTGCCGAAGTTATCATATATATAATTAAATCATTTTATATCCGCCCCATGTATATTTCCAATTTAACTGTTGTTGGATGAGTTGAATAATGCCACCAGGTGAAGCTAGTCAAAGAGAAGTTGCTCTTGTGTATGAATGTATCCACAGTAGTATTTTTAAAAAGATATTTCTGAGTTTTTGAGTCAGTCCTTGAATTCAAAAGCTTGCGTTTCGTACTGTAAAATATTTGGCAAGAAACGTAAAGATGGGAACATGGATATTAATTTTATATGAGTATTAATTTTGCCGATTACAAATAATATTATTACCCAGCAAAACTTTGAAAGAAATAGCAAGAAATTGCAACAATTAACTTTTGCTTCTCGTGTAAGTGAAGAGAAAGCACACATCTTTGTTGCTTTTTGTCTTTATTTTCTTATATTTTACTACCAGCACACAGTGATATAACACATAATTGTGATCCATTCAAGAACTAATTCATCTATTGACTGTACACAGCAAAAAATGAGGTGTTAAAACTTCACAAATTAACTACCACTTTAGCGTGTTACTTGTGTGTCAATTCAACACCAGCCATTTTTTTAACGTTTACCCGTTCAAAGGGTTGCCCCCTTTCTTCGGTAAGAGAGAGAAAAGCATAAGAGGTCCAAGTTATCATTAGAGGGTCTAGGTGCTATTTAATAATAAATTTATTTGAAACTTGATTCATTTTCATGGGGAGGGTCATCTATTGTGTGAGGACAAGCCTCAGTTGCGTTGGGTGCTGGCCCAGACTGGCTGGCTAGCATACAAGTTATGGTCTTGCTGGAACTGCGGTGTCTGAAATGAATAGATACATCAAACATATGGTGGTTAGTTGAATACATGAAGAGCTATGAGAGCATTATTTTTAACAGCTAAGTGTATGACGATCAATAGATCTGTAATGATGGATGGTATGAGGGTGAAGTGCTACGACGCCACAACACATGGATGATGTTAGTAAGACAAATGTTGTTATCTTCTGTTTCTGGGGCAACGCAGGAACTGATAGAGACAAAGGCAGCCCTGTTAGTGGATGGTTTTACTGTGCATGAGATGGATAGATGAGTGGTGAAACTGTGCCAGGATGATAAATGTCAAAAACGTCTGGATCAATGTTTACTTGGCCGAGGTTGAGATGATAAAGGGTCATCAGATGCTGAAGAGGTGTGGGATAATATACAGCGGGAGTATCATAGTCTCGGTCATTGCGGAGAATGCTCAGGAATATGGGATGAACAGATTCAATGTGTTTCTGAATGTTCTTTGAGCGGAGGGCCTCAAGATGTGATAATAGTGGAGGAAAATTGATGTGTTCATAAAGAAGGCGTGTCGGGTTCGGGAGACGGATGCGAAAGGCTAAACGAAACGCATGGCGTTCAAGAATGGCTAACTTAAGATAATATTTAGAGGGAGCTGATATCCAGGCTGTGTCGCCATAGGTTAGAATTGGGTGATTGAAAACCTTGTATGTATTGAGAATGAGAGAAGAATTTAGACCTCACGTGGTACTCCCATGCGCAAAAAAAATTGCGCGTATACTGTAACTCACGATTTTTCGCAATTATTTCCTTTTCCATATGTTTATGGGTAAAATTTAGTTATTAGTAAGTGGAGATAATAGAAAGCAATCCATCTAAGGAGATATTTCCAAAAAATATAATAAAATAATAAAAATATAAGCAAAAAACAAAATTATATTCGGTTTTGTGTATACTGGCAATAATGTTTTCGAGGGAATTTTTGGAGTAGCACAGCACGATTGCAGAGGGAATAACAAGATTAGCTGAATCAAGGAACTGGAAATTGGAGTAAAATATTGCATTTATTGGCTTAAATCTAGGGTGTAAATTGTCTGCCAAATATAAATTAGCTTCTGTAATCAAGATGTTATACGGAAATATATAAACAAAGAGAAAAACTGTTGTCTTAAGTTTGGAAGTGACATGCTCTATAGCCATGAGCATTTATAATATTTCTTAAGAAAAAGATAGGCAACAAAAGAAAATCTGTGTGGTCAAGTGGGTAGAGTAACGGACTAGTAATTCTTATACTGTTTTGACACCAGATCGAATCCCATCCGGTCCTGTTCAATTTTTTTTCTTTACAAAACATTGTAGAAAGTGTATAATTTTTATGTTAATAAAACTGAAACAATACAATTAGGAAATAACTTTTTTGTTTCCTCTGATGACGTATTTATTTAGAATTAGTGTACTATTAGTAATACCGATTGCTTTCAGTTTGTGGTGTTGTATAGCTTCCTTTATCATCCTCTTTTCTTGAAAAAAAAAATTGTCTCCAATAAAGTATGAAAAATATATATAGTCAGAAACAGACATCTTAGTATCAAATGTGATTTATCGTGATGAAATAAACAAGTTTCCCGTTATTAAAAAAGAAAACTAAGAAAATCATTGAATTTGGTCTTAAGGTTTTTATTATGCTATATATATTCTTTATAAGACTATACTTTATAAGGCAAGATGAGCGATCATACACTCAAATTTAGCTAGTGAGTGAAAGATGTTTTCGGCACAAATATTTTACAGGTTTGGGTGCATGAAACACCAATACGCCATGGTCTTGACCTTCGTTTATTTCACATTATTATCCGACATATCATAGCAGGTAAAAAGCAGCATCAATCGGCAAGAAGAACTGCAAGTTGTGGTCTTAGTCTGTTTTTGATGCTCCGGACTCGATCGCCTAGCACGCTCGTCTATACCTTGACTCATACGTCTATCATTCAGTGCAGGCACATATCCAGCTTTTCTTTTCGGAGGGGACCCGACACGAATCCTCGTAAGCACGTAATTCTAATGTTTCAAAAATATCAATAATAATAATAATAATAATAATAATAATAATAATAATAATAATAATAATAATAATAATAATAATAATAATAATAATAATAATAATAATAAAAATAATGCAACAGTTCTGTATTTCTCTTAAACGTTTCTTACTTGTCATTTATGAACCGGTCAAACTTAATTCTAACTCTCACGAAATCAAAAAATATTTTCTAGAGACATGTAAGGAAAACTGTTTGCTACGTATATCACATAACAAAAATAGCAAATGGCAATGAGTGTATCGTTCTAATACAGTAATGTTATAAACAGACCGGAAACGAAATTGTAATCCCATTTAAAAGTGTTCTTTAATTCCACCTGGTATCAATGGCATTACGGTATATTCTTACAAGTAACACTTCCCAAGTGTAACACTCCGATTTTGATAAAATTTGACAGGCAGATACTACACATAAAATAAACGAATACATGTTTTTTTATTTTCTGCGGAAAAACTGTTTTACGGAGGCAAAAGCACTCACCCAAAATTTTGAAAGTTGACGCCCGAAATACAAAAACAAGTGGACCAAAGTGTACGAAATTGTGCACAGATATGGCAGACGTAAAATGAAGGAATACGTGTTTTGTATTTTCCTGGAAAAAACGGTTAGGTGGGACGCAGACCCCTCCAAACCTTTGATCATGAAATATCAAAAGTGCTAGTAACAATATGTCTGATGTGTGTAAAGGACGAAGAATTCCGATGACACTTTGTGTATGGACAATACGCAAAAACTAAACGAATGCCTGTTTTAGGGGACAAAATCCCCCATCCAAAATGATGAAAATTGACGCCCGAAAGGCAAGAAGAAGTGAACCGAAATGAATGAAATTGTGCACAGATATTGTAGACGAAAAATGAGGGAATATGGGTTCCGTATTTTCCTGAAAAAAAGATAAACGTTTCGGTGGGACACAGACCCCTCCAAAACTTTGATCGTGAAATATCAAAAGTGCTAATAACAGTATGTCAGAAGTGCTTAAAGGACATGAAGAATTGGAACGACACTTTGTACAGTTGCAGGAAGTACCGGTATGTAATTTCGAATAAAACAAACTACTATATACAATTCTGAGTATATTATTCTTTTATGAAATTCTCGCGAACCTTATTTCTAAATTGAAGGGTAAGAAGACTAAATTCATTCTCTTATTATTATAGATCCATTTCAATTGAAGCAGTTGGAATAGTTGAAAAAAAAACAAAAAAAAAAAACATACACTATATTCCAGTGTGCCACAATCGGTATAACGCACCACACTGGTGTGTCCAGCAAAGTGAACAGTGTGACGCAAACTTTTTCCTATTATTTGCAAGAATATTTGTCGAGTTCCTGTTATTTATTATTACTATTATTATTATTATTATTATTATTATTATTATTATTATTATTATTATTATTATTATTATTATTATTATTATTATTATTATTATTATTAACGATTTTTCCATGGATCAGCTGTCTGTATACGGTTAAGCAACCACAAGTATCACATTGAAGGAATGAGTGTAATTATTTACTTTAATAGTAATACAAAAGTCTATTTGCTTGTATATTCTACCGGTAATAACTGCATCCGTCTAGAAAGCTAGGACTAACAAGAAAGGGATACCAAGTTGTGACCACACACCGCCCCAAATCGTGGATGCCACAAGTTCTCTTCTACGCCTTAGAACAATAAGGGCTGTAGCGTTCAGGGAGAGAGAGAAACAACTTAATTCCATTGCAGTTATATGCTTATTAAATGTTAACTTATATTTATAAATTATGTAAGTGATCGTATCGTTTTCTGTTTATTATTATTATTATTATACATTTCTTAATACGTTGATTGCCATGTGTATGGAATTCCATACACACGGCTGTCCTGTACAGTAGAGCGTGATTATTTTCCATACGCAAACAATGTAGATATTCCAAGTTTGTTGTGTTCGTTCTATAGGTGTGTATGTAATTAGATACATATGGCGTAGAAATCAAAATTTAATGTCCATGCCACGTATATGCAAAACCATACACAAAGACATTTATGAACAAAGACATTGAGTTTGAGTTTAACGTCTCGTTCAGCAACGAAGCTATATGAGACGTCGGCCTACTGATTAACGTGGACTCCGAACCACGTGAGCTCTCGCCGGGAATTGAAGCCGGGTCTTCCACGCCAAAGGCGCGTATGCTAACCACTAAGGAGCTTATGAACAGAGACATTTATGAGCTAAAACAAAGGCGAAAACAAAGATGTGTGATGTGATTTTGAGTTTATCGTCCCTTTCAACAGCGAGGCTATATGAGACGTGGACCTACTGATTAACGTGAAATCCGAACCACATGAGCTCCCGCCGGACGAAAACAAAAACCTTTGGAATTGACAATTGTTTGAACATTCCAGTCGAACCTACCTAATATTAACAACGTTTCTACGATAATTTCGTAACATTGTATTATTTCTTTTGTTGATTAGCTTGGTTAGGCTTATTTAAACACTTTCTTCTTTGCACCGACGTGTCACATCTCTTGGATGAAGATATACTAGCTCTCACTGGAAATCTAATCCAGAACCAATGCACTTGAACCATTTGACTACAACAAGGCACATTTAAAAAGAAGTTTCGATTTTGTTCGGAAAATTGTGATTAGGTGTAACATTTAAAAATATATTTAAGAAAGGGTACGGAGTAAACGCACTGTACTTTCTCGCTCGAATTTTTTACACTGACTTATGTTAGGCTGCAACTGTTATTGAAACATTTATTTGGGAAATTGCGAATAAAATAATGTTTTGGAAAACTTTGCTAGAAGAAACTTCAGGCCCAAAAGTAAAGTACCCATTGGTCATATTTCCGTTAGAAATAACTCGATCCATATATTAGAATTATAAAGGATATAATTGTATGTGAACTATAAGCAAAAGCGTCTGAGTAATTTCTGAGAAAATTATGCAAAAAGTCACCCCCAAGAATAAATTAACCCTTGTGGATCTTTTCAGTACAAACGAGCTATGCTATATTGTTAGTGTTTTCATAAAACATTTATTTATGAAATACGAACACAATCGCCTGAGTCGTTCTTGAGAAAATCGCAGGGTAAAACTTACTGTCAAAAGTAATATACCATTTCTAGATTTTCCGGATGAGGGAATTATACCATATAGCTAGGTTATTTATGTAACACGTATTTATAAAATATGAACAACAAACATCTCCTGAGTTGTTTTTAGGAAGGTCATCGGGAAAAGCTTACCCCCAAAGGTAAACTCTTCTATCTGTAATTTTGACAGTATATCGAGTAATTTTAAGCAAATCGTCGGGAAAAATTTCACTGTCAAAGTAAACTATCTCTTTTGGATTTTTCTTTTCGGAACAAGCGAGTTATACCATATTGTAAGATTATTACAGAAAATATTTTTACTGAAATTAGAACAAATTTGTCTCAGTTATTACTGAGACAATTGTAAAAAAAAAATCAACCCTTGAGAAAACCACTTCTTCTGTATGTTATCGGAATAAACTATTTATGCTCTATGTTAGTTTATTAATGAAATATTTCTTTACGAAATATGAACAAAATTGCCTGAGGCGTTAATGGGAAAACCATCGGGGGAAAGCTCACACTAAGATTAAGCTACTCCTTCGAACGAGTTGTTATATTGTTAGGTAATTAATGATACGTTTATTTATGAAATGTGGTTGAGAAAATTGTGCAAAAAGAACGCATACCATACAGTAAATTACACCATATATATCTTTTCAGAAAAATTATTCATATGTGGTGGAGATTTGTTAATAAAATATATATTTATCAAAAGTAAATAAAATCGTCACAGCTTTTTTTTATTTGAGAAAATTGAATTATTTTAAATTTTAATCCGCCAGTAAATTACCCTTGCTTTTAGGTGTCGAAGGACATAAAATTCGAAAGATATTATGTTATTAAAACGTTATGTCTAGAATTCGGTGCAGATACGTTGAACAGTATGGCCTCTATTTGAGTGCGTGTAAAAGCGTGACGAACCGAGAGACAAATAGATGGACAGACATCGAAAAATCATTTTTTTCGATATGTAGGAGCCACGTAACTTGAATTTATTGAAATCTGGTATTCGGTTTTTATAACTATCACCACACTTTCTTCTTTTGTCGCTCGAATGTGAAAACGAATAGGCCTACACCGACACGTAATGTGATAATTTGTAATCCCAAAAATTTAATTTGTTATGTTTAATGTGTGGTTACTCTAGAAAAAAAAGCTTATGCATGTTACATCATTTTATTATCAGTTTTTCACGCTACTGTATAATTCGGTACGATTATAGTTAATATTCATGGCATCTTTTGGAAGCATTCGCGTTCTTCACAAAGAGAGCTGCAAAATTTAGTTTTGTTTAAAGAAAGCACTCTTGATTTTATTTCTTCACACAGACTTGCATTTGTTGCACTTGTGGATATGAAACAAAAGGAGAGAGAGAGAGAGTCAATACTTTAAAAAGAAACACACACAGAAACACTAGAACAGTTTTTTTTCTTCATGACAACGAGCTATCGCTGTGACTGTGTTCCTCACGCTGTGTGTAAAGCTGTAGGTTGCTCTTGTTTTGTTTTTTCCTGTTCCTGACTCACAGACACTCGCAGTGAGTTGAAGCTGTGTAAAAACGGAGAGGGAACAGTTAAGCATACCATACCATAAAGTAAAAACAATTGCTATTAGTAATAAATAGTAAGCTAATTCTGAATAAATACATCATCAGAAACACAAAAAGTTATTTCATTATTATATTATTTCGTTTCTTATAAACACAAAAATTATACACTTTCTACAATGTTTTGTAAAGAAAAAAAATCGAACAGGACCGGATGGGATTCGATCTGGTGTCAAAACAGTATAAGAATTACTAGTCCGTCACTCTACCCACTTGCCCACACAGATTTTCTTTTGTTGCCTATCTTTTCTTAAGAAATAAATGCTCATGGCTATAGAGCATGTCACTTCCAAACTTAAGACAACAGTTTTTCTCTTTGTTTATATATTTCCGTATAACATCTTGATTACAGAAGCTAATTTATATTTGGCAGACAACTTACACCCTAGATTTAAGCCAATAAATGCAATATTTTACTCCAATTTCCAGTTCCTTGATTCAGCTAATCTTGTTATTCCCTCTGCAATCGTGCTGTGCTACTCCAAAAATTCCCTCGAAAACATTATTGCCAGTATACACAAAACCGAATATAATTTTGTTTTTTGCTTATATTTTTATTATTTTATTATATTTTTTGGAAATATCTCCTTAGATGGATTGTTTTCTATTATCTCCACGTACTACGTACTAATAACTGAATTTTACCAATAAACATATGGAAAATGGAATAATTGCGAAAAATCGTGAGTTACAGTATACGCGCAATATTTTTTGCGCATGGGAGTACCTGTTAGGCGCTTTAGTAAATTGAGTCGGTTTTTGGCTTTCTCGATGACAGTAAGAAGATGAGGCATCCAAGTGAGCTTGGAGTCAAATACAACGCCAAGATATTTAAGAGTACTATGGATTGTAACCGGACTGTTGTCAACATGGAGACGTAGCAGGTGGGGATTACGATGGACCCGTGATCGTGGTCCAGATGGTAAGAAAACGATCGCTTGCGTTTTCGCAGCATTAATTGCCAAGGGCCAGATGTCGCACCAGTCGACAAAAGCATCAATGGCCAGTCGAAGGCTATATTGAATAGAAGTAATTGTCCGACCGACAGCCAGAAATGCTGTATCATCAGCAAATTGGAAAAGTTGTAAGGTTAGGAGTAGTGGGCAACTCGGATACGTACAGCAAATATAATAGGGGTGAAAGAGAAGATCCCTGTGGTACGCCAGAATTCAACACCAGCCACATCGCCTTCACAGCATATCAGAAATATCTGGTTACTGGCTGTAAGTATTTGAATTGTTTTTTATTGTTTGGTATGAGCAAAATTTTGCGAAACATATTTCGCATTTATGGCAAGTAACTAATAACACTATATTTTCTGTAATCGGTCACAATAATATTGTTGTAAACCTGTGAATCATCTGACAACAGTTACACAGATAGCTGTGCTTCCATCTGTTTTCTTTATTTGTTATTCTTGTGTCTTTGCATATATGAACATAAGATATCAGAACTGTTTCCTATGTAACTGTTGTCCGATGATTCACAGGTTTACAAAAATATTATTGAGACCAATTACAGAAAACATAGAACATTATTCGTTACTTGGCCTAAGTGCCAAAGATATTTCGCAAAGCTTTGCTCATATTAAACGATAAATACCAATGCAAATTCTCTCAGGTAGTAACTAGTTATTTCTGATATGCTCGGAAGGCGATGTTTTGGTCCTGAATTAACACACAAGTAACACGATAAAGTGTGTTATTTCAACACACCATTTTTACATTGTATTTGCAAATTGATTTACAATTTTTCATGGATACTACAGACCGAACTAACTCTCTTCCAACGAATATTATGGCTAGGTTGGACATTGATTTTACGGATTTTACATACTGCATAATAGAAAAAGTGAAACTGCAACTATATCTAATGTTTCAAAAAGTTTCCATTAAAGAATAATTAAGACGCAACGCTTACTATAAACTTTCAAGAATATATGAATAATTGCTTTATTTTTGTTACTCGAAAAGCTGTAGAAATGAACACTTTACTGCTGAGCTACCGTAATAGTGTTTAAAGTTTTTTGCTACCAAACAATAAAGAAGAAGAATGCAAGTTCTGATGATAAGACAACAATGATGTTAACCGTGACAGTTTGAACTTTTCCTACGAGAATTGCAGTGAAATTTTGCGTGTCCTGTAAAACCTTTTCTTTCACATCTTTCCTGTAACTATTCATGATGTTGTTCAAAACTTGTCAAGTCTAGTTAAGCAAATCATGAATCAATATCTTAGTAAATATTTGATCTTTTTAAAACATAATCTGGTAACTTGCAACATAAATATATCATACTTTTCTTTTGTTGAAGGAAA
This sequence comes from Thermobia domestica, assembly GCF_964235325.1. Classification (NCBI taxonomy): domain Eukaryota; kingdom Metazoa; phylum Arthropoda; class Insecta; order Zygentoma; family Lepismatidae; genus Thermobia; species Thermobia domestica. The sequence continues at coordinate 145,200,720 of NC_137470.1, forward strand.
AGGAAGCAAACAGAAGAAGGGGAATCCAGGAAGTCAAGAAGATCCACAGAAAAAGCAGCTAAGCACTTCAAGCCTTGACAGCGGAGATATGTTCAAAATCGCTGGTTCCTCGCAACCAAGTAAGTATGGTTAACCACATACTATTTTCTTTAAAAAATTGACGAAAAACGAAGCAGAGATAGAGCACAACGTAGTAGGAAAGACTCGATAACAACATACTTTTCTAACATTTTGATACATATTTTCTAAATAACCTTCACCAATGTTTGTCATATCTTCAGAACGATTGGAGATATGTCGTAATTACTGTAAACAGCATTATGATTTTTAAATCTATTGAAAACCACATGTCTTTTAAAGTGATATTTATCTTAGCATTTTTTGATAAAGCATTTCGACATTTCAATTTCCAATCTCCTGTATCTTGTTCCATTTGTTCAAAATTTTTAATATCATGAGCATAATATTCGACACTAAGATACTTTGAATACTACATTTTCCATTTCGGTTGCGTTCTGACTGTTGTAGAGGATTCCAAAATTTAGATGTTCACGACACAGTTGCAAACTTATTTGGTAAGGCTGAATATCGAAAAAGAAAGTATTTAGATTTGTAACATGCAATAATCTAAAGAAATGTCATTTTGAAAAATGCAACTATTATACAGCCCATGTGCTCGAATTTTCTGCAGCAAAAGATTTATAAAAAATTTATTTAGTTATATTTTGTTCATGGACGGAGAATTTATTTTAATTTCATACTGTGAACATTTAGCTTCTGCGAAGAAATAATTCTAGCGCCACTTAAATTAGATAAAGCCCAGTACAGTTGTACTTAAAACATAGTTTGCTTTATTCAGTGTTTTAGCAATAGTTCATGTACGCAAAGTATAATTATTTCATAGGTTTATTGATATTCAATGTAATATGAAGTGTCTATGTAACTTTCATGTTGTATTTTGCTAACACAACAGCAAAGCTATTATACATATAGGCCAATGAAAATACGGTTTGACCTGGGCAAAATTGCAACCTTTAGTTCTACAACTGCATTTTTTAGATACCTCACCTGATGAAAATATCCAAAATCCGACAAAATCCCAACAGCGGAACACCAAAAATTTCACTATTTTGATTTTTTTTTTTTTTGAGTGAAAATTTTACGATTTTGTCATTTCAGCAACAATCCCTCACGTACTGCCACCCAGAACATATTCTTGTACAAACGGTTTGACATTTTTAAAATTGTGACACTTGATTCAAAACCGATTCGATTTTCCTGTAGATATTAGTGCTCCTTCGTGGCTAAGCGGTTAGCGTACGCACCTTTGGCGTGGGACACCCGCGTTCGATTTCCGGCGGGAGCTCATGTGGTTCGGATTCCACGTTAATCAGTAGATCCCGTCTCATATAGCTTCGCTGCTGAAAGGGACGTTAAACTCAAAATCAATTCAACTCAATTCCTGTACATATTGAAATTTGAAATTTGAGGGAAATGTAGAATTTGTGATAGAAAGTAAAGCAGAAAATCCGAAAACTTCATATTTTTCCCTCCAAGGAGGAAACTAAAGTGTTGAACCAAATCTCTGTACTTAAAATACTGTACTGTATTTCAAAATCACTGTAATGTACTTCAAGTAAAGAGAAAAAAGAAACTGGAAATTTTGCCCTCCGAGAGGAAAACTAGGGGGGCAAGGTCAAAATTTTAATAATTGCTTTATCTTGTATCACAGAAAGTAAAACGTTAATTGTAAAACTTATAGTAGAAACTAGGGGTGTTCCGGATTCCGGAATACTTCGGAATGAAAAACTTATTTCCGGAATCGGAATTAAAAATTTAGTTATTCCGGAATTCCGAAATCTCAGAATTCCGGAATCTCGGAATCTCAGAATCCCGGAAGTTCATTCGGAAATTTCGAAATCTCTAAATCCCGGAATTTCGGAATTCCGAAAGTTCACCTCGAAATATCGGAATTCCGGAACTTCAGTCAGAAATTTCGGAATTTCTGAAACTCGGAATTCCGGAATTTCGGAACTTCAGCTAAAAATTTCGGAATTTCGAAAACCCGAAACTCCGGAATCTTGAAACTTCAGCTAGAAATTTCCGAATTCCAGAATATGAGGACTTCGGTTCAGCACTTCTGAATCTTTGAAATTCGAAATTCCCAATAACGGTACGTCGATCCAGCATAACAGAATCACGGAATACTGAAATGTCAGAATCTAAAATCTTCAAGTAACATGATTATGAGATAGACATCAACACCCAGACAATGTAATGATGAAACTTACTCCCTTTTATTCATTGTCAGTGGCGGCAATACTCCGTCTTTCTGCTGAACGAAAAGTGCTGAGCAGAAGGACTCATTGAACAAAGTGTAAAGACTTCATTTACTGGTTTTTGTCTTGTTCTAATGTTCTACCCAAGGGCAGGCTCTAAGTGTTTATACATCGTTGCTAGCTAGGTCACTAGTGCAATACGGATAGAGTATCGACCAGTTTCTTCCCAGCGTGGCTTCAAAATGACAATAGAAAATGAAAAACTTAGAAACAGGGCGAAGCCATAGGTTGCGAGTTTCGTATTCATTACATTATATATACTTGCACACTTGAGCCGATATTCCTCTGCTATTATATGACCCTCGTACTCCTTAATGTTTAGAAGTCAGGTTCTGGACACGTAGCTGAAATGCTCGTTCTGCGCACGAAGAGATTAAGTTTATCAAAAATATTTGAACCCCCAACTCCCCTTAAGATACACATTTCAACGATTGATTTCACGGTTTATCTCGAAAACTATGGATTCGACACTAATATCGATAGTTTCCAATTATTGTTACATGCCACCTCTTCCCACTCCAACCATAGTTGCTAGGGGGTCTTGAGAGCTAAACTTTAACTTAAATGGAATCGAGAGTGTCAGTGTTCATCTCAGCGGCAGAAAAAACTATGAATTCCGAATTAATATCAGTCGTTTCTAACTATTTTTACATGTCACCCTCTTTCAATCTACCTCCTTGTGGAGCTAGGGGTTCTTACAGTCACAATTTGTTTCCAAGTTGTAGTCATATGTGTACCAAGTTTGGTTGAAATTGCTTCAGGTGTTCCAGAATTATGCTGGAACAAACATACATCCATTTTTATAAGACAAAGCATCTAGCTCTTTTCCCTCATAATTTTCTTACTTTTTAATTTTTTGTATTAGGAAAATAACTTTTCAACGAAAACATGTGGTTCGGAGCTCACATACGTAGTTGGTTCCGTAACTAGCTAATAGCAAATAGTTTTTCATAACGTAGATTTTGCATAATGCTGTACCATAATTATGTAATTTTTCTAGATAGCATGGCACAAAAATTAATTCAGTTACACCATGATACCTTTTTTAATACACAAAATGAAAACTTTCCTTAATATCAAATGTATTTTGCGTTAATATAAAGAAGAAATAAAAATATGATAGATCTGAACTGCGGAAAAGTGGAAATACAATGTAATATATTTATAATAATTGTATTTAATATTTGTATAAACAGTGGAGAATATACAATCAATCTAGATTTCAACATAAAGTAATAATGAAATGCCATATCAATAGAATGTTAATCCTCTCATATTTCTTTAATTTAAAGGAAATCTATAATTTTAGTTTATACCGTAATTTTTTCTATCAGAGCCTTACATAGCGGATTCTTATTCTAAGTTAGGCTACCTGTTCATAAGATCAATAAAATAAACAAACAAAAAATACCTTATTGTGTTTAAACATGTTGGTTAATGCAATATAAATTTCGTATAAATTTTCATAGATTAGAATATAAATTATTACAATTAATTTAGAAAAACTAAAAAGAATACACATTACCTCAAATCCAATACTATCATTGTACAACATTTTAATACTTTTCTGAACACGGTACTCGCGGTTATAGAACAACCTTTATATCGTCGGACTCTGATGTATAAAATCAGTTCTTCGATCCCGACTCGTGAGAGGATAGTTATGTTCGCGACAATTTTCAAAAGAATAAATGTTTTAAAAATTAGAAATAATATCCTATATATTTGATGGATGCCATTAAACCTGATTGTATATGTAAATTATTTCTACTACAAAAGTTTAGTTTTGAATATTCTTTTATCCTTTCATAGCACTTTCAGTCTGGTTAGTTTTACTAGGACATATATAAAAGGCAGAATAGAAATGTACATTAACTACAAATTAAAATAAAAAGTACTTATCATGATGAAACATAAGGAAATGTTATACAAATAACACAATAACAATATACATATTACGCATATTTAATACGTAACACTAGAAAACTAAGAAAATGTTATACTGTACAAACAACCTTTTAAATACGAAATATCATGAAACTTAAGAAATATATTAATTGAAATATGATATTGAAATAATGTATTAACATTATGAAATCTAAGGAAATGTTACACTGTTCAACAAATTTTGATCAAAAGTATGTAAATTCTTTGAAATTGCGATTTTTACATTCTTTAAGCATAATATGAAAGGAAATGATAATAGAAGAATTTTCTTAGCTCAGGTTGTAAAAAAAAAACGCCCTTGTACAACAGTAGCTGTATATATACACATGTATTAATATTTGTAGAACATTTAAGCAAAATCCTTGTAAAAACCTACATTTCACTTTTTTTATCTATTTCACTGTGATGTGATAAGTTGGGGAGTTAAGAACTACCCTAACTTATAGCTTTCTATACCCTTGTACTTCTTTTTTCAAAATTGCGCAAATACCAGTTTCACAGCGATACAGAAAATAAAGTAACCGTCGTCAAGTTAAACATTAACAATTCCGTAATAAAAATCAGTATTAACATCAAAACATGAAAAATATGAACAAATGCCTTTTTGTGCAAGAACTACACTGCAATGTAGACAAAAGTTTCAAGTGATCCCTTGTACAGGATTATGTTTATTTTATTTTGAGCGTCTTCGCTTGGCTTGCCTTTTGTAGGTTACATCTGGAGCATCCCTTGCAATAGTCCAACAGTAGCGGCTAATATGTTAGAACTCCACTTTCCCTCATATCTCTTCTCCATGGCTGCAATATCTTGATGGAAACGCTCACCATGTTCGTCACTTACTGCTCCACAATCTTCGGGAAAGAAGTCTAGATGTGAATGAAGAAAGTGGAGTTTCAGAGACATATTGCAACCAAGATTTTCGTAGCAAAATAACAACTTTGCTACAAGTTGTTTGTAATTTGTTGCTCGGTGTCTTCCCAAGAACTGTGAACAAACACTCTTCAAGCTTTCCCACGCAGCTTTCTCCTCACCTTGGAGAATTTCGTCGAACTTGTGATCTTTGAATGGTTGCCTAATCTGTGGCCCTATGAAAACACCCTCTTTAACTTTGGCATCACTTAATCGAGAGAATTGTCCTCTTAGGTACTTATAGGCCTCATCCTCTTGGTTCATGCACTTAACAAAACTTTTCGTAAGACCTAATTTAATATGTAGAGGGGGAAGCAAAATTCGGTTACGATCTACCAGTGGTTCATGCTGCACATTTTTCACTCCCGGCTGAAGAGTTTCTCTGGTACTTCAATCACTTTTGCGATAATGAGATCCACGATCTCTACAGTCCCATTCAAATATAAAGCAACAATACCTTGTATACCCTAACTGCATACCTAGCAACAGTGCTATTACTTTAAGGTCACCACAAATGTGCCACTGAAAATCGTAATATTTAATGGCTTGAAGTAAACGTTTCAAGTTTTCATATGATTCCTTCATATGAACTGCGTAACCTACAGGAATTGAAGGAAGTTCATTTCCAATATGTAAAACCACTGCCTTTAAACTACCTTGGACGAATCTATAAAGAGCCTCCACTCCGTAGGTTCATAATTAATTTTAAGTGCCCTCATGAGACCATTTACATCTGTACATGCCACATACGTGAACATCTTCTCCCTATTCCGATACACTGAAATATTTAATTTTTCCTGCAATAAATTCCATTGCTTTAAGCGTGACGCTAAAATTTCGGCTTTGCTTTTCGAGAGGTCCAAGTCTCTGATTAGATCACTTAGTTCCTCTTGAGTATGTCTATGTGGTTCACATGGAGGTTCTTCTACAACAAACGTAGGGTCCTTCGAAGTACTTGATTCAGGAGCTTCAACTTCTTGATCATCATCAGAAAAAAGATCGTATTCTTTAGGTGGGTCAGGAACAGGTAGTCCTTCTCCATGGGGAACAGGGCGCATTGCAGAAGGAATGTTAGGATAAATCAAGGCCCGCTTCTTCTTCGTGGAAATTCCCTTCTAGACGGAAGGAACCATACAAAAATAGCAGTCTCTGATGTGGTCGCTTGGCTCCCTCCAAATCATGGGCACTGCGAAAGGCATTGAGCGCCCCTTCCCATTAATCCAATTTCTTAGATTGCTGGCACAAGTGTTACACACAATGGGGGGTGCCCAAGATTTATCTTCGTCTCCAATTTTACAACCAAAGTAATATTGATAGGCTTTTCTTATTAGTGGTGCTATAGTCTGCTTTTGTGAGGAAAATGTCACTTCCCCACACACGTAGCAGAAGCTATCCGCACTGTTTACACAATTTCGCGGCATTTTTGTTTATTGAAATCCTCAAAATGTCACTTGAAATAGTTCCGACAACTATTTAAAAATATACATTCGAAATACCAGTATTTTTGCGTATTTGTAGTTGTATTTTTATGTCTTGCACTACACAAACGTCACACCCAAAACGCTGATAACTGCACTAAACCTGTCTTTTCTAATAATAGCAGAACACTACTGAGATAAGGAACACAATGAAACCAAGCGTTCATATAGTTTCTCCAGTGTTGCCGGATAAGTGTAACATTTTACCCCAAACGAAGCGAATATATTTATTTTTAAAGCGTTATTATTAGACATGCCTGTAAAACGAAAAGTAGAGCTAATATTCGAAAATGACTTTCAAATTCATGATCAGCACCACAAAATCAATAAGAATTAGCTGATTTTGTTCAATTTACATTTTCGTTGTTGAACAGTGTTATTTGAATAATATACAGATAGATCTATGCATTGATAATGACACTGGTAACTATACCCTTCTCAATAGCTTAAATTTACCGTACCTTTGAAAATAAGAAAAAAAACAGATACAGAGACCGACAGAAGTATTGGAATAATATAATTAATACTTTATTTACATTGTATGTATTATAAGCAACATATGTCATATTTATTTAGTAGTGTTGAATTTGTAAACATATAAACCTTACCATTGTGTTTCTCCGAAACTATATTTAAAATATCATAATGAGTGTATTTAGCACACAATATATAGAGTCTACTATATTTATCCTGCGGTCTCACTTATAGGACGACATAACGTCTCCAAACGAGTAAACACATGACTGGATGCATATTTTATGCCCCCACCACACAGTCGTTGCATTCATACTGTGCCTCGCAACAGAAGCTCCAATGGTAGTGTAGAGCTAAGCATTCACAAGTGACATGGGGTGTAAAGGTAAGGAGAAATGTTGTAATTAATCTGTACAAACAACACAAACCCCTCTCCGAAATTGATAGTACAGTCAACAGAAGCAAAATCATGGTGTTCTCCATCATTCAGCGCTTCAAACAGACTAATAGTGTTGTGAATAAGCCGAGATATGCCGCTCCTTCTAAACTTACTACTAGAGACAGGAGCCAAACAAGCAGAATCCGGCATCTGAGATTAGAGGAAGCCTTGAACAATATTCTGGCATTGTGATGCACACAGGAACAGTTGGACGGGTTTTACATAGTGCCGGTTACAATGCCAGTTTTCCTACGAGGAAACCATATGTCAATTATGTGAATCAGAAAAAGAGTCTAAAATTTGTTAACCTGTATAAGGGAAGCCAACAGAATTCTGGGATCACGTTCTCTTGTCGGATAAAAACAAATTCTGTTTATACAAGGGTGATGGACGTGTTACAGTGTGGAGGTTATCAAATACAGCTAAAAACATGGTAGCTACAGTGAAACATGGAGGCAACAGTGTGATGGTATGGGGATGTATGGCTTCATCAGGCGTTGGGGAACTGGTGCTCATAGATGGAATCATGGACAAGTTTGAATACAAGGGAATTCTTGAAAACAATCTTAAGAGAAGTGCACAGAAGCTAGAATTGGGAAATGGTTATTACTTCCATCAGGACAATGGTCCAAAGTATACTGCGGAAATTATGAGGCTTTGAATGATGTATAACACTCCTCACATTTTGAAGATACCGACCAAATCACCAGATTTAAATCCTACAGAGAACATCTGGAACGAGCTCGAAGATCGTGTTAGGAAACATCACATTAGAAGTAAGGACCATCTGAAAGAACTTCTTCAGAGTGGAGAAATATGAACTCTGCAGTCACCACAAAAAAGTACAGTCATGTTAAAAAATTATCGTAGTAATCCAAAGAAAGGGGAACATAACTAATTACTAACTGTTCTCTGTTGAGTGCTGATATCCAGATGTAAACAAACTATTTTCATCCTTTGTGGTAGTAGAAATAAGTATCCGATGCCTTTCATGGGTTTATATATTTAGTAGAAGACTCAACTTTATTTTGTAGCAGTTGTATTTTTGTCTACTTTCTTTGCATACCTATAGAAATGATAAATCTAGTAAACATGTTTATGTTAGGATAATTATGTCGGACTCTGTACTTCGTGTTGGTTTAAGAATCCCCTGTTATATTAAGCCAGCGATGTGAAACAATGAGAAAATTTAGCTTATATTCAATAGTATTTTAAAATGTTTTTGGGACAATAGCTTTGTTCATGGACAGAAATATTAACTGTCCAGCATGCTCAGCGGTAAGATTCTTTGTGTACACAAATATTTTCTTGCTAATTTTGTTAATCTTGAAAGATGGTGGGAATGATTATTCCATCAAAGTAGTGGCTCTTCCTCCAAATCTGCATCCCTAAGGCTTAAGTACAGGTTCAATTATTTTATTTAACTGCCTTCTTTATCCTGTCAACAAATTTCCTTCGGTTTAGGCAACTGACAAATATTTCAGTACCAACATTCCCTCGATCATCTTTTTTAAGATTTCCTGCTGGAATAAGTCTCAAGTTATACAGTACTCTACCTTTTGTTATCTCAATAATTTTACCCAAATTATCTTCTTTAAACCTGAGATCTAAGAAAACACAAATTTTCAACAGAATTCTGCTTCCTTCATCCTTCTCGAATCGCGATTTCAGAAGAGACAAAATTTCTATTTTCATGCTTCTTTCATCTTCTTTGAGTTCTGCTTCTAAGATCAGTTCACTATCTCCCTCTTTAGTTAAAGAGCCATAGAGTGAAAGATGTGTTTCCTGCGTACTTGCTTCATCTTGTTCTGATATATCGTCTATCAGTTGAGATTCTTCGACTTGAAAATCTTTTAAAATTTGTTCATATGATGGCCATATGTCCGACACTGTAACAGATGTTTCTGCTGACATACTGTCACAAAGCACTTGTAAGGACGATAATAGTCAAGAATTCTAATTAATAATCATAGTTAATAATTCTGTTTGTTCGTTTTGAAGGATAAGATTTTTATGTATTATTTGAGACAGAACTTTTGCTATTTCTTGTTGGTGTGTTAAAACTACCAGCATCAAAAGGAGAGTAAACAATCATCTTGTTGGTGTTTTTACGCAGCAGGTCTAATGCATCTTACTCTTCTTGCAGCGCATGTCTCATTTTCCTGCTTTGACTCATAATTTGTCTGTTTCCGAAGGTCCCTGTAGCTCAAGGGCTTTGTTTACTCTAATATTCAAAGTATGGCCGAAACAGCTCAAATGTTGGAAATCCCTCAAGTCATCAATGGCATTTACAATATTGGCACTACTGTTGTTACACAACGAACATTTTCAGTTGGTGTTTCCCACATATCTATACTAAAACATAAAGCTTCTAATAGATTTGATTTCTGAAAATCGGAATTTCGGAACTTCATCGCAAATATCGGAAGTTCGGAATTCCGGATTCTTGGAACACGATCCGAAATTTCGGAAGATCGGAATTCCGGAATCTCGAAACAAGATCTGAAATTTCGGAAGATCGGAATTCCGGAATCTTAAAACTCCATCTGAAGATCGGAATTTCGGGATCTCGGAATTTCGAAATTCCGGAATTCCGAGATTCCGAAAAACGGAATTCCGAAAAATTCCGGAATTATCGACATTCCGAAATCCGGAATTGAAATCTCAATTCCGAACACCCCTAGTAGAAACCCAATAAGCGTGCCATATTTTTTTACGAACAAAAAAATTGTGGTGGCAGAACAAAACTAAAAGGGCTTCGTCTTATTTCTAATGCTGAAAATTATATTTTCCATTGTTTACATTGAGAATTCGAACGGCAAACGCTTTTCCAATGTCAAATTTATGACAAACTTGTCTTTTCAGTGGTTGTTCTTCAATGGTATGTCCGATCGGAACATAGCCCTTAGAAGGTACAAGAAAAATGAGAATTAACATTTTACATTCGAGACGGGACAAGACTAACTGAAATTATCGTCTCGCTTTGGAGATAGGAATAGAGACGAGACGAAAAGTATCGTAAACATTCCTCCTTTTATCTCGATTCTCGAAATAGTGTATGTCCATTCTTTAAGTAACAATTGCTTTGTAGACTGAATCTTATACGCTATTTTGTTACTTTGTATTTCGGAGCTCATTGAATTTATTACGGTCTGTGTAGGTATTTTTGTAGCTAAGCTTTCATAATTAATTGTGCATATCCTAAAAGCTAGTTTGTTAGTTATTTTTATTACAATTATCTTTCTCAAAACGTACAGTAGAATACTTTCTAAATGAAACTCTAATGGAACGCTTTCGTTTAAAATTTTGGTAGTTGCAGAGGTGGGTACTGGAGATCCGGACACCCTCCCGAAATCCCAACTCATCTGTAAGTTTTGCCTAATTTTAGGGCAACTTTAAAAACTTTAATACCATTATTATTATTATTATTATTATTATTATTATTATTATTATTATTATTATTATTATTATTATTATTACTGAAGGTTTAAGATCTCAATATTTCATCTCATTGCAATGTAAATAAGCATACTGAAGTTGATAGGAAAAGAAAAAGAAAAGATAAGTGATACTTTCGAAGGATTAGTGTCCGAAATGAAACGAGAGGGGAGAAAGAAGGTGTCAGCTCCTGGACAATACTAATATCGAAACTTCGGATGCCTAAACAGAAACTAAGTAGGATTTTTCTTCACCACGATACATATTAACACGCTTTCTTTGGATAAAAGAATTTGGATTATGTATGCGTTATATTATATTGATATTTTAAGAAAATATACATAGGAATATAAAAAAGAATAGTTCCTATTTACAAATTTCGGTTGAAAGGATATATGGAACGTGTTGGAAATGGCGAACAAAAATATTATTATTATTTCTAGCAATAGGAGTAATAGTGGAAGACGTTCGGCATAATTGCTAAGAAACAATATAGTTTCAGACAAATTTATGACACATACAAGGCCCTTAGCATGACCCTTTTGTATTCATGAATTGTTTGCTAAACACGTTACTTTTTCACACAGTACGAATCAAGATTGTAGACAGACATGTGACGTCATATTGCTAGTATTTCCCCTGTAAAGAAACCCGTCTCTAACTTGTAAGACCAAAAGAAATTGAGTATTTTTTTTATTTTATAACAAATCAAAGGTATGAATATTGTGGTTGATAAAATATTCCTTAGTTACGGCACCGAGAATCAAACTCGGGACCCTTGAATTACGAAACGAATGCTCACGCCACTAAGCTAAGACTGCTCTGTTAAGAAATAGTCATGTGTATGTAGCAAATTGCACACGTTTACGATAACGACGAAACTCACTGATTTCGGTCATGATAAAATACTATAATCGAGAGACTTCAAATTTAAATTAGAAAGCAAAAATAGACATACAATCACGCAAGGAAATGAAGGAGAAACTGGTTTTAAGAGTAATTCGAACCCTTAACTGGAACATGGTGCCCCAGACCAGTTTCTTTTCTTATTCATCGAAAGTATCTTCGTAACTTGTCTCTATTATACTTAGTAATACTCGTTTTACAGTTATTGCCAGTAACGTTGAACGACAGGGAAACGAACACAAATACGTCGAGGACATTTACAATTTCAAAGGATCTCCCACCGGGAGTTGAACACGGTACCGCGAGCATTGAACTATTTGAGGCAGTGATGGCGTGGGTCAATGAAAACTTGACCCACCACCCATCGTGACCCACCATGACCCACCACACACCATGACCCACTAAGACCCATCTCCCACCAAGACCTATCACCAACCGTGACCCACCTTGACTCACCACCCACCATGACCCACTCGGACCCACCTCCCACCGACCCGCTCCGACCTGCAACCTACCAAGTACATCGTTATCAACTCTGACACATGATGCACATCCTCTTCTCTACTGACAAAAGAGTTTATACTTGTAATAAAACCAGGTTGTGAAGTTCTAACTAATCGGACTTTGAATTTTTACGGTCACTCGCTCAAGAACCGGTCTGTTACAATAACGGTGGATCTCACCTTTACGATATAAAATGGTAAAGTGTTTGTCATGGGCCAAATTTCGATGAATTTCAATTAAATTATCATGTTATAATTATTTCCTTGTTGAATTATCGATACTTTTCAGTGGAAAAACGCATGAAATTTGAAAGTCCCAAATCAACGTAAGTAGACCAACTTACAGTCCAAACTTAACATTTCCGTATAATTAAGCGTACATTACAAATTTTATGTATATTTTTCTCACAACTTTATTGCTTGATTGACCTGTGCCCTAAGCGCTCCACATAATAAACATAAGCTTCAGCAACTATTATAGTAGAAAGCGCATGGTATGCATATATGGATATATGATGTGAAACACTGCATTTATTGTTTGAACTTTTTCTCAACTAATATCTCTGAATTTGCTTCTCAACTATTATAGGTCGTTTTCGATAATTTTTACAACCCAACCCACTACCAATTTTGTATATATAGAAAGTGCCGCCCCCCTCATAAAGAAGAATTTTTAAAAAAATGCTATGAGACGTTATGTTCATTTTTAATAAACAGTTAATATAATGAATTTCAGCTCCGTAAGTTTAACAGCTTGTGAGATACTCATTTTTTCCCGCAAAAATTTGTATCCCCAGTACCCCATTAAGATATTATTATAATAAAAGTGATATGATATCATCCCAGTTTGGATTAAGGCCTAACTACATACGAAAAGTCATTTCATTTGACTTTGCAATTTGGCCGTGATGATCAGGCACACACAGTTACATCCATTTTTTATATATTACAGTGATTCAAAAACCTAGTTTTCCCAGTAGTTAGCTCCTCTAAACACTCATAGGCTGTGTGTCTTGAAAGTCAAGTAGTAGTATAAGTTCTATTGCTATTATTGCAATTACAAATAGCAATATCCAAAAATGCCTGAAGTTCTTTTTTCACTTAGAGATACTCATCTCAGGTAAGCAAACAGAAACAAATGAAAAAGCAAGTATAATGGACGCTTTAAAAAAAAGTAGATAAATTGACCAGTGTTCAGAAGCATATTTTAAATGACGCTCGACATTTCCAATAGGAGCTAAATACGCAGTTCTAATTAGTTGAAGTTATCCGTTTCTCGCCACGTAGCAAAAATATAGCAGAAATCAACCACCTAATACTGTCGGTCTTCGTAACCGAAAGTGGTAGCACAACTGCTTATTAATTATATTTACTTTTGGTGTGGGTTCAAACCTGACTCAGGGACACTTTTCAAATTCTTATATTTTATTTTTTATTAAGTTTTCATTACACTTTTTCATAAAAATAAGATAAATAATACTCAAAAAGTGATTTGCTTATGCTTTCAGTTTTGCTACACGAATCATTAGTATAAGTAGTAGCAGTAGTAGTAAGAACGTGTCAGAAGCCTCGCAAGGCTCGTTTTGTTCCAGCTTGCCTGTCATTATATTAATTTAACCTCAGCTACTTCTTCAATTTTCTTCTTTAATTCCAACAAAGTGACAATTTTCTTCTATTACTATAATACACAATACATACACAGGAAGGTTTGGACAATCGAAAACTGCAACCAATCAGAAACGTGTATTTAGTGCCTATAGCTAGGGTCGAGGGTGAAAAAATATACTGTTCAGAAGATACTGTCCACAATGCAGTAAGTAGAGTGGGTCGGTAGATCAAAGTGAGTCGGTGAGTCGCAGTGGGTCATGGTGGGTCGCAATGGGTCATGGTGTATGGTTGGTCGCAGTGGATCACATGCTGTTGACCCTCGACCCATTGATCCACTCAGAAAACTCGACCCATTTGACCCACCGGCCTTCTCCAATTCTGATCTGAGGGTGGTGTACTTGGTTCGTTCCCAAGGCAAGTAAGCTAGAATTGGAAAACATCGTGCTTGCGGGTTTTCTCGGGACATTCCAATTTCCTCCCATTTTCTTCTTTCACTAATTCGTCCATCATAATTTACTTGCTTTAATCATGGTCTCCCTTATCCTAACAGGTATAATCGTGGGAAATTAAACGCAAAGATCACAAATGTCAAAAGTGCTAATAACAGTATATCAGAAGAGCCTAAAGACGTGAAGAGTTGCAACGAAACTTTGTGTAGGGACAATACGCAAAAAATAAACGAATACGTGTTTTTTTATTTTCTGTGGAAAACGGTTTTAAGGGACAAAAGCCTCCATTCAAAATTTCGAAATTTGACGCCCAAAAATCAAAAAGTGGACCGAAGCGAACGAAATTATGTGCAGATATTCCACACATAAAATGAGAGAATATGTGCTTCATATTTTCCTGGAAAGAAAGGTTGGATGGGCACGGACTTCGCAAAACCTTTGATCATGAAATATCAAAATTGCTAATAGCAGTATGTCAGAAGTGCCTCAAGGTCATTATGAGTTGCCACGAAACTTTGTTTAGGGCCAATACGCAAAAAGGAAACTAATATTTGTTTTTTCTTCATTTTCTGCGGAAAAACTGTTTTAGAGTGCAAAAGCCTCAACCTAAAACTGTGAATGTTGACGCCTTAAAGGAAGAAGAAGTGGACTGAAGTCAATGTAATTGTGCACATATATTGTGTGCGTAAAATGAGTTTCGTATTTTCCTAAAGAAAAAAAAAGAGAGAGAGAGAGAGTTGGGTGGGATACAGTCCCTTCCAAACCTTTACGAATTATCAAAAGTGCTAATAAGTACGTCAAAAGTGCCTCAACGATATGGAGAATTGCAACGAAACTTTTGAAGGGACAATACGCAGAAAATAAGCAAACATGTGTTTTTAGCTTGTGCGGAGAAACAGTGTTGGGGCTAAGGCCTCTGCTACAAAATGTAAATATAATCGTAGAAGTACGGGAAGGAGTGGATCGAAGAAAATTAAATTGTGTGTAGCTATTGTCTATGTAAAATAAGGCAATTCGTGTTTCCCAATTGTCCCCATCTGATTTGCTTCAAATTTGGCACACCAAGAGTAAACAGAAATCGAAACGTGTTTTTGTTTATGTGAAAAAATATTGTAAGGGTTGAAGGCGCCCCGTGAAATACTATAAAATACGCCATAGGTAGGAAACGGCTAGTGTTAAAATAGTGACCTTTTACCAATAGATAAATGACCTAAAAGTTAGAATCAATACATTGAATTTTGACTGTCCTGCTTCTACCCTCAAAAGTTCAAGTTCAAAGACTGAGCATTGCGCACTCTAGCCTGGTACAAACGGACAGATAAACTAGCAATTGCCACATAAACAGAAACACGTGTCGATTTATTTTCTCTTTACTTTTGATGTGCCAAATTTGAAGCAAATCGGATGGGGGCAATTGGGAAACACGAATTTCCTTATTATACATTCTCAGGAGTTAGTTGATAATGCATATGTTTAATTTGTGATTTAGCCCTTGGATTTTTAAATAATGCAAGACAAGGACACTTCAAACTCATATCTCTGCTTCATCTTCCCTGATGAAATATGTTTTGTGTAATAAATATTATACTAAGATTTCTATAATGAGAACACTTTTTTAAAAAGTCAACTATATTATGGTTCACATCACACATATGATCGTCAATAATAATAAGATGAGGTCCAGTTTCAGACAAAAAAATCTTTTGTTCGAAGTAATCCTTCAATAAATTGCACTTTCATTGATTTTTTTCTGTATGCATTTTGCCACTCTCCATAGTACCAATAAATATGAAACGATGTCTTAACTATGTGTGATAAATTAGAAAGTAATCTATTACAAAGGAATTTTTTCTACATCCAGTTGGTCCAGCAACAATACATGAAAAGGGATGTTCCCAGGTCGTATCCATGTTAAGGAGTATGATAATTCTCTCTTCAACCATATATTTATAAATGTCCGTATTACATTTCTCTTCTTGTTTTATTTGAAGAAGTGTATCAATATGGTACAGTAACATACGAATTTGGAATTTTACGTTGTTTTATGTAATCCACCTTATACACATTTGTTTCGGGCATGCTAAAGATAGTATGATCTCTCCTTCGGATTTTTTTTCTCATTTATAATTTTGACTTCTGCGGTTCGAAATTCATCTTCTTCTTCATCATCATCTTCATTATCTACTATCATTTTTCATCACATCAAAATTTAAGTGTTTGGAAGACACTTAATTTAACGAAAATCCTCGCACACTGCATACGTGATATTTCTTATTCGTTTAAGGGGACTCTCAAGGTCAAATTAGCCCAAGTATCCTAGATCTACTGAATTTGAACTATTCGTGTTCAGTTAAATATTGTATAATTCCTTTTTAAGGTAGATATTTATTAATTTCTAGCCTCTTTACAATGTTCTGAGACATACCAAACACTTGTCTACCTTTTGTTACAGTCATTGCCTATAGATACATATCTACATATTCAACACAGTAAGTTTTAACCCATCTTAGTGTTTCCAGCTGCGCAACTAGGATAGTAAAATTATGTTATGCCTGGAGTAGTATGATAGAATCTTGCCTGGGAGCTCGCTATGATTGCCCAGCTATACACTTAGTTTCGCGTTTTCCCTTCGACGTCAAGCCTAATGCAGGTAAATGATGATCCAATCACTTATTAGGTGGTTCATGTCTTAGAGAATGCTTAATTTATTAAGATTTAAAATTTATTTTATTAACTTTGCGTATAAATATCTCATACTTTTGTTATGATGATTTTGTTTAAGGGAAAGAAAAGGAAACGGAGTCTGAAAATATACTCCGACAGAAACAGGCGCTGAGGTTGATGATGCCTGAGCTGCAGTCAGAAACCTCGGGCAGTGAGAGCGAAGACACACTCGAAATCGCTCGCCCTTGGAGACTAAGTAAGTATTATATTTTTGACATGTTTATAGTTCAAAAATTAACTAACGAAAGTGCTTAGTCAGAACAGACCGGAGTAGTAAGGTCTTAATAGCAAAACATCAATAGTTTGGTTCGTATCTACTCATAAGTTGGAGAAACATTTTAAAATAAGGTGTCTAAAGCCAGAACGAACTAATTTCCTTTCATGGTGTAGAAAATTAGCTCTTATGGAAACAGCAACAACTTGGCACGGACTGCTGTCGTTGAAAATGGACTTCACTTGACTGTTGCGTGAATTTCTTCACTTAGTTTGTTGTGACACGAGGTTCGGTGTGAAATCGTCCCTGGAATAACCATCAAGCATATCTTACATTTCCTTACTTTCACTATCTCAATTTACGGCCTTTGTTAATGCGGCAAATCTGTTTTCGCCTTGACACCTGTTTTTTCATAAACTCGATATGTCAGAAATGAAGCCTCCTTCGACTATGATTCTTACAGCGATCAGTAGATCCCCTTATGAATGAATCACCCATCGCCTATGACTCTTGCAGTGATCAGCATATCTCAGGAATGAAGCCTCCTTTGCCTATGATTCTTTCAGCGTTCAATAGATCTCCTCAGGAATGAAGCCTTTGTCGCCTATGATTCTTACAGCGATCAGTAGATCTCAAGAATGAAGCCTCCGTCGCCTATGATTCTTACAGCGATCAGTAGATCTCAAGAATGAAGCCTCCGTCGCCTATGATTCTTACAGCGATCAGTAGATCTCAAGAATGAAGCCTCCGTCGCCTATGATTCTTACAGCAATCAGTAGGTCTCAAGAATGAAGCCTCCGTCGCCTATGATTCTTACAGCGATCAGTAGATCTCAAGAATGAAGCCTCCGTCGTCTATGATTCTTACAGCGATCAGTAGATCTCAAGAATGAAGCCTCCATCGCCTATGATTCTTACAGCGATCAGTAGATCTCAAGAATGAAGCCTCCGTCGCCTATGATTCTTACAGCGATCAGTAGATCTCAAGAATGAAGCCTCCGTCGCCTATGATTCTTACAGTGATCGGTAGCTCTCGTCAAACTATATAAGGTATCGGTGTTAACAAGAAGATCTCTTCCTTCTCTTGAGAAATATCTATTGGTTATTTCAATAGCGAAATACACTAAACTCAGATATCATAATATAGTTAGTGCATTGTGATTTCAGACAGTTTGAACAAAATTCGTAAATCAGGAGCAATCTGCTTTTATTATCTATTTAATAATCTAAAGGCCAAAATCCAGTATTTCTAATAAACTTTGTAATATTCCTCCCCATAAGACTGGAGATGGTGCTTGAAAATAACTGTACTAAATACTGTTTTCCATTAACAAGTTACATGGATTTGAAGCATTTAGCCTTACCCAATTGACTAGCGACCAGCGCTTATGCATCTCATGTGTACGTGGTCTAGTGTTCTATTCCCGGTAGGAAAAGACCATGCTATGCTTCAATAATCAAACAACATTTGACGGATTTGTGTAAAATATTTTACCGTTATTTGCCTATTCCATACACAACTCGTTTTACACTGAAACTTCGTTATTTGTGATCACTAAAAGTTCCATAACGTAGCAAAGGATTGTACTACTATTTTCGCGAGACCCACCTATGTTGCTACCTTTTCCAAACAAAACGTAAGGACACTTCGTACAACTAATGGTGGTTTGGGGGAAGGGAATGAATTAGCCGTCCTTTTCGGTAATAATGTAATATAAATATTTGTACTGAAGAGCAACAGATTTGATTGATTACTTGCTATCTTATTTTGATAGAAATTGAACTTAGAGGGGATATCATAAGCAAGTTCTGGAAACGCAAAATTCTATTTTTAAATATATTTTTTAGATTTTCGGATTGTTTCCTCTACGAATAGGGCGGAAATTGCACAAATTATATCTCGTTTAAATTTGTGTTCCATAAGCTTTCCAATGATGTATCAATCATGACTTGGTAACTACTAGAAGAGGCCACAACGTGAGAGTCTACGATTTCGTTCAAATCCCTGGCGGGCGTAGAAAGGCTAATAAGATACTTACTGTATACACCACAATGATACTTTCCGTAACATATCACATACAATATTGGTTTTGTACAAGTCGCTCTCATCTTGGACGAGATCGTTGAGACCGGTTTTGAATTTTTATCCTAAAGTAAGTGGTAATGGTTCCACTCCAACCACTCTCAAAGCCTTTCGTTCTTGTTGGAATCAGCCTTGAAGAGATCTTTTATGGCAAAATGTCTTGCGCATGGAGGTTATAAATAATTTCATAAATAACAGAAGAAACATTGTTTGTTTTGCAATAACATTTTTCAACGAGCACTGTTTTCTCTCTTACTTTTTTTAAAAATCAAAATTTTTCTTTTGTACATATTGGCGTGTTAAACGGTTGGAGAAAGAAATTTGCCATTAATCGCGGTGAAAGAGAAGTTCTCCAATGGATCCAACAGTTGCCAGCAAATTTCGAACAGAAACTAGTGTCTGTAGGATGTACTCCCATGCGCAAAAAAAAAAAAAAATTGCGCGTATACTGTAACTCACGATTTTCCGTATTTATTCCTTTTTCCTTACGTTTATGGGTAAAATTGAGTTATTAGTATGTGGAGATAATAGAGAGCAATCCATCTAAGGAGATTTTTTTTCCAAAAAATATAACAAAATAATAAAAATATAAACAAAAAACAAAATTATGCTCGGTTTTGTGTATACTGGCAACGATGGTTTCTAGGGATTATTTTCAGTAGTACAGCACGATTGCGGAGGGAATTCAGTAGGGAAGTCGAGGAGATGGATCAAGGAACTGGATACTGAACTAAAATGTTGCATTTATTGGTTAAAACCTAGTGTGTAGATTGCCTGCCAAATATAAATTAGCTTCTGTAACTACGATGTCGTACGAAAATATAGAATTAAACAGAAAAACTCTTATGTTAAGGTTCGAAGCGATACGCACCATGGTTATGAAGATTATTTCTTAAGAAAAAAGAACAAGCACAACGTAGCCTCTGTGGTTAGGTGGATAGAGTGGCGGACTCGTGGATATTTTATTATTCTGACACCACATCGAATCCCATTTTATCCCATCCCATTTTTTTTAACAAAACATTATTGGAAGTGTATAACTTTGATGTTAATAAGAACCGAAACAATATAATAAGGAAATAACTTATTGATAGTATCCTTTAATCGACGTATTTATTCAGTATTAGAATACGTGTACTATTGGAAACAGTTATTGTTTTCAGTTTATGGTCTTATATGTTACCTGCCCGTTCTTGAACAGCAGACAACTCACTTCGGATTTGTGTGTCAAGAACAGGAAAAATAACATACGCGACCTTGACAGTCTTCCCAAGTTTACCCCTTGTTATATCGACATGACGTTACATCGAATGATGCTTGTTGTCGTAAAAAAAAAAGGAAGAAAGGAAAAAGCTCATGTCAAATTATCGTTTGTCTGTGTGTGTGTGTGCTTTTGTTTTTTTTTCTTTTTAGAGTATTGACTTTCTCCCTCTCTCTCTTTTTTCATATCCACAATTGCAAGAAATTATGACCGACCTTTGTGGGTTTATTGGGAATAGGACGATTTATTTTGGATTACTAACAGACGACATTTTTTTAACCATTTGCTTTAAACTTTGGCTTTGTGGCTCTTAGCACCCACGAAATGTCATTATAAACTATATAAGCAGTTCCCGTTTTCACCGGCCGCTGAAAAGATATTGGGGAAGAGAAAACTGCTTGCCGTAAAGATAATGAATAAAAAAACATTAAAACAAATAATTTATAAATCTTTATAATACACTGTAAAGTTACGAGCGATTACGGCTAAGAATTTAACGTGAGATTAAAATTACGAGTATTATGTATTATGATTAAACAAATAATATACAATAAGTAAACTACGAGGGCTATCCAGAAAGTAGATTACGTTTTCGTCTGTGTCCGCTAGGGGCGGGGCTAGCGCGGCCATCTTGGGGTCAAAGCGTTGCGCAGCTCAGTCGGCATCTAGCCGTGCTAGTGAGAGGTTCGTGCTGTGCTCCGTTAAGATACTGTGACGGTTTGAATTGTCTGCGTTAATTGAAAATCCCGCGAGCTGCGAGGTGCGTGCAGTAATAAGGTTTCTGACAGCAAAAAACTGTAAACCGATAGAAATCTATCGGCAGCTGTGTGAAGTGTATGGGGACAACATTATCACTGAAGGTGGAGTGCGACAGTGGGTCATAAGATTTAAAAATGGCCGAACCAATGTTCACGACGAAGATCGAAGTGGGAGACCCAGCAAAGTGACTGCCGAACTTGTCGAAAAAGTCGATGTTAAAGTCCATGAAAATCGAAAGTTCACAATAACGGAACTTTCTTTGAGTTTTCCACAAATTTCGCGAAGTTTGTTGCACGAAATCATCAGCGAAAAGCTTGGTTACCACAAGTTTTGTGCAAGATGGATTCCAAAAATCTTGACAGAGGACCACAAAAATCAGCGAATGGCTGCAGCGTTGCACTTTTTGGACGCCTACAATAAGGATGGTGACTCTTTACTCGATCGCATCGTTACTGGTGACGAAACATGGGTGAAACACGTGAACTGTGAAACGAAATTGCAATCAATGCAGTGGGGGCACACAGGTTCTCCCCAAAAACCCAAGAAATGCATGCTAACAATGTCGGCAAGGAAGATGATGGCGACTGTTTTTTGGGACAGAAAAGGTGTGATTTTGGTGGACTTCCTGGAAAGAGGCACTACAATAAACGCTCAAAGGTATTGCCAAACTCTGCAAAACCTCAGAAGAGCAATTCAAAACAAGCGCAGAGGAATGTTGAGCTCTAAGATCTTGTTGATTCACGACAACGCCCGGCCCCACACGGCAAATGTCACGCGTGAAGTTCTTGAATCTTTTCAGTGGGAGTTGTTTCCTCATCCGCCGTACAGTCCCGACCTGGCACCGAGCGACTTCCACCTATTCCCAGCAATGAAGAAGTGGCTGGCTATGCAGCGTTTTGATGACGACGAACAGCTGCAAGAAGAGGTAACGAAGTGGTTGAAGTCGCAGGCGGCCGAATTTTTCGACGAAAGAATTTCCAAGCTCGTACATCGCTACGATAAATGCCTTAATTTGAATGGTGACTATGTCGAAAAGTAGTATTTGTGTGTGGCTTTCATCTGTATATAATAAAATTTGTTTCCTATACTTTGTTGATTTTTTATTCCAAAACGTAATCTACTTTCTGGATAGCCCTCGTACAAGCAAATTATATATTTAACAACCTGAGTACTTAAAAACAATTACTTTATTTTTAATTTTTATTTTTTTTTTAAATTATTTACTTTGATTAGATGGCCTTTTTGATTTATAGGAATGATTTTTTTTTAATTTTATTTATAATTTGCGCTTGCGGCAACGAATGAGAGTAGGGGATAATTTATATAACCCTTGCGTTTTATTATGCACTGCACAAGGAGGGTGGGGATTAAGTCAGCCGCAGTTTTTTTCTTTTGGGCTTTTTTTTAAACAGAAATTTGGTTTTCCGTAAAAGTCAAAAACTAATTTGAGTGTTATGCTTATATTTACTAAATTCTAACGACGACAAAAACGCGATTTCAAAATGCAATCATAAGTCTGTGTAAGGAATGTTTTCGTTGAACGAAGCTAAATTATACAGATCTATGTATGCGGAACACGAATATTTCCAAAAGATAGCATGAATATGAACGATAATCATAACATATTTCTACATTATATAGTAGCGTGAAAAACCGATATTAAAATGATATAACAAACAGGCATAAGCTTTTTTTCTAGCACGGCAACACATTAAACTTAACTCATTAAATTTTGGGAATTACAAATTATCACCTTACGTGTCGTTGTATTCCTATTCGTTTCCACGTTCGAGCGACGAAAGAAGAAATTGTAGTAATAGTGATAAAAATCGAATTCGAGATTTCAATGAATTCAAGTTTCACGCCCCCACATATCGAAAAAGTAATTTTGATGTCTGTCCATCTGTTCGTCTGTCGGTTCGTCACGCTTTTTCATGTATTCAAATAGAGGCCATACTGTTCGACGTATCTGGACCGAATTCTAGACATGAAGTCTTTATAACAGTTTAAAAAAACTAACTAACTATATGGCCTATGGAACCCGGAGGTTCTATGCCGCGTTCACAAAAGCTCTCCACTGACTTCTATTCTTAGCTAACTGCATCCAGTTTCTACTTTGTATTCCAATCTCTGCGAGATCCATCTTAATATTGTCCTCCCATCTGCGCCTAGGTCTTCCTAATGGTCGTGTTCCGATTGGTCTTCCAGTCAAGACTTTGAAAGCATTTCTACTTTCTTCCATTCTAGCTACATGACCCGCCCACCTAAGCCTCCTAGACTTGACGACCCTAACAGTGTTGGGTGGATCATATAAATTGTGTAGTTCCTCGTTATGAAGTTTCCGCCATTCCCCATTCCCGTTCCTCTTGGGTCCGAATATTCGTCTCAGGATCTTGTTCTCAAATACTTTCAGTCTATGTTCTTCCCTCAGAGTAAGTGACCATGTTTCGCAGTCATACAGAACAACAGGCATAATAATCGTTTTGTATATTTTAAGCTTCAAATTCCTCGACAGAATTCGCGACAACAAGAGATTTTGAACCGAATTCCCTGCTTTGAGTCGACATTTAATTTCTTCGTGAATATGACTTCCCTCTCTTAATATTGATCCTAGATATTTGAAACTATCCACTTTACCAAAAGTATTATTTAATATTTTAACGCATCCATAATTTGCTGTATTCCGGTCCCGACGCGCTTCCATGTATTTAGTTTTCTCTGCATTTACTTCTAAACCCATGTCCCTGCAAGAGTTTAATAAGGTCTCTGCATTTCTTTCTATTGTTCTCCTATCATCCCCTATTAAATTTACATTATCAGCATATGCCATAACCTGGTCAATACCGTTCAACTGTAGGCCCTGGTTGCTATCTTTGATTTTGCTTATAGCGTATTCCAGAACGAAGTTAAATAATAATGGCGACAACGCATCTCCTTGTTTCAGGCCATTTTCGACGTGAAAGCTCGTGGACAAAAATTTTCATACCCGGACTTTACTTTGGGATTCATTTAAACATATCTTGATTAATCTAATTAGCTTTCTCGGTATTCGAAATTCTGTAAGAACGTTGTATAATGTTTCTTTCCTAACCGAGTCGTACGCCTTTCTAAAATCAATAAATAATTGATGTACCGGGGTATTGTATTCCCACTTTTTTCCGAGTATTTGGCGAATGGTAAATATTTGGTCGATAGTTGATCGATTTCGTCTAAATCCGCACTGATAATCTCCAATAATTTCATCTGCGTATGGGGTCAGTTTTGCTAACAGAATATTTGAAAGGATTTTATAGGATGTTGACAGAAGAGAAATGCCTCGATAATTATTACAGTTTTGTCGCCTTTCTAGTAAATTGGAACAGTGATTGATTCTTTCCACTCTTGTGGCAATTCTTCCTTGTTCCATATAAGGAGAATGAGTTTGTGTATCTTGTTCCACAATTTTTCGCCCCCAGCTAAAATTAACTGAGCCGGAATTTCATCTACACCGGAGATTTGTGTTCATAACACTATCGTTTCGAATTCTATATCCTCTGACACCTAAAAATAAGGGTAGTTTACTGAAGGATGAAAATTTAAAATCATTAAATTGTCTCAAAAACGGCTGTAAAGATTTTGTTTGTATTTTTACAAATATAGTATGAATCATTGCTCTGAAAAAATACGTAAGGTGTAATTTACTGTATGGGATGCATTTTTTTAACAATTTTCTCAATCACATTTTATAAATAAATGTATCATTAATAATCTGACAATATGACACAACTCGTTCGTCCTGTAAACATTTAGAAGAGGTAGTTTAGCCTACTCTTCGACGATTTTCCCATTAACGCCTGACCCAATTTTGTTCATATTTCGTAAATAAATGTTACATAAATAACCTAACGATATGGTATAATTCCATCATCCTAAAAAGGTAGAAGTGGTATATTACTTTTCGGAGCAAGTTTTACCCTACGATTTTGTCGATAATTACTCTGGCAATTTTGTTCGTATTTCATAAATAGCATAACTCGTTTGTCCTGAAAAGATATACAAGGGATATTTTATTCTTGGGGATGACTTTTTTACCGATTTTCTCAGAAAGTACTCAGACGCTTTTGCTCATAGTTCACATACAATTATCTGCTTAATAATTCTAATGTATGGCATAAGTTATTTCTAACAGAAATATGACGAATGGGTACTTTACTTTTGGACGTAAGTTGCTTCGAACAAAGTTTTCTAAAACACATTATTTTATTCGCATTTCCCAAATAAATGTTTCAGTAATAGCTGCAGCCTAACACGAGTCAGTTTAAGAAATTCGAGCGAGAAAATTCAGTGCGTTTCATCCGTACCCATTTTTAAATATATTTGTAAATGTTACACCTAATCACAATTTTCCTAAGAAAATCGAAACTTCTTTTTAAATGTGCCTTGCTGTGGCCAAATGGTTCAAGTGCATTGGTTCTGGATTTGATTCCCGGTGAGAGCTAGTGTATTTTTATCCAACGTTAAGGAATAGGTGCAAAGAGAAAAGTGTTTAAACAAGTCTAACCAAGCTAATGAATAATACAAAGAAATAATACAATATTACGAAATTCTAGAAGAAACGTTGTTAATATTAGATATTTGCGTGTAAAAGTCCAACCCATGACTGTCAACTCCAAAGGTAAGAAAGTGAAACATCCAATACCAGGTTAATCAGTGGTCTCTAGTTAAAGCTATCCTACTAGGAAGTGATTGAGATACCAAAAAATATTGTAATCGCTGGGAGACATGTTAGGAGAATACATTGGGTGAGAGAGTTTAATACTGGAACTCATGAATAGTCTCTGCACCTTCGTTGAGTATTGAAGTGCGTAGGTCTATATAGGTTTGCATTGAAATGAGCATTAATACACAACATCTGTTGAACATTACGGGGGGCTTGCGGACAGGTTTGCAGTACATTTTACGGGGTTCGATATTGTAACGATCCTAGCAAACTCCTCAGTCTTTCCGCACTGTACTCTATAAGTTAAATTCGTGCTTAATTAAAACTATGTGTTTAAATTTAACACTGTTAACCGTTAATACCTGTGCACAACGAGCAACAATCCGCCAGTAATTCTTTATTTTTACCCTTTGTTTTAGCGCCATAAATGTCTTTGTTCATAAATTTCTTTGTCTATGGTTTTGCATATACGTAGCGTGGACATTAAATTTTGACTTCTACGCCATATGCATCTAATTACAAACACACCTATAGAACGAACACAACAAACTTCGAATATATATAATAGTTTATGTATGGAAAATCATACAGGAGGCGCTGCACGGGAGAGCAGTGTGCATACATATGGCAGTCAACTTCCTAAGAAATTTATAATAATAATAATAATAATAAAAACAGAAAACGAAACAGTTATTTACATAATGTATTTATTTAAGCATGGAAGTCCAATAGACGTAAGTTATTTCTCTCTCTCTCTTTGAAGGCAACAACCTTTAGGGTGCCAAGACGTAGAAAAGGACTTGTGGCACTCATGACTATAGAGTGGTGTGTGTTTGGCACATCGGGTTCCTTCGTTGTTAGCCCCAGCTTTCTAGACCGGATGCAGTTATTCCCGGTAGAAAATACAAGAAAATATACCTTTCTATTACTATTAAAGTAAATAATTACACTCATTCCCTCAACGTGATACTTGTTTGTTTAACTGTATACAGACAGCTGATCCATGGGAGAATCGTTGATAATAATAAATAAAATAAACTCGACAAATATTCTTGCAATTTGCTGGGCACGCCAGTGTGCCTGTTATCCGGTTGTGGCACACTGGAATATAGGGTATGGCTTTCTAATTTTTCCCCAACTATTTTAACTGCTTCAATTGAAATTAATCTATAATAATAAGGGTGAATTTAGTCTTCTTACCCTTCGATTTAGAAATAAGGTCCGCTAGAATTGTATATTTAAAAAATAATAATACTCAGAATTTTATAGAGTAGTTTGTTTTTTTCGAAATGACATACTTCCTGCAACTGTTTGGGTTGGAATTATTTGAGATCAAATCTTTAAGTTTTACGACCCATGGTTATACCGACTAGGCTAAAGGACACGGTGATGATGAGAAATGAATGAAATGGTGGAATGAAGAAAGTGGGAGAAAACGGGAGAAGCCCGAGAAAACCCATGCACATGGTGTTTGTCCACCACAAAATTCACTTGGTGCGAGCTGGGGTCGAACCAAGGATCCCATGCACCAAAGGTGAACGCTTTATCACTGAGCCACCGCGGCCCCTCTGAAATTATTTATAGGAGAGAGTGACTACTTTATGAAAACTTGATATCGAACACATTTGTTTAAAAATACCAGCTTTTTGTGAAATATTGCTTAATATTCAGGAAAACCTAAGTCAGTAAAATAATAATAATAATAATAATAATAATAATAATAATAATAATAATAATAATAATAATAATAATAATAATAATAATCTTAAATTAAAAACTCTCTGGACCTAGTGCATTGGCACAATTCCACGAATTAAAAAGAGTTTCTTACTTCTCATGTAAGTGTAGAAGGACTTAATCCCTGTTGCTTTCAATATACGAAGAAAGTGTCCAACTGTCAAATGATATGCTACATAAAATGCCCTATGCAACATAATGTAATATAGAGTCATCATTTCAGGTTGTCTAAAGAACACTTTCGTTTTAGCAAGAAAGGAAGAAAATAGAAAATACTCAGTTTTAACCTAGTAGAAAGTTTGCAGATTTAAGAGAAAATGTACAGAGTTGTTGGATATTAAATGTAGTTCGGATTAATGGAGTAAGACACCGTAGTTCATTGTATGAAATATACTGGGAGTGACCAAGCCATTGCCTATGGAAATATCGAAAGAGATACGTTAATGGTGTTAGTTGCCAACTGTTGTAGAAATGAAAAATTTAAGGAAATCTCTAAAACTCTAAAATCACAGATCCAAATTTTCTAACTGCTAAGTAAAACTGCTAAATCTAACTAAAGCAAAAAAACGTCTTAATGACCTGTGTTACAGTTTCAGACACATCATTCTCATATCAAAACTACGATAGAAGTAAATTATGAATACAGGTGAATTTGCAGTTCTGGAATACCAACAAATGATTTTGCTAGATGTAAATTTTGGGAAAACATTTTTATAAGGTTTTAGATTTATTTATTGGTTTGTTTGTTTATTAGCTTCTCCATGCCGTAAACGTCGCCAGCACCTAGTGCAGCGTTTCCCAACCGGTGTGCCGCGGCACACTGGTGTGCCGCGAATGGGCCGCTGGTGTGCCGCGAGAAAATCGAAACAAATTATTAATTCTATACGAACCAAATTGCAAGACATAGCGGAAAATGTATATTTGTATTTCACATTACTATGAATCACTACTATAAATCTACAATTTTAAGTTTCATACTGTGTTAGTTTTCTGTACATTTTTAATGTTTAAAAACGTATTTATCATT
Source organism: Thermobia domestica (assembly GCF_964235325.1). Classification (NCBI taxonomy): domain Eukaryota; kingdom Metazoa; phylum Arthropoda; class Insecta; order Zygentoma; family Lepismatidae; genus Thermobia; species Thermobia domestica. The sequence continues at coordinate 145,229,713 of NC_137470.1, forward strand.
GTCATGACCATTATTACTTCTTTATTGTTGCAGAATATTTCGTAACTTGAAATTTTAACATATAATTCAATAAATTCAACAAAGCAAACATGCATACAAATTACCTACATTTGTGTTTTAAAAGTATAGGAGATTTGTTTATTTGTTCGTTATTTAGTGATCTTCCCTTTTAGTTAGAGGTTAGATACAGTTTTCGAAAGATAAAGTGGATTTTTAAAAACAAGAGTCCTATATTTCATTGCTATTGTTTTCTATTTTAAAATTAGAATGAAAAATAAGTATAATGATTAGCACGGGGGAAAATCAGTGATCGAGCTTTCTTCTCTGTAAGAAGGAGATCAGTAATTACATTAAAATACAAATAATAATAGTAATTATATATATATATATATATATATATATATATATATATATATATATATATATATATATGGCAGTGGCAGCCGGTGGATTGTGGTTTCGGGTGTTGCAGTACGAACGATCGGAGACAGAATATATAAAGTGGATTCATTGACTAATCAGCATAAATTTAGATGCAAATGCTATGTGACATGTTAAATTAAATAAAATTCTGTTTTTTTAAAAAATAAAAAATGCAGAACATTTTATCCGATTAATCACTTTATTTAATTAGTAAGTTCATTCTTTGGATTTGATTGGAACAAATCTGCCTAATACATGTTGGTTGAACTCTAGTATTCTTATTGTCAGGTCTTTTTCGATGGAAAGCATAACCAATGGTGATAACCTTTCTTGGGACATTCAATTTCTTGAAAGTGTCAATTCTTTTTGATGTGAAAAAAAAAAAAAAAACTTTTCTTCTTTTACTGAAGCCATAGGTACAGTTAATATTAATTTCAGAAGCTTTGTACATTCACTAAATATTTTTTCTAGATTATTGTGAACAATTTATTCTAGCAAACTCAGTCCCTGACAGTGATCCGAATTCCTCTTCAGTGTAGACTGAAGAGAGTTCGTAACAGAGATTAATGTTATTAAAAAATGTACATTGAACACGCTTTATTCACAATTTATCTAGGAAAATTTAAAATAAATTGTGGAAATGTATGTAGTGCAGACAACATTACTGCCATAAGATGTCCTGTAAATTTAAACCGTTTTTTTTCGAACACTCTCCTGAATTGCACTTTGCTTATATTGTCTAAGCCTTAATTGTAAGTTTTTCCTCAATTGAAAGCTGGGCAATTTTTTTGTAAGTTATTTACAGAAGTCAAGATATGCAATTCATTCAGAATTTGTAGGTTATGTACAGAATTAAAGCACACACAATAAAATTAAATCTAATAACTAATAACCAAAACAGCTGATACAAAAGAGATACTGGTATATGAATTGCGAATGTCACATATTCATACATAGGGCTGTCAACTGGCCGGCTTTTCATTGACCTGGGCGGAAAAATTGCTGTTATTTTGATTAAAGCTGGTGACGGGTACAAACGTCTCACCAGCCCCTTTGTAACTTTTTTTTTTCAAATTTGTATCTAGTTCGAAGTATAGATATTGAAAAGTAGCTGTCATTCTGTAAACTCAAAACTGTTACCTTTCACCATCTATCAACGATTAATATATTTTCTTCACCTATTTAGAAAATTTTAGAGATATGACAGGGACTGTATCAGGGAAAATTTGAAATTTACTTTCAAGGAATTTTATACACCCTACATTTATTAAGAGTGGAAAAGGACTTCTTAAAGCGATTTCCTATAGTTGAAGTAGAGACTATATGTTTAAAGAGTGAATTTCATTTTCCAAATCCAAAATTGTCACGTAAAGATTATTATACTCTTGTTCATCTGTTTCGATAATTTTAAAGAAATGGTAAATATAATAAATTGATCAAAGCCGATTGATAAATTTCAGTTTCTCATTTATAGCACAATATATCTATTAAGCTTATTAGTGAATGTTCTAAGGACATTCAGAATATATGTGTTAATGCACTTTTGTTCAAGATAGTACATTTCCTTTCCATGGATAGGTCGGAACAGAGATACTTCACGCTGAGAAATATATCATAGAGAATTTTGAAGAAGTGCCTTTTTTTTTATTTTACAGAGTTGGCAATCCTATTCATATATCAACACACACACACACACACGTGCGTAAAAGAAAAAAACTACATTCCAAATCATCCGTTTTGGTTGTTACGGAATGCACGATGAACACAATACACTTCCACAAGAGGCGAAACAATGTTTATGAATGTCATACGTTCTGGAAAGCAACCTTGAAATCCGCCAGATATAGGAACAACATGTTAGCTGGGAGGGGTCCAAAGTATTTGAGGAAGGTCCAATACGTCTACGTAATAACGAACCTGTCTTATACTGTACCCGAAAAGATAAGTAATTCTTAATTACTGTCACCTGTATTTTTAGAAAAAAAATGATAGAACGATTATTTCTATAAGAAAAGAAAGAGTACATGATGAGGCTTAAAATAAAATATTTAGCGTACATCAATCATTTCTCTGTTAAACAAGTATAGTTCGTTAAAAAAGTCTACAAGTGTTAGTCAAGTTTCGAAAATTTTGGGAGGTCCGGACCCGTTGGACCCCCCTCGTGGTTACGCCTCTGATCATTGCTAACTAGTCCCAAATTCAATTCCTCACCATACAGTTTTATCAAGAGTACTTATTTTATAAAAGATATGTATGTACTAAAATACTATCCACAGGGGGGGGGGATTCTGCATATTGACTTATTCATATTTGGTTCACAAATTACTGTAGAAGAAACCTTTATTATAAGCTAAGAATTAACTTGTAAATGCGGATCTACTTTCATTTGATTTCTGCTCTACTACATATTTTCTTTCTTACTTTGTAATTCTGCTATCACTTTTTTTAATTGTCATTATATTGATTTGCTTCAATATAAGTACCGTAATTTAAAAATATGAATGCATAAAAACAAATTCCATTTCTTAATTGCTAGTGAAATAAAATTCAGAAAGCTTATTTAGCGCGAAAAACCTTTTCATTCACTGGAAACCGTGCTGTGTTGCAGAAGCACTGCAACGACCAGTCCCTTTAACTTCTGAGATAGGGCAAAGGAGACTTAACATTCGTTCCAATTCCCGCGCTGAAGGAATCTGGTCGTTGTATGCTCGCTGCAACACAATATAAATTAGAGACTCTGTGACGGATTATTTTTCGCTTTTTGAAACGGATTAACGAAACGGACAGTTACAAAAGTAAAAAAAAATATGTTATTTAAAGTATATATGGAAGTATTAGAAAGTATTTTTTTCTATTCTTTACTACTATTGCTAGTAATATTGTTTTCCTGAAATATTGGTCGTTGCGCAACGCTGCAACACTAGCATTAACCGCCACTGATATATGGGTGTGCCGCGAGAATTCAATTTATACCTGTAGTGTGCCGCAAGTTGAAAAAGGTTGGGAATCGCTGACCTAGTGGCCCACTTGCTGGTAAATGGCGATCGTCAATACAGCGACGCGTCGAAGGATTGCCGCTAGTGTGCCACTAGTGGCAGGGATTCGTCGAGTCGAAGCAGATATCTAGAATCGGGGATATTGAAGTTACCACCACGTAACAGCGAGGACTTCATTTTGATCCCCGCTCCTTTGATTTGTCACGGAGAATCGCAAAGGGACCAACACGAACTATCACCAGTCATGTGCATGCGGTTATTATTATATATTACTTTTCCCTGACGAATTGTTATTATAAGGACAATTCTTGAGCTCCGGGGGTCAAGAGTAACTCCTGCCTTTACATCATGAAGTGAAAAATCTTGAGATGGGTGCGTATAATTGTATGAATTTAGTTGGCAACTGTCGCCGATCACTAGCAAGTGAATATGGGAGAACTATGAAAAAAGTAAATAGACGCTTGCCATTTTGTTATAAAATTACATGACGAGTGCATTTGATCTGATTCCAAACAGTTATCGTCAAATATACACGGTTAATGGAGCACTCTGATTAGAAATATTAAAAATACTTCAACGATTTATCACTCTACAAGCTGTGTCTTCATAATCGCCTCCGTGGCGAATTCGGAAGAACACGCAACCCTAAGGTTGGTGGTTCACGCCCAGCTCAGGGCACTTTATCTTTACTTTTTTAAAAAATGTTTGTAGACTCACCTTAATGCAAAGGCGATTTAACGTATTTTAGGGGAACAATTTTGTGGTTCGTTGGCGTTCCGTCGCTTCTCTGCCAGTGGTGGTATGATTTTCAAAGCGGAAGTGGGACCAATTTTTGGCTGCGGGACCACCAATTTTTGGGACATGTCGCTAGTTGCCTATCGGTAGTCCACCGACGCTTACGGCATGGGGTTGTCCCCTCACAAGTGAGGCAGATTGTAATCGACCAAGAGTGTTTGGGAAAAATGGGAAACATCTTCCGACTTCGACTTCTGAATAATCCGTTTAGGATCAAGTCGAATCAAGGCTGAGTCACGGGAAGGTAGAACAAGTGAGGCAATCTTTCCAAGCACTACGCTGAAGAGCCTCTGTTTCATTCCAGACTTAGACTCTTCAGGGAAAGTAACAAGTTTATTACTTGTAATTTATTCTTTGAGTCAAAGTATTTTGCAATAAACCATCGTTTTGTAAGATATTTTTACGATTGTATACTATTAATTACGAAAATTGTACACATAATATAATTTCCCATCATGGATTTGAAAAAATCAAAGTTCGAACAAAGAAAGATCTTCGATCCACATGTCTCTTTCATTATTGACCCTTAATTTATTTTAGTCTTAGGCAAAGCGAATCGACGGGATGGCTCTAAGTGAAAACATTCATTTAGATGGTTAAGTAATCTGGAAATTCCTGCTGTTATTTCACGAAACACAACAAATCTTGAGAAACAAAAACAATTTTGCTTACCAGGGGAAGGGAGTAAATCATCTGCTTACGTTTGCTTAACTAGGAAGAAAGCAAGGGCGCCAATCCTAGGGGGCCGGCTCATGTAGGCCCCCGGAAAGCTCATGTAGGCCCCCTTTGTATTTATGAATATACAATATTTGGCATAATTTGAATGCAATTTGCCTTAAAATCCTAATATATATCGTCTGCATTTGAATGCCCTCCCAGAAAAAAAAATTACAGAGAAATCGGCGCCCTTGGAAGAAGGTCTAGTGAAAGGAATAAAAATGTGATAACGTAATGCTTGAACAACTCTATCTAATGGAGAAAAGTAAATTAGTATTCAACACTTCTTTCAATTTTAAGCATTTCAAAGATTCTCGTAATTTAGTAGCGTCCCGGATTTCCATTTTTGAAGTACGGGTACTCTATCTATACCTTAACGTTTCAGACCACGCACTTAAGCCGCTTTGCCACAAGAGGCACATAGGAGTTTTTCTTTCGATTTCCTTAGGAATATTGAGAATGGTATGACTTTTAAAACTATGTTTAAAAAAAGAATACATATCGACACAATAAGATGATAATCTAATACCTAGAAAATATATTGAATTGTTCTTAATTTGTTCTCACGCTACCAAAACAGTATTTATTTTTTTTTTATTCCAGCCTTTTAATATAAGAATTTCACACTATTGTCTGTTCTAGGACAATACAATTCTAGTTCATGTATATGCTAGCTTTGGAAATACAGTAGAATTTCGCTTATCCGAAATAAACAGGCAGGCAGAACGCTGGATAATATGGATGTGTTAAGAAAAGACCTGTTAAAAGTAAAACTTATGATATAATTTTACATATTACACATCTAATAATAATGTTTTATAACAAATAACTGCACTGCACTGAATCAGGGACGTATCCAGCGTGAGGGCCTAAGGGCTGTCCCCCTCCGAAACTCAAGCACTTTTTAATAAACATGCTTTTACCCTTTTGAGATTCTTTTATATCAGTTTACTAATAGTCAGTGTCCAAACTTTGGGCAATGTGCTGTTGTCTTGTTATAATTCTAAGAACATACCATAATGCCATTATACCATTTGGAATTAAAGAACAGGAATTAAATAGGATTAACATTTTGTTTCCGTTCTGTTTTTAACTTTAATATATTAGAACGATACACTCAATGTCTTCTTGCTATTTTTGTTATGTGATATACGTAGCGGACAGTTTTCTTTAGTTACATTTCTCTCGAAAATATGTTTCATTTTGTTTGTGCTATAATGCAGTTTCCAAAGTAAACCGGTTTATAAATGAAAAGTAGGAAAAAGTTTAAGAGAAATACAGAACTGTTGCATTATTATTATTATTATTATTATTATTATTATTATTATTATTATTATTATTATTATTATTATTATTATTATTATTATTGATATTGATATTTTTAAAACATTAGAATTACGTGCTTACGAGGATTCGTGTTGGGCCCCCTCCGAATAGAAAACCTGGATACGTGTCTGCACTGAATGATAGATGTATGAGTCAACGTGTAGACGGGCGCGCTAGGCGATATACTCCAGAGCATGAAAAATAGATTAAGACCACAACTTGCAGTTCTTCTTGCCGATTGGTGCTTTCTGCAATGATATATCGGATCATACGGTATGTGTAACAAAGGATGGTCGGATAAGCGAGACCATGGTGTATTGGTGTTTCAAGCACCTAAACCTGTAAAATGTTTGTATAAACGATTATCTTTCACTCCCTAGCTAAATTTGTGGGTATGATCACACACCTTGCCTCATAAAGTATAGTCTTATAAAAAAAATATTTTTTTTTAGCTAAAAGCTAAAGGGAAGTCAACTTCAGTAATTTACTTTAGTTTTTTTTTTAATAATGGCAAACTAGTCCATTTCATCACGATAAATCACGTTTGATACTAAGATGTCTTTTTCTGTCCGTATATATCCTTTACATTTTGTTGGAGACAAAATTGTTATTTTCCCAAGAAAACAGGGTGAGAGAAGCTATACAACAACATGAACTGAAAACAATAGCTATTACCAATAATACTGTAAATCTGGATATCAATAAGTTGTCCTTAGTATATTGCTTCGGTTCTTACTAACATGAAAATTATAATGTTTTGTAAAAAAAAAAAAAAGGATAGGATGGGATTCGATGTGGTGTCAAAGTAATAAACTAACTACGAGTCCGCCACTCTATCCACCTAACCACTTTTTTTTTATTTTTTTATTTTTTTTTTATTTTTTTTATTTTTTTTATATTTTTTTTAACCACAGAGGCTACGTTGTGTTTGTTCTTTTTTCTTAAGAAATAATCTTCATAACCATGGTGCGTATCGCTTCAAACCTTAACATAAGAGTTTTTCTGTTTAATTCTATATTTTCGTACGACATCGTAGTTACAGAAGCTAATTTATATTTGGCAGGCAATCTACACACTAGGTTTTAACCAATAAATGCGACATTTTAGTTCAGTATCCAGTTCCTTGATCCATCTCCTCGACTCCCCTACTGAATTCCCTCCGCAATCGTGCTGTGCTACTGAAAAAATCCCTAGAAATCATCGTTGCCAGTATACACAAAACCGAGCATAATTTTGTTTTTTGTTTATATTTTTATTATTTTATTATATTTTTTTGGAAAAAAATCTCCTTAGATGGATTGCTCTCTATTATCTCCACATACTAATAACTCAATTTTACCCATAAACGCAAGGAAAAAGGAAAAAATACGGAAAATCGTGAGTTACACTATACGCGCAATTTTTTTTTGCGCATGGGAGTACGTACACGGCAGACAACTACTGCAGACTTTTTCCCAAGGAAATTTGGTGAGTTTTTCTCCACATTTTCAGCATTTGATAATAATATTGCATACTTTTTAAAGCTATTTTTGCTTTTAGTATAGGCGGTATGTGAATTAATGGATTTTTTACAAGGTGATGACATGTCCTTAAGAAAATTACCATACACGCATTATCATTTTCAGTATACGAACATATTAACACATCTTCCAACCCAATAATATTATTTAGTAGAAATGAATTTCTTCTTCTTCCGTCTCAGTATTTCAAGTACGTACTAAATAGAGTATTTTCATATTGAATTTTACGTATTTACGCTCATACATAACGTATTTACTGTATATTACTGCATACAATTACCATTGACAGAAATTAAATTTTTGTAACCTCTCTGTAACGGACACCTCTCTGTAACGGACAAAAGTTCCCGTCCCATTGGTGTCCGTTATTCAGAGGTTTCACTGCATTATATTTCCAATATGTTACTTTCTTGAAACATGGGTCTTGACAGCGCGTGAAGTTAGAATTGCAGACTGTATTAAATTCATAATTAAGCTTTTCATAAGGAAAAGAAAACACTCTCTGTGGAGATCCATTTATTTAATTACGTTTATAATGGTATAAATGTTCTTTTAAAACCCTTAGATCCATGGAAAATGAGGATACCGATTAAAAATCGATTGTTTTCAGAAATTTGAAAGAAATTTGAGAAATTCCTTTACACGAAAGAAGAAAATGTTGTAGGAATAAAAGTCATCAAATTTGGATTTCTTGTGCCATATAACAAGAAAAATGTGAAGCAAGAAAAACGGCTTGGGGTCCAAGAAACCCCACGTATGCATCAAAGGGTTTAAAACTCGTAAAAAATAAAATGATACTCAGTGACTGCCATGTAATATTATAGCATTAAATCCGTAACTGTGTTCATCCAGTTTGGGAAATGAGAGCACAAAGTAAATAGCTAATTTTCGTCGTTTTAATTATTTTAAAGTATTGATGTTAATTAAAATCTGTGTTTATGAAATACTTTTTTTGCACGTTCTATTACTAACAAATTCATTTGCTATAGCTATTAGCCATATTAATCTATATACTAGTATATAAATATGAAAGTGACTACGTTTGTGACTCTTGCACCACCCGACCGATCTCGATCAAATTTTCAACATAGATGATTTTCGGACCTGGGATGATTTTTGTTATTTCACCTTGATGGTGCAGCTTAGACGAGAGGTGGGAGAGATATATAAAACTGATCGAAAATGACCGATATTACTGCCGAATCCATAGTTTTTGAGGACGCTGAGATGAACAGTGACAGTTCCGATGCCGTTTAAATCCAAATTAAGACTAGAATAGTAATAGGCTATTTAATTTTTATTTATATAGCTTACTTACTGTTTTCCGATTTTTCGTTATATTTTCTTTATTTTTATCGATTTGAGAGCGCTTTAGTAACAGTACAAAGTGAATGATTAACGGAACATATTACTTTTTCCTTTCCTTATTTTAACCCTGCGAAACGGGTAACTGACGCTAGTAAACATGTAAAAGACGATTTGCTCTGCCTGTAGCTACACCCCTGGGGTATCTAGTTTCTCGTGATGTGATATGCCAGTTGGAACTCAGTCTACAAGAATTATAATAAACTCGTGACTGAGTGCTCATTATGGATACATTGAAAACCCCTTGGCTTTATATGAGTGTTCCAAGCAGCAAGGGCGAATTCAACAAAACTTATAAGCAACTTAAACGCTCGGAAGTTACATTTGAACTGCTCGAGTACTAATGCCAATGTACTGTGTATAGTGGCGTATCTAATCCAGGGCCTGGGGACCTACGTCCTTAGTTTTATAAGTGGTAAAAATAATTTAAATTATTATTTATATATATTTTTGAAACTTTATGGTAAAATCAAGAGATTATAGTCTGCTTTCTGGTGCCCCCTAGTTTTTACATTCTATGTCCGTCCCTGAGTATGTGTGGCACCCAGTTTTCGTGCTCATATGCATAGTTTATGGAAATAATTTCTCTTTCCCTCTGAAAATACAGTTCAAAAATTAATTGATAGAGCTTCCTCGTGGCTAAGCGGTTAGCATACGCGCCTTTGGCGTGGGAGACCCGGGTTTCATTCCCAGCTGACCTCTGTTGCTCGGATCCCATGCTAGGCCGTAGATCCACGTCCCATATAGCCTCGCTGCTGAAAGGGACGCTAAACTGAAAATCAAATCAAATCAGTCAAAATTAAAAATAAATTGGTAATTATATGGGTGTTCAGATTGCGCAGAGAAAAAGAAAGGTATGCGGCGTACGTAAAACGTATGTTACATGCGTATATCCTGTAGGTTTTGGACTTAACGCACGACTATCTGTAACATCCTGCAGAAAACGTATAATTGAAAACAAATGTTTTACAATACTTTATGTATAAGTATTCCATCTCGACGTATTTTCCTTATAAAACAAATAAATATATATATTCGGTTAGGATCTCACATACAGATAAACGTATATAACATATAGCTGACGTAACATACGGAAGACTGTTATATGTCAGACATTCTGCAGAGGCATGACACAACATCTAAGCGGGAAAAAGGCAGTACGTGTGTCGCATATGGATAATGTATGCTTCGTCCAGATTTTCGTAGTAAACATATGGATTCTGTATACTTGTATACCGCTGATTTTCCTCAGTGTATATTTTCAGGAATCAAGACTTTGATTAGTTCGCCTTGCAACCCGTAGCACGTCAAAATTATCATCCATCTTTTCTTTCATGAACCTGTTTAAACGATGCAAAGACTATTTTTGATAAACCGTGAACCAAACGACACCTAAGTTTGCACTAGATATATGAGTGTATTGAAAAAGTATCGATCTTTTAATTGGCAAAAATACCTTTATTGATTTGGAAATCCGAAACACTAATCCCTTCAAAGTAGTCTCTTTGGTAATGCACACACTCTCCCATTATTGTTGGGAGGAAACACTTCTGGAATGGTGAGCAACCATGCCGTCGCATTCCGCATGATGTCCTCTATTGACTCAAATGATTTTCCATTTAGTGGTATTTTGTGTTTGGGAAATAACAATAATTCACACGGTGTCATGTCGGGTGAGTAGAGATACTGATGACACACAGGAATGTTGTGTTTGGCGATGAAAACCTGAATCAAATTTCGCGGACACTACTTCATGCCCAAATTATTGTTCAAAATTGAATGTACCGATCTGATTCAATGGTTTATGCTTGGTTATCGCCAAGCTTTTGGCTAAATTTGATGCAATATCGCTTAAGTTTCTCTGTCATTTTACAAAAAAACTGAAATCCGACGACTGCTCACTACATGTCCTCGTTCGCTGGCTGACACCTTTTGCGGGCGGACGAAAATTCACGACTGCGCATGGGTGTCCTCTCTACATCTACATTGAAAAAAGTCTCCCGCGCTTCATTGGTTAACGCGGGAAAACTAAGGTTGGATACTTTTTGAACACACTTCGTATGTAAATTTAAATATATATATTTTACTACTTTGTAACGCAAATATATCATACATTTCTTTTCTTGATTTTGTTGAAGGACTGGGAAAGAAGAAGGAGGAGGGAATTCCAATGAGTAAAAAGAAGTCTGAGGAATCCAGCGACAGCGAAGATTGGATATAAACTACCGCGGTGATTCTAGCAGACATTTGTCCGCAGACAAAACGAAAATTCACAGGGTTGCCAGTATATATTTTAAATGTATACTATCAAAATTAATCACGCTATTTCTAGTGCTAAGTTAAAGACGCCTCACGTTTTTAAGTTAATATGCACACATGTGTGCTAGCTAATTTAATTTATATATATATATATATATATATATATATATATATATATATATATATATATATATATATATATAAACCTGGCAACTCTGGATTGTAGATGGAAGTCTTCTTCAGTTCGAGTGCTTAAAAATATGTAATTGTGTAATTTCTGTGGTGTTGGCTGTAATATCTTTATACTGCAACAGTGCCGTAAGTAACAGTGAACATATTCAACAAATAACTATTATTATATATGAAGAATATTTACTTTTATATTAAAATATTTGAGTGTGACTGAATGTAAACAACTAAGCAAGGCCTTGTAAGCGTTGCCAACCCACTCTATTCTTATAAGCGCTTTCGATATATCGAAGAACTGGAATCGAAATGAGTTGTGGTGAGTGTCAGAAACCTGTCTCACGGCAGGAAGCTTTAAGCAAAGTACAGTGCGGAGCTTGTTTAAATTATTGGCATGCTAAATGTGTTCGATTAAAAGAATCTGATGTTGACTATTTAAAAAATGAAAACAATTGTGGTTTTGTAATGTATGCCAAAAGTCAAGACGTTCCAGTATGCATGGTGATACGGAATCAGCAGAGTATCCAACTCTCGCGGAAATATACGTGTTATTACAAAGTTTAAAGAAAGAAATAGGTGATTTGAAAAAGAGTAATACTGAAAGAGAACAGGAACTAGGTAAATCGTTAGACCTTGCGCATGAAAAACTTGACGAAACTATGAACATAATTAAAAATCAATCCGAAACCATAGGTGAATGTATGAAAACAATAGAACAGTTAAAGGAAGAAAATATTTCACTAAAAAAACAACTAAAGGATGCTCAGCTAGAAAGGGATGAAATTGAACAGTACGGAAGAAGAAATACTATCGAAATATATGGTATTCCGGAAAAACAGAACGAAGATACATACGAAATTGTAAAAAATGTAGGTAGGGTGTTAGATATTGATATTACACGGGAATCTATTGATGTTTGTCACAGACTAAAGAAACTTTCCACTAAACAGATAGTGGCATTATTGTCAAATTTGTAAGAAGAGAAGATAAAGATAAATTTTTAGCTAGAAGGAAAGTAAAAAGAAATCTAAGTATAAATCAACTGGGCTATATGAATGAAGGTATTGTCTATATCAACCAGAGTTTAACTGCATACCGGAGAAAAATTTTTGGAAACGCGAGGAAATTGAAACGCGATAAAATTTATGCTTTCTTATGGGTAGATAATGTAGGACGAATATTTTTGAGAAAAAGTCAAGGTGATTCTGTGATACAGTTAAAAACATTAGAAGATGTAATCGCATTGTCGTAAAATATTTTTGTGAAGTACATAGAAACTGATAGTTAGTCCTGACAGAAGTACCTTAAGTATCTACTATCAAAATGTTAGAGGATTAAGAACAAAAACAGATGATCTATATCTAAATACTGCACAAATGTGATTATGATATAATTATATTAACAGAAACTTGGCTTAAACCTGATATTGTCGACTCAGAAATGTTTGATTATAATTATAAAGTGTACAGGAAGGATAGACTATATAAAAAAGGTGGTGGAGTACTCATAGCAATTAAAAACAAATTTGCAGCCACTAATATTGAGATACGTAATGAGCTTGAGAATTTGTGTGTTAAGGTAGATGCATATTGTAAAACATTTTATTTTGTAACTGTATACTTCCCCCCTGTTTCATGTTTAAATCATTATCTAAATTTCTTTCAAATATTTGAAGAAAATGACTTGTTTCAGGAAAATAACGTGTTAGTGGCTGGAGACTTTAATCTACCACTAGTTACAGGTACAGACTATAATTTCTTGAACGGTGGTGAATGCTACCGCTCATTAGCTAATTTTTTGAGCCTACAAAATCTTCATTCTTTAAATAATATAAAAAACTATTTTTGTAGAACTTTAGACTTAGTGTTTAGTAATATTTCGAATGGTATTGTTGTACAAAAAAGTGAATTGCCGATTATAAATGAAGATAGCCATCATCCTGCACTAGAAATCACTATTCCGTTTAAAGGGCAAAATTATCCGCTAAAAAATGAAACAAAAATTGTATTCAACTTCCAGAAAGCTAATTTTTTAAAACTATATCAATTAATTCGAGAAGTTGACTGGTCGGTTTTAAAACAATTTAGTAATGTTGATGATGCAACTAATGCATTTTATGATAAAATAAATAAGATAATCATTGATACAGCACCTAAAACGCGAAAATGTAGTATGAGAAAATATCCGTGCTGGTTTACAAAAGATATAATAAACAAGTTAAAATTAAAAGAACATTATAGGAAGCACATGAAAGACTCAGAATATAATAAACATATGTATAAGGAAATAAGAAAGGATACAAAGAAAATTATTCGTAAGGCGTATGAACATTAAATTAGGGAAAGCGAAATTGAGGTTAAAAAGGATGTAAAATCTTTCTGGTCATATATACAATGTAAACAGAAGAATAATAATAGTGAAAGTGGTAGTATGACGTTAAACGGTAATACATTGAACACAAACAAACTAATTGTTGATGGTTTTGCAAATTATTTTAAATCAGTATATGATAAAAATATATCATCATACAACCCTACTGAGGAAGAACATATGGAGGTAAGCAACTGTTTAGAAATTGATAGAGTGTCGAATGAAGAGTATAGGAAAGCTATTAAGAATTTAAAACCTTAAAAAGCATGTGGACCAGATGGTATTCCTCCATATGTGATAAAAGCATGCTCGGAAATACTACTAGAAACACTGTCTATACTTTTCAATTTAATACTTAAAACCCATACGTTTCCTGAAATCTGGAAAATTACTAAAGTATCACCAATCTTTAAAAATGGGGATAAGAGTAAAATAGAACATTATAGACCGATAGCCATAATTTGTGCACCAGTAAAAGTTTTCGAACAAATATTATATGATCGTGTTTTTAACCATGTAAAGAACTATATTTGTGAAAACCAGCATGGATTTTACCCTGGACGATCGACGGTAACAAATTTGCTTAATTTCACTCAATTCGTTCATGAAGCTATTCATGATCACAAACGAGTAGACACAATATATATTGATTTTGCAAAGGCATTTGACACAATTAATCATGACATACTACTTAGAAAACTCTCAAGGTTTGGATTCTCATCAAATTTACTAAAATTGTTTAAATGTTACCTGTATCAGAGAAAACAGTATGTATACTTCAATCACACAAGATCATTCAGTTATAATATTAATTCCGGTGTCCCACAGGGCTCAAACTTAGGACCCTTATTGTTTCTACTTTTTATAAATGACCTCCCAAAATACGTTAAATATTCCAAATGTTTATTATATGCTGACGATTTAAAATTATACAAAGATATACAGGAAAATCAGGATATATTAAAACTGAATGAGGATTTAAATAACATATATCAGTGGAGTATAGAAAATAAATTATATTTTAATACTACCAAGTGTAAATTCGTGATATTTTCAAAGCAAAGAAGATTAACTAAAATTATTCCCTATAAGATACATAACAAAGTATTAGAACGTGTATATACATATAAAGATTTGGGTATTACTTTCGGTTGTGATATGTCTTTTAATAAATATACATTGTTGCTAACACATAACGCTTTTAAGCAATTAGGATTTATAATAAGAAACACGAAAATGTTTACAAACATTGATGTTATAGGAACTATTTTTAAAAGTATTGTAAGATTAAAGATGGAGTACACCTTGGTGATCTGGACTACGAAATACGTAACTCAAAACAATCAATTAGAAGCAATTCAGAAAAGGTTTTTAAGGTATCTATACTACAAGAAAATTGGACAATCTGCAATTACTAATAAAATTTCGTATTCCAGACTACTAGGTGAATTTAATTACTCAACTTTTTAGGATAGATGTGTTATTCTACAAGAAATGTGTTTATTTAAAATAGTAAATGGTAAATACGATAACAGTGAGTTTTTGCAGTATATCAAATTCAATATAAAATCAAGAACTTTAAGAACGAGGAAATTATTATGGTATGCAACTGCGAAAACAAACACATACAACAACTCACCTTTAATAAGATTATGTTCATTATATAATAATATAGCTAAGAGTATCGATGACATTGACTTAAGTTTGAAAGAAAAAATATTTAAAAAATATTGAACAGATGTTTGTGTGAAATTAAGTTAAATGGAAAACGTAATTGATATTGGATATTACTATATTAACTACGATAATGACATTTGATTATTTTCTTTTTTCATGTTATTGTAATGTACAATATCAATGGTGAGCAGATGGATGTGTGCATGTGAAATGTGCGAGATATGTAAGTGTGTTCGTCCATTTATATTTGCATGTATAAATATTTGTGTATGTATATGTTTATATATGTATATGTAAGTGTATATATGTATTATGTATGTATGCCTATTTCTAGAATGAGAGCATGAGTTCGTGCTTCATTAAATGTATGCATTGATCTGTGGAATGTCCGTATACAAAGTTGTATATTGTATTTGCTTATTGCTAGCTTAATATTCTTAATATTTTCATTTATAAATTTCTGTTTTACTTATTATTATTATTATTATATAATAATGTAATCAATTGTGTACACCTCCTATAATTGGAGAGATCTCTCTGTTGGAGGAAATAAATATATATATGCCCAAAACGATTAATTTCTCAGAAAATAACAGCAAAATATTGCCTACATAAAAAGGTAAAAACCGTTCAGTGCCAACTTCAAACCTCAAATTAATAATTTTACATTCATCCATAGTTTTACGAATTACCTTAATTATATTGTTTCTAAAGTGAACTTTTTGAACTATGAAGTAGTGATTATTGGTGATTTTAATACCGGTATATCTAAAGTTGACTGGACGAATAGAAATCTATCTAATGATATAAATTATTATTCTAAAACAAAGGCTAAAATTCTGTTTAATTTTTTAGATGATATGAATTTGAACGTTGTTTCAGGAACATCTGGTCTTGATTTAATTTTGTACCACACCTATGTTCAATCTAATAATTCAGTAGTATCTCTGGTTCCGCCTGATCAGTATCATGCTCCGATTGAGATTACTGTTAAATTATTTTCTCTAATACGGGAGATACCAAGAGATAGCTTTTTGTTATATCAAAAGGGTGATTATCTTTTTTATATAAAGAAATCCAAGGGTTTCCCTGGGCCAATTGTTGAATATGAATATTGATCTTGCTCAAAATATTAATGATGTTATATTGAATGCAATTAGGAATAATGTTCCTTTAGTAACCAAATCAATTTCTAAATATCCGACATGGTATTCTTGTAATTTAATTTACTTGCTTAAAAAAAGAATAATGCTCATAGGAAGTAAAAGAACCCAATCTTTTCAAGATTATAATGTATTCTCTAAATTTCGTTCTGATTTTAAGAAGCAACCTACTATTGATAAAACCAAATATTATAATAAGATTGAGAATAGTTTAAAAAATAATCCTAAAAGATTTTGGAAGTATACGAATAATAAAATAAATGCTAAAGATGGACATAAGGCAATATTAGTTGACGACGAATTTCTTTCCGATCCTCAACTGATATCTGAAGCTATGGCCAAGCAATTTGCAGCTGTTTATCATAAAGATGATATTAATGTGAATGACAATAATGTTACTTTTATGGCTAATCAATTTTGTAGCGATCAAACATTCTTTTCTACTAAACAGGTAATTGATGTTATTAAATCTTTAAATGTAAAAGCTTCTGTAGGTCTTGATCTAATTCCAATTTTTATAATCAAAGGTATATCTGAAATAATTGCACCAATTTTTACATCATTGTTTAATTGGAGTTTAGCATCTCATTTCTATCCTAATGTATGGAAAACTGTTGTTGGAACTTCAATTCCGAAAACTGATGGAAGGTTCTTACTGATTATAGACCTATTTCTATTCTTGATGTAATACCAAAAATTTTTGATCAGCTTATTTACAATTATCTTTATAGTTCCGTTGAACATTCTATTAAACCTGAACAGTATGGTTTTTTGAAGGGTAAATCAACTGAAATAAATTTGAATAAATTTCTGACTCTGGTTTCTCCTGTTGTGCATAATCGTGGTCAAATTGATACTATCTATTTTGACTTTGCTAAAGCCTTTGATAAAATATATCATCATATGCTTCTTAATAAACTTCATTTCTTTGAAATTCCTAAATCCTTGATACATTGGTTCGCTTCCTACTTGTTTGATCGTAAATTTGTAGTTAGATATATGGGTTGTAAGTCATCTGTGTACAAGATTTCTTCGGGTGTTTCTCAAGGATCCAACTTGGGTCCATTATTATTTTTAATATATGTGAATGATATTGGTAATTATTTGAAATGTCCTTTTTTACTGTACGCTGATGATCTGAAGATATTTTCTGAAATAGCAAGTAATCAGGATCACCTTAAATTGCAAGCCGATATTACCGCAGTTTATCAATGGTCTGTACAAAATTTACTTCCCTTGAACACGAACAAAATAAAAAGTATAGCGTTCTCCAGGAAAACGAATATATCGTATTTTTCATATTCAATAAATCAGCATAGAATTCAACCTGTTTTAATTAATAAAGACTTAGGTGTTATGATGGATTCTAAATTACTTTTTGACCATCATGTTTCTACCATGGTTTCCAAGGCTAGAAGGAATCTGGGACTCATCAAAGGGTTGCTAGAGATTTTAAGGACATTACAACATTCAAGATTCTATATTGTGCATGTGTTCGATCCCATTTGGAATTTGCTTGTATAATCTGGAACCGTAATCTCACTAGTATTACTCAAGTTCTGGAGTCAGTCTATACCGTTCTATATTGTGTAGTAGTAAATTAGTTGGTTCTCCATTATTTATTTGCGTTGACAACATAAATAAAAAGTCACTTAAAATTGATTTCTTTGATTCGAATTTTACAATGCTTAGAAGACAGTTTTCGGAATGTTATATTTAATTAATATACAAAATTCAATCTTAGTTTGTATATTGTCTATTGAATCTTCGTTTCTTTTACCTATATGGTTTATATTTGTCCATGTGTTTTAATACTCATATTTTTCTGATTTGTTTATTTTTACGATCAACATATGTAAATTCTTAGTAATACATTGTGCTTAATTGAATATTTACTCAATTGAGGATATGTTTGTAACTTTATTTTATAATCTAGTTTGTATTCAACTGGTGTTATTTTTTTATTTACCTTTTTATGCATTTGGTTGTGATGATTTCATGTATTTTAATTTATCTTTGTTTTGCTTGTATTTTCTTGTAACATTTTATTGCATATAATTTATATATGACCATTATGGCTTTGGCTGTGGTCTCAATCATTTATAATAAATAAATAAATAAATAAATAAATAAATAAATTATTATTATTAATTTTATTATTATTATTATTATTATTATTATTATTATTATTATTATTATTATTATTATTATTATTATTATTATTATTATTATTACTGTTGTTGTTAAATATTCTGCCTGTCGTCAGGTCCTGGGACTAATAGGAGTTGTGTGTTTCTCTGTGCGTGTTTCTGGATGTGTGTGTGTGTTTCCTCAGGTACGGGTCTTGAAATGTTTTCTCCTCCTTTGTTCATCTTCAGCTACCTCTTTCAACTCCCAATACTTTTTTTTCCGTTTCTCAAATCATCGACCAGTTGCAATCTTCTTCCTATTCCTCTCATTCCTTCCATATTTCTCTCTATGGTGTTATGAAGGAGACACTTTCTCCACTATATGTGTCCAACCTTAATTAGTCTTCCTACAAAGAATGTAGTTTAAAAGCGTCCTCTTCCTAATAATTTGTTTTAAATCGAATTTGTCTTTGTTTATCTGATAACAACAGAAATAAAAGGCTTTTTGTACCTTTTAAAAGTATAAAAAATGTACAAAACGCTCAAATGAAACTAAAAATTAATGACAATCGAGACTGTTAAAGTAGGGGTATGGACACAGTTATAATATGGGAAAATAGACACATTAGATTTTAGCTATTTACTTAAACACGTCTAAGAATCAGATTCATTGCATATTACTATTAACAATCACATACAGTTAGTATTATGGTCACTACTTCTTTACTTTTTCTTAGTATTAAAATCCTAACGTTAGTCCTTCATTTATACACTTGAAATTGAGTGGTGTTGAAAGCAAGGTTAACCCACAATTTCAAATTTTCGAGAAAAAAAGAAGAAAATGAGAATTAACCTATAAGAAAAGAAACCCATAGTGGAAACATTTTATTATTATTATTATTATTATTATTATTATTATTATTATTATTATTATTATTATTATTATTATTATTATTATTATTATTATTATTATTATTATAAATATAAATTTAAATTATACGGTACGACAAATAGAGAGATTCTTGCTAAACTGGATTTACTAGTTCTTGAAGCTCGGCGAAATTAAAGGCACATCAAATTTATTCTTGATATAATACATGATAGAGTGAATTTAATTGAATATTTATATATCAAAGATCCCCTGTATAAGTCTAGGGTTAACCGTTCCATATTATGTAATAATCAATTGGTTGGTTCTTCACTATTTACTAGTGTTGACAATATAAATAAAAAAAATTCTTAAAATTTATTTCTTTGATCCGAATTTTACAATACTTAAAAAACAATGCTTGGAATGTTTTATTTAATAAATATACAAAATTTAACTTGGTTTGGTATATTGTCTATTGAATTTTCATTGTTTTTCTTTTACTTACGATGTTTATATTTGTCCATGTGTATTATTATAAATCTTTTTCTATTTTTTTTTATTTTTATTACGTTCAATATATATAAATTCTTAATAATACATCCTGTTTAATTTAATAGTTATTGAATCGAGGTTATGTTTTAATTTTATTTTATAATTTAGTTTGTATCAAACTTGTGTGTAAAATTTTTATTTCCTTTTTTTTTTTTTTTTTTTTTTTTTTTTTTTTTGTATTTGGTCGTGATGACTTGATGTATTTTTAATTTCTTCTTGTTTTGTTAGTATTTTTCTCGTAATATTTTATTGTATATTATTGTATATATTACCATTTTAGCCTCGGCTGTGGTCTTTATCATCTACAATAAATAAATAAATAAATAAATATCATCATTGTAGTGACCAACAATCCTGTCCTCCTGGAAAATGCTATTCCTATCAGAACAAAATATCCAAACTCAAAATATTCACAGAGGTCCTCCGTGGCTATGCGGTTACCGTACGCGCCTTTGGCTTGGGAGACCCGGGTTCGACTCCCGGCCGGAGCTCATGTGGTTCGGATTCCACGTTAATCAGTAGGTCCACGTCTCATATAGCCTCGCTGCTGAACTGGGCGTTAAACTCAAAATCAACTCAAACGATTGACACATTCAGATTACGAAACTTTAAAAGGTGAAGATTATGTTCCGGCCAACTTCACATCAAGTTGACCGGAACGTTTGGAACATTAATAACAGGCGTTATTTATTTAGCAGTAACGTTCATGTTTGGGCAGTTTTCAGCAGGAACGGAGCAGGAAAGATTTTTGTAGTCAGATTAGGAAATTTTAAGATTTTATCCCGCCCAACTCCACGTCAAAATAGCCGGTACATGTGAAGCGTTAATAACGGCGTTATTTATTTAGTAGCAACTTTTATGTTCGGGCAGTTTTCAGCAGGAACGATTGATGTAGTCAGATTATAAAATTCTAAGATTTTATAATTATGTCCCGGCCAACTTGACGTCAAGTTGGCCGGAACATTTGAAACGTTAATAACGGCGTTGCCGTATTTACCTAGCAGTAATGTAAAAATTCGAGCAGTTTTCATCAGGAACGATTCACATAGTCAGATTCACATAGTGAAGACTGAGGGGGCAATGGCAAAGACATCAAAGAACACCATAAAATTGTATATTTATTTATTATTTACAGAATCTGTGTTTATTTTTAAATTATCGCAACTGTAATTTTTTGTTTCATTTTTGGAAGAGTAATACAAGCTCTTTGCGAGATACTTTGTTTCATATTAATATTGAAAATGGAAGTATTTATTTTTTTAACATTACAACAAAATTATATTAAATCAATTTTAGGTTATATCAATTCAAAATAGAAATATATGTTTTATTCAAAGTTTGCACTAAATTTTCTACGTTCCAAAATAAGCGGGACACTGCAGTTTATTAACATTCACAACTAACATTATGGACTATGATATTGTTGTTTTGAAGTGCACCTGGTATCGTTGGATACTTGTCATGATAGCAATAATTGGTTACTGTTTGAAAGTCTTGAAATTAATAAAGACAATGAAAGATATTTGGGACATCTAGCGCGAAACATGATTTTACACAGAAATGAGTAGAATTCGTAAAGTTGAATTTAATTTTGTAAATATAATCGGAAGAATTTAATTGGTTTTGAGTCAGTTTGAAAATTCCCTTCAGCGTCACTTTTAGAGGGGAAAAAAAGTAATTTATGTGGGAGCAGTACCCCCTCTAGCCCCTCCCTGGCTACGGGTCTGTTTCAAACAATCCGAGACTCAAGAACATTTCGAGAGTATCGAACACTTAGAGCGTCACAAACATTTCCATAGTCTCGAACAATTGAAGTGTATTGAATTTTTCGAGAATCTCGAACACTTCAAATGTATTGGAAATTTCGAAAGTCTCGAACACTTAGAGAGTGTCTCAAATATTTCCAGTATCTAACACTTTAGGTGTCTCGAATATGTAGAATCCTGAACATTTCAAGTGTATTGAAAATTTAGCGAGCCTCGAACACTTAGTGTCTAAAACATTTACATAGTATCGAATACTTCAAGTGTCTCGAACATTTCGAGTCTCGAACACTTCAAGTGTCTCCAACATTTCGATAATCTCGAACACTTCGAGTGTCTCGAGCATTTCGATAGTCTCGAACCATTAGAGTGTCTAAAACATTTTCATAATCTCGAACACTTCAAGTGTCTTCAACATTTCGAGTCTCGAACACTTCAAATGTATTGAAATTTTCGAGAATCTCGGACACTTCGAGTGTCTCGAACATTTCGTGAGTCTCGAGCCATTAGAATGTCTAAAACATTTTTATAGTCTCGAACTCTTCAAGTGTCTCCAACATTTCGAGTCTCGAACACTTGAAGTGTATTGAAAATTTCTAGAATCTGGAACACTTCCAGTGTCTCGAACATTTCGAAAGTCTCGAACACTTCGAGTTTCTCAATCATTTCCAGTCTCGAGCTGAGTGACTTGAAAGTTTCTAAAATTTAGAACACTTCAAATGTTTAACGTTTCGAGAATTTGGAAAGTCGTTAAGTAGATAAAATTATTTTTTTTAACCACGAAACGGTTTAGAAATTTTATTGAATTGTTATGTATTACTTGATTATCGGAACAGCCCTATTTAATGTGACATAATACATGTAGAAAATTTCTCCCTTTGATGATCTTCTAGGGGCAACTATGGAATGGTAAAATCCTGCGTCCATGGTAGAATGAAATGCGTTCATGACAATATTTTCAATTTACGGTAGTTATCAGGAGGCGGAACCAGCCACAGAGCTTTGGGGTGGACATGAATATGTTAGGGGGTGCAAAGTCATTAAAAATTCTATTACAAATATCTAAATTGTGTTTTTTGTATTGAGGTCTGGAGAGGCCATGAAAAGTCTCTGGGGGCCAGGCCTCCTAGCCCCTCTCTGACTTCAGGCTTGGTTATCAGTCAGTATAGTATAATGCAGGAATATTAAAGTTTCATTTAAAACTGTTATTTCATGTGCAGAAGTGTTTATACATCTTTTCTCTCATTCATGTAATAAAAATAGATATAGGTAATGCGTTGGAAATTAACCACTCATGTTGTTCCATCCTCAAGTAGCAAAATAAAGGAAGAAAGAAAACAACTCTTTCCCACAGCTTGGTGATGTAAATATGGAAAAACTGACCGCCAAAGAAACTGAGTGTAGTGGAGTGTGGTCAAAAGTGATTAGCAGCTAGCATTTTACTACATGAATCACACAGTCAGGTGGAATAAATTTCCTTTAACTTCACCGAAAGAGAAAAAAGAAATGTATAGTTCCATAAATCTATCAACCAAATGTCCAAATGTAGAAAATGAATTTGAATAGACAGCATAGACATCAATGTATACGGTTCACATAAAAAGGAATAAAAAGCTGTAATTTTCAAAAGATTACATTGAATAGATAGATTCTTATTCCACCCTTCTCCCGCCGACTACTTACATCTACTGGGTTTCCTGATTCAAGAGCAGTGATGACAGTTGGAGGGAAATGTTATTTCAAATCGGCTTCGAAGAGGAAATTCTGACATTCTCATCTATTCTATTATGTTTTGAAATTCATTCATTTTTATCCAATGAACATGCTCTTTCACGCACAATTCTTCCACTGACTCATCTCAAGGTTGACGAACTTCACCTGCATCTAAGCAGATATAAGCGGCAAGTACATGCGAGAAGGAAATGACGAGATAAAAGTCGGCAAAGACACAATAAAACAGATGGATCTGCTACCACGGATTCCCGCTGAGAATTGACCGTGAGAAGACAGCAAGTAATTTCCCTTTGCTACAAATTTAGTAGCACCGTGACATGAATTTGATGTTTCTTAAACAAATACGAAGCACGAAGCAGTCATTTTGACTGCTTCAAGAAATATAATTTCGTATCACTTCTGTAATATTTTCGCTAAGGCCCTGAAACTCGTTGACTTTTAGTATTTTTGTGTCCACTTGTTGATAATATTAACAATAAGTTTATGTCCCTTTTCACAAGTGCGCTAGTGTCAGTTATACCTAGAAGCACGAAGCAGTCATTTTGACTGCCTTATAAAGAGTATGGAAAATTTGTGTTCTGTTTGTGATTTGCAGATGGCAGCATTACACACTTCTTATTTCTACACAAAAGAAAAATTAGAACCTTTATTGATTGTAATTTGAGACACAGAAAGCTTATTGTTTTCTCTAACAACTTCATAGTAGATTTTTCACTGTCTTACAAGATATCACGTAGTGTGTTATTGTAGACAAACAAAATTAGTTCAGGTACATGCAGTCAATAGTGAGTACGTATAGTTAGTTGAGGTGAACCGCATACATGTGACATTTTGCGATGAGACCTCAAGAAATACATGATCTCTTAGAAATTGAGTCTGAAGAAAATAATGAAAATTTGCAGGATTCTAGTGAAGGGGATGGAAACTTGAGTGCTTTTCAATCTGGAGAGAACATTTTATATTCAAGTGATGAAGAAAAGGAACAATGATGGAGAAGACAACGACAATAGTAGTGACAGTTTTATTGCTCTAGATGGAACAATGGGGACAAAATTGGATTTGGGACAAGGTGACGTTTGCCGTCTATGTAAGCAGAATATTGTTCGCGAAGCTCCATTACAGATAAATTTTGTCAAGAAGCTAGTGTCTGAGGAAGAGTGTAGTAGTGCTTTTCGTTTACTATTTGATGAGTCAATGAGGAGGCATATACTGAAGTGCACTAAAGCTGAAGCATATACGTAGGCAACTGAACTCAAAAACATGGACTTCAACTCTTTCAGAACTACAATATTATTTCGGCCTTATTTACTGAGGTGCTAATAGTGCTTTGTAATATCCATTAAGGCCTTGTGGAAAAGAAGAAACTTGCCACTAATTTATAGGTAAACAACGAATAAGGATAGGTTCTATGAAACAAAACGGTTCTTCAAATTTGATGAAAAGGGAACAAAATCTGCAAGACTTCAAACGGACAATTTCGCACTCGTGTCAGAACTTTTGGATGTATTTACTGAGAAGTGCACAAAATGTTAGAAACAACATGACGTGATCGTTGCCAAGCAACTCTATCCCACGAAAGTCAGATGTCGATTTCACCAATAAATGCCAAATAAATCCGATAAATTTGGCATCAAGTTCTGATTACTTGCCGACGTGCAATCAAAGTATGTCCTAAAAGACTTTCCATATCTGGACAAGGATTTGGAATGTCCTGCTGGGATATAGTTAAGTGAATTTGTAGTGTCTAGTTTGATAAATCCATTTACTAAACGGGAATAAGTGTTATATGTGATAACTACTTCACGACAACGAAACTAGCTGAATTATTTAGGGCTGAATGTACTAGTTTAGTTGGGACAATAAAACAAAACAGAATAGAGCTTCTTAAAGGTTTTGCAACTTCAAAAGACAAAGACCGGTATCACTGTGATGTTTATCATGATCAGAGTGGTAATATATTAACTGTCTACAAATGTAAGCGGATCAAAAGTGTTTGTGTCTTGAGTTCCATGCATAAGTATCAATTTCCGCAACACCAAAGAAAATGACCCAAAACTATAACATATTACAGTCAGATGAAGTTTGGTGTAGACATTGTGGATCAAATGGTACAGAAATAAACAGTGCGATATGAGCATAGACGGTGGCCAATGTACGTTCTTTTTCAACATGTTGATTTACATCCTTGACTTCGTGGATAGTATACGAAGAAGCTACTGGAAAGAAAATCAGTTGGCTACAATATCCCCAACGTTTGACCAAAGAGATGATAGTCAATGTCCTAATGGTAGTGGCAGTGTATCTGAAGATAGGGAAGTTCCTTCCACACGCAAGCGAATACAATATCAAGTACGATTGTCAAAAACTACAAAACAGCAGACATATGTTTGAAATGTCGAAAGTACGTTCGTGGATAGTGTACTGAAGAGATCCGAAAGCGAATTATGTGCGCCAAGTGAAAGTGACACTATAATGGCCTGCTCCGAAGAAGATATTTTTGAAAGATACCATAGAAAATATTATTTTACAATAAGTATTTACTATCTAAGAGTTGACAGTAATCTTTGGCTATTTTCATTATTTCAAAATCTATGGTATTAAACTAATTTTATTCATAAACATTTTGATATTACATATTTGATGTGCTTAATGTTTATAAATAAACATTATAAAATAAATAATTCGCGAGATAGGGTACTTGAAGATGTGTCCCAATAAGAAAGTCACAAAATACAGTCATCCTGTGACACCATTATTTTCTTTTTTAATCGGAAACGGAAAGCAGTCAATTTGACTGCTTCGTGCTCCTAGGGGGTTCAAAATTTCCGTGCTTCTAGTGTTAAACAAATATGTTGCTTTCAATATTCAATAAACAACATATTAGTAGTTATATAATAGTTTAATTGAAGGTCAATTCCGAACTCTCTTTTAACAGCCTGTTCATCAATTTATACATTATAATTAACATACATTCATCACATATTATTATACTATTTATATCTACTATATATTCATTTTCCATATTTCACTATTATTAGAAACCATCTTCATGCCATTGTAATTCGTAGAAAGCTGTTTTAATAATAGAAATTAGAATCTTCATCTCAATTCATATACATATTGGCATCATACAATAATCTATCAGACACGGTTTCATAAGACTGCACATTATGTTATCTGATATATTAATTTTACACAAAAAATAAAAGCATAAACTACAATTGGTAAAGCTTCGACGTTTGATTCGAGGCACACATATTTTAACGACACATTTTACTATAATCCATATTAACTAACAAATATCTTCTTTACTATATAATTTATATGTTTGTTTATCCAATAACGATTTGAAAAATTTAAATTTCATGTATATTTTAATTTTAGTGTCTGAGGATGCAGACTAGTGTCAAAATTTCCCTTCTACAAATACTAAGTAATGCGCTGAGGTGTAACTATACAATAGCGGCGCATTACAGTTGAAGAAACTTGAAGTGTTCGAGACTCAAAATGTTCGAGATACTTGAAATTTTCGATACTACGCGTATATAAATGTTTTAGACACTGTAAGCGTTCGAGACTCGCGAAATTTTCAATACACTTGAAATGTTCAGGATTCTACATATTCGAGACACTTAAAGTGTTAGATACTGGAAATATTTGAGACACTCTAAGTGTTCGATACTCTCGAAGTGTTCTTGAGTCTTGGATCGTTTGAAACAGACCCGTAGCCAAGAAGAGGCTAGAGGGGGTACTGCCCCGCATAAATTACTTTTCTTCCCCTCTAAAAGTGACGCTGAAGAGAATTTTCAAACTGACTCAAAACCAATTAAATTCTTCCGATTATATTTACAAAATTAAATTCAACTTTACGAATTCTACTCATTTCTGTGTAAAATCATGTTTCTCGCTAGATGTCCCAAATATCTTTCATTGTCTTTATTGATTTCAAGACTTTCAAACAGTAATCAATTACTGCTATCATGACAAGCATCCAATGATACCAGGTGCACTTTAAAACAACAGTATCATAGTCCATAATGTTAGTTGTGAATATTAATAAACTGCAGTGTCCCGCTTATTTTGGAAGGTAGAGAATTTAGTGCAAACTTTGAATAAAACATATATTTCTATTTTGAATTGATATAACCTAAAATTGATTTAATATAATTTTGTTGTAATGTTAAAAAATAAATACTTCCATTTTCAATATTAATATGAAACAAAGTATCTAGCAAAGAGCTTGTATTACTCTTCCAAAAATGAAACCAAAAATTACAGTTGCGATAATTTAAAAATAAACACAGATTCTGTAAATAATAAATAAATATATAATTTTATGGTGTTCTTTGATGTCTTTGTCATTGCCCCTTCAGTCTTCATCTCTTCACCCCCCTAATAAATCATGCTAGCTAGGGGTCTGGTTTGATAGCAGCAAATACTATAAGCGTCAAGCTAGTCGGGACACTTTCAAAATTTCACAATCTGACTATGTGAATCGTTCCTTCTACGTTCCTGCTGAAAACTTCTCGAAATTTTACATTACTGCTAGGCAGGGGTGTAACCAGCAGGTTTATGTAGGAGGTGCACGTCGTTTTTGAAGGGGGCCAGCTACAATGTACAAAAAGAATGTGTTGCAGTTAGTGTTTTTGAGGCCTGAGGCCTTCCGGAAAAATAAAAACACTGCTTTTTAGCTTTTTCTTCTTCTTCTTCTTCTTCCTATTATTATTATTATTATTATTATTATTATTATTATTATTATTATTATTATTATTATTATTATTATTTTATTATTATTATTATTTTATTTATTTATTTTTTTCTTTTTCTCCATAAATTATATTCCAGGCAGTTTTTATCATCTTTAACCAAGAACAAACATTATACCTTTGTGCATAACTATTTCAATTTAAGCCCTTGTACACAAAAACTATCTATAAAGGTAACCAAGGAAGTTATATCGCTTTCTCACCCACCACCTTCGAACATCGATATGTCACCTAAGGGCTAAGACGTACCTAAAAGATCAAAAATAGTCCCCATCAGCATCGATGATCTTCTGCCAACGTTCTGGGAGGCCATGGATCCCATCTCGGTAGAATTTGGTGGACCGTGAAGCGAAGATATCAAGTGCATTTTGCACCTCTACTAGGGATTTGAACTGGCGTCCTCTAGGGTGACTGTCCGAAGAATGGAACTGGTAATGAACGGACGTTACAATTTCCGTGAAGTATGGCGAATGCAATACTGTTTCCCATCCAAAGCGTAGAATGGTGTCACGAGTCATCCTAGCTACGTGGGGCTTAGCGTTGTCATGTAACAGAAGGATCCTTTTGCGATTCAGAAGTGCTGGCTCCAGAGTTTTGAGTTTTTCTTGAACACGGTTCAACTGCTGACAGAACACAGGTGCATTGATGCTCCGACCAGCTGGTAGCAGTTCCTGATGCACGATGCCGCGAGCAGCTCACCAAACACACAGGAAGACCTTCTGGTGCGGTCAGGACAGTGCGACAGGAGGACAGTGCTAGTTTTGGCTGTTTTGGAAACTGTTCATGGGGTGCTAACTAATGATGACGGGACCGGGAAGGTTCGTACAGGACCCACTTCTTATCACATGTCAAACCTTGTCCACAAATAGCTCCTTCCTCAGACGAAACAGCAAAGAAACACAGGTGTCTGCTCGCGTTGCCTTCTGGCCCGGAGTTAAATCATGTCAGACCCATCGACAAAACTTGTAGTGTTTCCCAAGTTGATGGACTTGCTGCCGAATTTTTTCTCCACTCATACTGAATTGTAGTTGCAATTCCTCAAAGGTCTGGCCATTGTTCGCTTCAATTGGTGTCTGAAGATCTACATTTTGCACATGTGTTGGTCTTCCGGCACGCGGTGCGTCTTCGAGTGTTTCTTCACCATCCTTAAACTAGTTAAACCACCGCTGCACTGTCCACGTAGTCACGACACCCTCGCCAAAGGCCTGGCATATCTTCCACCCCGCTGCATGGCGTTTGATCCCAGTTTGAACTCGTACAGCATACACGTCCTTATGACGCTCTGTGGATGTCCCATGTTCACTCATCCTTACGCAAGTTCACGGTGTAACTGAACTGCCACAACCAGGTAGCATGTTGGATATACTCACACCAAAAACTGGTCTTCCCCTTATCTTCTGTCGCATTCAACTCACTGTGTGAGGGCCAATGGAACACAGATCTCAAAAAAAAAAAAAAAAACACCTCGGTTCCTTTATGCATAAGACTGATTTTCTTTGTAATTTCTCTTAATTTCATTAAGACTTCCAGACAAAAAATTTTATTTATTATTCGTGACTAAAAAAAAAATTATTAGCAGGTGTATCTCACTTCCTGTTTTACACCAAGTAGCATTAAAAAGAGCGAATGAAATCATAACTGAAAACTGAAAAAGAAGGTTTTTTACCAAATTTTCCACCTGATAAAAAATGTTTTTTAAAACAGTAGCTACAGTATATAAAACATATAACGTTCTTACTAATTATTTTAGTACCATTGTTTTATGGTAACCAAGAAAGTTCTTTCGCTTTCTGTGGAGGTCAGTATTCACTTGGCCCCTCACACCGAGAGATGAATGCGAATGAAGATATGGCGAAGGTCAGTTGTTGGTGTGGGTATATCCAACGTACTACCTGATTCTGGCAGTTCAGTTACACCGTAAACCTGCGTAAGGACAGAGTGAACAGGAGACCTCCACACCACGTCATAAGAGCGTTTATGCTGTACAACTTCTAACTGGGGTCAAACAGCGCTGCAACGGGGCAGAAGTCAGGCCTTCTGAAGATATCGTGACTACGTGGAAAGTGCATCGGTGGTTTAAGAAGTTTAAGGACCATGACTAAACACTCCAAGACGCACCACGTCCAGGACGACCAATACATGTACAAATGAAGATCTTCATGCAGCAATTAAGGTGAACAGTGGCCAGACATGTGAGGAACTGTTGTTACAATTCAGTATGAGTGGAGAAAAAATTCGGCAGCACCTCCATCAACTTTGGAAGCACTACACGTTTTGTCGATGGGTCTGACATGATTTGACTCCGGGCCAGAAGACAACGCGAGCAGACACCTGTGTTTCTTTGCCGTTTCGTCTGAGGTAGGTACTATTTCTGGACAGGGTGTTGAATGTGATAGGAAGTGGGTCCTGTATGAAGCTCTAGGTTCCCTCCATCGTTGGTTAGCATCTTATGAGCAGTTTCCAAAACAGCCAAAACTAGCACTGCACCAGAAGATTCTCCTGTGTGTTTGGTGGACTGCTCGCGGCATCGTGCATCGAGAACTGCTACCAGCTGGTCAGAGCATCAATTCGTCTGTGTACTGTCAGCAGTTGAGCCCTGTTTGAGAAAAAAACTAAAAACTCTGAAGTCAGCACTTCTGAATCGCAAAAATGTCCTCCTATTACATGACAACACTAGGCTTCACGTGGCTAGGATGACCCGGGTCACCATTCTACGCCTTGGATGGAAAACATTATTGTATCTACCATATTCCCCGGACATTGCAGCGTCCGATTATCACCTATTCCATTCATAGGAGAATCACGCCAGTTCAAATGGGCGGCGGTAATTTTGTCACCGGAAACTTCGTCACCGGAAAGTTCGTCACTGGTAATTTTGTCACCAAAATATTACCATATAGGTAATTTCGTCACCGAAAATTTTGTCACTATAATATCATCACCAGTGTCATTTAGAACATAATACAAGTACAATGAATGAATTGAAAAAGTTTTTGAAATTGCTTTCTTTAATCTTCAACTGAAGCAAATCGAAATATAATAATAATAATAATAATAATAATAATAATAATAATTATTATTATTATTATTATTATTATTATTATTATTATTATTATTATTATTATTATTATTATTAAATAAAGAGTTACATATTTTAGATATCGTATTTGAGATAAGAGAGAAAAGTTTCCAGTAATTCTATCACAGAAATATTATCAACTCGTGTACAGCATTGCTTTTTTTTCACCTGACTCACTCAACGTGGAGAAAGGTTCAAGAGATTGGATTCACAGAACGGTGCAAGAGCAATGACTATTATGGGAGAAAATGAACAGATTGGCATTTCTTCCCGCAACAGATGTGCATCAGGAATACAAGAGGCTTCGGAGGAAAAGCTGGAACTTCTGGACTATTTTGATAGTACTTAATTCAACAAGTTGAAGAAACGGTTTCAACTGAGCTACATCAAGGTGCTGTGGGTCAATCACCAAAAAAGAAACTAGAAGAGTGTTTCAGATTTTGCAGAAACGGCTCTAGTCTTTGTGCATAACGTATACCACTGGAACTAAATGTTTGAAAAAAATGCTTGTTGTTTCCTATCGTGTTATGAATAGTAGAAAATCAACCTGTAAAACACTTATTGCATTATAACAAGTTATATTTTTTTCCTATTTTCTGTTCTGAAATTTTGAAAACTTTATATTTGTAAATAGTGATATATAAATCCATTAGCTACACATTTTGCCTGTGCTTTTAACATTTTCTGAAGCTGACATTATGTTCTTTTATTATTGTTTGTTCTTGCGTCAAGTATCCGAAACTTCGATTTTCCAGAGTCGAACACCAACTGAATTGTTTTCCAAGTTTGATTAAGATAAGATTAGCTGTTTTTGTCGTTTACTTTGTCTCTACTTAGTTCAACAAAGGTGAAAAAATGACCATGACAAAATTTCCTACATTCTAATATTTTGGTGACAAAATTACAGGTGAAGAAATTGCTATGTCAAAATTTCCGGTGACGAAATAACCTACATGCTAATATTTTGGTGACGAAATTACCGGTAACGAAATTACCAGTAACGAATTTACCGTGACGAAAACTCCGGTGGCGAAATTTCCGGTGACGAAATTGCCTAAGTTCAGTTCAAATACCTAGTAGGAGAGCAACAAATGCAATTGGTATCTTCTTCGCTACACGGCCCACCAAGTTCTACGGCGATGGAATCCATGGCCTTCCATGGTTGGAAGAAGGTGTTCTATGCTGATGGTTACTATTTTTTATTTTCCAGGTACGTCTTAAGTGGCATGAAAAAGTGGTGGATGAAAAATAGACAGAACTTTCTTGTTTACCTTTATATTTATAGTACCTTGTTAAAACGTTTGTCTTCAAACTACCAGATATAAATCACAGTGAATTGTGTAATCAGCTGTCACAAGAAAAAAGTATATCATACCATTTTCCGATCGGTATACGGAAGATATATACCGTACCATTTTTCGATCGGTATGGTAAAATAGTACTTTTCCACACTATTTTACCGTAAATTATTAATTATATGTAAACTTTGTTTTTTTCTAAATGACTGAAGCGAGACAATCTTACGATGATGTTTCAAAAGTTGGTCGTTTGGTGGGGGGGCAGGAAATCATTTGGGGGGCCTGGCTCAGATGGGCCCCCTGTGGCTACACCCCTGCTGCTAGGTAAATAACGACGTTACTAACGTTTCAAATGTTCCGGCCAACTTGACGTCAAGTTGGCCGGGACATAATTACAAAATTTTAAAATACGTCAATCGTTTCTGCTGAAAACTGCCCGAACATAAAAGTTGCTACTAAATATATAACGCCGTTATTAACGTTTCAAATGTACCGGCCATTTTGACGTGGAGTTGGCCCGGATATAATCTTAAAATATCCTAATCTGACTACAAAAATCGTTCCTGCTCCGTTCCTGCTGAAAACTGCTCAAACATGAACGTTATTGCTAAATAAATAACGCCTGTTATTAATGTTCCAAACGTTCCGGTCAACTTGATGTGAAGTTGGCCGGAACATAATCTTCACCTTTTAAAGTTTCGTAATCTGAATGTGTCAATCGTTTGAGTTGATTTTCAGGTTAACGCCCCGTTCAGCAGCGAGGTTATATGAGACGTGGACCTACTGATTAACGTGGAATCCGAACCACATGAGCTCCGGCCGGGAGTCGAACCCGGGTCTCCCAAGCCAAAGGCGCGTACGCCAACTGCATAGCCACGGAGGACCTCTGTGAATATTTTGAGTTTGGATATTTTGTTCTGATAGGAATAGCATTTTCCTGGAGAACAGGATTGTTGGTCACTACAATAATAATAATAATAATAATAATAATAATAATAATAATAATAATAATAATAATAATAATAATATGAGTTTTAAACTTGGCATTCTAGGTTTCTTGTCTTCATTTGAGGGAATATTTTTATCATCGTTATCCGAAAAATTAGTGTTCTTTCCTCGTACATATTTTATAGAAATATACATAGCCTACTATTATATGGTGATTAACTGTAAGTGGGGACCCTGTAGATGAATATAAAATTATTAGTTTATTAATTTTAAAGTTGGCACTGTACGTTTTTCAGCTTCATTTGAGGTAATATGTTGCTCATCTTTATCCGAAAAATTAGTGTTCTTTCCTCGTACATATTTTATAGAGATATACATAGCGCACTTTTATATGGTGATAAACTGTAAGTGGGGACCCTGTAGATGAATATAAAATTATTAGTTTATTAATTTTAAAGTTGGCACTTTACTTTTTTCAGCTTCATTTAAGGGAATATTTTGCTCATCTTTATCTGAAAAATTAGTGTTCTTTCCTCGTACATATTTCATAGCAATATACATAGCCCACTTTTATATGGTGATAAACTGTAAGTGAGGACCCTGTAGATGAATATAAAATTTTTAGTTTATTAGTTTTGAACTTGGCACTGAACGTTTTTTACCTTTTATGGAGGCAATATTTTGCTGTTATTTTCTGAAAAATTAATCGCTATATAAATGAAAATTAAATTAGATAGTACACATGTTAGCATATTATGTGCATATTAAGTCAAAGACGTGAATCGTCATTGACATTGCACTAGAAGTACCGTGATTGATTTTGATAGTACACATTTAAAATGTATACTGGCAACCCTGTGAATTTTCGTTTTGTCTGCGGACAAATGTCTGCTAAGATCACCGCGGTATCTAAACTTGTGGTCTCTTGCAAGAAATTACTGTATTATTTCATTCATTTTTTTTTAAAAAAATCATAACGTCAGAATCAGAATGAATGCAGTAGTAAGAAGCCAGTAAAAATTCGTTTCTCTTGTTGTTCATATCTACTAAATTAATTTTTGATTCTCTTTAAAGTAACTGTGTTGGGTATGCAGATAGTTGGAAATGTGAGAAATGCATTTATTGATTATTAGTTTTTTTCTTTTACCGTAGCTATATAATTTTGTCTTTGGAAGTCAACTTGGCCAGCTGTAACAATGTATGTGACGGAGTCACCTTTGAATTTGTAAACAGCCATAAAGTGCTAAAAGTTTCCAATAATACATAGAAGCTGTTTACTTTGTGTAACTGTGAATTTGTAAACAGCCGTAGTGCCAAAAGTTTCAAATAGTAAAACCTTTTTACTACGGGAATCTGAATTTATTTTTTACTTATCCTCAACGCATTCTAATTTTAAGAACATAAAAGTGTGTATACGGTGCTCAAATCTTTTTGATCAAGAAAAATTAAGATGTGTCCAATTGCAAAATTTTGGGGTGTCTTATCTTGTTTTTATTTATTTTATTTATTTATT
The DNA here is from genome assembly GCF_964235325.1 of Thermobia domestica. Taxonomy (NCBI): domain Eukaryota; kingdom Metazoa; phylum Arthropoda; class Insecta; order Zygentoma; family Lepismatidae; genus Thermobia; species Thermobia domestica. The sequence continues at coordinate 145,265,163 of NC_137470.1, forward strand.
TATTATTTAAAATGGCGGAGTTAAGGCATAACCTTTTCTTCCACTCAACCATTTACATTTTCCTATTACAGTCTGATCTCATAATAGAGTTTTTTTAACTACGAGAATAAAAAGGATATACACTTAGGTAAGTTAAAGAGTTACCGTCACACAAAACAATACAGAAAATAAAACATGAAAAGTGAAAATGAATAAACATTTTCTTTAGTATTTGAAACGTCATAATATCGTAACCCTCCGCACTGGTCTTGTGACTAACGCACGTATATTTGATGAAATGACTCCAGGTTCGATTCCCAGGAGTAGAGTATTACGGTGGTTCAGATTCCAGCTTTAACTGTACGAAGTCCGTGTCATATATATTTGCTGCTGAAAAAGAACGCTGTACTCCAAAAGAATGTAAGCAAAAATCCATATCATTGTTAAAATTATAATTCTTCCCATTGTGTATATTATTTATTTATTTATTTATCGATACAACTGGCATTACTGTCCAATTACAGTGTCTACATGTAATATATAATTTTAAAGTACAATGATATTAAGACTTGAATTGAAATAATACAGTTTCCCTGTTTGTTTGTTTGTTTGTTTTTTTTTTTTTTTTTTTTTTTTTTTTACAAAATTTGCAATATTACCCTTTTGAACAACTTTTCAGAACTATTAATTATATCTATATCTTCATAATCCTTACTGATTTTATTGTATGTAGCACAAATTTTCCATGTAGGTGACATGCAGTGCATTTTTACGTGCCTTCCTGCAGTAGAACAGGCCACTATTTCCCTTGCGTGTTTTCAGGGTTGGAACCTGGATCATTATCTTTGTAATTATGTCTGTACAGCCTATTACACCTGTTTAGCTTTTTTTCCCTGTTTTCTATATAGGGGGCACGGTTGCTTAATGGTAAACTCTCGTGTGTGAGGTCCCTGGTTCGATTCTCCCCCAAGTAAGTTTTTGGTTGACAACATCGTGTCCGTGGGCTTTTTCGGATGCTCCAATTTCCTCCCACATTCTCATTCCACTAATTCTTCCATTACCATTCACTTGTCTTAACCATTCGTCTCCCTTAACCTAGCAGGCATGATCTTCTGACGTTAAACTGAAAGATTTCATTTCATTTTTTTTTCTAAGAATGTGTTTACGTGTTTGTCTGTGTGATTTCCTGTTAACCAAGGTCGCCTTATTTACTGAACTTTGTTAGAACACTGCGTCTTGGGGAAAATTCTTGAGACGCTGTCTGTAACAAAGTTGATATAGTGAGCTTTACGATCTTGTATGTGCATTTTAGATTTGTGACAAACCAAAGACCTTCTTCAAAGGTTCTGAATCTTCACATCGACTCTAAATGAATTTTCAGTATTTTCACACGTAATTTGTTAATTTAAAAGAATACTTATAGGTGTGATTGATTGAAGGTGCCTAATTTCAAATTCGTAATTATATCCTTAAGACTCCTTTTGACGTCAGTAATATTATGAACAACATTTCTGTTTGTGTATAGCGTTTGTGCATATGATGCTGAGTTTGAACCCTGGTGAAGCTCAATTTCTTGGATAACAATCCAAAGAATGTCTTCCGTTCTGCTTTTTTAGCGGAGAACAATGTTGGAAGTAAAGATTAAAAAACGCGCCACTTGTTAAAATGTAACGTTTGTTCCCCCCACTTATCAGGGCTGGATTAAGAGAGAGGCTTAAGGGGTCTGTAGCCCCGGGCCTTCAGTTGGACAGGCCCTCCACTCTGATCAAAATCTCAACTGTCTATCTATAAACAATCAAACAAGTTACAATCATCATCATAAGATAAAATATTGTCAAAAATATGAAACAAATTTCTTCGTTGACCCATTCTCTTGATCTCCAGTATATGCCAGAGGACTTTGCTAGGACGAAAGCTAGGAAAAGAAATTTTTCAGGTACCCATTTTTTAATTTATTACATTTATATAATAGGGTAAATATGTGTGGTGTGGTGATTTTAGTTTAGCGTCCCGTTCAGCAGCGAGGCTATATGAGACGTGGACCTACTGATTAACGTGGAATCCGAACCACATGAGCTCCCGCCGGGAATTAAACCCGGGTCTCCCACGCCAAAGGCGCATACGCTAACCGCTTAGCCACGAGAGAGCTCTAGGGTAAATTTGTGTGTGTGTGTGTTTTAATGCATTTGGAAAGTTCAATTAAGTATAGTATTAGTGATGTGAGGTGAAAAATTTTCCGCGGAAAATTTTCCGCTATATTTTTCCAGAAAATTTTCCTTTCTAAAAAAATATCAGAAATCAAGTAACAATTCTTCAGCAATCATAAAATTGGTTGAATTCATGTACAGAAATGTAAAAAAGTGAAAGATCGTTTAAAGAATCTGAAAATTTTCATGGCTCAGACAATTTTCAGTACTATGTAGGAACAAATTAAACAATTTTTCCTGAATCGAAATATTTTCTGTCTTATATGGAAAAATTGAAGAAGTAGAGAAAAACACCAGGTAAATTTTTACTTCCCAACTTGAAATATTAGAAAAGTTTCTGGTTCCCGTAATCTAATTGGAAAATTATAATTTGTTGCTGTCTAATTTTCCTCTACAGGAATTGTATATCTCAATGTGCAGTTAAATATAGTGGAAAATTTTTCCACCTAACATCACTATACATAATATCCAAAACTGTCCGGATTATGAAAAGTGTTTTCACTTGTTTCTATATCGTAATGAAAATTTTCCGATTCATGAAAATTCCTTACATTTGTTTCTACAGAGCAATAAAACTTTCCGATTCACAAAAAGTTGTTTTACTTTTTGCTCCATTTGTTTCTACAGAGCAATAAAACTTTCCGATTCACAAAAAGTTGTTTTACTTTTTGCTCGAAATGATGAAAATTTTTCGTTTTCTTCTATATTTTTCCGGAAAATTTTCCGTTCTTAATAAATATCAGTGATCAAGTAACAGTTCCTGAGTATTTATAAAATTGATTGAAATCATGTATAGAAATGTTAAAAATTGAAAGATCGGTTAAAGAATCTGAAAATGTTCATGGCTCAGACAATTTTCAGTACTATGTAGGAACAAGTGAAACAATTTTTCATGAATCGAAGAATTGTGCCCTGTACAGCGATGAAAATTTTCCGGAAAATTTTCCGATTCATAAAAACATACTCCACTTACTTATTCCTACATCGCTGTTTAGCCGTGATGTGAGGTGGAAAATTTTCTTCTATATTTTTCCGGAATATTTTACGTTCTTAACAAATATCAGTGTTCAAGTAACAATTCCTCAGTATTCATAAAATTGATTGAATTTATATATAAAAATGTTAAAAATTGAAAGACCATTTAAAGAATCTAAAAATTTTCATGGCTCAGATAATTTTCTGTACTATGTAGGAACAAGTGAAACAATTTTTCATGAATCGAAGAATTGTCTGTCCTATACAGCGATGAAAATTTTCCGGAAAATTTTGAAACGGAGAATTTTCCGATTCATAAAAACATACTCCACGCATTCCTATATCGTTATTTAGCCGTGATGTGAGGTGGAAAATTTTCTTCTATACTTTTCCGGAAAATTTTCCGTTCTTAATAAATATCAGTGATCAAGTAACAGTTCCTCAGTATTCATAAAATTGATTGAAATCATGCATAAAAATGTTAAAAATTGAAAGATCTTTTTAATGAATCTGAAAATTTTCATAGCTCAGACAATTTTCCGTACTATGTAGGAACAAGTGAAACAATTTTTCATGAATCGAAGAATTGTCTGTCCTGTACAGTGATGAAAATTTTCCGGAAAATTTTGAAACTGAAAATTTTCCGATTCATAAAACATACTCCACTTATTCCTACATCGTTGTTTACCCGTGATGAGAGGTGGAAAATCTGAAAATTGTGTGAGCCATGAAAATTTTCAGATTCTTTAAACGATCTTTCAATTTTTAACATTTCTATACATGATTTCAATCAATTTTATGAATACTGAAGAACTGTTACTTGATCACTGATATTTCTTAAGAATGGAAAATTTTCCGGAAAAACATAGAAGAAAATTTTCCACCTCACATCACGGCTAAACAGCGATTCAGAAATACGTGGAGTGTATTTTTATGAATCGGAAAATTTTCCGGAAAATGTTCATCGCTGTACAGGACAGACAATTCTTCGATTCATGAAAAATTGTTTCACTTGTTCCTACATAGTACTGAAAATTGTGTGAACCATGAAAATTTTCAGATTCTTTAAACGATCTTTCAATTTTTTACATTTCTATACATGACTTCAATCAATTTTATGAATACTGAGGAACTGTTACTTCATCACTGATCTTTGTTGAGAACGGAAAATTTTCCGGAAAAGTATAGAAGAAAATTTTCCACCTTACATCACGGCTATACAAGGATGTAGGAATAAGTGTAGTACGTTTTTATGAATCGGAAAATTTTCCGGAAAATTTTCATCACTGTTTAATATCATCTAATGCATAGCATGGTTGATGTAGAACTATGTGTATTCCCTTAACTTTCCTACTGCACTTTTACAGAAATGTATTAGGCGAAGTCTACACGAGCCACATACTTTTTCTGGCCCCCGGCCTCCAGATGGGTAATCCGGTCCTGCTATTTACCCATATTTCATTTAAGTACGTGTGTTGCATAATAGGGTGGCTAACATTGATTTGAAGAAATTATGGGAAGAACAGTGGATCAATGGTAAATTGTTTGTCTCTGATGGGAGCGTTGCCTGGTTCAATAACCGACCACGCGGGTTTGTGGTGGACAACATCGTTTCCTTCCATCGTTTGATTAAACCAATTATTTCACAACCCTTCACTTTTGTTAATCATCGGTCTCCTCTAGACTAGAAATTTCGTTTGATTTCATTCTCAGAAGTCGTAATCCCTGATATCACCATCATAGGTATTCTGTTATTGTTGGTAGGTCAGTTCCTGCAACTGAGAAGCTTCCATGCTCCACGGTCTTTCGCTCACTTTTTTGTCTTCACGTACGATTTCTGTGTTTTGATATCGTCCTTTAATTGTTGTCTCCTTCGCCCCTTTTCTTACCCTCTAAAACGTCCTTTATGATACAGTTCCTTCTTAGCCAATGTCCCAACCAGTTCCTCTTCCTCTTCTTAATAATATCTAAAATTGTTATTTCTCTCTACCATTTCTAAAACCCTCTCATTCATTTTCCGCTCGATCCAACTATTTCTCTCCATTCTGCTCCGTACCCACAATTTAAAAGTTTCCTGTCGTCTCTTTTAATCATTTTTGCGTAATGTCCATGTTTCTGACCCATTCAGTACAATACTCCACACGAAGCATTTTATGAGAACTTTTTCAACTCTTTATCCGAGGTCCCACAAAATAGTCTTCTCTTTATGCTAAAGGTTTATTTTGCCATTCCTATCCTTGGTTTTATTTCACGTTCACATTTCATATCATTACTAATAATATTACCCAGGTACTGAAAACTAGTCACCTGTTCTACTTTCTCTCAATTCCTACTTCTATATTTGACGCAGACCCCTTCGTTCCAATCACCATGGCTTTTGTCTTTCGAACATTTATTTTCTTCCCATATTGTTCACAGCCCTTCCTAGCGTTTCCTAACATCTTATTGATCTTCTCTTCAGATCCTGCAACAAGCATCATATCATCTGCAAACCGTATAGAGTATATGATTCCTGATATGGTCCTTAATAAAGACATGCAGAATTGAAAAAAAAACTAAGTACTTTTTTTCAGATAATAATACAATAGTGGAACTGACGTATGGCAAGATAGCCCCCCCACTTTAGAAAATTGAAACAATGACTAGGTCATTCGTTTGTACTACGTTTGTACCGTTTGTACCGAAAATATTTTCGTTTGTACCATTTTCCTTATAGGGTTACTTGAGAGGTCGACTGGGGGGGGCTATCTTGGCGCCAAGATAGCCCCCCCGTATCACAGCACAAAAAATTGGAATACACCATTCGAAAGCAAATCGTTTGTACCGTTTGTACCGTTTGTACCGAAAAAAGTTTTTTTTGTACCCTGATAGTTTTCGAGAAACAGGGGATGACATTTGGGGGGGCTATCTTGGCGCCAAGATAGCCCCCCCGTATCACAGCACAAAAATTTGAAATACACCATTCGAAAGCAAATCGTTTGTACCGTTTGTACCGAAAAAAGTTTTGTTTGTACCCCGATAGTTTTCGAAAAACAGGGGATGACATTTGGGGGGGCTATCTTGGCGCCAAGATAGCCCCCCGTATCACAGCACAAAAAATTGGAATACACCACTCGAAAGCAAATCGTTTGTACCGTTTGTACCGAAAAAAGTTTTGTTTGTACCCTGATAGTTTTCGAGAAACAGGGGATGATATTTTGGGCGGGGGCTATCTTGGCACCAAGATAGCCCCCCGTATCACAGCATAAAAAATTGGAATACACCATTCGAAAGCAAATCGTTTGTACCGTTTGTACCGAAAAAAGTTTTGTTTGTACCCTGATAGTTCTCGAGAAACAGGGGATGAAATTTGGGGGCTATCTTGTACGCAAGATAGGCCCCCTAATATGTACTTTTTCCATGTCCATTAATAAGTATCATATGTTTATCCATGTGAATTGATGTGTATTTAGAATTCTGGTTCTGCATATCAAAATAAAAAAATTAATTTTTCAGTAATAACTCAACGTTAGAATTGAATCGGCGAGTGGGAAAACAGTGTGAGTCCAAAATAAACCATTTTGAAGTAAAGGCAAAAATAACACTAAAGATGTAGAACTACAAGTTGTAATGAAGAGCAGTGCAATTTGCAAGACCTTGCACGTTATAACAGAATGCTATAATGTCGACTGTATATTTGTGGCATTAACTAACGAAAGTTATTTTTTCAAATATCTCAAAATGCGTTTTGTGGACTATAGTAGTTTTCCACTCACCGATTCAATTAAATTTTCTCTATTTCTGCCCTTTTCCTTAAGTAAATACTTATTATTCAGAAATGGCCTATTTGCTTTCGTCTATTGTCTATGAAAGCGACAAACTTCTCGAGCCGTTAATGTGACAGATATAAACAGCTAATTTTTTCAGTTGGTGTAAAGCTGAAACATGGAAGGACGCAGTTTAGGTGAGCAAACATTTCATCTTTTAGTTTTCTTTGTTTAAGATTATTTCTGTAAATCCAGTTTCTTTCTGAATTTGTACACACTTCGTTATGGTTTTTACGGTATTTATTTACGGAAAAGGGCACAAATAGATTAAATTTAATTGAATCGTTGAGCGGAAAAACACTACTAGTGCACAAAACGCATTTTGAGATATTTGAAGAAAGAACTTTCGTTTGTTAATGCCACAAATGTACAGTCGACATTATAGCATTCTGTTATAACGTGCGAGGTCTTCCAAATTGTACTGCTCTTCATTACAACTTGTAGTTCTACATCTTTAGTGTTATTTTCGCCTTTAACTGAAAATGGCTTATTTTGAACTCACACTGTTTTCCCACTCGCCGATTCAGTTTTAACGATGCGTTATTCCCAACAAGTCCTTCTTTTCATTTGGATATGTACATCAAGAGATCTAAATTCACATAAATTCACATGAATAGACACATAATATTTATTAATGGGCATGGAAAAAGTACATATTAGGGGACCAATCTTGCGTACAAGATAGCCTCCCAAACGCCATTAACTCTTTCTTGAAAATTATCAGGGTACAAACAAAACTTTTTTCGGTACAAACGGTACAAACGATATGATTTCGAATGGTGTATTCCAATTTTTTGTGCTGTGATACGGGAGGGCTATCTTGGCGCCAAGATAGCCCCCTCAATTGTCATCCCCTGTTTTTCGAAAACTATCGGGGTACAAACAAAACTTTTTTCGGTACAAACGGTACAAACGATTTGCTTTCGAATGTTGTATTTCAAATTTTTGTGCTGTGATACGGGGGGGCTATCTTGGCGCCAAGATAGCCCCCCGCCCAAAATATCATCCCCTGTTTCTCGAAAACTATCAGGGTACAAACAAAACTTTTTTCGGTACAAACGGTACAAACGATTTGCTTTCGAATGGTGTATTTCAAATTTTTGTGCTGTGATACGGGGGGGCTATCTTGGCGCCAAGATAGCCCCCCGCCCCAAATATCATCCCCTGTTTCTCGAAAACTATCAGGGTACAAACAAAACTTTTTTCGGTACAAACGATTTGCTTTCGAATGGTGTATTCCAATTTTTTGTGTTGTGATACGGGGGGCTATCTTGGCGCCAAGATAGCCCCCCGCCCAAAATATCATCCCCTGTTTCTCGAAAACTATCAGGGTACAAACAAAACTTTTTTCGGTACAAACGGTACAAGCGATTTGCTTTCGAATGGTGTATTCCAATTTTTTGTGCTGTGATACGGGAGGCTATCTTGACGCCAAGATAGCCCCCCCAAATGTCATCCCCTGTTTTTCAAAAACTATCAGGGTACAAACAAAACTTTTTTCGGTACAAACGGTACAAACGATTTGCTTTCGAATGGTGTATTCCATTTTTTTGTGCTGTGATACGGAGGGGCTATCTTGGCGCCAAGATAGCCCCCCCCCAGTTGACCTCTCAGGTACCCCTATAAGGAAAATGGTACAAACGAAAATATTTTCGGTACAAACGGTACAAACGTAGTACAAACGAATGACCTAGTCATTGTTTCAATTTTCTAAAGTGGGGGGGCTATCTTGCCATACGTTGGAAACTGAACTGTCTAAAATTAAAGTGAGCTAACTCATTTTCACGTTCTCTGGGAATTCTTGGAAACGGTCACAGCTTGACATGAACTGTTGCCACTGGAAAATAGTCAGTTAGGTCAGTTTTCACACTTTGTTGTGGCATAAGGTTCGGTGTAAAATACGTGTAACTCGAATGATTTAATGTTTGCACTCCAAAATCGGTGAAAGCGTACTTACTTCACTCTGGATTCAAACAAGCCAACTGGCCTTTATGATCTGGCTAACTGAAATCACAACAAACAACGTCCAGTTGGACAAACGGATAATATAGAGGAAATTTCGAATCTTGTAACGAACTTCTCAATGTAGTTACAGAATTGATGGTATGGAAATATAATCATAGCAGGAGCGTCATTTAGAGGAGCAGGAGGGGACAATTAATCCCCCCAAAGAATTTGAGAAATACATATACTTTAATAGATGGTCTACTAATAGTACAAAACGTGAATGTCTTATATGGGAGGTGCTCTTGCCCTCCTCAAGCGAAGTCTGAAATGACGCCCCTGAATCATAGAGAAACAGACATTTTGACTACTCTATGACGTGTAACACATATCTTTCAATAATTTATTGCAGCTGTTCTAGTCTCTGATTTTGTGCTATAATTACTGAGACTTTACCACTGCTAGGTGAAAACATGTTTGTAGCATTCACGCAAGCGCGATATAGTCGATTTTGCTTGTGGAGTTTCATAAGATACATACTTCAAGTATCATACAACCAGGGTTAAAAGTGAGGGGGAATGAGGAGAGACGTCGTCGCCCCACCCCCAAAAATTATGTATGGCGTCCCCCCAGTTCCTAAAAAATTACAATGTGCAAAGATAAACAGGGGGACGGCGTGACGTCATGCCGCTACGTACCGTCCACCTAGCTTTTTAGATCCACTTTTACCCCTGCATTCAACAATATAATGACTCCAAACATTCTTCCAAATGTTGCAAACGGTCTGTCGATAGTGAAGAGAGATACTGAGATAGGCGATCTAGAGATGGTAATTCGGTTTATATCTGACCGATTTCCGAAGTGTGCTTAAACATGAAATTCGTGACGCCACCGCCACGTGTATTCTGTCGCACCACTAGCATTATGAAATATAGCCTGACAACATAATTTCCATCGCAACAAAGTACATTGGAGTACAGCTACAAGTATATTCCATTCTATTTCTCCTTGGTTTCTCATAAACAGTGAGAGCGATCTTGTAGACGCCGATAGGCAGTAAGGGCGATCAGGTAGAATTGCGCAGAAATCAATGGGCTTACGCGATGGCTTTTGACGTAAATGTCATAAAAAGGAATAATATGGATTCCCGTCTTCTGCTTCAGGTCGTGATAAAAATGGAGAGAATGGTGGACCTTTCTTCACGTGGATGAGCAACTAGTTCTTGCTGGCTACGTATAAACGAGAGCTGTCCATTTAATAGGTCGGGTCAAGATGAATTGCTGGAAGTAGGCACACATGCATGTTCACGGTTTGTTCATCTTGGGTATCTTCAAGTTTGCTTCGTAACCCTATCCCGTGTCAATCACGACTTCCATCGAGAAACTTTCTCTGCACTGACAGTAGAACTCGATACGGCACTTGCTGTCACGGTACGTAATTCCAGGAATATTACCATTACGTGTGAGATAAATGTATTGTAGGCATCATCCAATGTGATAACCATCTTCTATTTGACACTTCCTTTCCGTTCCTCCAAGTGCTTTTTGCTACAGTTTTCGACAGCAAGTCTTCTATTCAGCAATGTGCCAATTGAGAAGGTTGTGATCCCCCAGAGGGTGTAGCTGATAGTGGAAAACGTCACATGTAAACTCTAGGTCATATCACATTGAGTCCTCAATTCTCCTGTATCTGGCAGTCGATCAATTCTACGAAGCACCATAGTCTGGTAACCTTGAATGGGTCCCATTTGTTTCAAATGTGATCCATTTGTGTTCGTTTTGATATAATATCTTTATATGTTGTCATTCCGAAGATTAGACGTTTTCCCAACACTGTTTCCCTATTTAGTTGTCAAAAAATATGTGCGTGAAAGGAAGCGATAATGTACTCCCCAACAACGGGTTATTTTCTTGCGTCATTTCACTAACACTAAGACGATACTTCTGCACTTGCAAGTTGGGACAGCACGTTGATAACGAAACTGGTTTCACGTTTCTGCCACAACTACACATGTGGCAGTAATGTTGTCAAATCTGTCGGATATATGTCAACCAACCCTTTGTACAATCCGCGGCAAAAAAACCTACAACATGAGCATATAAGTTTATTGTGAAATGACAAAGTCTTTTGCTCCAAAATAAGTGTGCACGGGAGGAGGCCGAGGTTTATCTTGGCGTGATTCGTTCCACTTAGAAGTTATGTTCATTTCCTGTCCTGTTAGGCGTAGTTTCACAATAAACTTACATCCTCATGTTTCAGGTTTTTTGCCGCGGATTGTACAATAAAATGAAGAAGGATATCCGCAAAAACAAGAAACAACTGACGCATGACTCAGGGACAAACAATTGATTCAGTGCTGAAGCGTTCACCTCTAGTACGAGGAGTTCCTGATTTAATCCCAGATCTGCGACCTTGTTGCAAACATCATATGCATGTGTTTTTTCTCTTTTCTTCCCACATTGTCATTCCACAAATTACTTCCAAATCATTCACTCTTATTAATAGTCCATCTTCTTTCATCTAAAGAGCATAATGATCGTAAAACTAAAAGATTTTTTAACGAGTTGATAGAAAGGACGCCAATTAAGTGCTGAGTATCGATTAAAATGAAAGATGGCTAACTTGTGGAGAGAAAATCTACAGTACATGTTTCGACTAAAATCAATGTTATTAATCTCTTATATTTCATATTATAATTTTAAAGTCAATTTTGTCTTAAATGAGACATATTAAAATACTTTCGAGCAGTTACTATTGGTTGTTGAAATTAGCGTCCCTTTTGAGCATCGAGGCTGTATAACAAGTGGGCCTATAGTTTAGAGTATAATTCAATCGCCATAATGCTTTGAAATTTCAATGATCTCTCACCAGAAATCAAACCCGAGACCCCGTACACCAATTAGCCAACAAGGAGAGCACTATTGAATAGTGTACAACAAAAAACTTGTGTGGAAATGTCATATTAATAGGATTAAACCTGGAGGCTTATAACAGTACAGTAAAATTAAAGCATTTTCCCCGAATAATACCGTATGGCACATTTCATTGAAGCCGTAAAAATTAGGAAAACTGTAGGGAGTTTGCATATATAGCAAATCTCCACTTAGAGTTTGCCAGAATATTTGTGCCATATCTTGGACAATTGAGAAATGAGCCTTTCACTTGATGTCAGTTAAATTTTCTAAAGAATGATTCCATTGACAGCTCTGTAAATTGCAAAGTGTGCCATATATATTCACCTTAGTCGTCCAGGCCCAAAACAACTCTTGTCCATTTATAGAAAATCTCAGAAAAAAAAACATCCTGTAGGATCAATGCGTTTTGTAGAACTGAAAATATTTGAGAATTTTCAGGTTTTTCACATGAACACACTGAAATATTCCCAGTTCTACAAAACACACAAATTCTACATTTTTAAAAGTTTTCTGGGATTTGCTGTAAATAGAAAAGAGTTGTTTCGGGACTGGACGACTTATTTGGAATAATGCTCCAATTTTTACACATCAATCAGAAAAATTATACTCAATTGTTTTAAGGTAGTAAGTTTAATAGTTGCTATTAAGAAATACACAAAATTTTTACGTAGAGTAGAAATACAACTTTTTTATTTAATGCACTTAAGAATCTTTAGTACTGAAAATCATCTTCTTCGGTAACTTTTATACTCTGGTATCATTGATGCTATCTACTAGATAATGCATTTCAAAATTTAAAGTGAACGACCTGCTGAAATATCTGAAAAGCTTATAATTATTGACTTTTGATCTGAAGTGCTATGCCCTGAAGAATACTTATGCAAAGTTGTGAATCGTTGAAGATTCTATTTGTCTTTCTTTTAAGTGCTTACGTACAAGTGTACTATTCGCTAACTATGCATTTAAACATCTTTCCCATATTTTACTCTTGGTGGTGCAGGTCGTTTTCGTTCACTTGGCAATACGTGTACAAAATCCAAATAAACAATCTGATAAAGCATCTTTACTATGTGCAATCTGTACTGAGGAACACTGGATTCTATAGGATTCCCATGGAATGTCACTGATCGCAAAAGCGGCAATTCTCTTAATTTGAAAATAGGATCTAATCTCTGTAGCTTGTTGCCATGTAGATATAATATTCGAAGATTACGGAATTTCAAAAGTTCCTGTAAAAAGCAAGATCAAAGAATGTAAGTTCGATTATTACAACACAGATACATTATATATTTACAAATGTGCATTTTAAAGTTATTTTATAGAAAATAGTCATATGAAAGGATTATTCAAAAAGCGCGCCTGTTTTAGATCGTCTGGCAAATTTTTGTTTCTCGGTTGCAGACATTGTTTTGTATTGTTCCCACAAACATTCCGATTGTCGCCTTAGTCTCAATTTCTCGCACTTCCTCAGTCTGCGTCTAGTCATGGAGCAGTTTACTATAGCGCAATGTGTGCTAATTGTGTGGAAACTTTTATCAGAACGAAGAAAGTTATGCAGCAACTGTCGGGGGACTTCGCGCGGTTCTAGGGCGAAATGAGGCACCGAATGATAAGATTGTTTTTGAGGTCTCATTTCGATGGAATGCACATTGAGGAGTTGTGGTTTCAGCAGGATAGTGCCATCTGCCATGCTGCCTGCGAAACAATCCAATTGCTCCAAAAGCTGTTCCTGGATCGCCTCATTCCGCGTAATTCTAGGAAATTATTGCATACCAGCGCAGTAGAGGAGCTCATATGCCCGACGTCATTCACTATAACTGAAATTGTAATGTGTGATGAGCATGTTCATGAATTTTGTTAGTGTGCTTTGAAAAAATAAAGTTCATGATTTGATGTAACAAAACCGGTGCGTTTTTTGAATAACCCTATATTTTAAACAGGTAATTATGTTTCTTTGAATCAGATGATCCATTAAGATTGTGATATAATTTGTTTAATAAAACACATAATTTATTAGGCAAGAACTGAGGTTTTAATCTCTATGTATAAAAGAACAAAGCCTTTCTCTGCAACTGGCTGAAAAAGGTCTAAGACAAACTACTACTTAAGCTAGAAAGTTGAAAATTGGACACTACACAGGATTTGTGATATAAGATGCCAATAACGTTGATTTGTTTAAAATTTGACCTGTAATTACGGGGTGGGAGTAATGGGGATTGTAATTATTACATCTTGAACTTCCCTAACTTTAGAGACATGAACTTTGATATTTACACTTTTTGTTTGAAATATTTAATTTTGTGTTTTAGCGACTTTTGAGACCATTATTTAGAGATGCTAACTTGAGTTCACTTTACATTTTTATATTTCTATAAACAAAAAAGTGAACATTTCAATCGGTTGAAGGTGGTCGCAGGAAGAGCTCAGCCCTCCAGCTTCTTCTGCTACGGATTTATTAATTTATTTATTTACCCTTTTGAATGTGTCTGAACAATGCCTGCGATTAACCAGTGAAATTCAGAATGACTGATCATACCAGAAATCGTTTGAATTATTCATTACAAGCTACACCCTATCAACATCGGTCGTACCGGGCTCAATTTCTGGAGGGAGCTCGTGTGGTTTTAAATATTTGTTAAGGCGTAGGTTCGCGTCTCATATAGCGTCGATGCTGAAAGAGACGCTAATATACAACCAAACAACCAACTAACAAGGTTACTAGGTAAGGAAGTTCGACTGTAAATCGTTAGTTTGCTTCATTGGCATAGACATTAAATATATGAAATCTGGGCTTTATTTAATCCTTTTGGGGTTTCAGCAGCGGGATTTCAATGCATCGTCACTATTTACCCTAGGTTCACGGTTCGTACCTCATTCTCTTCAGAATAAACGGTACCATTCACTTGTCCATATCATATACCTGAAAACGGAAATTCGAGGAAAACGGGGATTTTTCTTGAAGGCCAAACAGATGACGTCATGACCCCACCACCTTGATGAGCTCCTTTTCAAGACACGCCTGATCTATTTCGCAATGCACGTATGACTAAATAGTAAAGTAAAGTCAAGTATAATAGTTCAATACACACGTATAGTATACATAGGCCTATATATACACCTTAAATCCCGAAAAGGTTAAAAGCCATAATGCATTTGGAATGAAAATATGAGCTTGTGACGCGCTGTTGTCAAATCTACAATTTTCCACATCACAGACTTGCGGATTGGTGGACGTGAGACAAACACTTACAGTGAAATATCAATTTGATTCCCGCGCACAGTAATTGGTAATTTACTGATCACTGAAATTTGGGAATTAGTGTTGAAATTATTCCGCATTGACTTTACATTGTGTTTCTTTCAGTTATCTTCAACATTTATCCTTTCTAAATTAACTGTAGGTTCATATAACTAATAAATTCGATATCGAAATGTGGGATCAGCACTGCCAATGCTTAAAGATTGGACTATTACAAGATGAAATATTACCCAACTCAATGACTCTAAAGTCATATTTATACTGAAAAAAAGGCAGTCAACTTCAACCGAAGTTATTTTGTTAGAGCATATAGAGTTGAATTGTTATGTATATAAATATATACACTTGTGCAACTGAAAGGGAATTTACAAAGCATCAATTGTAGTTTGTAATTTAAGTTCCTGCAATTTAGTCACGACATCTTTCAGTTCGACGCTGTCACACAATAAATTAATATAACCTTGCTGAATACGATGCGTGGTCATCTCAACCAGGAATATTTTGCACTTTCGGGTCATGTGAGTTTTGGGTGTAACGTCATGTCCTAGAGTTTTCTCCCACATTCTCATCCCACCAAATCACCCATACTCATTCGTTATCATTAATTCTCCGTCTCCTTTAACCTAAAATTCATAATCATTGGACGTTATATTAACAGATTTAGTTGGTTTCACTTTGCGCTTTATTAGGGTTATCCCTAGAGCGTCTTCATCATTTTTTGCGTACAAGGAAAAATAAGAATCAGCTGATCAGAGAACATGTTTTTACTTGTCAAGAGCCCATTATTTGTCTCCGTGCCTACTCTGAACATATCACTATGTTCAATAGCTGTTTGCTAGAGTCTAGGTACGGTGCAGGAGGGGTATTCGTAGGTCATTCATCTCTTATACTATAGATTCCTACTTTAAGCCCAGAGTGTGAGCAAGTCATGTCCTAAATCATGCCATTTTGCTTTCTCGAGATTTTTCATGACCTACCATTATAATTATTGCTAAAACTTTTTAAATATAATTTACTAGAATCAAGTTAGCGGATCTTAAAAGAGGATATACGTCCGTTCATCCGTTATTTCACAAGATAATTGTTGAACGAAAGAAAATAATTGAATGTTTTTTTGCGCAATATAATTGAAGAATTTTAAAGGTTATACAGCGCACTGCTAAATGGAAGCAAACATCCTTCAGCGAATGACGTCTACCGGAAGAAATTCAAACTTCCATGTGTGATCCTTTCTACTTTTACGGGTGCTTAAATTGAAACCAGAATCCAACTAAGCTTCGTCGTCGAAATAGAAATACTTGGAATATCACTCAAATGAGAGCTGGTACACTGGAATCGGACGACGCTCAGTCTAAAATCATATAAAATGAAAATGAGAGTTTTCAGAAGATCGATTAGAGATTTTTGGGTAAGGGGTTGGGAAGGAATTCTGAAATCACATAACCTGTCGATTCTCCATGGTCTCTGCTTGGCTCCTCGTTGTCCTTCTGAACATTAGTATAGCCTGTATCCTTGTTTCGCGTTACGCGCCCAGAACTCCAAAAAAGAGGCATAACTTCAGACACACGTTTCGCAATGCAGATAGACTGTTAAAGAAATTAATTGTTTCTCAGTTCTCAATCAATCGATAGATCGATGGGTGGGAAATCAATATGCATAATCAATAATCGATAAAAACTGATCTCCCTACACTACTATCTTTAGTAGAATTTATTTGCATTTGTATCCATCTCTTTCAGTTTCCAAGGCATAACAGTGAGATGTTGAAGGTCTCATTATATCTCATTTCCTTTGAGGCATCCTTTTACATGTGTTCATACACGTCACTCGATTCAGGTTGCTGGCGTTGGAGATCGGACTCCATTCCCGGTGGAAGCTCATGTGGTTCAAATCCCATGTAAAGCTGTAGGCCTACGTCTCATGTGGCCTCACTGATGACAGAGACGCCAAAATCGAATCAAATGAAATTTTTCAGGCTGCTATTTTAGAAATGCGCTGTGAGAACATTGTTTATCGTGTTAAGTCCTATTCTTGCTTGCGAGGTTACATGTGGTTGTAATACTGCATGTGATAGGAATCATCTACACTAGTGAAGGCCCTCTTCCAATTGTTGTTCTAAGAACGAGTAACTGTTGACCTGTTTCACAACAATATTGATTACATGGGCCTTCTTAATGAATTTAGAATTCATGTTCTGACAAATATAACT
This sequence comes from Thermobia domestica, assembly GCF_964235325.1. Taxonomy (NCBI): domain Eukaryota; kingdom Metazoa; phylum Arthropoda; class Insecta; order Zygentoma; family Lepismatidae; genus Thermobia; species Thermobia domestica. Next base: position 145,282,457 of record NC_137470.1, read on the forward strand.
CTTAATGAAAATATCACTTACTTTCATTGTGACAGACCCTTCACAAATGCTACAAGCACGTCACCAAGCACCGTACTGTTTAAAAAGTTAAGCTCTGTATATCGATGTTTCGAACACTATAATTGAAGAACATATTTCGAACTGGGATATTTTTATTTCCATTTATTTTCGAACTTCCTTTTTAATAGTTTCTCCATCTTTGGAATGGAATGAGTTATGTCGGATTATGGCAACGAGAAAGTTTTTGGTGGAAGCGAGAATGCACACTTAGTCGTTTCTATTAAAACGGAATATGTCCATCTTATTCATTCACTTCTACTGTACATTTAGTAGACATTCATCGGGAATATTAAGAAACTATTAAAGGTAGGGTTGGCCAAATTCTTCCGAATCCGGGTTGCGGAAAATGTATTCTCTGGAATCGGAAATTTCACTTTCCGGATTTCGGAAAAAATCCGGAATAGAAAAAATCCGTAATTCAGAAAAATTCCGGAATTTTACCGAATTCTGAAAAATTTCCAAAATTTGAAATATTTCGGAATTCCGGAATTGGCCACCCCTAATTAATGGTGAATTTTGCAATAAATAAAGTAGATGAAAATGTTTCCTTTTGAAAATATGCTCCTCAAATGGTTTCTTCACTTTGTTTAACTTGTAATTAATAAATAAATAAAATTGCGTGACGAATCAGTACTCTCCGACACACCCTCAAAGCCAGCACCTTTTTTAATGTTGTGACAATTAGGGAAAATAGCCGATATAAATGCTTCACGCTGCTCAGTAGTATTTGTTAGCAGTTATGCCTAGTAGGCTAAAGAAGACGGTGATAATGATAAATGAATGAAAGAGCGGAATGAAGAAGAAAGTGGAAGAAAATGTCAAAACCCCGAAAAATCTCAAGCACGTGGTGTTTGTCCTACACGAAGCTCACTTGGAGGTAGCTGGGTTCAAAACAAGGACCGCTTGCAGCAGAGGTGAACGCTGTACGACTGAGCCACCGCAGCCCTAGTAGTATTATACAAGAGACTGACCAAACATAATTTACACCACACCACAATTCCTTAATCTATGAATCTCTCACAACACCACAAAACTATCTTTGGCCAACGGTCTCTGTGCAGCAGTGGTGATTGTTGGGAGAAACTACATCGATAAAATTTCATTTTTTGTCGCTGAAAAGGAATAAAACTGACTTAATGTTGTAATTGTTGTACCCAACAGTTAGAACATTAAAGGGGGCTCAGTGGTAGAGCGCTTAGCTCTCTGGTGTAGGGGGTCTCTCGTTCAATCCCAGTTCGCATAATAAGTTTTGTGGTGGACAAACACCGTGTACGTGATTCTAGTAACTCTTCTCGGGCTATCAGCCAGGTGAATGTATTAACATCCGACGTTTCGATGCAGACACTGCATTAATCTTCAGGAATTGTAATGAAGAGTCCTGAGATATGGGCATTCATATATGGTGATTATTTAGGGGCGAAGCTATAAACGGGAGCTTTTGATTGCCTGAGGGAAATGCTGGATTCTTATTGGCTGGGGGGTTGCTTGCTCCTGATTGGCTGTTTTGTCTTTGAGAAATGGCTTTACTGAATGTGTTTTTGTTCCTAAGAAAAGGCCTACCAGACAGAGCTGAGTTGAAACCCAGCCATGTTGAAACCATGTATGTGAAATATCTCGTGATTCTTTCGTTTCCTCCCACTTTTCTTATTCCACCATTTTATTTATCACCATAATAAACTTCTCGGTTAACCTGGGTGCATAATCGTGGGACGTGAAACTAAGAAAACGTCTAGTCATGAAGAATATTATGCTTAACATACATAAGAGGTGCAATATTATCACCCATACAACATGATGCATTATTGATTCTGGCATGTAGCCTATACTACGAAAAATACAATCGTGTCAGACAAGACTAATAATATTGAACATCTAACAATAATATAATATCAATGCAATACTCACGTCAGTTATATCTGTTATCTGATTGAATGAAAGGTCTAACCATCCTAATCTGCAGGGATCTACCAATAACTGAACAGCTGTTGTCAATCCTGCTGTGCTTTGCAGCCTATTGTTGCTTATCCACATGGACCGTGTCTTATATTTGCCATTTTCTGCTCGTTTGGGCAATTCACGGGTGCGGCTAATTCTTAGCGCTGTCTTAGATGAGACATCTGAAATAAAGGGTTAAATTAATTAAGTTTAATCCAATATAGTAAATAAGAACATCTTACAAGTAATCTTACTGATGCATAACCCAGTGGAGATTCAATTATTAAATAAAATATGTATGAGATTAGCAAAAGTATTGTCTATTAATAGATCTATTGTTGCAGTATTGCTTATGTCATCAAATACTGAGCGGAACCATTTCCATTGGACACATCTACACCCTCTTTCAATGTTTATAAACAATACGCAGAGATATTACTAAAATTTTCTAAGGACATTGATTGATACCGACCTCTCGAGGTACAATCTTGTTTTGAAAACACTTGACCACAACCACCATGCTTTAGAAGCGATATCCGTGCAACCGTATAGGAAATTTCAATTCCTCGGCTCTGAATAAACATTTCAATTAGTTACAGCAAGTCTACATCCGCTTCCTGTAGCTGTAGGCAGGGCCGGCCCTGGGCAATTTGTCGCTCCGTGCAATGACATCATTAGATGTCCCTTGTCTTTCTCCAGGAACACCAAAACTTAAAAGCTACGATTTTAAGTAAGCTTCAGCATCATTAACAACGGAGGGGGGAAGTGCACTTGCACTCAGAAAAGCCTAAACACTACAAATAGAATCTCCTTGTGTTTGCTTTTTCTTTAAATAAATATGTATTATGTTAGCGAAAGATAAGGCAAACAAACCTACAAGAGAAAAAATGGTGATCGAGCTATTTAATATTTTATACAATTTAATATCGAGCTTCAATCTCAATATATCAGTTTGCAATTCCAGTGCAACTAGCTCTTTTATCTTTGTTGATTTTCCTTGTACATCTCTTAATTTTTTATAAAAATACTTTTTTCCACCTTCAGTGAAATTTTTTGAGACAAACACAAGACTAGTTTTCATATCAAAACTGTGAAAAGTAACTAAATGGAACAAGTGTTCGCTACTGTTCGAGAATTGATTTCTTGTATTTGACAACAATCAAGAAATTCATGCTGGGATTTGTTTGACCATTTGCTTTAGCACTGTCCATGTGAATTTAACTCGTTTGATGCCACTCGGCGCCATATGGCGTCATTCATCCTTATTCCTGTGTGCCATTGACGCCATTTGGCGTCAAGAGGTAGTTCTCATTTTAGACAATCTCTGTAAAGTGAGACGCAGGTATAAAGCTTTTATACTCTGGTGTAGAGGTCTGCACGGGCTCGGGCCACGAAGCACAGATCACTTCGGGCTCGAGCCGGGCCCGAAACGTAAAGTTTTAAATATACAACCATATTTTCGAGCTTTATCGGGCCTAACATTGTAAATATACTGTACAAAGATATTTATGGTACCATTCTTCCAGAAGTACTTTTAAAGCAGATCTAAATTTTTAACTTGAGACGCCCACACTACAAATCTGATTATCATTTTGCAATTCAGAGTAAAGCTAACTGTGTAGTAGTGGAGAGAAAAACCAAAAGTAACAGAAATAAACATATTTAGCTTATCCGTGAGTGAAAGTTTGAGAAGCCAGAGAGTGGATTCCATTCTTTTTCTTCACAGCAATCGACAATGACTGCTTTGAGGACCGGGGTGCGAATTACCGGGGGGATAAGGGGGATTTTCCCCCTCAATCACATTTTGTTCTCCTCCAAAGAAGTCAGCTGAAGTATTCCCACCGGGGATGCTCGCTTTCCCTCCAAAACTATGCTTAGTATAACGCCAAATTTCACTTATTTTTGCCATTTCTTCTCAGTTTAATCTAGTTGTATTTCGAAATGAGCATGTAAACTATTCACTTTTGATCATTTCCAATTTCCTCACTATTTTCACCGTTGTTTAGTTGAAGTATATTGTTATGATTACGGTTGTAACTTGCAATCGTATCCTCATACCCTTCAGTTCGTCGTCATTCGTGAATTTGAATATACTAATTGCGCATAACAAAGTCACATAATCGGTTTATAAGTGCTCTTAGTGGTTATCCAAGAAGAAGTAAACAAATAACTTCTTCCACCATACTTGGCGAAGGTCGGACATGTCATTCATCCTATATATATTTATTGATTATCATCCCGTTTATATTTTTGTCATATTTCATTTTCCAGTATATTCTTTGTTAGCGCATGGTTCTCATTCCCTAGTAGTTTGTGTGTATGCAACTCAAAAGTAGCGTTTAATTTGTGGTAATTGGTGTAGTAGTTACTGCCTTTTACAGTTTACGGAAATGAACTTTTGAAACTGTACTCAAAATGTGAGATATATATTCTCTCGTGGCTATATGTTAGCGTACACGCTGGGGATGCACCCCTAGTGAGCAGACATGTTAGTGAAGGTGAGCAGGCGCATAATTGAAGATTTGCTTCAGCATTTGCTAATAGAACAGGTTCTCCATGTCATTGTCTGTTTCTGTATAAGCACTTCAACTGGAGCGGGCTGTATAAAGTTAACCTTTCATTTTTCAATCTTTCTTTTCGCTGTACAGTTTGTTGTCCACGCCAATAATGTTGTTTGGAAAGTTTCAATGTAATGTTTATACTTTATTTGAATAACGTAGCACATAGTGAATCAACTCATATGTAACCTAACAGTAAAGTAATTGTAAGTGTTAACTTCCTGAGCTCCGTCACGGGATCGAGATTTTTAAAAAAGCATGAAGAGCGCAGCTTTCGCCTGGGGTAGAAGCGCAAGCTCGAAATTTGAATTGAGAGTTTTTAAATATTTGGCCTTAGATTTGACCTTGATGAAATAAATCGGGTCCAGCAACAATCCATTTCTCGTTAATACGTAGATAAAAAAAAGGTAAGTCCGGTTTAACTGATAATTTTAGAGGATTTCATAATACTGAAGTAGGTTGTCTTTTGCAAGGCGCAAGGCGCATTTTGTAATAACGCAAAATGGAAGATTTCAATATGAGTGGAAAAATTAACATATGCTTGTGATCATAGCTATCGCTCGGGCCTAATTATTAAGTAAATAAACCTTAGAGAGCTACGGACACAAGAGTGAGTAAGATTAGGTGTGAGTGTGCATGTCAGATAATATATACGTATATAGTTATTGTGTAGATTAATTGAATTAATAAATCTCTTATTTATTACGGATGTCATATTTGTGTGGGGGGGAGAGAGAGGTAATACATTCTTGTCTCATTTTGAATTATTGCACCTTCAAACTTTACGTCCTGTTGGCCTAATTTTATCCCTCCCAATATAGATTACCTCATTCGCACATTGTTGAGGACTATCAGAGTGAGTTCAGTACACATCCATTTGCATAAGAATTTGCACACATTGACACTTTGTTTTAAATATTTGGAGTATTCATTTCAAGTTGGGCATTTCAAGAGAATTTATATAAATGAAATGAAGTATTTAGGTTGACGTCCCACGTTTATGCATCGAGGCTAAGGGGGACGGAATTTATATAAACGACCATCTTCTTTAGAGAATTCATATAGTTAACAAGTGTAAATGATAAGCCTTATTTCGTTATTCTCTCTGAATCGTCAAAGCTTTTAGACTGAAAATTAAACCTATAAGTGTTGTACATAAATATACAATTTTGCGTTAATTATTAAGTTTCCGCAATTTGTGCTTATTTGATTATCACACGAGCTCGGGCTGGGCTCGGGCTTAAAGGATAAAGCATATTTCGGACTCGAGTCAGGCCTCATATTATAAATTAACTGGCCGGGCTAAAAATTCCCGCCCATGCAGATGTCTACTCTGGTGGCACACAGTGTTGGCCTGTCAGTTTCTGTAGTGTGCTTGGTTTCCGCTAGATGTAGCTAGTTTGTTGCAAAAGGCTGAATGTTGCAAAAGTGTAGGTGGCACATTGGGTTGGGGTACTGAAATCAAGGTGGCAGCGAAAGAGTTAACCTAAACATGATTTATGAATGTAGTATTCAAATAGAAGGTCATCTTATTAAATTTAACTACCATCATCATGAAGTCTGTTTCGAACAAGAAATATTTATTTTAAATAATATAGTTATGACAAATTTTGACGCCCATTGAAATTTGCCGCCCCATACAAATGCGCTGTTGCACATAAGATAAAGCCGGCCCTGACTGTAGGTAAGAGAGCAGGATTCAAAGAGAAGAGGCTTTCCAGGTCTTATTTAAACACGACTGTAAACAAGACCCATTCAACTCACAGAAAACTACCTGGGGAATAAAATATAGAATACCGATTATTTTGTTAATTAAAACACGAACACTAAGAATACAATTTTAGGGAGAAGTGCCTATTCTTCACATGAGAAAAATAAGATTTATAGATAATGTCTGAATGATAATACAAACTTCATCTGGTTTCAAAATAGGTAGTGGTGAAATTTTTATTTCACTGGAACCTCACAAACTCACTCATAAATAACTTTCTGGAGCGTCAAGACCGAATCAAAATGTTTTCTGACCTTTAAAGCAGTGGATTGACATCAATTAATTCGTTACTCAAAGTATTTAGTCCCTCTTTATCGCTCTAAAATCCACTTTTTTTATAAACTCTCATAAATGTCACTTTTCGAAGTTAAGAATAAGTTAGATCGCTTTCTTGTTACTTTCGAAATCAATGAATTTCTCCCATATCGTTATTCAAAATTATTAGTTCCAAATTGAATTTTGTAAAATTCTACCCAATTTTTTCCCCCGGCTCAGTCTCGAAAGTTATCAAAATTGAATTATCCAGTTATATATTCATAATCTGAATAAAAGTGGATAATAATAACAGAAAATTCTTTTAGTCATCGTATTTATCCTTCAGAATGGAATTTCTAAAAAAATAAACTTAGACCTATCTATAATTCGTGGCATTAGGGAAATATTTTTACAAAAATTCAACTTTTAACAACTAACGCTTCTAGACTTTCCACGAAATGTGAGAAAGAGTTAAAAACTCCTTTACTGATCCCCCCACTCATCTAGAGGCTACCGCGCGAATTTGGTCAACGAATTCCCAGCTTCGATTCCCAGTGGGAGAGCATTGAACTCATTATGGTCGTTCGGATTCTGTTTGAAACTGTAGATCCAATTCTTATACAGAGGTGGACTGGGAGTACAAGGGCCCACCCGGAGAATGATGCTTAAGGGCCTTGATGAAGCGGGCTTCATAAGGGCTCCCTTTGCCGCCCCCTACCTGGATACGCCAATGCAAATACTACGAGAAATCCCGCTCGGGAGAGTTGACGACCCTTCAACCCCCCGACATGGATCCGACTATGATTACAATAAAGCTTTCTTAAATTGTTTCCGAAAGTTAAACTGAATTATGAAACAGAAGATAGGCCATAGAACCAATACGATGTAGCAAGGATACTCCTATTTCATTTTTTAAAAATTTTAACTGAAAGAAAGACAAATTATACAGAGAGCTCCGGTTTCGTCCAGTAGCTAAAACGTCGGGCTTTTGTTTACCCTATCCCGGGTTCGATTTCCGGTGGGGGTGCAACTTTTCGGTCTTCGCCCAGCGTCGTAAGTCTGCTCTCGGAGCAGCAATTAGGGAGGAGAGCGGGTTCGAACCCTGCCGCCGGCCATCCTGATTGAGGTTTTCCAGTATTTCCTTCAATCACACCATACGAATGCCGGGATGACACATTGAATAAGGCCCTGAACGCTTCCTTCCCATTCTCTTTGCTTGCGGCGTGCGTCGGGGACGTCATCCCCGAGTCTTGAGACAGGCTTGTGTCAAAAATGCCATAAATGCCTATAAAGTTTCCTTTTTCCCTATATTCGCAAATGGTCCTCCGTCAGTGCACTATTGTTAGATATACTGAATTAGAAACCCCATCTTGCTATCCCCCTTATTCTTTATCGACTCGATTAAAAATATATCGAATCGATTTAAAAAATTGCATCAGGAATGGAGACTTATCCGAGTTTTGAAAACAAGTAAAAAAAAATCATAATTTAAAAAGTAAAGATTTGCAAGAAAGGAGTGGTGCGTTTCCATTGGGGTTCAGTATTTCCCATGTATTTTATATATACGATAAAAAATGTCCCAATCTAATGCCTTGTTAATTCCCACAGCTTTGTAATGTCTTTGTTACTCTTGGATAAAAACATGGAAAATATTCCATGAAAATCCTCCTACCGTAAGGAAACCATGTTAGCCATGGAGTTGGAAACGTGAGTTGTGGCGTTGGAAAGAACCTGGCCCCACATGTTTGGGCTCAGGTCGCTTCTATTCGATATCAGATATATTGCGCTGTTCCTTACTGACATGCAGCATCACAGTATTGTCCTGTAATGTTCGGTTGAATAACATTCAGGTAGGATAATAAAGAAACTTACTTTTGTGAGCAAAAGCATGGAAAATATGGCATGAACATCCTTTGGGGCCCGATTTCTTGGTATTCCGGCCCCGGGCCAGATTTACGACACCGGTGTGCTCATTGGAAACCAACGCTTTCCAATGCAACAACTCACGTCCAAAAACTTCATGCTTCATTGGTGAATAGAAGGGACTCGACCCGTGCTTTCTGAGCTCGATGTCTGGTGACATCAGGCCAAACCGGTAGCCAGCCCAAAAATGTAGGGGCGGCTTAAGTTAGGGGGGCCGATCCAACCTTATTATAGTTCATTTGAAAAAATACCCCGAAAATTTTAGGGGGGCAGAAAAAATTAGGGGTTGGTCCCCCTAGACCGCATTGGATACGGGCCTGCATCAGGCCCAGGGCTCGATTTGTGACATCACCACTTTGCTCAATGGACCACGACCTTTCCACTCCCATCTCTCACGTCCAAGAACCACACATTTCATTGGTAGATAGAAGGGACCCCATCTCGAAACTTCGGGGCCCGATTTCTGGGGCTTCGTGTCCGTTTTCTGACATCACCGCTGTGCTCAGAGGATCATTATTTGTCGCCACCATTCGCGTCCTACAACTCCATGTCTAACATGGTTTCCTTACCGTAGAAAAATCGGTTCCATGCTCTTTTTATGCTATGGATTGCACATCACATTCTTAATACATAAATTATGGACGAAATTACATTTTCGAGTTAATAACTTACATGCATTTTTGAGACTTTTAAAATTGTCTTACATATATTTTAACAAGTTAGGTAGGGGCCCCCTTTCCCTAGTGCCCCCTTTCGCTAGCACTACGGGTCCGTTAGTTACGCCACTACAGGCTTCAACGAACAAACAAAGAAGTCTTCCCCTTCATGAATGCGTTTTGCAAAATACTACTTTATCCTCGTCTACACTGCAGTGGTGCCCCCTCCCTTATATTCATGACGCACCCCCCCCCAATTGTCTATCCGTAGATGTTCTTCCATGAAAAAAAAACTTTTCGATCAATCTTTACACCCCCTCAAACATGTTTATATAGATTTTTAACCCCCCCCCCAAATATTTCAATGACGCAGTTTGCGTCATAGCCCCCCTTTGTGGGCACCCCTACCTATACTTCAAAGAGAAATCTGTACAAAAACTGTGAATTCCTGTTCCAAATTGTTTCGGAAGACTTGTGAACGACGAAACAAAGCATTTAGGGTCTCGTTTTGTAAACTCCCTATCTACGGGCGAAGGTTTAAGTGAAACATTTATACAAAATGTCAAATTGAACAATGCTGATATGCTCTCATATCTCTCGTGCGACAGATTGCTGGTTCGTTTCTCGCGCACGCAAGCTTGTGGTAGATATCATCATGTTTGTGTATTGTCTTGCGGTTATCTAGTTCTCTCTCATATTCTCATTCCACTGTCTTTTTTTAAATAATATTTTACTTAGATTAATCACAAATATCTTCTGGCATAAAAACCATATTGTAGGACGCAAAACTAGACATTTCATTTTACAATCAGCCTTGAAATATGGAAACTACATATGCATACACCTGATTCCTTTCTTGGCTTGGAGTTAAAACGTACGTGGGAGGATCAGCAAGATGACGAGGGCCATATTTCTGGTGTTTCGTCTATTATAGAGGAATGAGGAATGTGTGGTAATTTTAATACATGGAGTTGGCAATTGTGCAGAGTTTCAGCCACCCGCCACCTATGGCGCTAGTTTATGTAAATGCAAATGGTGACTCGTTTGGAAAACTGGTCTCGCGAAGCGCCGCTGTCATACTTACGGAGTTTTTGGAAAGAGGGCCCACAGTGACCGCTGACCGGTACTCTGAGACCTTGACACGATTGCGCGAAGCAATCAGGTGGAAACGGCTAGGACTTCTCGCCGAAGGCGTCATCTTTCTTCACGACAATGCGCGCTCGCATAAAGCCCAGAAGGCCATCACTCTGTTGATACAGTTTCGCTTGGACGTCATCGACCACCCTCCCTTCCAAGCAACCTTCACCTGTTCCTACACTTAAAGGAACACATAAGAGGCCGTCAATTCGCTTCAGACGAGGACGTAAAGCATGTCGTGAGAACGTGGCTGAACACGCAAGGACAGGATTTTTACGAGGAGGAAATCTTCAAATTCATCCCACGACGCGGCAAGTGCCTTAATCGACATTGAGACTATGTCGAAAAATAACGTAATGTATGTACACTCTGTTGGCTGTATTAGTTGTATGAAATAATAGTCTATATATACGTTTCACTGCAGGCTTTGTAATCTTACTTTCTAATCTCCCCTCGTACCTTAATTGAAATGAGTTTTTATGAGTCAAGACTTCGAGTTGTACGCTCCATAATTATTTCTATGATTATGTCTTTAGTTCAACATCCAAGAAATATACCCTGCTAGCTAAACGAGGCGATCATTAGCAAAAGAATTGAAGTAGCAGTGTCACGTGTACACCGCGTAAAGAAGTTTGTATGGTGTAATATTTTCTCAGTTAATAATGAAATAATATAGAAATTTAATTTCATATGTACCTCCATTGCTTTTCTTATGTTGAAAGAATTTTCACTTTTCAGTTCTATCTTTCTGACACATCATAAAATATAAAACGGTTCAATTTTTATGGTTCTTTGACAAAACTAGCCCTGTGTTATTCAAATTGCCCCTATATTCTCTGAACTCTTACTTATTAAAATTATTTTTTTAAAGCTGCATATGACACTTTCATGCTTGCTACATAACAAAACTAATTGTTATATTGAAGCGTGATTTATAGCACCTCCTACGAGGGCGATTGCAAAAGAAGTGGAAATTATTTTTTTCTCGAAAATGGTAAAGAATTAAATGATTCTGAAATATCCAAATGGAAGGTTAGTTCATATGTAAACATTAGGTGTAGGGAGGTGGATGAACACACACCACCATAAAGATACAGAACGAGAAAAAAAGACGAAATAAATTGTTTCAAACGTGTTTCTGTCAATTGTAACTGTATGCAATAGTACATTACAAACAATGTGCATCAGGAGTCTTCCCAAGAATCCACAAGATGGCAGGGACTCTAAGATGTCACAGGCACAGTCGTGTCCAAAATGATTGTCGCATATCTATAACTGTCTTCTTGTAAGAATATAATTTGATGATGATTTTGCAGGGTACTTTTAATACTGATACCATGTGTATAATCGGGAAATGTATATTTGTAGTAAATTTCATAGGAAAAGAATTATAAATACGAAAATTAGAATGAATGAAACAAAATGTTGCTAAATGGACAAGAAAGTTTTATTTTCGCTTTATTGTTCTTATTTGCTGCTCGCTTCACATGGAATTTGCCACATACATGTCTTTCCCGATTATACACATACTAACATTATAAGAAATATCGGGCGAATTTGTTATCACATTTTATTCCTACAACATATTTATAGACATGCGACAATAATTTTGGACATGAGTGTACGTGTTCCTGCCCTGTATTATTGTGTACTGTTGCAATTGACAGTAAAACACGTTTCAAACGACATTTTTTGTCCTTTTTCTGATGCTATATCTTTATGGAAGTGTGCATGTTCATCCATCTCCCTCCATGTAATGTTTACATATGAACTAACCTTCCATTTGCATATTTCAGAATTTGTTTTTCATTACCTTTTTCGAGGAAAAAATAGTTGCCATGACTTTTGCAATGACCCTTGTATATGAAATATGTTCAAATGAATGACTTTTTTTACTTTCTAAAACAAACAAAAAATGACCCAATATCAAAGATCGTGCATTTCTATCCAATGATTTAAAAAAGAGACATATGATAATAGTGATATTTCCCGAATTCCCTGAAATTTTTCTTCTATTCCCTATTTGCATCCTCAATAGTAAAATCGCATCAGTAAATAAAATATTCATATCTTAGAACTTTAAACCTTCATATGGTAAATAAACAAGTACACTCAAATTAGTAAGCTATTAAGAAACAGAGAAATATTTACTAAAGAATATACATACTTTAGTCATTTTAGTACTTAGACAATAACTTAGAAAAAATAATTCACAATAAAATTAAGAAAACATAAATGCAACAGAAATATTGATTACTAATACATGTATGTGTTATTACGAGATATTAACTATATTTTTTCGACATTAAATATAACACCTGAAAGAATATATAGAAATTGGTATTGTTCACATTTCAATGCAGAATATTAAAATAGATAATGATTTCCTAACATACCCTTGATCATTAAGATCTTTCTCTACACAAAATCTAAATGTTGTGCCCTCACTGTAATTTTTATATGAAAATGTACAGAATAGAATATACTCACTATTCAGATGTGATATTCTTCTGAATGAAATGTCAATTGGAGTGCCATAATCAATTTTTTCTGCATCGCTTCTTTTAGACGGTCCTGGCGCCATTTTGATTCAACGCATTTCTAAGTAACTATAACAATAGCTTTTTATAATAGATATTTCCTTCCGAAGCAATTGTTGTCAACAATGAAAAACATAAATATATTCTGTCACATAAATTTTAATTGCCTATTTTTAATTAATTTAAAGATATGTTTGCAGTTTATTTGCAACACCGGAAGTGACCAAGTTGTTTTCCAAGAAGAGTGATCTGATAAAAAGAATCCATTATATGAAAATAGATATGAAATTCTATCTGATCATATCACGCAATAAATATAGAATCAATTGAAAGGATACTAGGCTATTATCAACTTCAGGTTCCAAAGAATTATATGATATTAAATTGATTAAAGTGTATGTCCTAAGAGAGGAGCGAAGAATCATACTTTATAAGAAAAATCGAGTATTGGAATAACTACTGGACCAATAAAAATAATACGTGAAATGATTACCAATCGTAGACTTTGGAAGCGTCTTGTTATTAAATTGATTAAAATGCATATCGTAAAGGTGGAGTGGAAAGGAAAATAATTTAAATAAAAAATTGAGTGATGGCATGTAAAAATAATAAAAAATGATCGATATCAATATCTAATCCATAGTTCTTCGAGTCGTTGAGATGAATACTGACTCTCCTGCTGCAATCCAAGTTCATTCTTCGTCGGAATAGTGATGAGAGTTGAAAGGGACGTCATTACGGACATTTATCGCTACACATATCATTGTAATCCACATTCTAAGGAAAAAATGAGTTTAAGGGAGTGAGGGATGGCTGGTGGAAATGGGATACCATTACGAATTTGTATCATTGCATTTTCATTGTAATCTGTAGCCTAAGGGGGGCAAAGACGTTCAAATACTCCACATTTGAAGAAGGGCTCTTTCAGCTAGAATCCAAATAATGTAATATTACAGTTTTGTAATATTACAGTTAAGGCAGTAACCATCATAATATATCTTCTTATCTGTCATCTTAAGCTGGAAGTATCCAGGCTCGTTGCAATTTAAAAAGAAAGAAAAGTAAAGAAATCGGCTATGACAAAAGACCAGTGTCAAGATTTAGGTTATAAATATTAGTCTCCTATACAAGAAGGATCCTGTAAAGTTGAAAAACGAGGAAGTAAGAAATCTTTTCGTTCAGGAATTGGAAGAAAAATACTCAAACAAGGGAACAATAGTTGCAGCTAGTAATAGGAAGTGGGAGCATATTAAAATTTCGCAAACAGCGGGCTACAGAAGAAGTAGTAGGTTACCGCGAACACAAAATAGATAAGAAATCATGGGTGACAGAACAGATGTTGCAAAAAATGAGGGAAAGGAAAATTTGGAAACAGGTTGATACGGAAAATGGCAGAAAGATGTACAGGAAGTTCAGCAACAAGTTGCAAAGATAAACAGACAGATCAAGGGAAAAGCTTTACAGAAGAAAATGCGGTGATATAGAAGAATTAGAAAAGGTTGGGAAATATGAGGAAATGTACAAGGAGGTGAAATCTATAGGACTGTGGAGGAAACAAGGGGTATTGTGATGGCAGTAGACAATGAGAATGGAAAGGTAGTCAGCGAGAGAAGTGAAGTCTTAAGAAGATGAAAAGAATATCTTGAAGACCTATATCAGGGTAGGGATAGACCGTGTGGCCTAGATGTTGAAGCAGAAGATGAAGTAGGCCAGTATAATAAAGGGTTTAGTATCCTTCGGGATGAGTTTGATCAAGCTATATCCTAAATTAGGAATGGAAAGGCAACCGGGATAGATAATATACCAATCGACTTCATTAAGATATGGGGGACAAGGGAAAGAAAGAATTGTTCTGACTCTGCAATGAAATATATGAAACAGGAGAGTCGCCCAAAAGACTTCCTGAATGCAATCACGATACTGATGGCTAAGAAATCGAACACAAAGAGAGGTGAGGATTTTAGAACTATTAGTCTCATATCTCATTCAGCAAAAACTTTGCTTCGAATTCTGAACAGGTGGTTGTATGGAAGAACAAATGAAAATTTTGAAGAGGAACAGTTCGGGCTCAGGAGAGGCAAGGGGAAATTTATTTATCAATGTGCTAGGAAGATCCCAGCCGTGCCCCAGATGATCCCAAAGGACACGGATGTAATATAAAAATTTCGTGAAGCATCCTTATTTATCCTAGGACCATAGTTTGCATCTCATTCTCTTGAGAATGAGACTTCATTTCAAACGGTACCATTCATATATCTCCATCATGTATCTGAGGCGGAGAAATTGCAAAAAAAGAAAAGAAAAGAAAAGGATTTTTGTTTAAAAATATCCCGTTCTTTGTCTTTTGGTCCCTCTGGATTCCCCTTTGTTAACGAAGAGATCTGAAACAAGTCTGAAAAATACGAACTGGTGGTCTGAATATGTGTGCAAAGTGTCAATCTTCTACGTTCAATAGTAAGCCTGCAAAAATTAACAAAAATAGGTCTAACAAAAATTATTTTTAAGTTATGACGTCATCACCCCTTATGTCTCGTAGAAAGGCGTTAAACCATAAGTAACGTGTTTTACAATGCTTCCAGACTTGAAAAACCTAAAAACGGAGTAAACAAAACTTTATTGTTTTTTTTAATTGAATAATAAAAATACTATACGGTCGTATAAAAATATACGATATAATTTAAAAAGGATGCCGTTTGAAATAAATTTCGAAGCAGATAATATTTATTCCCAATTGAATTTTTGTCATGTCACTTGCTTTAAAGCTATCTATTACAAGAGAGGAGATCAAAATTTATGCTAAAAATAGAATTCTGAGAAGACTTTCAAGTTAGGAAGATGAAATTCGATATATAAACTTCTCATTCGAAATAATTGGATACGTACGTTTTCCAGCGTTTTCGACAATGTATCTTCTAAGCGAGAAAGAAAGAAAAGTTTATATATTTTCATTTCCATTTTGTATTTGTTCAACAGCAAAAATAATAAAAGGGTTAAATTGTTTGAAATGATTTTTTGAACTATTTAGCAATTGATTTGTCGTAAGTTTTACTGTTACGTTTAGATTAAAACTTGTATCCTAAGGGAAAAGGTGGTTTAAAATTTTCACTAAGAGTAACGGTTCCAACGTTCGAAATTTTAACTTTTGAACATGTTTAGCACTTTAGTGGAGCAGGTTAGTACAAAAGAAGGGAAAATATAGACCATTTTTGTAATGAGTGTAATCAGAATTTGCAGTTGCAGTAAATGGACTTGTTTCTAGACGCCAGATTTTAGGAATCAGATTTCACCTTAAGTGGGAGATTGTGATTGTATCGCAGCTGAAAGTCAATGCACTTGTCTTATTACGACATGTCATTGTACTTCTTTTATTAGATCATGTCATTACATGAACCGTACTGTATAGTATTAGTTCATTTACCTGTATGACGTATATAAGACACCCCCGACCGGGCGCGTTGGCGCGGTTGTATTTATAGATGCGCCCGTCAAGTGGTATCGCTATGTTAAGATCTAGAATATAAAGTTTACCTCCCATGAGAGTTAACAGGTTGACTGCCATGAGCATTATATGCGGTGCTCACCTTATTTCTCTGTGGGGCCATGAGCACCATATATGATGCTCATGCTTGATATCACAAATTACTAACCTATTCAGGTTCTTGAGCATCATGTATGATGCTCATTGTCACAAATTACTGTGAGCATGAGATATGGTGCTCGGCTCCCATTGGTACACTCGCCTCGGCTCCCATCCGGGAGAAGAAAAATATCGCGACAAAAATGTGACATGACTATCCATAATCGAGGAGAAATGTACTTCTTTGTTGCTGCGTCTCTAAAGGGACCGCTTTACCACGTCGCCGCTGTCAAGCATGGCCGCGAGATCTTGGTGTGAGGACAAGGCGGATTTCGTAATGAAGTAATATGTTTAACCGCGTTAAATAGGAATGTTTTGATAGCCGAAGGTTAGCTCCCTTGTGAGGGTTACTCCCTCTATCCGGGATGAGAGGTGAAAGTACTGGAGGCAGCAAGGAGATTGGAGCTGGTCTATGGGATGAGTAGGAAATCTGGAACATCATTTAGATAGATCGCACTTTATTTTATTACATTATTTCATTCTATTGTATTATCCATTTGAACATTGTGATTTTGTGATCATAATCATTAGGGCAGGAAAAGATGATGGTGAGATGCACTTCACAAGACACACACAAACAAGTTGTTAAAAATACCAATGCTGGTTATCTTCTTTTCCATGGGCTACTCTGGACAGTGATGAAGACGAGTGAAGCCCTGTCAGTATAATGGATTTACCTTATTGACGTGTGGTCAGAAATTAAAGCGTAGCTTGATGTCTATCTCTGGTAAAAATTTCACAGAGAGCACTTGTGTCGTACTTGCACCAAGTTGTTTTCACCGCGTTTCGAAACTTTCAAACGCTTCTCCTGAAAAGTTAGAAATTTTGAGTTATGTCACTCTTGAAATAAACAAGCGATATATATACATGTTTGTTCTGTTGGATATAAATATAAGTTTATTATGAAGAAAATGGTCTGTAGAGCCCTTTCTAGAATGTATGTTATTAGTTGTACTAGTTGATATGAGTTAAGCGTTCCGTTCTGCAGCTATGCCATACCAGAACTGAACGTACAGTTTAACATGGGATCTGAACCACATTGAGCTCCCGCTGGAAATCGAACTCCGGTTTTAGAAAAAAATAACTGACCATAGTCTGTTCTTTCTTATCTGTTTGGACTGAAAAAAACGCATTATACTTGGTATTGAGAAGTAGGGATGAAACTGGTTAAGAATTTTGTGACCTGGAATCAGTCAGACTCGTAACTCGGTATGATCTGAACAAACCTGGAGAAGACGAAACATTGTCATACACACGGAGAATTTGTATGACATTGTTAATTTTGTTTTGTCCTTTCCTGCTGGTCTAGTGGCTAGCGTGTGCGCTTTTCGTGTATGGAGTCTGGGGTTCGATTCACGTTAGAAAATAACTGATACTTTACCATACTTTTATTAATAATCCATCTCCTTCAGCCAAAAGGACTTGAGCGCGGGACGTTAAACTAATTTTTCATTAATGTTCATTTAATTTTGAAATGTAATTCTAGCAACACGATTCTGGCCTCTCTTCTTACTAAATCTATAATTGCCTTTCTCTCTTGGCGTGTGCATCTATGTGTGTTAAAACTTGCACTGAAAGATAACTACAAGGTCTATAAGAGTATAAACGAGTGAGATGTATAGAAAAGATAACTTATATGATTTTCTTACAAGGGATCGTCAATATTCAATCAACCGAGTTCGTAAAACTTATAATGTAAAATATAAGAAATATCGCTAAACACAAACAGTGTTTTGTTAAACCTCTTTGTGTAGTGAATGTCTAAAACTGCTGCATTTCTTATAGTATTAGAAGAATAAGAATCATAAAAATTATTTTTGAAGACTTGGTAGATTAAAATGCGGTCCCCATGAGCAATTGTCCGCCGCAAATCTTCGGGCCGATCGCTACTGTGGCGGTATATAAGCGGATTTCAAGCGGGGACGAGGTGGGACATCGAGTCGGTTGAGTAACTGCAACCACTGGCAGACCGATGACGTTTTGTCGGGGTACCCGCGAACGCGGTACTGCGACGGATGTAGCCTTCGGACCATACGCTGATCGTGGCGGTTATCCCTGCTTACGGTCGTGTGGCTGGAACGGATCGGCTTTGCATTACCCACAATTCTTCACTCTTCGCGTGGTGAATGTCATTTGTTCCTGTTTTCATATGAACAGAAAAGAACTCGGTAACGTCTGCTGACCTAGGATATAAGAGCAACATTTGGCAGCATTGTACTCATGTAACTATTGTCAGACAGTTCGTTAGCTTACAAAACTATTTTCGTGACCGGTTACAGCAGAACATGTTACGTTATTTGTTACTTGGCAAAATGTCAAATATACTGCCTAAAGCTTTGCTCATTGCAATCAATCAACTCCAAAATTACAATTCTCGCTGACAATTACAAGATAATTCAGATATTCTTGGAAGGTATTGTCTTCTACAGCGATACTTCGCTGGTTTCCAGCTTTCTCACTGGAGGCACTACTTGCATTGTCAAGTCTAGGCTAAGATTATTACGTGCTTGTGGACGCAAGCACGGTAAGTCTTAGTTACGGGCTAGAGAGTGAGAGAGACTAAGGGTTTCACCCAAGTGGAGACTGCCTTACCGTACCCACCAGTGTACATAATTTTTGGAAGCTTACCTTCATCTTTCATACATAATTTCTTTTCATCATCATTTTCACTGCAACTTACTACAGGACGGAGATTATCACCAGCTCAGACGTGCCTTATGGCATCTCAATCTGTGAGTGACCAACACTCTGGTTTACCACCAGTTGTACCGCAACCCTCCTGCTCTTCCGGGAAATCGGTAAGACGGAGATGTCATTCATTGGAACGGATTTCTGCCAGCCAGGACTCTTCAGCTAGCTCCCGTTCCCCAGTAGTATCAACAAAACTGCTGCCTACTAAAAGACAGCATAAGATCAGTGACGCTAGTTCCGAATCTTCAATGAATATTGACATTCACGACGATAACCAATTTCCTAATCTTCCTCCACCGGGTCGACCAGCTATCTATTCATATTTACTTCAAAACTTTGATCCGAAATTCACTAATACGAAACTTCTTTTTGTTCAGATCACTAAGTGTATGCCTCGTGCCAATACCACTCACACTATAAAGACCAGAAACGGAATGATAATCAAGATACCTGATCCAGAATTTCTCCGTACAAGTTCAATTTCGAAATTTTCGGAGCAAAATCTACCATGACCAAGCTCAGTGACCAATGCATCAAACAGCCACCATCACCGAAAAAATCACCCACTCTATCTGTTGTTATTCGTGGTGTAGATCCGAATTATACTGATGATGAAGTCCTTGAAGAACTCAAGTTAAAAGGCTACATTATCATCAAATATATCAGGATCAAAGGCAATCATGGTCCGAAATACATGGTGCGCGTCCTTACCAATTCACAGCAGACTATTGATGACTTGCTTACTCGCAGTGCATATATCTACAATCAGTGCCATCGTGTAGAACCGTATCGTACCTCTTCCCCATTACCTCTTCGCTGTGAGCGCTGTCAAGTCTATGGTCAGCACACTACTTCTCAGTGCAAAAAACCGTTTAAGAGTGGCTCCTGTTCAAGTCCACACCCTACACGCAGTTGTACAAATTTACAATCACCTCTGACGTGTTCCACATGTCAAGAAAATTCTCATCCAACATATAGTTACAAATGCCGATCCAAACCAGCTCCTGAGCCATCAAAACCAGAAACAGTAGTGCCACTGCGCATACCTGAACAAATCCAATTACCTACAAATCCAGCACTTCAACAGCCTGTAACTGTTCATCAGCTTTTAACATTTCTTACTCTCTGTTTACAAAATATTCATCCGTTCTTACGTAACCACATCGCTCAACAAATTCAGTATGCAGCCAAGGCAATTTTCCACGCCAACATCTGTCCTACATATTCTGGTAATAATGTCTATTATCATTCAAATGTATTGGAAACCGAAGTTTGAAAGCCATCTTATCATTCTTCATTGCACTATTGCGCTCTCTTTCTTGTTTTTGAACATACGTTCTTTGCCGAACCACAAGCCGCTCTTTGAAGCACTTTTACTTGAAGAAAAGATGCATGCATTTCTTCTAATTGAGACTCATCTCACACACAACCTGACATGCCGCATACCTCGATTTCAATTCCTACTATAGGATAGCACCATAGCAGCCAGCTAACGGGGGAGTAGCGATTGGGTGTTCTCCTTCCATTCCATTCCGCAGTCATTCTCCAGCTTTTCCAAATCTTCCTGAACATCTTGTCACATCCTTATACTATAAGGAACTCTATGTGACCGTTGCTACTGTATATATCCGTCCTGGCCATGATATTCCTCTTACTTTCTTCCAATACATCTCGGACATCTTTCGCACCTACATAATCATGGCAAACGTGAATTTACATAGCCGACCAATCAGCGAGATAAGTTCCTTAATTACGTCACTAGCCATACTGCTGGAGTGATTCTGCCAATACCGAAACATACCAGGTCTTCTAGTCAGACTACCCCGGATATAGTTATTGTGTCGAATAATATATATCATCGTAGCAGTGTTGAGATTCTTGATCTCATTGGTAGCGATCATGCTCCCATCAAACTAGTTATTACAACTTGCTCAGCCAATACTTCTCAGGATACATACAACCGAACCATGTACCGCTATCGCTATGACAAAATTGGACTGCATATAGATCGCATCTCACGGACAAACTTTCTCATCTCTCGCCACCTACTACTGAGTCAGAACTCTACCATTCTCTCGACGTTCTGGTTACTGTTATGCAAAACGCTACCGACAAATATGTTCTTAAATCTACTGCTTTTATATTTCTTCCATCTTTGCCTCCTCAATATCTGCCGCTGATTAGACGTTCTCGTAACTTTTATAGAGATTTCATTGCTACTGGCAACCTAGACTCCTTGCATCATCATCGACAACTACAACGTACCGTTCATAACTACCTTAGAGCTTACAAACTACGGTGCTGGATAAAAACTTGCAACCATCTTGGTTCTCTATCCATCCAACGCAGTATTGGAAGCGTTTCCGGCAACTCACTTGTCAAACTAAACGAACAACTTACCCTCTCATAGACAACAATACGCCTCTTCATACTAATACTGATAACTCTAATGCTTTTGCACACTATCTTCAAGGCATATTAAAACCACTCACACCTGATTTGCTTCCTCGTCGTCATCCCGTCGACAAACTAAATCTTGACTCTCTGCATTTACAACCAAATATTCAACACACTCTTCCTGAGAATAATCCTCTTACTGAGCCAGTTCAAACTTCAGACATCACTTCTGTCGTTTCTCATAGGCGTGACACTACTCCAGGCATGGACTCTATCACATATAGGCACGTTCAAGAAAGTCTCTACACTGTCTTATATTTGCTTTCTCTCATCTGTAATTTATTCTTCGCACCGGCTATATCCCGGTTGACTGGAAGACATCCAAAACCCTTATGTTTCTCAAACCAGGCAAACCGGCTCACACTGTAAGCCCTTACCGACCCATTCAGCTAACATCAACCTTCTGCAAAATTTTGGAGCTTATCCTTTAAAACCTCTTCGTCTCGAACAAGCTGGTTTCAGACCGTCCTTCAGCATCAACGACCAATTATTACGCCTTATAAATTCCATGTATATTCATTTTAATACAGGACATGGTGGACATGCTTGGTCCTGTTTGACTTAGAAAAGGCATTTGACAAGGTTTGGCATCCAGCTCTTCTATATAAACTCAAACAGCTCAGATTACCTCTTCCATATCTTCGCTTCATTTACAATTTTCTCACCTGTCGCCTGGCTTACGTCTATATCAATTGCAGCTCCTCATTTCCATTTTTTCTTCATACTGGGGTTCCACAAGGTTCGGGTTTGTCACCATTACTGTACATTGTATATGTTGCCGACTTTCCTACTGTTCCAGCTACAGTAAAACTTTCAGTATGCAGACAACACTGCGCTGCTAGCCACTGGAAAAACTATCCACCAACTCAACTTGGCTTTACAAGACGCTATTAATATCTTTGTCGATTGGTTCTCCCACTAGCGCCTGAAAATCAATATGACGAAAACACAGGCTATTGTATTCCAATCTCCAAAATACCGTTCTCGCATACATCGTAATCCCCACTCAAACCTTCTCGTACTGTCAAATATCTTGGCCTTACTTTTGATCACCGCCTTAACTAGTCGACACATCTACAAGATACTTTTAAAAAGGCGTATGGTCATCTAAATTTGTTGTAAAGCCTCACTGGAACAACCTGGGGACTCTGTGACTACTATCCTGAACACCTATAAAGTTTTTCTGCGACCTATCCTTGTTTACGGTCTCACAGCCTGGTTATCTGCACCACCATCATATTATGAGAAACTACGCATTCTTGAACGACATGCCTTGCGTCTCGCATTTCGCATTAAGTTGTCCAGTCCAACCCGGGACCTCTATACTCGGCTTACATTTCCGCACATCTTTTATCATCTGGAAACACTTCGCACAAAATATATTACCCTCAGTCTGTAGTCCAATCACCCACTTATACAGCAAACGTTTGAAGAACACGCCGTAATCTCTTCCCTTCTGCTGCTCTCATTCCTCCGCTTTCATTACTGCTTAGTCTGTACCGCTACACCAATCTTCCTGACCACCCTGACAGCAGATACTACGCACCATACTCTTCAGATGCTCATCTCCCTCATATCTGACCATCATATGCACCGTAACACCTACCGTCCTAACAGGGCACCCTTGTCGTTATTAATGCCTAGCGTCACCCCTAGGCGAGAAGATAACACACATTTGTCTTACTAACAGAATCTATGTGTTGTGATGTGATCTGCACTTCATTTCATCTTTCATCCAGCCTTGATGCTTCTCCTCCATTTGTACCTATTGCGCCTTAATTATAATTATGATTAAAGGCCATATTGACCTATAAATTGATTATAAATAAAGTTATTTTTCCTAAAAGCCCATATCCAAGCTGTTTGTCTGTTCTGATTGCCATAATACTTCTGCATCTCTTCCCCTACACAGGGCATAACCCTCTTCCGGCAGTAGCTAGCATTTGCTTGCGGGCAAAAAAAAAAAAAAACTACATCCCACCCATCCCCGGATGGGAATGGAATTCTTTTTATAAAAATAGTGTTAAATCTTTGTATTTTAACTATGTATTGGTATAAACGTTTCAGCGCTTAAGTGTTAATACGTTGTTGCCAAAATTGAGAGTAGATGATTAAAGGCGGCATGAAGAGAATTTTTGGAAGGCAATCTTCCGTGGTTTGCGGTAGATCCGATTACGTCTTGCACATAAGGAAATACGTTGGGGGATTTCAGTGGCTAGGTATCGGCTAAAGGCGGGGGAGCAGCGGGATTATGGCGGATACCCCGCCGGCGGAACTATACCACTATAAGTTTGTGGTGAATATTTGGGCATTACAGGTCTTGCAATGCATAAAGGTCTTTTTTCGTATAAAGTACATTCAATTTTACGTCCTAATAACTTATATGCAACAGGTTGAATCTGTGAAATGATTGGGGTTGGAGTGATCGTAAATGTTTTCATAGTTAGGAGCCTGGATATGCAAACCCGTTTAACGTGGGGATTTACTATTGTGAAATTTGGTACATAGAGTGTATAGAAAATATAAGTTGACAGGATTTAGTTTAAATTAATACGTAAGAGCCAATGTAATATTGAAGAGACAAAGCTTGGAGCTATACCGCAATTAAAATTTAGTAAATGGTATTTATAGTCAATGTCCTATAATAAAAGCACTCCAGAGTTTTTTAAACCGGATAGTTTTAACAAGAATGGGTCTCTTTGTGGAATTTTCATGTTGGTTATAATTTGCTTTTAGAGTTTAGCGTTCACCACACAGGATTTGTGAGACTTGGCCCTACAGATTTTAAGATACATTTTGAATTTGGTTTTAGGAATAATTTTGTTGATGGCGTAGATTTATTTTAGGAAATAACAATATTTGCCTCAGTTCATCTTTTACGGATATTTGGAGGTTTTGTTGAATGAAAGCGTTTGTAGGATAATTTGCTTTGGTACACAAACATTACCAGAAAGCCGTTGTATATTGTACAATTGTACCCGAGTAAAGATTCTGTGTAGACAATTTTCTTTAGGTGTTAGAACGGTGCGGATTACTTTTAAAACTATAATAAAAATAATACATTATGGACATGTTTTGCTAAATATTGCTTTTTCTCGCGAAAAACATAAAATATATTGGGCAACAGAGATAGGATTTTAGCGTGTCTTCTTTCTTAAGTTAAAGTACCGTCAAATTGCATTAACGCTTGACGTAACGGGCAAGCATACAAAGTGCGCCGGTATCTATAAAGGAAATTCCTGACGGTAGCCAGATAGTAATGACGCCAGCGGAAACGTCGTACACATGTCATACAGTTTGATTAAAGATTAATTAACATGATAAGAGTTTGATATCAAATTAATTAGAGTTTGATATCAAAATTTAATTAAATCTTCCAATGTTGCCTAATTTATACTATAAATAAACAAATTTTAGCGAATTTCAACACTTTTCGGGCCTAATTTGGCAACAGCGCGGTGCTAGAAGCCCTTAGTACAGCGTGATATCAGTTTAATTAAAGTGATATCAACTCAGGAAGGTCAGATTCGGTCTTAACATCTTAACATACTCACACCACAATCTTGGTGGAGGGGTCCTGACCAATACAGAGGCTATGCACGCTACAGGTGCCATTTGATGCGTCCTGGGAACCATTGGGAACAATCATATTGCGTGGACCATGCACCTACGAGGACACAACAACCATCAAGGGTCACAAAATGTCATTCACCCTTTCAAGGAAAAAAAGACTTTTAGAAATCATGAAATACTTTCACACGTCAAAATTAAATTCATACACTTTCTTTAACGTGTAAACATCTTAAATACATTAAAATAACAGAATTTACGGTTAGTACGGCACCTTTATATACATTTTGACAGCATAACTACTTTCTCCCGTTTCCTCCCACTTCATTCCACCATCTCATTCATTTCTCATCATCACCTTCTTCTTTAGCCTAGGCGGCTTAACCGTGGGAGGTCAGACTTAAGGACTTCATCTCATTTCATTTTATATACGTTGTATACATCCTATTAAGTTAGGCAACCACAAATTTTTGTGAGTGTGCGTGTACAGCAGAGCTTCCAGGATATTTTCGTAAATTCGTTTCTAATTAACATAGTACGTAAGAACGATAAACTTCAAGAACTGATTAAATATATAAAATTTTACTAGAAACATTTAAAAATAAGACTTTGAGAATAACATTAATCCTTTTATAAAATCCACATCAAAGGACGTTCTTTGTAGGTTAATTGAAGAAATGAGTCTACTAGAGCATTGGTCGCTATTGGTTCTAATGGATTATAGCAAACCAATAAGAATGCCTATTTTTTTAATGTCTTAACATCATTTCTGCATTCTACCTTACCAAAAATACTACTCTTTTGTGATTTTTTGTAAAAATTCCGTCCTCAGTAGACTATTGTGTGAAAAGACACCGAGTCTTGGCAAGCATGTAGGGAAGAGAAAGAAAATTCTAAAATGATAGAAAATACATTCATTTTCGAAATAAAAGTAGGGATAAAATAAAATAGAGAGTATTTGTAAAAGCATCATTTCCTTAAAATAATAAAAAAAAAGGTACTGATAAATACATAATAATCCTGTTGTCAAGAAAATTCCTTTTGAAAAGTATATTTATGCATTTTAAGAAAGAAAAGCGCGAGACATGCTTTCATAATTACAATATAAAATGCATTCTCTACAATGAATTAATTACAAAAGTATATGTGATGGCTTCCCATTCTTTTCTATTTAGTAAATATTTTTTTTCAACAAAACAATTTTCTTGACAACAGATTTCTTTGTAATTTGAACGATTTGTCTTAATATTCTAAGAAAAAATTGTTCTTAAAATATTTATTTATAGAAAAATTTATATTTAATTCATCTAAGGACAGAGAAATAAGAAAACTGTAATAAATCCTCCTTTTTAATAAAAGGACTAATAACAACAATTTTAGGAATAATCCAAAAAATGGATCAAAAGAATGGGATCTTAGCCAAGAATTTTGGAATGAACCAGAAAAAGCCCCAAAAGATTCCGATCTAGGCAATAATTAATTTTTGGATCTGGGTCCACAAAATTTTTGAATGGCCCCTAAATCGAGTTTTCATAATTTTTTTTGCGAAATAAGAACGTAACAGTAGTAATTGCGTCACCTGAGGACACTTTTGGCCCCTGGGTCCCTGCCTCAGGATCCACTGTCCCTGGCCAGGGGTCAATGACCTAGGGGTACTTAGGACCACCCCTCTAGATTTTGGCAGGGGTACCTTGGCCCACTCCCAAAAATTTTGGCAGGGTACATAGGACCACCACCCCTAAATTTTGGAAATTGCCAAATCTAAAAATTGGGTATGGTAGCCTAGAACCATAGTATGTACCTCTATTAGTATTTGCGGTCCACCTCGTTACCTTTCAAGGGCAAAAAATTGCCAAAAATTCAAATTTCGGAGGCTTTTGGCCTAATTTATCCCCTTTGATTCGGTCTTATTACCCTGGGCGTATACAGGGGTTCACTCCCTTTCATAAGAAATGGGTACATTAATGCACCCCTTTAAAATTTTTGGAAGGGGAACCTGGCCCACCACTTAAATTTTGGAAACTGCCAAATCTAAAAATTGGGTGTGGTAGCTCAGGACCGCAGTATGTACTTCTATTAGTATTGGGAGTCCACGTCGTTCCCTTTCTGGGTAAAATATTGCCAAATTTTAGTACAACCACGTGTTTGGTTTTGTCCTATGTTATCCCCTTTGATGTGGTCCTATTACCTTATATGGTTATATGGGCGTATACAGGTGTTCACTCCCTATCGTAAGACATAGGTAATTTGTGCATCTCTTTAAACTTTTGCGAGGGGTACCTTGGCCCACCCCTTAAATTTTGGAAATTGTCCAATTTAAACATTTGGTATAATAGTGCAGGACCCTAATATAGATCACTATAAATTGGGTGGTCCACCTTGTTTCCTTTTAGGGGGACAAAATTGCCAAATTTTAGTACAACCACGTGTTTGTTTTTTGGCTCATTTTATCCTCTTGGATGCGGTCCTATTACCTTATATAGTTGTATGGTCGTGTATAGGTGTCCATTCCCTATCGTAAGACAGGTACTTTTGTGCACCCCTTTAAATTTTTGGGAGGTGTACCTTGGCCCACCCCTTAAATTTTGGAAATTGCCCAATTTAAACATTTGGTATTATAGTACAGGACCCTAATATAGATCACTATAAATTTGGGTGGGCCACCTCGTTCCCTTTAGATGTACAAAATTGCCAAAATATAAACGCAAGCAATACGTTGTACCATGTGTTTTGTTTTGGCCCAATTTATCCCCCTTGATGAGGTCCTATTACCTTATATGGTTATATGATCATGTATAGGGGTCCATTTCCTATCATAAAACATAGGTACATTGATGCACCCCTTTAAATTTTTGAGAGGAATACCTTGGCCCACCTCTTAATTTTTTTTGGAAATTTTCCAATTTAAGCATTCGGTATCATAGTACATGACTCCACCATGTATTATGATAAATTTGGGTGGTCCATCTTGTTTCCTTTCATGGGTATAAAATTGCCAAAATACAAACATAAGTAATATGTTGTACCACGTGTTTGCTTTTTGGCCCAATTTATCCCCTTTGATGATGTCTTATTACCTTATATGGTTACATGATCATGTATAGGGGTTCATTTCCTATCATAAGACGTGGGTACATTGATGCACCAGTTTAAAAATTTGGGAGGGGTATCTTGGCTCATCCATTTTAGAAATTGTTTAATATAAGCATTTAGTATCATAGTACAGGACTTCAATATATACCACTATAAATTTGATGGTCAGCCTTGTTCCCTTTCGTGGGTAAACAACTACCAAAAATCAAATTTCGGAGGTTTTTGACCCCCTTTGATAAGGATTTAGCACGTTATATGGGTATGTACAGAGGTTTGTTACCTTTATATGTTTATGTTCCCTTTTAAATTTGGGAATTATCAAATAACAAAATTCGGTAAATGTTTTCTAGGACCCACTGTAAATGGTGGTGTCCCTCTTATGGCCAAATATTCAAATTTTGAAGGTTAATGGAATATTTTATCTTTTTGATACGGCTTTATTATTGAATGAGTACAGGATTCATTACCTTTCATAAGACACAGGTGTATTTGTGTACCAATCAAATTTTGGGAGGGGTACATTTCTTATTGTTAAATTAATAATTGTTCTTAGAAATGGGTGGTATCTCATTCTCTGGTTAAATCATTGTCAAATACGAGTATGGTCACGTGATCTGTTATTGACCTATGATTAGATTAGGAGTCCAGGACATTGGTACATTTACACTTTCTAGGATAATTTGAGAATTGTCAAAATGAAATTACGTCATTGGTTTTGATTATCCTCGCCAAATATAAACGTAAGCAACACGATGTATCATGTGATTGAATAGTGTACAGGGATTCATTTCCTTTTCAAAATTCCTGGAAGTTATCAAATAACACGATTCTAGACAACAGTTGGTTCTGCTGAGATAAACAATTGACCTAATTGAGACCTAACTACAACATGTAATTAAATGATTAATTCTAAGACTTAGGTATATCGAGAGAGGTATACTTTAAATTTGGGGATTGTGATAAACAAAATTTTAGTATGAGGCACGAAATTTGAAACAATACTTTGAACTTCAGTTAAGCTCATAGTCTAAGATCAGAGGTGGTGGTTAAATTAACCTAGAAATTTCAGAAATCTGATAGGTACCTTATTGAATCTTATGACTTATAAACGAAAGGCAATACATGCTACAACACTTTGAAATTTAATCACAAGGTGAAGTAATCTGAAACTAACAAAGTTATTGTTGATGCAATTTGATTGGATGATCACTATCTTTCATGCAATCTGATTGGCTGATGATTTTCATATCTTTGTTGCATTCAGTTTTTAGTTTTGCTTAACATCTAAAAATCTTGGTTTGAACACTTTTGTTCAACATTTTGTACTCACTGATAAATATGATCATAACCGTTTATTTGTTAATCGAATAGTAAAAAACTGGATAATGTTTGACGATTAACCGTGAAAAGTGAAATTATTTTAGTTGAAATTTTTGGTTTGATTTTTTTTCGTTTTAAACTTTTTGTTTGAAAATTTTGTTTCAAATTTTAATTGAATTTTTTGTTTCAAAATTTGCTTGAAAATTTGAAATTTTTTGAATTTTTTTGAAAGTTTTTCGTTTGAAATTTTTGTTTCTAATTTTTTTCAAAATTTGTTGTTTCAAAATTTTTGTTTAAATTTTTTTTGAAAATTTTCGGTTTGAATTTTTGGTATTTTTTTGTAATATTCGGACCCAAGAGAAACGAGAATGGGGAATGGCGAAAACTTCATAACGGGGAACTACATACCGCTAGTTTATATAGTTTGCCCAACATTGTTAGGGTCGTCAAGTATAGGAGGCTGAGGTGGGCGGGTCATGTAGCTAGAATGGAAGAAAGTAGAAACGCTTTCAAAGTCTTGACTGGAAGACCAATCGGAAAACGACCATTAGGAAGCCCTAGGCGCAGATGGAAGGACAATATTAAGATGGATCCCGCAGAGATTGGAATACAAAGTAGAAACTGGATGCAGTTAGCTAAGGATAGAAGTCAGAGGAGAGCTTTTGTGAACGCGTCATTGAACTTTGGGTCCCATAGGACATAGAGTTAGTTTTAAAATTTTTTGTTCCAAAATTTTTGATTAATTTTTTTTCAAAATTTTGTTTGAAATTTTTTCGTTTGTAATTTTTTTTAATTTTTTCAATTTTTTTGAAAATTGTTTGAAATTTTTTTTTGTGAATATTTTTCAAAATTTTTGATTGATTCTTTTTCAAAATTTTGTTTGAAATTTTTTCGTTTGAAATTTTTGTATGTAAATTTTTTTCAATTTTTTTGAAAATTTTTTTAAAAGCTTTTTTTGTTTCAAAACAAAAATTTTGTTTGAAATTTTAGTTTGGAAAATATTTGTTTTAAATTTTTTCGTTTGAAAGTTTTTGTTTCGAAATTTTTGTTTGGGAAATTTTGGTTTGAATTTTTTTTGTTTGTGCACTTATTAATAAAGAACCGTTTCGTAACTAATTAGAACAGAAACATCTGGCAACATACTTTATAATGATGCAATAGTACACGTTAAAACATGGGGGTTGTACATGAAATGAAAAACACAAATCATTGAAATGGATCACTTTTTTATACTGCACATACATCCATACCAGATATAGGATCTGGATATTGTCGATATAATGTATTTTGAACTTCATGCACTAGTTTGTTTTTAGAGTATAGTTTTAATTTTAACTGAAGTCTTTTAAGGACTATTGCAATGTCAATTGGTGGAAACTCAATGTCCATTTCATCACAAATAAACTGTTTATCAATACAGGTATGCACCCACGAACGATGTTGACAAGCAAATACATGGTACAACGTATTGCTTACGTTTTATATTTTGGCAATTTTGTACCTCTAAAGGAAACGACGTGGACCACCCAAATTTATAGTGATCTACATTAGGGTCCTATACTATAATACCAAATGTTTAAATTGGACAAATTACAAAATTTAAGGGGTGGGCCAAGGTACCCCTCCCAAAAATTTAAAGGGGTGCACAAAAGTACCTGTCTTACGATAGGGAATGCACACCTATACACGACCATACAACTATAAAAGGTAATAGGACCTCATCCAAGGGGATAAAATGAGCCAAAAAACAAACACGTGGTTGTAGTAAAATTTGGCAATTTTGTCCCCCTAAAAGGAAACAAGGTGGGCAACCCCCATTTTTATAGTGATCTATATTAGGGTCCTGTACTATAATACCAAATGTTTAAATTGGGCAATTTCCAAAATTTAAGGGGTGGGCCAAGGTACCCCTCCCAAAAATTTAAAGGGGTGCACAAAAGTACCTGTCTTACGATAGGGAATGCACACCTATACACGACCATACAACTATAAAAGGTAATAGGACCTCATCCAAGGGGATAAAATGAGCCAAAAAACAAACACGTGGTTGTACTAAAATTTGGCAATTTTGTCCCCCTAAAAGGAAACAAGGTGGACCACCCAATTTATAGTGATCTATATTAGGGTCCTGCACTATTATACCAAATGTTTAAATTGGACAATTTCCAAAATTTAAGGGGTGGGCCAAGGTACCCCTCGCAAAAGTTTAAAGAGGTGCACAAATTACCTATGTCTTACGATAGGGAGTGAACACCTGTATACGCCCATATAAGATATACGCCCATATACGCCCTGTATACGCCCATATAACCATATAAGGTAATAGGACCACATGAAATTGGATAACATAGGACAAAACCAAACACGTGGTTGTACTAAAATTTGGCAATATTTTACCCATGAAAGGGAAAGACGTGGACCCCCAATACTAATAGAAGTACACACTGCGGTCCTAAGCTACCACACCGAATTTTTAGATTTGGCAGTTTCCAAAATTTAAGTGGTGGGCCAGGTTCCCCTTCCAAAAATTTTAAAGGGGTGCATTAATGTACCCATGTCTTATGAAAGGGAATGGTCCCCTGTATACGCCCATATAACTATATAGGGTAATAAGACCGAATCAAAGGGGATAAATTAGGTCAAAAACTCCGAAATTTGAATTTTTGGCAATTTTTTACCCATGAAAGGGAACTAGGTGGACCCCAAATACTAATAGAGGTACATACTATGGTTCTATGCTACCACACCCAATTTTTAGATTTGGCAATTTCCAAAATTTAGGGGTGGTAGTCCTATGTACCCTGCCAAAATTTAGGGGGTGGGCCAAGGTACCCTGCCAAAATCTAGAGGGGTGGTCCTAAGTAGCCGTAGGTCATTGACCCCAGGCTAGGGACCATGGGTCCTGAGGCAGGGACCCAGGGGCCAAAAGTGTCCTCAGGTGACGCAATTACTACTATCACACAAAATTGTAAGTTTTGATTTCGCTACACTACATGTAGTTCTCAAAATATGGGGCATACAATAAAATGTTTGATTAAATGAAATATATTGAATTTTGTGGATCAGAGGCCACAAAACTTTTGAACGGCTGCTGAATCAAGTTTTAATATTTTTTTACGGAATAAGCACATCATGCTGAGTAAATTGTTAGCTTTGGCTTGGCTACACTATGTGTAGTTCTCAAAATATTGTGGGTATAACATTTATGAACGGCTCCTAAATCAAGTTTTTATATTTTTTACGGAGTAAGCACATCATACTGAGTAAATTCTAAGTTTTGATTTGGCTACACTATATGTAGTTCTCAAACTGTGGGGCGTACAAGAAAATGTTTGATTAAATTAAATATACTGACTTTTTTGGATCAGGCTCAATAAAATGTATGAACGGCACGTAAATCTAGTTTTCATATTTTTACTGAATAAGTGCATCACACTGAGCAAATGGTAAGTTTTGGTTTGGCAACACGATATGTAGTTCTCAAAATATGGGACGTACAGAAAAGTTTGATTAAATAAAATATATTGACTTTTTTGATCAGGGACCACAACATATATGAACGGCACCTAATCAAGTTTTCATATTTTTTCTGGATAAGTACATCACACTGAGTGAATTGTTAGTGTTAGTGTTTTTCTACACTATATGTAGTTTTCAAAATATGGGGCGTACAAAAAAAATTTTTGAATGAGAAATATTCAACTTTGTGGATCAGGGACCACAAAATTTTTGAAAGGCACCTAAATCGAGGTTTCATATATTTTTTTTTACGGAATAGCCATATCATACTGAGTAAATTGTTAATTTTGATTTGGCTACATTATATGTAGTTCTCAAAATATGGGCGTACAAGGAAGTGTTTGACTAAATAAAATATATTGACTTTTTTGGATCAGTGTCCACAAAATGTATGAATTCGTATTTTTACCGAATAAGTACTTTTAGTGTAAGTATAAGTAATAAGTTTTTTCTTTTGTTTTGTATACCGAAAAAACCTACTTTTATACTATTTAACCTATACTACAATACATGTCTAGAGGCAGACTATGTCCACCTCCCACGCGATCGCGCCCCTTTATTGTTGTCACTGCTGAGCAAGGTAAAAGTTGATCTGAAACGGTAGGGGGCGGTAGATAGTGGCATGACGTCACGCCGTCCCCCTACCTATCTTTGCTCATTGCAGTGGCGTATTTACGATTTTGTTTCGGGAGGGGCTTTGTTAACTTTCGGGGAGGATTTGCCTAGAAATGTGAAAATTCTGAAAGATATTTCATTTACTTTAGTATACTAAGTAAGATTTCGGGGGGGCTTAAGCCCGGAAGCCACCCCCCTAAATACGCCACTGGCTCATTGTAAATTTTTATTAAATGGGGGGGCGTCGTACATATTTTAGGAGGTGGGAGGATGACGTCCCCTCGCGTTCCCCCTCATTTTTACTCCTGCTGCCGAGTATAGATGATTCTCAAACACAAAATTTGTGTCAATTACTTCATGTTGTACCGAATATGTAAGCCTGATTTGGATTCGAGTATCCCGCGTCCCCATAATTTCAGTCGAGACAAGCAAATGTCCCGTATTTTTGTTCCATCCTATTTCTGCTGTCAATATAAGCTTATCGACTGGAAAACTTGTTATTAGTGAATAAACAATAAGTTGTAACATGAAACAGGTTCAAGCAAGTTATCACACACCTCTCTCACCGATTTCATAGCGAGCAAACCAATAGACTAGAGTCACAGCGCAGAATTGCAGTTGTTCGTTGGCAGTCAAGGGAATCTGAAATCTTTAACTGCACGAGCTAAGCTGTTTTTGATAATGCATCACAAGTGAAATGTTCCCCTTTTGTATCAATAAGAATGCCTAAAATGAAGTGCACTTTTCCTTCCAATTTGAAGCTTATTCAGACGAAAAAATTCCCACGTAAATAAAAAACGCTTATAAGAATTCTCCAAAAGCATAATGTTTCCTAAGAACAGATTGCACTACACATTGTTCGTTACTTTTTGTATCCATTTCATATAATGCAATGAAAATGTTTCCCAAAAATTTACTGTGTTGGAATGTTTGTGGGGGGGGGAGAGATCGAGTGTCCCGTATTCTCATGGTGAAAAAGGACAGTCTTACGAAAATGGCAAACTACAAGGTGTAGCGTTGACGCAAACCGAAGCGGAATGAGCCCAATAACCGTGAGATGATCAAGATCCCTGTACTCACAACTACATTTTCTTCAATTTTCTCAAATTAAAAATTAAAAATTAGCTTCAAAATGTAAAATCGAATATATATATATATATATATATATATATATATATATATATATATCACAAAATAAAGATGATGTAGAATCAGCATGTAATGTGAAAGAATAATAAGTAATTATAATCTCTATAGTATTGATATCTCCCATGTGCAATATGCTTAAATCAATATATTATGGACATCGTAGACCCATTAATTAATAAATATTCACATTTTCAGTGTTGAATGAATTTGTCCTAATATCTCGCAGGGTGCTGAATCTGACAAACATGTAATTCATGACGATTTCTGAACGTTATCACCTGTGTGAATTTGCCTGCCACCTACCGGTAAAATAAAGTGACAAATTTCCGAATAAGAAGGAGGGAGCGTATTACTGTTTGTTTCTTTGTTAAGTGTACTTTTATGGTCTATTGCCGAAGTGAAATCAAGAAACTACCTTGTGAAATCTTACAGTTTTCGTCCTGCTACGAACAGAGTGAAAAATTAATTTAAAGAACTGCTTCAAGAATTTCTTGTGTAGAAATAGCGCTTTGCACTTCAATACATATCGCGTATATTTTCTCAGTGCCTGCAAGCATGTCTCAAATCAACTGTTGCACTTTTGTTGTAGTTTGTGTAATGAACATAAAACGTTCAATAAATGATGGACAGAGAAAAAGAAAACCGTGGCATACCAAAAAACGTGTCAGAAAAAAAAATGAAATAATCATCTCATTGTGTAGAAAATTGTCTTTCAATTAAAAGAAAAAAATATGTATTCAATAATAAAAAGGTAAGTATTGTTAAAACGTAAAAAGTATTAAATTAATACATAATTATTTTTTTTAATATTAATACAAACATTCTTGAATTTGTACTAGTGTCGCCGAATTACAGTAACCATCTCTCTTTTATCATGAAGTTACCAATAGATTTTTTATGAAGCTTAATTTTTCGAATTTTATTGTAAAAGTATATAATTCTTCTTCTATTAAATAGAATATATATTAAGTAGAAGATTGTTGAGTTTTCTAATTAAACAGAGAGGCATCTTATATGATTATTATGTTTAGGGTATTAAATAGAGTTGCCAAATGTCTAAAATCAAAATATAAGGAACGTTGCCCCTTCACCACTAAAACAATTCATGATTGAACTTACTTTCAGTAGTCCTATGTCATTATATGTGTACAAAAATATTTTCTAAAGACCAACACAGGTATTATAATTATTTTCTGTGTATAATTTTTTTTCTCAGCCCATATTGAGAATAACCATACTATGTTTTCGCCAATACGGGTATATAATGGTAGTAATATCTACGAATGAAATTGCATTTTTAGTGTGAAAACAATATTCCTGATAGGGTACGTAATCATCACAGTCAAGGAGGGGTGGGGGCAGTAGGGAGAAAATAAATTCTTCGTACTGGAATTCTTTAACGTAAAGAGTCTATGCATTTGAACACAATTTCTTTTAAACAGTAGATAAATAGACACTCGTCTTTCTATAGTGCCGCCATTCCTTCTCTCAGCCTGTACTGTGCATCCACCGACATTTAGATATTAAGCAATTGATTATCGTAAATTTAAAGATCGGAACATAATTATTTAAAATTAAAATTAAGAATTGTTAAACTATCTGGGGTTAATGGTTGAGCTAATGTATCTTATAGGTGGTGGTGTATAGTACAGAAAAATGTAAAGATGCTTGATAATTATATATGCATTAGTGTGGTTAATTTGCGAACTTTTGACAATAATGTAATTTTGTTCACCCCCTAATAACTTATTAGTGGAGTGTTTTTATTTCGAAAGTGTTAAATGAAGGGAAATCTTTCCGGTGTCCCGCACTTTGCCCAAGCGCATTTCGGTACGATTTGTTCTGCTGGAACGTAGTACCTGTGTGGCTTAGGTTTTCTCACGAAAATTGAATTTACATACTAGATGTGGGAAGCCTGTTTTTTGCCTATTGAAATTACGTAGATTTATTGTTTGTTTTGCGAATCTCGAGTGTTTCGACAATTCAGCATCATTTTTGTTAATGAGTCTGGTTGTCATTGGTGCGTGGGAAATATTTCCCATGTAAATTACGCATCTACTTTTGTTTTTTCTAATTAATTTAAGTTTACCAGTGTGCTAATAGTCTATTTTCGCTTGCTACATATTTCTTAAATTATAGCAATATTGATATGAATGGCGCCCACTCCAATGCCTTCAGATCCCTAAAAGTCTTTAGGGATCGATTTTAAACATATCACAGTACAAGTATATTCATTTCGTTTATAAGCTACCACCGGTAATTTACACTTGGAAGGCGCGGGTTAACACGAATGTGCCGATGTAATACAACCGCAGGAGACGTTTATACATTTTCTTAAAAAAAAAAAAAAAAATACATAGATAGACTTGTCTTTTTCTAGTACCGTTACCCCCTTCTCCTAGCCCTAGCCTGTACCAACATTTAGCTATTAAGCAATTAATTATCGTAAATTTAAAGATTGGAATGTAATGTAATTAATTTCTGAATTTCGTTTAAGTAGCGGAAAATGTGTGATCAACAAGGAAATTTTCCAACCAATGAAGAGATGTGACACGATAGCTGGTGACAGAGGTTCTGCCACCACTGACGGCTGTCAAATAAAGAACGTGCATGAACAGTAAGTTGAAATTAAAATTATAATTATGAATAATATTAGTTTTGAGCATTTAATCTATAGAAATATACAAACAGGGTTAATCCTCTTATCACTGAGATTGTTACCGGTATAAAGTTAAATGATATTAGGTATAAATAATATAAATTAGATATTACAGCTAGTGTTGCTGTGCAATCTGCCGGTCTAGGGTTGGAAGTAAAATTATCTTAATGATGCAAAATAACTGTTAATTGCGAATTGTTGATGTTACAAAGAATTACTTAATATGAAAATTGTCCAAATAGTAGTAAGCGAACAATTGAATAAAATTGTGAATTTAAAAATTCTACAGCTTATCCGGGTACCATCTTGTATGGCTATCACGTGTGTGCATTCATTTTGCACTTTTAATCTCCAGTGCATATTGTTATTACATACAAATTTCTGTGCGTACGAGAGAAAATTATCATGTCAGAATGACAAGATAGATCAAAATAAACGTTGAAATAAAATATGGGCCAGGTTAAGAATTTAGTTGCCTCTATTTGCAAAATTTACAGGTAATGAATATCTCTTGGGTATGTGCCAAGAATAACGTAGGGTATTATGTAAAGTAAGATAAGTGACGTAAACATTTTATGAAAGGGTCCCCATATTCCTAATCTGTATAAAGATGCAGATTCAGTATGAGGGGGCTGTTTTTGGATTTACAGGAAAATTCTCCTAATTCACATAGATGGAATTATTTCCTTTTTCATTGTAATTTTGAGTTAAGTTCTGTTAAGCCCTGCTGCGATAACTAAAAAAAATTAAGGTTTACTGGGAGAAATAAGTGAGTGTGGTTGTTGTAGAATGTGATAGAATATGAATATTAATGATAGTGAAGACGGATCTATTTTGCTATGGCGGACGGTACGACTGAAGGTTCTATCCCATTGTGGAGGAAGTATATTGAGAAAATGCCAGATATTTGTGCGAGCTATGATTTGACAGTGTTTTGTTTTGTGCAGTTACTTCCCAACAACAAGGAAATCCGCTGAAATTTTGCGGAAGAGACGGATTAATGAATGTTAAAGCGCGATGTCGAAAGAGTAGGAAATGTGCTATGTTACAATTTTGGTAATTTCTATTCACATTCGGTTAGTTTAGGGTAGGGTTGGTTAGTTTAAGTTAGGTTAGGCTAGTTTAGGTTACGTTAGGTTAGTTTAGTTTGTTATATTAGTGTAAGAGTCCGGCGTAATTTTCCAAAAAAATGATAGAATTTCGCTTATTTCTACTAATATTACGTTAGTTCAGGTTAGCTTACGTTAGTTTATGTTAGGTTAGGTTAGATTTGGTTACGTTATGTTACGTCTAAGTACTTGCATCACTCATTTCTCCTGTAAATTTTGTGTTTTTTACGTGCTTCTGGACCCCTTGTACTAAACATACCCCAAAAAATATGATGAAGTGATGTCTTTCTGTGTACCAGGCAAAGCATGTATTTCCATGCCATACGGAGTGTCCGGATAATATTCGTTTGTGAGAATGCCCACCGTCGCTAACGCGCCTGATCCATGTAGAAGCACCCGTTTGCTGCCGCTCTGGCTCCTTTGCTGTGGTCCTGATCTTACTGCGTAAGGTAGTATTCATGCTTTTTAGTACCTATATGGCACAAGCTAGTCGGTGTTTTTTTTTGTGTTTGCTTTTGTATCTCAGCCCTCCTAAAGTCAATATGCATCCAGTAATGAACTTGAACTAAGGCGGTAACAGTGCATTCGTGGTATGGGAAGGTAATATCTCGTAAATGTAAGCGTGCCCCCCGGAAATAGGATGATACTCTGAACGAAACGTACCGTAGCCTTACCTACCGTATCAGCCAAAACTGGCAATGCCTTCAACAGGCAATTTTTAATTTTTTGTCAATTGCTTTTATTCTTTAGGTGGCAAGGCTTAACGGGATATGTGCCCTAGTACTTACTTTTCACTGTTATTTTCTTAAAGAATTGCAAAATAATTAGATATGTATTAACAATATGCGTGCAAACTGATAATATTGAACGGTTACCCTTAAAAAAACGACACACGAGCCTGTGCTAGGTGGACCCTGAAGGAAAGGCTTCTGGTGCATGTTAAGAATAGTTCGGTAAATTACAGAGAAGGAATGCTCTAACTTTCCTTTATTGAAATGATTCTTTGAAGGGGCCGGCCGCATCAGCGACGGTGTGAATGCACATAAACGAGGAAAGTGCAACAAAAACTTGATATCGCATCCACCCATTTGCACCTACTATTGCCGTTGTAATGGTTTCACACTTGTAAGCATAAAATACTGATTTTTGCAGTCTGCATAAATACTCCGATTGTAACAGTTAGTATGTTAGACAAGTTTAGCACTTTTACGACAGACTATTCTTAAGCTGTAGGGTAGAAAGAGGCTTGTGGTTCCTTGTTATTGCGCGGCAGTGTGTTCGTACTGTAACAAGCGCATTGGGAATAAACTTCATAGAAATTTATAAAGCACCTCCCTTAGCAACTTGGCACATGCCCAAATAACTGTGATAAAATGGGTAATGTCCCGACATACTTATTTGCCTGGAAGAACGCACCAACGTGTGCTAGGTGATCCGTCCAAGCAAGATTTTTATGTAATTATTCAAGGCAAGGCAAAGCTCGTGAAGGAAGATTCTGTTGTGTTATCATCTTGTTGCCACATGGGTGAAAATTACATACATAATGATAATATGACTGCTCTAATGCGATTCAAGACTGTTATGTTCTTGGCGCAACCCCAATTAATTCTGTTCAGATCGCCAATGTGCCGCAAACTGATATTCCTTGAAAGCAATTACTCGTGCGAACAAGACGGACAACCATGTGTATTTGGTCACTAAAAGCACGATTTTATCTGTTTGGTTGAGCGCAAGGCCAAGTAGTGAATTTTCCAAAAGCGCAGGGGTGCCTCTGTAGGGAGAATGCTTATTGACGAGAATGTGAACCCACCAGCATTGCCAATTCCTAAACTGAATAGATAGAAATATTGCTTGTAGTGACCACCTAGCAATGGTTGGTGTGTTTTCGCACGAGTAATAGTATTTTTATAATATGTCACTTCCAGCATAATAATGCCCTGAACCGAATACGGTAGTAATCTTACTTATAGTTACCAGCTAGCTCACACGGGAACATCCCACAAGTTATCGCTCAAATCTGATTGCCACATAGCACATCTGATACAGCATCATGAGAAATAAAAATGAGCAAAATTTAAGGTGCTATGGACCAGAAGGATAGGAGCTACGGGGATTCAAAATTTGAATATCCCAAAAAAAAATATCGGAATTATGAACGTTTAAAGTGCCGTTCTGAAACCGTTAAAGCAATCTAAACAAAAGTTTAACAATATAATGAGAACAAAGTGCCCTACCGAAACCACAAACAGTGTTGCCAACTCAGCATAAAAATATTTTGTTTGAAATAGCACCATATACAAGTGTGCACAAATTGACAATGCACTATTATCACTAAACATAACAGTGAAGTACAGTGTTACACACTGTTGGTACAATGTGGAAGTCAGGTATGTGGCAACAGATAGTAATAAAGGAATCTAGGTCTCATACTATGAATTTAGTTCTAATGCATTACACCGATAGTATAACAGCAAAATGTCTGCCGTGTCACAAACAATTGATGCATTTGAAAAACGAAATTGAATGACGCCATGTTTACTTCTTGTGTCAGCTCCGAAGCTATACAAGACGGGACCTATAATGTAAATTGGTATCCGAACCACTATGAAAGAGAAAGGTAAGAATGAAATGTAAGGTGAAAAGTACAAAAACATGTCCGAGGCGGGATTGGAACACGCGATCCTTAATATGTCGGTTGTCTAGCCTTCTAGGCTACACCGCTATCCGGTCCGATTAAAAACGAAATGAGGTAGTAATAAAATAATTATATTTCCAATGTGAATATGATAATATTATAGTGTACAAATATAATCATATGTTATGTAGCAGAGGAAGTAAAAGAATATGTCGCTTAACACGAAAAACATAAACCAAGAAAGTGCTCTTCCAACTATAGATAAGAAAATCTGGAGAACTAATTTACAGAATTAGGAAACCTGTAGGCACGTGTTTCGCGTGTATCGTATTGTTTTCGAGAGTTGTCTGCTTATTCACCGGGAACACAGAAGTATAATGCTAAGCCCTCACTTTTTTTCTAATGCATTCCTTTATTGCCATCTGTCGCCACATATCAGACTTCTCCATTGTACATTTTCAGCACACGTAGTTCCAACAGTGTGCACTACACTTCAGTGTTATGTTTAGTGATAATAGTGCATTTTAAATCTTCCCCCGCCAAGTGATCTTTGTGGTTGACAAACATCATGTGCGTGGTTTTTCTCGGGGTTCTCCCGTTTCCTCCCACTTTCTTCATTCCACCATTCCATTCATTACTCATCATCACCGTCTCCTTTAGCCTGACCGGTATAATCGTGGTACGTAAAACTCAAAGATTTTATTTTATTATTATTATTATTATTATTTTTTTCATTTTAAATCTGCACACTTGTATATGGTGCTATTTCAAACAAAATATTTTTATGCTGAGTTTGGAACACTGCTTCTCCTATGGCAACACTGTTTGTGGTTTCCGTTAGGGTATGTCCATGGTAACTTCTGTTACGTAATGACGTATATTTTAAAGAATACTAACCACAAATAAACTTAAAAGCTCCACTTTCTTTTAAAAAAAGGAAAACTGTCATACAGATAATTACCAAATATCGTCATTTTATATGATACAGCAAACCTAGGAGAAAAGAAAATACTATGGTATCTCACCTTACAATTTTTTTCTATACATTCAGAACCTGTGATTTTTCAGTATATTTTCTTTTGTGCTGGCATAGCTATATGCATGAAATTACTATGTAAGATAGGGACGCACGTAATTTAATTATGGCAAAAATATTAAATTTTTATTTACATTTTATGACTACTTATTTTAGTAGAATATGCAGAGATTCGGGTAACTCACGTTACATTTGTCAACGATCTTTTATTATTAAGTATAAGCAACATACATTTATAATAACTTGAAATAAACACAGTTTAATTAAGTTGAACATTGAACTTTACTTTAAGAAAAGGTTTCATTAGTTATATGAAATTTTACTTGGGATACCGACAGAAACAAATAGGACCTATGCAATAATAAATAAAGCTTGTATAGCATAATCAACATTAAAACTTAGTAGATTAAAGGTAACCTACGGAAAAAAATAAGAAAATAGTAATTCTCTGGAAAAAAAAATTAATGATGCCAGCTACATACAACTATATTTTTATCAAAAGGACAACTTGACTAAAAATTATAACTATATTTCTTTCATGAATTTTTGTCCCTGTTTCCGTGGACATGCTCTTAGGGCATTTTGTTCTCATTATATTGTGGAACTTTTGTTTCGATTGCTTTAACGGTTTTCAAGATATTTACTTTAAACGTACATAATTCCATGATATAATTTTTTGGATATTCAAATTTTGAAGCACCATAGCTCCTATCCTTCTGGTCCATAGCACCTTATATTTTGCTCATTTTCATTTCTCATGATTATCTACCAGATGTGCTATGTGGCAATCAGATTTTAGCGGCAACTTGTAGGATCTTCCCGTGTCAGTGTGGTACGTCTTGTTCGACGGGTTCCCGCCAAGTGAACTTTGTGGTGAACAAACACTGTGTGTGTGGGGGGGGGTCTCGGGGTTCTCCCGTTTCCTCCCACTTTCTTCATTCCACTATTTTATTCATTGCTCATCATCACCGTCTCCTTTAGCCTAACCGGCATAACCGTGGGACGTATAACTCAAAGATTTTTTTGTTCGTCGGGTGATCTTTTTTTGTGGAATATCAGTTTCCTGGCAAATTGCTGGCCTCTTTGGAGTTATTTGAAATCTCGTGTACCCTGAATCTAATGAATGAGTAGTAAATTTAGACACTTTCGTTGTCAATTTTTGTGCTAGTTTGCAGAAGTTACATTTTCGGTTCCAATCAATACGTCTGCTAGGAAAGGGAAGTAGAGACCGAAATGTGTTTCACTTTATTTTCATGTAGATACAGGGTGTATATTGGTCACGAAATCAGGAAGTGGTAATGAAAGTCAAGAAAAAGTCACGAAACTTAACTTTTGGGTCACGATTTGTTTTATCTGTACAAATATTAATACAAACTGGACAATTTTGTTCTATAAAACGTTAAAATGCACGACCAAAAATGTCTATGGTCTGCTTTAGACGCTATATAATCAGAAGCAAAGAACTCTTTTATCACATGCGTGAAAATTCGGCCTAATTCGCACCCAAATTTGCTCTTGAGAATGTTACGTAATTTTATGCTTTGGTAAAGATAAGGTCACGAATTTTTTTTTTTTTTTTTTTTGAATTGTTGTAGACACCCTAAAATATATTTTCGTCCCTTCTTTATCTTTGATGTATTTCCTGTTTAAAATTCCATCTTTCGAAAATTTCAACTTTTTTATTGTTATAACCCCAATTCAAAGGTCCATATGTAGTTCATGTCGTCAGAATCCACCGTAAACAAATAGTGCAGGAAGCACTGGTGCAAATATATTTTGTTTAACACTTCCATATATAACATCTTGCTTGTATCGACAACCTAGCATATATTTTATCTTTGAATTTAAAATAAAAAAAAGCGCCCCAATTTTTAATCTCTACCCTATTTTATATATATATATATATATTTCGTATTTATATTCCCACTTACAGCAATTTGTCGTTAAAAGCAATGTGCATTAAAATTAAAATCGTGAAATAAATTGAAAAATGGGAGAACCATACAAAATAGCGCCCAGATGAGTTCTAGATTTCTTAAGTTCAGAGTTCTGTTCAATTTTTCACTATTTGCAATTTATTATTTGGAGAATTTTAACATTAAGTATTTTTTATAACACATGCGGCCGGTTGCACAATATTTGCTGAACTAAAAAGTTAACCGAAACTGAACTTCAGCCAAGCGTCAGATTTAAGCAATTTTTGTTGTGGAATCAATTTTCAGGTGCAGCTTTTTAAATAGAAGTTCACAGGAATCTAATAACAGTTCAGCAGAGATTTTCAGTTAAGATGCTCTTTTATTTTTAGTTCATTTGCTTTGATCGGTGTTTTTTTGAAACACTATAG
Source organism: Thermobia domestica (assembly GCF_964235325.1). Taxonomy (NCBI): domain Eukaryota; kingdom Metazoa; phylum Arthropoda; class Insecta; order Zygentoma; family Lepismatidae; genus Thermobia; species Thermobia domestica. The sequence goes on from NC_137470.1 coordinate 145,327,126, forward strand.
TTGGAAATGAAATTAGTTTAACACTTTGTGCAAAGCAAAATTCATAACCATTGTATAGGAAGAACAGAAAGAAGTCTAGTGAAAAACTAGAGGACACAAACGGTTTTCTGAACGTGAGGAAGCTAACTAATTGCCTGTAAAAGAGTTTTGAATTGTTTTTACAGTTGAAACTGTTTGTAGACATAGTCTCTGTAAAGGTCACATAGCAGGAAAGTGCATATGTAGGTGGAACAGACCGATGTCCAAATAGAAACTAACAACCTGCCGTTGTGTTTTAGAATTTGCCCTAATAAGAATCGGTTTGATATAACTTTCAAAATGTTCATTAGTTTTATTTATGTTTTTATGGCCCTTTCCAGGTTAAGTTTAAGAACACCAGTGTAAATTCTCAAATAGTAAATTTTGTAGAAAATAAAGAATTTGGGTGCACCATGCATTGTTTATGGGTTAACTCTACTGCACGATAGTTCGTATCCTTATACATACACGGTAACTAAGACTGATATAGAAGAGTTGCTGACAGATTACGTTGAATCTTTACGGGCAATGTATGCACGTTGCAGTGGTGCTGCAAATATCTTCAAAAAAAAAAAAAATTGCTAAGTGGTCAGTACGGGCTTATATTTGATTAACCCACGTCAGGGCAGAATAAAGCAGAAAGTCTTGTGAAGGTGAGTGCGTAGGGAGCAGGCGCGTTAAAGAAGGTGCGTGTACGTATAAAGGAAGACATTTTTTTCAACATTTGGTAATACGATTTTTTTTTTCCTCACAGTTGAAAGTAGTGCTATTCTTTGCGACCGCGTAAGGATTCCAACTGAAATGGCTTATAAAGTTAACTTATTCACATGCATAAAAGTTATTGTTATTATTATTAGTATTATTATTAATGCTGCCTGCTCAGTTGCACTAACCGAGGATTAATCTGTAGATAGGGATAAAACTAAAGTATTCATCGAAGCGAAGATAATATGTTGCGCCAACACTGATCTGAAGGTTATTTCTACGAATGATCGGATTAAGATATATCATCGAAAACATTATTAGCGTTTTGTAGGGAATCACAGCAGGGGCGTCATTTAGGAGGGGACAAGAGCCCCCTCCCCCAACAGTTTGAGAAATGCATATATAAGGGGCAATCAACTGAAACCCGTTTAGTGGTCGTAATTCATGAAATAAATTTTATTTCGAGCGGAAGCTTGTACACTATCTAGAGGCGTCTATGGTTAGCATGCAGTAAAAATATTGTTCAGAAGAAATCACCATGAGCGTTGAGACACTTGTCTCACTGTGTCACTAACTTACAAATGCCGTCCATGTAAAATTTGGATGGCTGATTATCAAAACAATCACGCACAATGTCCTGAACCTCAGCGTCAGACTGAAATCTTTGACATTTCAATGCCTTCTTTAGATGCCTTTGACCTTTCAATGCCTAAAGATGTGAAAGTCACAGGGTAAAAGGTCAGGGCTGTAGGGCGTGTGTCGCAACATTTCCCACTTGAATCGTTGAAACAAATCCTGCACTTGGTTTGCAACGTGTGGATGCGCATGCAACACAATGACTCCAGCGGTCAATAAACCAGGCCTTTTGTTTTTGAAGGGTCTCCGTAACTGTGTCAAGGTCTGACAGTAGCGTGCGGCGTTGATGGACTGTCCTGGTTCCTTGAAGTCGAGCAATAATGGTCTATGGCAATCAAAGAACGCAGACACCTTAACTTTCCGGGCCGCAGACGGTTGCGTCTTGAACTTTCTGGAACGTGGAGATGAGGTGTGTTTCCACTGCATACTAGAAGACTTTGAACTCAGTTTAAAATGATGGTACCAAGTTTCATCCTCAGCAACAATTTGCAGCAAGAAGTCGTTATCTTCCAAATGGTAACGTGACAAATGTTCAATGGCGCAATCCATACGCTCCAAATTTTGGTCTTCCGTCAACGCCCTGGAGATCCACTGCGCGCACACTTTATGGTACCCCAGATCTATCACAGTTTTCATGATCAATACCATAACTCATGTTTAACCCATTCGGTATGTATTGAATACTAATGCGTCTATCCGCAGCTATAGCCGCATTCACCTTTTTACGCGTGTCTTCTGTGGCAATAACATGGGTTTGACCAGGACGGGGATAATGCGTGGTTTGTTCACGTCCCTTCCGAAACATTCTGACCCAGTCCACCACTATTGTTTTGAAGACGCATGCATCACCATACACGCGTTTCATAAGCCGGAACACTTTAGCTGCTTGACAGCCTTCGGCATTCAGAAACTGGATGACGGCACGCTGGTCCTGTTTGGACGGATTGGGTATCTTGAACGCCATCTTTCACTCGTTATACTTGCAAAACGGAAACACGTATCAACAACATTCCTACATCCAACGCACAGGGACATTAGCTATTACACACTATTAAACAAACGACATCCTCCTACACACTATACTAATAATACATGGAAGAACGGGTTTCAGTTGGTCGCCCTTTATACTTTAATCGAATGTCTACTAATATACTAGTACAAAACGTGAAATTGTTATGTTGGTATAGCTCTTGCACCCCTCCCCCCCTCAAGCGAAGTCTGAAATGATGCCCCTGAATCACAGCTGTAATAAGTTGTTCTGTGATTATTTCAATCGTCCCTAAGGTAAGATTGATATTTGTAATGGTAATTTGTCATTACCGACAATGAAACCATTATAAAGTACCAAATTTGAAGTACTTGTTATTTATTTAATTTATTTATTTATTTACTATAGATTGTGAAATGAAGAATTTTAGTTTTTGGTAGACACCCAGTACAGGTGGACACAGTACCTTAATTTGTGTTACATTTAAGGTAATTATCTATGCGGTGATGAGATCCTACCACATTGTATGCCATTCTCTGTGGCTGAATTGTATTTTATAGCATTTGTTCATTTAACAAACTTCTAGCATTTAGAATCTTATAATTTGCTGTATTTTAGTTGAATATGCCCTTGATACTGGAGGATTGAGCGTGCGGAACAGTTAACTGTGTACGTCATAAACTAGAATTGCTCTCGTTCTGGCATTAAATTTGCTGGCACGTTCTACAAATTTTACCCAGGTTCTCCAATAAAACTTGCTTTGTGGTGCACTGTTAATCGAAGAAAGAAAAAAAAAAAAAAAAAAAAAAAAAAACGAAGTGCTGACGTGCTTTGAAGAATGAGTCACGCACTAACTTTTTATTTATTTAGTATTTTTGTTTCGTTTACCACCATGTTTAATTATCTGTTACATATAATTAAGGTTTCAAAAGAAGTGGTCAAATTTACATTAGCGACGCTAGTTGGTAACATTATGCAAACCCGATGGTGGATTACTAAAATAAACTTTGTTTACTTAGTTACAAGTGCCATATTTACGTAGCTGCTGCTACTCGCTGAAGTGGTGCTACCAACTAGCGATGCAAATGTAACTTGGATTTCAAAAAAGTTGATAAGCTAGGGTCGCAGCGGGGTTTTCTTATTGCGTAACTGTTAAATGAAATGTCATAGTGTGACGTGCCATGCGGTGAGTTAAAGTAACCTAACCTACTCTACACTACCCCACCCTACACTTCAGTAAAGTGCCAAACATTGGATTTAAGTAAAGACAGTATTTGTGTGTAATTTAATGTAGTTTGCTGCCGAATATTGTGTAAAAATAATGGGTTGTTTCTCTCAAACCCATTTGCTTGGAAATGTCCCTTGAAAGGCCGATAAAGAAATGTGATCTGACAGTACAAAGGGCTTTCTCTATCCCTCTCCCTTCAATATGTGGACACCAGATATAATTCATTAACCATAAAACTAAACTGAGTGCTCCTAATATTCTGAAATATCAGAGAGTCAGCTATTTTTTCAGTATTTGATACGGCATTTTTTTTTTTTTCTTTCAAGTATGTGTTTGTAATTGTCCATTTGTCCACCAGTATTAGGATAAGGATATATTAGCGTTCCCGAGGAGCGAAGGTCTTCGCTCGCTTTCTTTCCATATCTACTCGTTTTTTCACGAAGCTTTGCAGCTCTTGTAAACAACGCAGACGGCAGTGTGTAAATGTTGCCAACTAACAGACTAAAAAGTTTATAGGAAACCTCGAGCTAACAAATTAAGAAACAAACCGAAGACCGAGAGATTGAAAATGAAATGGCATGGACTTCTGATAGATTACCAACATACATTTTCTCTCTCCTGAATCTTTGAAGCAGCATATAAATATAGACAAAGAACACTAGGAAGCATGGCTGCCCGCAGCGGGGAAGGGGCAAAGGGGATGTTGCCTCCCTGGGTTTTGAAAGGTTTTTGGAAGTGCATGTCAAGACATACTAATTTGCTTACTTAAATGTTATAACACTTAATATATTCATATTAAATATTATAGTATCTGGTATTATAGATTATTTACTGTAGTTAATAAGCATACGGGCGTAAATAACTGTTGTTTTAGTTGATGTATTATGTGCCCTCGTGCATCAAAATATTGTGTATTCGCGACTGAGTTTGTGTGTCGGTCTTTTGTCCTCCCCCCCGTGGAATCAGTATTTTACCTCCTTGAAAAAGTCCTGCGGACGTCCATGCCTGGAAGCCGGGCTGAACAATCTCTTAAATTTTCCCTGTAACTGCAAATCATGGCTAATTGTGGTTGACCATAAATCTTCGTCCTCTGTATATCAGAGAGTTCGCATTAATGGTTCAAAATATTCAATCTATCACTACTAAATTTTATTTAGCCTGCCCATAGCGTCAAGGGATAACATGGAAAATTAGAATCAGAGCTATTGGATCTTACTATGTTCTCTAGTCTTTGTTGTCTTACTATAGTTATTAGCTTGACTAGCAGATGTACTAAAACATGTGCTCTTTTACCCCCATCCATTTCAAAACTGAGTTTCGGATCACTACGTGACTCTCAAGTAGAGCCAAGAGAACATGTGGATCAAGTAATTGTTCATTTTTTAAAAAAAAAAAGAAAGAAAGAAAGATATTAATTATTGAATAGATCACAATTTTAGTATCCCTTGAAGATTTTTTCAGATATTTAGTTACTCCTGAGAACGGACAATCATTCTTGCGATTCTTAAATGTTCATGTAACCCTTAACATACCAAGCCTAACTCGTCAACGTTGTTTACCAAGTTGGGGTCTTCTGCGGACCCCAAGTATTATTTTAATTTCACAACATAGTATTGCAACTCAAAATTATTATTTTTTGGGTGTCTAAAAGCATACCTAAGTTAAATGAGCATTGTTGACATCAAATATTATGTTTACTTGAGCAATATTCAGTTTTTCGTACAATTTTATACTTTTGTGTTCGTAAATCTGACATACAAATTTAACAATGGAGCTTTTACCTTTTCAAATGTGTTTTTATTTTTTGTATTTTTTTAACGAACGCATCGTTGATATAATTATGTAATAGATAGTATATTCCAAACGGATGCAGTACACACATAAACATCCAGAATAAATTGATTATTATAGTTGCAGGAGTATCACCAAATATCGCCCTCTGGGGTTCCTAGAGGACCCCGCTTGGTATGTTAAGAGTTAAACCCGATCGTTTCTTTTAATCGATATGCGAATTATAACCAGGGGTAAAAGTGGGAGAACGAGGAAGAACGCCATCCCCGACCTCGGAAAAATATGTACGACGTCCCCCAGTTCTTAAGAAATTAAAATGGGCAAGGATAGGCGGGGGAACGGCGTGACGTCATGCCGCTTGCTACCGTACCCCTGCCTTTTCAGATTCACTTTTACCCCTGATTATAACATACAGAATTAACATCAGACGTTACGCTACTTCGAATCGGTGAAATAGCTCTTATCTTTATTTCTTACTTATCTTTAAAATAATAGGCCAACAACTTTTTATATAAAATGAAAGGCTCTCCAATTATCTGAAGTATAATGCATTTAATATATTAAATAGAAATTTAGCACAAGGGCTCAGTTTTTCCTTTGGGTAACACAATGAACATTTGCATCCCAGTTCTCTGAAACTGACTAAACAGTCTGACTACGATTCTTCACAAAAAAAAAAAAAAAAAAAAAAAAACGAAATATAATCAGAAGTGAGCAACACTTGCAATGAGCCAAATGACCATTATTCTTCCATAAGAAAATAGTCCCTAAGAAATTCCACTTGTTCAACCTAAGCAGCAATTATTGTATTTTTAAATCACACTAAGAACATTTTAGTTTCAATTAAAAGCACATCTCTATATGTGGATTGACATCTTACACAAAAATTTAAATTTAACAGGAAAACAGTTACACCCACTGACAAATACGCAGAGCGCGCGCTATATTTGATGATGGCCATGCAGGCAGGAAGGTTACCAGTGAAGGATTACATGCACGTGCAGAAGCAGAAATATTGCGGGAAACAGACGAAGCATTTTCTCCTGCACCAATCGCTGAATACTCGTGTGCGGAGTGATACAAATTGCGTTACGCGGTTTGTTTTTGAAGAGTGCAAAGGTTTGTGAAAAAGCGATTAGTAACAAAAGTTACTACATGCTACGAGAGTCAGTTTTCAGTTGTTACACGCACTTTTTATCCAATCATAACGTACGATAATACATGATGTCATGGCGTAAGCGTCATAGTTTTATCCAACTTCCTATTATTCGTGGACAAGTTAATCCTTTATCACAAACTATTGGTGCAACGATATAAGGCTCTTGTCCAAAGATAAGATACTCAACAGATCATCATATCCGATTGTAATCATCGATTGGTGCAACTGAGCATCACAGATACACGTAAAAAACTACAGAACCGTTTATCTGGTGCAAAACAATTCCTGGAATAAAATCATATCCTCAGAACTTTTCTCGAAGATAAATCTGAAGTGGGACAGCGAATCCGTATTGATCCAGATTTCAGTTCCATTTTTTTTTTTCATTTTACTGCAAAAAAAAAAAAAAAAGCCTCTTCTCCAATGAACATCGTGCACATCAACACTAATTCGTATTTTGTATATATTTAACCATTTGTTATTTTGGGTTTGCGTTATCTAAAGAAGAGGAAAATGATGTTGAAATGAAGTTCGTGCACCCTTTTGGACTGGCTCCAACCTTTTACTGGCCTTGTGAAAGAAAGAAAAAACTTATGATAGTTTCGATATCTAATATTGTTTGTTCTGTATACTCCCCCTCTACCAAAGATAGAAGAAGGTCGTGTGGGTAGAAGTGTTGCATTGTAGGGTGTACCTGATTCTTTAATACCTGCAGGTACACAACGGATATCTCGTTGTGATCCATACACACCAACGGTCCCAGTCCATGCCAACAGAAGCATCCCCCCCAAACCATACAGCCCCGCCCTCACCTGCCTGTACAGTACGCACCAGGCACCATACACAAGGGGTCCTTAGCTTCGTGCTGTTGGTGCCACATATGCAATCATGTAATCAGCTGGGCTGCTGGCCACATTTTCTTGTGTGGAGGGGTGGTCGTATTTCAGTGAGCACTCAGTTTATATGTCATAATATTTGTAGTTTTTAACTTTTATATGTATAAAGAAATGTTAGTTGTAGAAAAAAGTTAGGTTAAGGTTGCTGCATGCAGGCCCGTATCCACGGGGGGCAAGGGGGGCCGGGCCCCCCCAAACTTTGACTGGCCCCCATTAAATTTTACGGTAGGCTTGCAAATGAACTATCATATAGTGATGAAGTATAATATGATTGGGTCGGGCCCCCCCAAAATTTTTGGGCTGGCTACGGGCCTGGCTGCATGTATGAGTCTTCTTTTCCGGCAAAAGTAGTGCGCTTTTTGGGTCATCAGGTGCTATTTTTTAAACTCTCTGAATTACTAGCGCCTCCAGCGAATATATAAGAAATAGCTCGTAGCTCTCTCGAGGAAACTCTAGAGGAGAAGGAAATAATGTATACACGCAGATCAAGAGGGAGGAGCTAAAGAAAGGAGGGGACTTTAAGGAGAGAGGGGAGTTATTGTCTACTACTTGCACATTATCAACCACAGGTGCGACAAAATATTCTTGGCGCGTAGCAAAATTGAAAACTTTTCTCTTTCCGACTGTTTCCAACTGCAAAAGTGCTATTTATTAGAAAAAACAATTAATCGTTCTTAAAGGTATAATAGTTGAAAAAAAGAAAGAAAAAAAAAGCATTTATTGAAACAAGGGCAAACAAGCATCTACGGTATTTGTGTGTCTGTATGTGTACTAGGCTTGAAAATCACTCCCGCTGCTTATGATTAAAATTAGTCGTAAGTGAAGGAGTGAATTTACTGCCCTTAGGATTTAAAATAAAATAGATTTTAGTAAGTATAGAATGCCTATTTATGTTCTTTGAGGCTTTCTTATTATCCACACAGCTTGGAGCTGAAATCAGTCAGAAATTAAATTGCACAGCTATCGATAACTATTGGTTTGGTTTGGAATTAGTGTGACTGTGGGATTGAGGTGTCTATAATAAGGATTAAGAATATCTAAATTTTTTCGCTTAGATCGTTTGAAGTTTGCATTTGAGCGCTACTCACAGAGTGATAAGTTCTTTGCATTATAAATGAGATTATAGTGTGCTAGAAAATTTTCTTTCGTAATGTGTATTGTTTTACTTATAAGTATTTTGGCATCACTGCCCGGGTACTTCCAACAAACTACAAAGCTTCAATGCGGTACGGTTTCTTACTAATCATTTCTTAATGTTTGCTGTTCATGAAGAGAAATCTTTTCCCGTTGTTGCTTTCCTTTCTACCTCTCGCAGAATTTATTCATTTTTTTAAGATAATGTATCCGATTTCTTTCTAAAGTTCATGTAGTGCTTGATTATCTGTCACACTTTGGATACCGGAAAACACGAGAGACATTTTCTTATGTATATCAAAGACGATATTTCTCTTACGAACCTAATTTGTGAATTTCCAATCTTTTTCTCTTTTGTAGACATGGAAAAGAAAGAAATTAGTGATGTTTTGCGGAAAGAGACACCTGTATCACGAAGAACGTACGTTATGCCACCTCCCCCTGTGGTATGTATAGCAACTGAGGTTTCAACAATATTCAAATAATTAGAATTAGATAAGTACTTACTTTTCAATGTATAATAAATTAAGTTAACTGTAAAGAAGACCTAACAAAATTTAGCACGTTGTCCCTCTGTCTCCTATGTGTGTTTAATAGAACGAGTATTTACAATAACTCCTGCAATTCAAGGGATGAATTTTCATTCATAGTGTGCACGAATTATACTAAACCACCTAGAGTGTAATAATTAGAGACCGTATGTTTAGGCAGTAAAAACGTGGAAAATAGGCACTTAAAATTTTAAAAAATAGGCACTAAAAAAATAACTCGACATAGTGAAGATAAAACCTCAATACAATTAAAAGATAAATTCAGGTCATTGATAATGTTCCAAGAATATAGAAATATACCTGTTTGTTAATATATTCTTTTACTGTGTATAACGAAGCTTAGCATGTATTCCATGCATATTTTTTAAATACATTCTATACAGCACTTTATCACTACACATACCAGTCCAAATTTTAAACACTTTTTGAGTACACACATCAGTACAAAGTTTCACGTCATCGTATTACTGCAAAAAGCACTTATATTTCTCGGAAGAGGCAGAATCCTTTCTTGAAACACTAAATTATATATGTTTCCCAATAAAATCTTATTTTGAAGAAAATGCAGGGAATAGGCAACATTAGTCACTAAACCAATTATTTAGGCAGGAAGGGGCGAAATAGGCAAGATAAAATTGGCTTAAATTGAAACTATAACCCCCATATAAACTTTAAATCGTTATTTTTGATAATATCTTCAATATTAAAGAATAGACATTTTGCCTAACATCCGGTCTCTAATAATAACATTGATGTTAGACAGACAGGAAGAACAGTTCAAACCAGTCCTGAACTTGTAAAGTGATCCTGTAGTCCAGCTCTCTATAATTTTATTTTAATCTATTTTAATATTTTATTTTTATTTTAATACTAGCTGAATATACCCATTCTTTGCACGGGACAGATTAACTGAGCAAAGAAAAAAACATCGGTCATTTTCTACTACTTTTACATATCCCGGTAAACGCCCCCTGAGTTCTCCTGGTTAGAAATTAAAAAAAAAGAAAAAAAGAAAAAAAAGAAAATAAACGCTTTGCCCCCAGGCGATAGGGACTGTATTTTGAAGTGGGAGTATTACCATTCAACTCAGCAATCGCGAAAGCTATGAATTTGACACTAATATCGGTCATTTTGGATTATTTTACATGTCTGGATGACGCCTATGGCCCCCGTTGCTTAGCTAATTGGGGCTAAATTTCAAAGTAATCGCGATCTTGAGTTTCATCATTGAGCTCAGCGCCCAAAAACTATGGATTTGACAGTAATATCTGTCATTTTTGATTATTTTTACATGTCTCGATGACCCCTATGATCCCCGTTACTTAGCTGATGGGGGCTAAGTTTCATACTAAACGCCATCTTGAGTTTCACCATTGAGATCAGCGACCCCAAAAACTACGGGTTTGACACTAATATGGGTCATTTTGGTTACTTTTACATATCTCGGTAAACCCCCTGCAAGTGACCCCCGGCCCGCATACAATAGTAGCTGAATTTGCAAGTTATCGTTAATGGAAGTGTCACCATTGATCTCAGCGACCGCGAAAACTATGGGTTTTATACTAATCTCGGTCATTTTGGATTACTTTTACATGTCTTGGTATCTCCCGGGTTCCCCAGGCCCGCAACCGAATGGAGTGAATGCGATCGGAGTTTCACCATTGATCTTAGTGACCGCGAAAATTATGAATTTGACACTAATATCGGTCATTTTGGATAATATTTAAGTCTCGGTAAGCCCCTGCAGGTGACCCTCGGCCGGCATACAATGGTAGCTGAATTTGCAAGTCATCGCTAATGGAACTGTCACAATTGATCTCAGCGGCCGTGAAAACTATGGATTTGACACTAATATCGGTCATTTTGGATAATTTTTACGTGCCCCCCCCCCCTCTGGTGACCCCCGGCCCGCAGCTGAATGGGATGAATGCGATCACAGTTTCACCATTGATCTCAGCGACCGCGAAAACTATGAATTCGACGCTATGAATCTGTCGTTTTCTACTACTTTTACATGTCATGGTAAATGCCCCTCTCGAATTTTGAAAAAAGCGCTTCGTCTCGATCTGGAGCCTGGACTAAAGTACCCTTGACCAAAATTTGGTAACTCTCGGTCGACTCGTCTGGTTCCCAGGCCGCACACAGACCGACAGACAAACACGCACACACACTATTTCATTTATATTAAAAGATATTTTACTTGTTTACTTTTCTTTGTTCCATGCTTTTTATATTGGATTTTTAAAACTATTTCTCGCGATTCGTAAAACGAACAGCTTCATGAAAGTTACATTTCTAATTCTGTATTTTAAAGTTGCCATATTGTTATATTTTTGCAGTTGTGGAGAGAAGGCAGGATCCCGTCAACGCCTACAGGGGTGTTGCCTGAAATGATTCATATGTACAGGAGGGTGCAGATGCAGGTATGTAATATATTTCTACCCCGTGCTTTTGAACCATCTTAGGATATCAGATATTGTGGGTTACACTACGGAGAGATTGACAAAATACCACACATCATTTTGATTACTGAATTTCTTAGTTTTTAACTGCTCTGGGGGTAATTGTTACTTTGATCTTTTTTTTTTTGGTATTTGATTTTTACCAAAGGCTTTTACATGTGTACACTTCTGTTTACAAAAACCTACAATCCCTTTCAGAGACTAAATAAAAAAAGCTTACATCCATCACAATTCCCTCAGATCTGTAATTGCATTTTTCCTCCGTTCTTTATATAGACACTACCTGTAAGAAGTAAAGGGTTATTATAAATGATTGAAGCGATTTCATAAATTCACTGTAATTGAGATATTGTAACAAAACTCAACAGTACCGTAAAAAAACTAAGAAAGTTTTGTTTGTTGCATGTGTACTTCAGATTTCTCCCACAAGAGCGCGGCAGTGAGGCAAGATGGCGACAGGCGCCGAGAAAGCATTTCATGTCATGACCTCCACGCTCTTCTGACCTAACCCCATGCGTATACTTTTTTTTTTTTTTTTTTTTTTTTTTTTTTTTTTTTTTTTGCATGGTGTTACATGAAAAATTCAGTGTTCACACCTCCTCTCCCAGCAAACCTGCCAGAACTGAGTGCCCGCATCAACAATACTTTTGAACTCATTGATAGGAACATGCTGCGGCGCCGAGTGTGGGAAGAACTTGATTTTCGGCTTGATGTCTGTCGAATCACTAAGGGGGCACATATCGAACATTTGTAACTGTTAACAAAAACTTTTTGAGTTTTTCTGTGTGTGAAAAAAAATTATCGCAATATGTACAGTAATACAGTTATTATAGAGCTGTGAAATCGCTCGAATCATTTATAACTCTGTACTTGTGCCGACTGTAGCTGAGCCTGGTGAGGCAATGAGTCTTCGTAAAGAACTTTTGAGAAACTTGAAGATATGATGAAATAATTGAACGCGCAATATTTGTTAGACATGTAAATTTCAAATTTAATGCTTTGGTGTAGCATAAACTGAATGTGGACATGTTTGAAATGGGGGCTGTCCATAAACACGTTAGCGTAAAAGGCAGTAGCTTCATTTACTTATGTTGTGGGTGCAGGTAAATGTCAACGTTGCATTTTCGTTTAACATTGGGTTCATAAAGAGTGTACAGCTCAAACCGCTCGTCCGATTTAAAAAAATTCCTTCACTTCAGATTGAAAACATCATATTTGAAGACGGTTTCTCCTCTTACGTTTTGTTGTAACTCTAATAATAACAGTTACTCTATGTGAGGGGACTTTTGAGACACCCTGTATGTTGGGATATGCTTTAGCTTATACGAGATCACTACAGACGTGGGAAATCAGAGAATATTGTCTTTAAGATATCTCATATATTGACAATAAACGTGGTAGGCTTTTCTGTGTCTTCTACGAGGGAGGATCAAATGAAAACCTTAAAAGTGCAATAAATGTTAGAATGTAACAATGAAAAGGAAATCTTACCTCTTATTTTTCAACGTGGTCCCCTTGACGTTCAATGCAAGTATTCCACCGTTTCGGAAGTGCATGGATACCTCGGTGGAAGAATTCTTTTGATCGAAATTGTAACCACTTGTGCACCGCATTTTTCACCTCTTCATCACTATTGAAATGTTTGCCGCCCATCGCTTCTTTGAGTGGTCCAAAAAATGAGTCACTGGGGGCAAGGTCTGGTGAATAGGGTGGATGAATGAGACACTCAAATTTGATGTCATCAATAGTCTCAACGGTCAAACGGGCATTATGTGGTCGGGCGTTGTCATGCTGTAGGAGTACTCCTGAGGACAAAAGTTCTCGCCGTTTACGCCTGATTGCAGGGCGAAGTTGAATTTTGTGCATGTTTGACTACGAGGCACTGGTTACTGTCACTCCTTTTTCCATGTACTGTTCCAAAATTATTCCATTAGAATCGCAGAAGAGTGTGAGTATGACCTTTCCTGCTGATGGTTGAGTGCGTTTTTTTTTTTTTATTATTTTTTTATTATTATTATTTTATTTTAAAGAGCTATGCCACCATTCCTTGCTCGCTTTCTTGGTTTCTGGTTGATGATAGTGAATCCAGGTCTCATCGCCTGTAACAATCCTGTCCAGAAATGAATCACCCTCGGCGTTGAAACGACGCAAAACTTCTTCACAGGCGTGGACGCGACAATCTTTCAATTCAGCAGTCAACAGACGTGGGACCCATCTTGCTGATACCTTATTGAAATGCAGAACATAATGCACAATGTGTTGAGCTGAACCAAAGCTAATCTTCATTATTGTTGCGATTTCTTTCAGGGTAATACGCCTGTTGTCCTTTACAAGCTGTTCCACTAGCGCAATGTTGTTGTCGGTCACTACGCGGTGAGCCTGTCCCGATTGAGGAGCATCCTCCACAGATGTTACGCCATTTTTAAACTTCCTACACCACTCGTATACTTGCTGCAGGGACAAACACGAATCACCATACTTTGCTGCCATCCTGCAATGAATTTTAATTGGTTTTACACCTTCACTACTCAAAAACCGGATCACCGAACGCTGTTCTAATGCGGTGCATGTGGACAGTGGGGCGGTCATCTTGAGACTGCTCCTGTGCTGGCGCTTGTTTGGCTAGACTCTTCTGCCACCTACTGAAGAAATAGAATACTGTTAGAAACAGTATTGCGAACTTTCAAAGCAATAGCACAACACTTGAAATTTATAAAAGACTTTTAAGGTTTTCATTTGATACTCCCTCGTACAATTCGTGCTTGCCTATTGTAATTTCGTAAGTATTAATTACATTTAATCAAAATGTAGCATTTATTCCGGACTTTTAATTAATCGAACGAAGTAACTAAACATTTGATAGTATAGATCTGGGTTTTTCGAAGTATTCCGTTGGGTTTAATTTTAGGAGCAAATCAAATAACCAGAATCTTCCAAAGTTTCTACGGCAAGGTGTTTAAAATTTTACTCATATCTCTAGCTCAAATGAATCATCACTCTATCCAATTTAACTGTTTTATTCTTTTTGATGGAAATGACTATCTCTCGCATTTTCTTTGCATCCTCCATGCAAGTGATTCTTAATATTGTATCTTCCGTTTCAGGTGAGACGTATTGATCAGCAAGATCGTCAACGCATGAGACGCAGAAGTGGCCAGAGAGGAAGGAGAAGCCGAGGCGTACCCCCTGTAAGTATACTGAAAAAGCTACTACATGAAATTTGGGACATCACTAAACCTACGGATACTTGCCCACCAAAAACTCACATGATCTTGAATCGAACAGGAACCCTTGCATCAGAATTGAACACTTTGCCACTGGGGCACAATCTCGCTCGCCGGGCACGTCTGGCCTGACCAAAACATCACTGTCCAAAATCTCGTGGGACGAAATATCACCTTAGCGATTTCTTCCGTGTAGAATGTTCATAATATTGATATATATTAGGGTGGTCCTTAATTTTCGATTTCCGAACTTCTTTGCTCCCAACCCCTAAATTGGTTCCATGTCGGACCAAATTAATCTGTGAAAAAAATGGGCTCAATCGAAGAATATTTAACCGACCCCCAAGGGACCTAAACATCTGAATGCATTTACAATGCATAGTATATGGCAAAAGTTTGTAATAAACTCTTGTAACTTAAAAATGGCTGAGGGAAAGAAATCATATCTTGGATAGAGGTTGTAGAAGTAGATCCATACCTGATACTGAGTAGTGACCGAGATGAGGCATATCTTTACGTCCAACATCTTGGATTCGGGCACAAAATTTTAAATAGAAATGACCTCGTATGATATATCATTTTGAGGTAGTTTTGACGACAAACAGATGTCTGCCTTTATTTTCCACTTATCTCTGAACATGTAATAATTATCAACTATGGAAAATAAAAGCTCCGAAGTAATAAAACTTAATATTCTGTGAGTTTATATCTCTGTACGGGCTGCAGATTTATAAGATTGTTGAATAGTTTCACTTATTTGAATTAAACCATAAAGTAAAGAAAGAAATGCACATGCCTATCTACTTGGAAAGAAGATGTGAACTTTCAACGTGGGTTGAATATATTGAAAACATTGTGGTGGTGAATGATGTTGCACATACGGGAACTGATACAAGAATACGGGAACATTTTAACAAAGGACGAAAAAGAGAAACAATACATATTGCAGATAGTCAGTGAACACAGAAAAAAGTATCCAGATGCTACAAAAATTGGCTTAATGATGCAGTAGAATTTGGCTAGTTATCCACAGCCTTCAGCTTTCTTTTATTATCATTTTAAACATTCATTATATTATTTATGTAATTTCATTTCATATAAATAATTTCAATGTAGGCTGGTGTGTATTTCGACGGGATGTAATTATATAACAACATATATAATTATTTCCTTGTTACATGTATGTAATAGTTTATTAATATTTTAGTAACCTATAAAGAAAAAAACAATATTGAAAGATAATAAACTATTATTTCAAAGCTAAAAAGAATTAAATGACCAGAAATAAGTTGAAAATATAGGAAAAAAATGAAATGAAATCTTTAAGTTTAACGTCCCACGGTTTGAAAATATAGGAAGAAATGTTTTTATAATGAAAGGTTACGCAAAAACGATGTCACAAAACATCATTTCTATTTAAAATTTTGGGTCCGAATACAAAATTGCGGACTTCAAAATGGCCGCCATCATGCTATTTCTCAGGGTCAAATGTGGATTACTTCAAATCCCTGTATCCAAGATTTGGTCCCTTTCCCTTCAGCCGCTTTAAAGTAAGAAGGGTTTATTCCAGACTTTTCCTATATATTAACATATTGGATATGCATTCAAACTTTAGGTCGCTTGGGGGTCGATTAAATATTCTTCGATTGAGCCCATTTTTTTTCATGGATAAATTGGGTCCGACATGGAACCAATTTAGAGGTTGGGAGCAAAGAAATTCGTAAAAAAAAAAATCGCCATGTAATTAAGGACCACCCTAATATATATATACAGGGTGTCTCACCTAACTTTGCGACCTGAAATATTTCCTAAATGACAAAAAATGTGACAAATTAGTTACGTAAGAGTGTACCCATGTCAGGGGCCTATAAAATTCTGTAAACAACAAGTGCCCCCAGGGGTCCAGTCATAGGGCCCCATGGGCCAACTTGAAAGTTTTAAATGGAAATTCCCTATTTTTGTTGCAGATTCTGATTCTGCGACCGAAAATACGCAAATTTTACTTGAAGTACTTTTCGTTATCCGCCTAGATGACGCTGTAATCACAAAAAAAGAAATATCATCGTACGCTACCTGGGATGGATAATAAACTAAATATCTCTAGAAATATACGTGCAATTAAAAAGCACGAAATACGTGTCCAATATTTTAAAAAGGCTTAGCATAAAATAAAAATGCTTTTATTTACATTTCAATGCGAGCGTGGTAGGCCAATACGGTACGGAAAGGAAAGTTTTTGTGTTTTGCAACAAGGAACATCTTCCCTAGAATTGTAAAGCTCAGGTAGACAAATATGTTTGTTAAATATCACGTGACACGGACAGATTAAGTAAAATCATTATTTCACACTAGTAGGAAAAGCAAAAATGACAAGAGATTTCACAGAAGAACAAATTTAGGAAAGCGGATAAAGCGCAAAGAAACTTAATTGATATACAGGGCTATTGTAAATGATCCTACCGATTTCAAAGGTTAATAACTCACGCGTGTTTAGTAACAATGACATGCTGCTTATGTTAAGTGGCAGAAAACTCAAAATTATTTCTTGTATAAATACATGCTTGTTATGTTTCTTGTCAAAGTTGCTCAAGATGAGTGCCGTTTGTAATTCAAAATACATCAGTTTGATAATTAATCCTTGGCACACACTTTTTTACATTCCACAGCCAGGAGATCCATCTGCTTCTTAAATGCATTCTCAAAGTTTAGTTTAATTATTAGGGATGGGTGACTGATACACTTGGATTTAACATAACCCTAACTTGGTTGAAAATTTCATTTCACATGAATGTAGAGAATAAAAAACAAAAATAGAAACATTGTGCTGTCTTCGTTTCGTGGTATCTAGATTTACTGTTACCCTAGTTACGGAATGCGTAACTACACATCACCTTTACTAGCCACGTAGTGTCTTACCGTTTATTTATTTATTTATTTATTTAAAGAACTTGATTATCATGAGTCTCCTTGCCTCTCACGACTCGGTTGTCTAAAATTAGCAGATGAACAAAGTGTAACTGATATTTTACAGCATGTAATCAAACTGCGCACCTTTCTTGGTATGACAGTGAGCAATTCGATGGTAAAACACAAATAGTGCATTCCTGATGACGCCCAGTTCAATAAGAGCAAAATCAATAACCCTTTGACGAAGATTATCCAAAGTGGTTGGCATTATTTGATATACTCGGGCTTTTAGATAAACCCAGAAAAAGTAGTCTACTGGCGATAATCAGGGGAACAGTGAACCAGCGGGCTACCCAATATAACTTCTTCTGCAAATCCGTTATTTAGGAAATTCCGTGTTAAGAAATTGCCGCATATTTACACGGTTGTGCGGTCCTGCACATCTCGCTGAAACCATCTGTGCGCAAAATTGTCTTCTGCAGTGTCTCTTAATGTCGGAACTACTTGATTTCGAAGCATCTCCTCACACGGTCCAGAAGTCAAATTGTTATTAATAAAAAAGGGACCAATTGTTGTATATTTAGCACTACCGCCCAGATATTCAACTTTTCAAGATGTAGAGTGTGTTTGAAAGGACCAATGAGATTGCTGTAAAATCAAAACCTGCTGTTACGTCTGTTAATGTAACCGGTTAGGTGGAACGTGATTTCATAAGAGAACACAATGCTGGTAAAAAAAAAGTATAATGATCATTGATTTGTTTCATCATATCTTCACAAAATTCTACATCCCGATCAAAGACATTCTTCTGGCTGGTGTATCAGATGAACTTTGTATGGATGAAACTTCATTTTCTTCATTCTTTTCGCAGACATGTGACTAATGTCATGTTGTTCAGCAGCTTTATGAATGCTAAGTTGAGTATTTTCAACAAATAACTGTAACATCAAGCTGTTTGTCGCCGATTTCGGTCGATCAGGAATGTTACAATCCTTTACAGTTACCGTTTCCTCGATGCGTCTTACGATGCACTCAACAGTAGATCTCGAAATGGGATTGTGTGGAACGCTATTTTTTTTTTCTTTAAATATTACCCTTACTTCAGCACATGACCTTTGGTGATTGCCCCATCCTCGTATCATCGAGAGCGTTAAAACTTTACCTTGAGAGTTCTAACACAAATCAGTTGATATACAACTTGAGTGTTCAGAGATTCTCTGTAATAATGCTTATTGCTACCAATATCTAATGGTTTCTACGTTGCTGGACCGTAATTTACAATCAACCATAAGAATTTACAGAACATGACATATTGGAATTGACAGAACATAATATGTTATTTATTCCACTAA
The DNA here is from genome assembly GCF_964235325.1 of Thermobia domestica. Taxonomy (NCBI): domain Eukaryota; kingdom Metazoa; phylum Arthropoda; class Insecta; order Zygentoma; family Lepismatidae; genus Thermobia; species Thermobia domestica. The sequence goes on from NC_137470.1 coordinate 145,346,177, forward strand.
GTTTATAAGAGCACATTTGCTCTCTTAGATATGCGGATCAACTTCACATGTTCATATTTACTTTCACTTCTCAGATGGAATTACATCCAGTTTCAAATCAAATCGTAATTATGCACATCTACATCACTATAACAGCAAAATGATAATATCCTTTTAAACTTTAATAGATCCACCGATCAACCTTACATGTTCACTTTCACTTTTGCCTCTCAGGTTTATACATATCTACATAAACATGACAAAAATTAGTAACATAATTCTCTTTTGACACTATGTACGATTGTCAATTGAAACTTTATGTCCCAACGGAGAGTTAGAGTTAATCAACTTTCATAGTGTCCACAAGCTCACAGAAAAAATCTCAGTTCTTGAAGAATATTGTTACAAACATGTTCATAACTTTATTTGTTTGCAAGTCTTAGCACCAACATCACACAGCATGTGCAGTTCTTGAACCAGGTTTTCATTTATCAACCTCAGGTGACATACAATGATATTATTAGTATTATTTTTGCGGTGTTATCTAGGAGTAGCGGCGCAAATCTGTCTTTAACATTGGGGGAGGGGGGACGGGTTCCCATTTTTTTTTTTTAATGATCAAAATATTTATGAAGTTTAAATACAATGCTATGGAGGATCAGGGGAGCAGAGTTTTCTTCAATATTGGAAGGCGGACAGGTTGGAGGCTTATTCTGGAAGAAATCAGTTTCACCTCACTTTCCTTTCTGGCAATCGGACTCAAATCATCACATTTCTCCGCAAAAAGCAGATTTCAAATCGAGTTATTGAGGGGGACAGCCCCCCCAAGTTCAGAGATTGGATGGGACATATCCCCCTCATCCCACCGTAATTTGCGCCAGTGTCTAGGAGGACAACGAAAAAAATACATAAACTAAAAGTTGCGTATTTTCGTTCGCAGTATCCGAGTCTGCATTAATGTAGAGGGTTTCTATTTGGAATCTTCAAGTTGGCCCCTGGGGCCCTATGATGGGACCCCTGGGGGCACTTGTTATTTACAGAATTTTATAGGCCCCTGACATGGATACATTCTTACGTATCTAGATTTGTCACATTTTTTTCATTTCGGAAATATTTCAGGTCGCAAACTTAGGTGAGACACCCTGTATAATATTAGAAGTAAGATACAGTGAAACCTCTATTAACGAACACCTTCATGATTCAAATTATTTTGTCCCATCAAAAATTAATGTATTACAGGTTAGAATCCTCTATTTTCATCGATACTTTCAGATACGGACATTGTGGTTCAGTGGTAGAGCGCTTACCTCTGGTACGTGGAATACTTGGTTGGATCCCCGACTAAGTAAGTTTGTAATGGACAACATCGTGTTCATTGATTTTCTTAGGGTACTTCCATTTCCTCCCACATTGTCATTTCACCGATTCTTCCATCATCATTCATTTGCCTTAATCATCCATCTTAATTAGTCTAAAGGGCATAATCGTAGTACGTTAAACTAAAAGACTTGGCTTCATTTCGGATACGGAGACTCTCACCACTCCTCTTTCTCCCAACGTTTTAGTAATCTCTTCGTTGTGGACAGGAACTATTTTCCACTAACGAGGGAACCTATCCAAGTGCAACTCTGACTTCGAGTTGAGACTATGGTCGTTGGATACCTTGTAGCAAAAGAACATAACACGAAAAGTGATACATCCTCGATCGCAACCGTTGCGGAGATATAAGCGTGAAAAGTTAGAAATTGAGCTCCATACTATACATTACAAAGTCAGCTTCCGGGTCAGATTTTTCGGAAACGGTCAGGTAAGGAAACTCAGCGAATACATATCAAAGTAGTGTTGGGAGCCCACCACCTTTTGAATGAAAAAATGTTGCCCCCGGGGCACTCGCAGGGTCCCAGGCGGGGTCCAACTCAAAATTGGCTAATGGAACCGGGGGTCAAGTAGCATATTGTATGAAAGCTATTGTTAAATAAAAGAAGATAGAACAAATCTCAACTCTCTATGATGACCCTGTGCAAACGGGCAACTGGTCAAAATGTCAATACAACCTACATCAGAAAATATATGGCCACTCTTCTAAATCCGTTAAGTTGTGACAATAACAAAACAGAAAAACACGTTTAAAAGTGCAAGGTATTGAAGTTAAACAAATTGTTGCAGAGTCTCTCACAGAGTTACACAACGGACCTTATCCAAGTACAAGTGTGACTTCGAATGACCAATGGACCATAGAATGACCATGGCCATTGGATTGCCTGTCCTAGAAGAGTACGGATACATTGTCAATCGCAACCGTCGTGGAGGGTGAAAAGTTCAAAAGGCAAAAGTTTCTGTTTTGTTATTGTCACAACTTAACGGATTTAGAAGAGTGGCCATATATTTTCTGATGTAGGTTGTATTGACATTTTGACCAGTTGCCCGTTTGCACAGGGTCATCATAGAGAGTTGAGATTTGTTCTATCTTCTTTTATTTAACAATAGCTTTCATACAATATGCTACTTGACCCCCGGTTCCATTAGCCAATTTTGAGTTGGACCCCGCCTGGGACCCTGCGAGTGCCCCGGGGGCAACATTTTTTCATTCAAAAGGTGGTGGGCTCCCAACACTACTTTGATATGTATTCGCTGAGTTTCCTTACCTGACCGTTTCCGAAAAATCTGACCCGGAAGCTGACTTTGTAATGTATAGTATGGAGCTCAATTTCTAACTTTTCACGCTTATATCTCCGCAACGGTTGCGATCGAGGATGTATCACTTTTCGTGTTATGTTCTTTTGGGACAAGGTATCCAACGACCATAGTCTCGACTTGAAGTCAGTGTTGCACTTGGATAGGTTCCCTCGTAAAACATATTTAGCGTGTAAAACACTCTGTACAATTTGAAAATAAGTCTTAGTTCATACCTCTTCCCTGCTAAATGTGTTTGCTGTCAGTGGGTTTCCTGGTAAACCACCACCACACAACAGTTCTAAGGTGAACTTGAAATCCTTCTCTCTGTCCACAATAAATTTGTAGTATTTACTAATAATATTGCATGTTCATACTGGTTACATTTAATACAATTACTATGTGAATTAGGGTCATTTTTTACAGACGGTACCACTCCATTCAATATACTGTAGTTTGGAGCCTATAAAAAGGGCTACCTCAGCAACACGTGTGTTTCTTTACAGAGGTAGCTATCCACCTCATCCTCCCAGTAAATTCGGTCGTTGAGTACAATGTTTAATATTATTTTAAAATTCCATTTATAAATAATGTACAGGGTGACACAAGAAAAAGTAGTCCGTGTAAGTATAGAGTAATATAAATAAAAGCGAAAGTAATCTTGTTTGGGATCACATTACAGGAAAAGGGTTGAACTGTTTGAAATGATTTTTTTTTTAACGTAGATAGTACCTACCTCAAACTGAGTTTTTGTCATGCCACTTAGATTAAGTGCATATCCTAAGGGGAAGAGATGGTTCAAAATATCTTATGAGTCTTTTGGTAAATAAACTCCACATTGAAAATAACCGGACACACAGCGCAACGTTTCAAAAATTTAACTTTTAACCACTTACCCGGTACAAACATATACCGTAACGTTCAGACAAATATGGCAATATTTTGGAACGAACTTATGTCCTACTGTGGCGAGTTTATTTATTTATTTTATTTTATTTATTTTTTTTTCTAATACTAGAATGAATGGATAGCATACATTAAAATCGTTCCCGTAGCAGATGGCAATGTGAAAGTTGCCTACTTTTCCCGACAGAGACAGAAGAACCCATACTTTTGCAGCAAGTTTAGAGGGTGGGTTGTATAGCGTAATGGTTTTCACAGGTGGATTACATGTTTTCAAAGCAGGAAACGGAAATCTGTCATTGAACTGGAGTCTGATAGTGAAGTATACAGTGATTCGGATGAATCTATGAGTGTTTCCATGCCTTGAGGCAGTAGTATTAGTCTTTATTTTTGATCAAGGCATGTGTTACTACTTAGTCGTAAGGAAATAGCAGAAAATATATTGCAAGAAAATTATCAGACACTTTGATAGACATGGAAGTTTAGAACTCACTTGTGATTTGTGATTTACTCTAAGAACCAGCGTGAGGGTCGCGGTGGCTCAGTGGTAGAGCATTCACCTCTGATGCACGGAGTCCCTGGTTCGATCCCAGCTCGCGCCGTTTGAACTTTGTGGTGGACAAACACCATGTGCGTGGGTTTCCTCGAGATTCTCCCGTTTCCTCCCACTTTCTTCATTCCACCATTTCATTCATTTTTCATCATCACCGTCTCCTTTAGCCTAGCCGGCATGACCGTGGGACGTAAAACTCAAAGATTTCATTTCATTTCTAAGAACCAGTGCAAGAATTACCAGTTGGACTTCCGTATGAAGCTTGTGGAAGGAATAACTGAAAAATATTCTTCTCATGCTTTAACGAAAAAGGATCTCGACCTTCTAACATCCCAGACCCATTGCGACTGACATCCCGTCGTTTCCCGGGAAAAAGTTTTAAGATCTAACAGGAGATGAACACATTATAATGTGCAGTGTGTTGTTCTGAAAAGGGCAAGAGTAGCAAAGTGATCAAAATGGAGACGATGGTTTGCTGTCCTGATTGTAAGGTTGAGTCAGTGTTTCAAAATCTACCGTACTATGGAGAATTTCTGAAAGTGAATCACTTGTGATATTGTGACTGTATCTGTAATATAAACTATAATTGCACTATAATGGTAGTATTTTAAGTTTTGGAAACGTGTATGTAGCTGCTGCAAGTCTTCTGGCAACCGCTGCAATTAATTGCGAAATAACTATATTTATAATGAAAATTGAAGTCTTCAAATGCAGCGCCTGAACAAAATTCCTTATGAAATTTTGGAAATATATACATCTAGACTGCGTGGGAGAAACTGTAAGTTTAAAAAAAAAACAGGTTTCCAAGAGGCGATTTTTTTTTTATTTTACCAAGCATAAGTATGAATCACTTATACTAACAGTACTAAGACGCGATTATTCAACTCACGTTTAGAATTGACTTATACCAAGTTAACCGGAGGTGGAGCATGACATATAGATCTCCAATTTTGATTTCTCTCATTTTGGCCAATTTCTGACTTACAATGTTTCTCTCTCGCAGTCTAGATATATACAAGTGCAATTGAATAGTGTTATATGTACATACATAAAAAAAAAATCAATATCAATGTAAATGTCAAAAAAATTTCATTGATTTCAAAAAAAAAAAAGTGACAGTTTCAGATACACAATTATCTGGATTCCGTAACTGTTAGGTGCTAGGGGAAAAAGAGACAATTTCTGTAATTTGTTGCCCAGATTCAAAACGACTTCATCTGTCTCATCTCATGAAAACGGCTGCACTGTTTGAAATGAATGTTTATCCTTAATAATTACCTCCAACTGGTATTTTATAGCATTTCGATTAAAATGCTTATCCTAAGGGGAGGGGATCAAAACTTCTGCTAAAACTAGAATAATCACGAGCAGCTCAAGTTAGGAAGGAGAGGTTCGGAATGTCAACTCTGTATTAAAAATAAGAGGGGTAGCAATTATCATCGTGAAAGGTACAGGGTGGTCCGGAAGTGGGCGTCCCTCCCCTTTAGTTTCAACAGTATAATGTTAGTTATGGTAGAATGTCTGTACACAGTTACCTTGAAGTCTTAAGAGTCATAAACATCGGTATGATAACCATCCATGTCGTTACGTAGCTGAATTCTGCGCCAAGTTCTCGCAGATGTTTTGCGGAGATGCTCTGGAGTCACAAGGGTAAAGGCGTGTTCCACAGCTGCTTGTAATTCCTGCGTTAGTGATATCGAGTGTTTCTTACTTGTTGCTTTATGAAACCGCAGAGAGCATTGTCTGGTGTCGTCAGATCGGGACTTCTTGAAGGCCAGGCAAAGGGAGCTGGTGAAGATTCACAACCTCTTCCAATCCAGTGGCCAGGAATCAGAACTTGACGCAGAATCTAACTCGGTTACGACATGGATGGTGATCATGTCGACGTTTATGACTCCTAAGACTTCAAGGTAACTGTGTACAGACATTCTACCATAACTAACACTATACTATTGAAGGTAAAGGAAGAGGGGGGGGGGGGGTACGCCGACTTCCGGACCACACTGTACATATATCGGAATTTCTAAAGGTTAAAGATATGGAACTCGTTGGTACTTGGATTTCTCATTTCCAATAATTAGACACGTGTTTCATCGCTTTTGATATTTGCCGTAGAAGAGAAGGAAAAAAGGCAAAATAATGAGTTGGGCTACAATTGTTCAATTACTGGCTATATCTCGAAATTCGTGAAGGTTAGAGATATGAAACGTTATATTTTCCATTTAAAATAATTAAAGACGTGTTTCAGTGTTTATTTTTAATATTTCCCTTAGAACGGAACAAAAAAACGTGGCGCAATTGTTACAACATGGCCATATCTCAAAATCCCTTAAAGTTGAGTACATGAAAGTTCGTATTTAGGCTTTTAATATAAAATTAATATAAAACCTAAACATACGAAATGAAAGCAAATTATATATTTCTACTTGCCTGAGTGCCTGTTGTTTTATAAAGAAGCCAAGGTTGCTTAAATATATTGATAGAAATTGGCAAAATTTATCAACTGTCTACGTAGCTTCCAATATCAGCTTGGATTTAACTTTGTTTTAATTTTATTGAATGATATCTACATACCAAATTTGTAATTTGATACCTCAGTTTTAGCGTAGTGATTATGATATGTTGACCTTAAAATTTTACATACAAATACTTTTAAAGTAATAACAGGATTTTCCCAGAGTTTCCCGATTTATATGTAATTCTGTATAATGTTTTTACTTGTGTAACTGTTTATCTTTTTGTCCTTCTGAAATGACTCTTGACAATTATATTAACAAGTAGGCCTATCTATGTAAAGATCAGTACAACATATTTTTATCAGGAGTCCTTCGTGAGTGAGTCGGCAATCGCATTTGTGACCAATTAGTCCCGGTTTCGTGTCCAAATGGACAATTTCTCTTTAATGTAAGCCGAGAAGCGGTTTGGATTCCGCTTTAAGCTTATGTGACCCCTTCCAACATAAACTTGTTGTTGCATAATATCACAAAGGCGAAACAAACTAATTTCTGTCCATATCTAATATAAATACATAGAGTAAATTATTTAAAAAAAAAAAAAAAAAACTGGTTCTTTGGTTTTTTCAATAAAAACCATGGTTTTTGCCAACCCTGATTGCTAATATGAAAACGTTCCTAAACATGGAGCACTTTCTTCCAAAGTTTATGTGTGGTATAAACGAACGCTGTGGCCTCCATTGAATACCTTTCTCAATTATCTTCAGAGATATGTAATAGTTGTGATCTATAAACCGTTGTTTACTATTGTGAGCCGTTAATTGACTTCACACTTCGACGCCTTCTATTTCTAAAACGAAGCGGAAGGAACGTTTTGATGTCAGCAATCATATGCTAACGTGTTGACGTCTAGAGTTGGAAACACGTCAGATGCTTAGGTTAGCAACGGTTTGAGGTGACCGCAGCTTCAGGCTGTAGATGTGATGTGTTAGGGCAAACTTCATACTACGTGAGTAGCAATAGAAAGGCAGTGTACAGCCAAGTGAGGTGACGGTGGTAGTGTGAGATGATTTGAAAAAAGGGAAAATTGTTTCGGTTATATTGTGCGAGCTTGATGAAAGTGGCAACTGTGTAGGGTGTGTCGCGAGCGATGTTGTCCAGGATGATGATGATATACAAAACTTAGGCAAAATTCCATCGGGGAAGAGGAACAGTGGTCGAAAAAGTATTCTCATTGAAGATCCCGCTAAACATTAAAGCAGGTTGTCACTCAGAATCGTCGCGCGACTGTAATGCAAGAGAAGGAGAGATGCAAGCATCGCCTCTCAAAACCTGTGTCCATAATGACAGTCTACCGCGAGTTACATGACATGTACATTCGGGGTCGATTGCACGTGCAAAACCGCTGATAAAGGACCACAAACTCATTAATACGCCGGTAATGGTGCCGTGAACATACAAAATGGACTTCTAATGATTGAGAATGTCTTATATCAGTGGTTCTCAAACTTTCCGATAGTGCAAACCCCTTGTTTATTCATTAAATGATCTGCGGACTCCTTTGCAATGCTATCTGAAAATTCACATGGTATTAAAAATATATTACTGAGAATTACCACTGACAAGAAAAAGATCAAGAAATATAATGCAATAAGTAATATATTCTAAAGACATGATTGTTTCCTAAAGAACAAAATTTCAATTGAAAATACATTAACTTTATAGACTGAAAATCAATGTATTTCTGAAGGGAATCCACTTAAAAAAAACAATGTTCTCAAAAGTGGAGTCACTAAATGTGAGGAATGAAATTCTTTGTTTTTTTTATAATTGCATTGAAATCTGGAATAAGTTTTGTCACCATTAATCTTAGATCCGATTCCACATTAAGACGATTTCTCTTTAAGGTTTTAATACTACAAAGAGCAGAAAAGGTCTGCTCACATAAGTAACTTATAAGGAAAGGCATCAAATGTTGCAATGCCTTTTAAGACATTTCTTCATACCTCACAGCGCACACGCAAACTAATTTGAGTCAAGGTTTACTCGCAGTGGCAGATCTAGAAACATATTGTGGGAAGGGTTCTCATAGGGGTTTTTAAATTTAGAAATCCGAGTATTCGGGGGAAAGTTTGATGTTTATAAGCATAGGAATGACTAACATGTACTTCTTTTTTATTAAAAAATCTGGAATTTGTGGTAGTGGTGGGAGTTTTCCGCCACTTGAAGATGAAATCCATAAAATTCCGAGGCGTCGTGCAGTTAATGTACAACTGCTTTTGAAAAAGTGCTATAACAAAAAAGAGATTTCTCTCACTTGAAGTAGTCCTATATAACGGTTGACCAGCTTCAGGGCAGAAATTTAGTAAAGCAGGAAAACATTTAAATTTACAAACGTAAGTATAAGTTCTAATTGCTTTCTTTTTAGTAACTGAAAAAATACTTCTTGCATAACAGCTGTGAGTTCTGTTTTATTACAACACATTTCAATTTTTAAGCGTCGAGGACTCCACTTTCAGGACTACTGTCTTATGTGGTCGGGTGAGTGGTCGTTCCCCTTCTTTTAAATCCAATGCCTTGGTCAGTGTGGTGGATAGACAAAGAGGCGTATCATCCGCAGTGTCTCTGCCACACTGTGAAGTATGGCAACGACTCTGAAGATGTAGGCCACAATATCATGGTTTTCAGTGGTTCTTGTCCTGATGCTTACTTGTCGCGTCACTTCCGTGATTATGTCGCCATTTTATGAGGACATGTGCATTTTGTGATCCAGATGTTCTTACCGAGCAATAACGGTAATGCGCCCATTCACAAAGTTGAGCTGTAGCAGCATGTTTTAAGGAATACCGGAATGAAGTGGACCACTCCCCTGCCCCACCCAATTCAAGAACCTGAGCGTACCTGAACATTTATGGTCCGTCTTGGAGACACGAATCCGAGGTAGATTTTCGCCTCCATTCTCTCTTACGGCAGTGAGTGACTTCTTTGCACGCGGTATGATTTCATATTGCACTTGCTGCCTTACACAGTTTTATGACTCCGTTCCACGTTGCATCAGAGCGTTCTGAGGACGAAAGCTGGTCCAATTTATATATTAAAATGCTAGATTTATATGTTTGTCCCCAGAGAAAAGTTTATATGTTTGTCTCCAGTGTTTTCGACACAGATATTTCGAAAACCACAAGTGCTAGAAACGTGCCTTTTTTCCTGGTCGATTCCAAATTTTATTTAGATTGTCCAGCTCTAATTGAAGTTTTTTTTTTAAAAAAATGGCTGTTATTTCTTTATTGCATTCTTAAGGGGTACAGTGAGTGTTGAAATTTTAAAAAAGTAAAGCATCATATCCTATGAGTTATACATTCCAACACCATACAGTTGTATACAGTGGTTGTATATATCTGAGGCGTTTGTTTCATGGCCAAATTATAATGAAAAACGAAGGATAACCATTTCTCCAGTTTAAAATGAATCTTTATTGTTTGGAGACTTTTGCCCAATGAACACCATATATCATTGACATTATAATTAATTGTGTGTGTGTAATGTATTTTGTTATTACATACTACATACAAGAATAAAAAAACACTGATCATACATGAATTACAAACTTCAACCAGAAGTAGGCTCAGTCTTGCAAACGGTGCGAAATATTGACAAAAACCGGAAAAAAATCTCCCCTTTATCGTACCCCTCGCCGATTTTTGTCAGGGCTCTTTCACTTGTCTGTAAAGGGACATGTACAGATGTTTTGAGGAATGACAAGGAGATTCATGCTCATATGTGAATGATGCGCTGTGTAGAGAGCGCAGGTTCAGCTAGTGTTATATTAATCTCGTAAGTTGCATTTTTTTTAAAGTGTTTCCATTAAAATAATAAGTATAGTGTAATGATTTTATAGGTAGAGACTAAATGACGGTCCGGGCTAGTCTTTTCCCCTTCGCGAATTTATTATAAAAATTGATAATTACAAATGTCTTTGATTACAAAGAGTAAAATAGTGTCTATCTTGTTATTGACCAGATGAAAGGAAATAGGTGTTTTGCACGGTGTCCCTTCTCTCAAGGCAGTCTCCAAGGCACCTGCTGGTTCTGGTGAGTCTTGAAGGAAAGCCCCCTCAGCCCAAGGCAACTTCGCGAGGCTTGGTTGTAGTGAGGATCCCTAGTCCAATGCGACCTCAGGGCAGGTGTTGGTTAGTTGATCAGTTGGTCGACTGATGCCAGGTCCCTCGGTGGTTGGGCTTTTTATTTGTCCTCTTCGGGTCCTTTCGTGAGGTTCGTCTTCTTTCGGCTTCCCTCGGCGTCTTTCGTGTCTGCTTCTCGTCTGCTACACTGTTTACAATCAATAACACGTGTTGTATTGACATGTGCTTCTGTTATGATGTGGGGATCCTTACAATATACAAGGTGTTTCAAAAGTCCCTGACATAGGGTAACTGTTATTGTGAGAGTTACAACAAAATATAAGAGCGGAAACAGCCTCCAAATATAATATTTTCAATCTAAAATGAAGGAATTTTTTTAAATCAGACGAGCCGTTTGGGCTGTACACTCTTCATGCGCCTATGTTAAATGAAAATGCAACGTTTCCATTTACCTGAACCCACAACATAAACTGAATGGGGTCATGTTTGAAATGGGGGCTAGCCATCGACACATTAGCTTAAAAGACAGTAACTTCATTTACTTACGTTGTGGGTCCAGGTAAATGGCAACGTTGCATTTTCATTTAACATTGGTCCCATGAAGGTTGTACAGCCCAACTGGCTCGTCTGATTAAAAAAAAAAAAACTACACGGGGAAACAAAAGTAAATTTACTGTTAAGAAATATTTCACTATTGAATTAACGACAGTAACTCGCTCTCTGAGAACCTCCGTGCATTTATCCCTAAGTTTAGATTGCAGTATATTTTATTTTATACAAGCTGAAATATCCATTCTTCGCATGGGTCAGATAAAATATCTCTGAAAATAAACAGAACAACAAAAGCAAGAAATATCGGTCATTTTCTATTATTTTACATATCCAGGTAAACGTTACCTGAGACCCGCTGGTTCGAATTTTTAAAAAAACGCCTCTGACCCCTAGCCGATGGGGACTGTATTTGGAAGTCAACGCTTGTGAAAGTGTCACCATTGATCTCAGCGACCGCGAAAACTATGGATTTGACACTAATATCGGTCATTTTGGATTATTTTTACATGTCTCGGTATCCCCTTCTCCCCCGCGGTGTCTCCCGGCCCGTAGCCGAATAGGGTGAATTTGGAAGTTAATGCGATCGGAGTTTCACCATTGATCTCAGCGACCGCGAAAAGTATGAATTCGCCACTAATACCTGTCATTTTCTAATACTTTTACAAGTCGCAGTAAATATCCCCCCTCTCTGAGACTCCCTGCCTGGACCAAGGTACTCGTGACCAAACTTTGATAACTCTCGGTCCACTCGTCTGGTCCCCAGGCCACAGACAGACAGACTCTTTGTTTTATTTATATTAATATCTACGGATGCAGTGGAACCTTTGGAAATAAAATGTGTATTCATTCTTTAATACATAATAATATTGACGGATCTAATTATCGAATTGGATCTATCTAAGCACTAATAGTGTTACTATATACTTTGATAAATACTGATAAAGTTCTCGCAGCACCCACAATAGAGTACTCTTTAACTTTGTAGTCGAAAATGGCATTTAGGATTCAAAGTACTAAACGTTTCGGCGATTGTAGGACAGAATCATGTACTTTTGAGAAGAGGAATTCCATATTCCACTTTTTTTTCGGTAAGGCATTTAAAGTTTTACTCGCATAATTTCTCATGTACTACTGTGAGCAAAATAAATGACGCGTCTCTTTATTTTGAAGTTTTTTGAAAATATCTCAGTTTTCTTTATATGTTCGAAATTTCGGAAGGTTTCCCCAGCAGGACAGGTTAATAACAAACTCGTTTTTAATATTTGTGTTAGATATTAGCTTAAAATAAATAAATTAGAAGGAAAAAACATTAAATCGACCGAAATTACGAGAATTACCAACTCTGTTAAAGTGGGAAATTTTCAAGAACGCGAGGGAATTCTGCAGTCCAACACGAAGCAGCGACACCTATGTGATTGAGTGAAATGTGGATTAAATCTGCAAACGAAAATTTTAACGAAATATTTCTAATATGTCTTATTACATGCATTATCTGCAAACTCCAAATATATAAATCTATCTATATATATAAAAGAGAACGTACAAATCCTTTGTTAGCTCATCACGCTAATACGGCTGAACCAATTTCTTTCATTTTTGGGGGGTTATTAAGATTTGGACCCTAGATGGTTTTTATCATATCACTTTAATTTTCAATTACCAGTGTCTTGAGATAATTGACCATTCAAGTGTCCATAACGTAGAAATCCTTTGTTAGCTCATCATAGCTAAATCTAACCGTATTTATATGCAACCCACATGACCGTGTCACTCGGCGGGTTAACATAAATGACAGGCGATATAATGTTAACATTTACTGCAATCTTCTATGGTTTTTATCATATCACTTGAAAGCGAAAAAGTAAAAATTATCTAAGTAACAAAGTTTATTGCGTTCCGGGGTGACCCCAGCGAAGCGGGGTGAACGCTGCTAGTACTAAATATTAACGTATAGATAGAGCAAAAAGTGGAAATTACCTATGGAAAAGGACGAATTGGTAACACGATCGTAATGAAAATTCGTATTTACCGTAGAATAGGTTCACTCACGTAACAAAACAAATAGCTCTGTCAGTTAAAGCAACGAGTCTGTATGCCGCAGGTTGCTGGTTCGATCCCCCATAGAAGTGGAATGGTTATTTTTATTACTATGGTTATTTTATTTATTTTTTATGTGGGAAAGAATCAAATTGTAACATGTGTGTAAAACTCATGACGATACCAAAAAAAAAAAAAAAAGAAAGAAAAAATGTTGTCGCACTTGCATTAGTGTCCCTAATTTTTGTTTGCAAACAGTTTCGTAATTATTTTCTCTGTGCTCACTGCTCACTACATGCTCACTGGTGCATAACGAATGTTTTCCAGTAAATGTTAATTCTAATTTGGAGAATTTTATAAAGATTCACAATGTTTATCACTAGATAGTCTTCTATCTATTTTTTTTTTTTTTTTTTTGGACACTTTGATGACAGATTTCCCTATTAAATGTTTAATTTTCCTTATTAAATGTTTAATTTTCCTTATATATGTTTAATTACGGAAAAGTTTTACAATGTATTTGTTTTAAATTGAAATTGTTTTGAATTTACCACATGAGGTAAGTAGCCCGAAGGAGGAGAACTCAAGTAACTGATATTCTACGTAAAAGCAACCAATTGTAGGATGCTTCTTACCTTCAGCACATAATCTTTACGTTAGAGAGTCGGACAGAAAAATCCTGTTTTTCCTCCCCTATGACCACTCATCTTAAAGCTCTACATGTAATGATTCGTGTCACATAATTTCGGCTCTCCAAAGACATTCATATTTAATAATAATAATAATAATAATAATAATATTCCTTAATATGCCATCCTTACCTAATGTAGTAACCTTAGACATCTTAGTTTAAAATGCTTTCTTTAGTAATAATTTGAGCAACCATGTGGGAGGCGGCATGACAATTTATTTTGCCCCTCTCATTTCAGTACCCTCCCAACAAAAAGTAATTTCTGATAAGCAGAGCATACAAAATGAATAAGAGATATATTTATAGCGTCCTCTCTCCCTTAATAATTGGAACTTCACGTAGCATTTTTGATTCTACCGAAGATAGCCCTGTGCGGTTAGTTGGTAGGTAACTAAAGAAATACCTAATATATAGCGCCCCTTGATTGTAATATTACCGCTTCTTGATTTGTTCGTGGGAGCTCCTACAAGGGTGACAAAAAGTATAGGAAAAATGTCTATTGATTCTAGGGGCGGATCCAGCACGGATTCCTGGGGGGAGGTGGTGAAGTGAAAGATTCTTTTGATGTGAAGCTGTCACAAATTACCACTTAACTAAACTAAACATAATAGTGGGGTGAACCGGAACCCAGTCAGTTCAAATTGATGTAAAAGTTTAATTTTTGAGTTCATATTAAAGTTTTGGTTCCAAATGAGAATTTCAGTCCAAGTGATCAATGATTCAAATCTCGGGGGGCTCTTCGGTTTAAAGGCTGTGACCCCCTTATGGGAAAAGGCAAAAATAATAAAACTCTTAAAACTCAAAGTTTTTGTCTATTTTAAAGGAATTTTTGGCTTCATATTAAAGTGTTGTTCCAAATGACAATTTCAGTCCGACAATTTCCAATGATCAAATATCGGGGGACTGTGATGTAGGAAAAATAATGACGTCTATATTGTGATCCTGTTGGTGACATCACGAGTCGTGACCTACATATAGCACAAAGTAAACGCCAAATGCTGTCGGCTCTCGTAGGTGAGTGAGTGCCCTCCCCGCTGGTCTAGTGGCTAGCACGTGCGCCTTTGGTGTACGGGGTCCCGGGTTTGATTCCCGGTGGGAGAGCCTTTGTGATTTTAACTGTCCTCGATGTTTCTGTGTTCGTGTCCCTGTCGTTCTAGATCATTGGAAAAGCAAGGTATAATGAGTAAAGCAAGTAAAGTAATAAGTAGTTCAAGTTTCTGAGGCACGTTCGGTGTCAGTTAACTTAAAAAAAAAAAAGTGAGCTAGCGCAACATGCTAGTAAGGGAAATTAGTTTTGGCGTGGATTCAAACCCTGCCTAAGGAGAGTTACTTTTATTTTTTTTAAATATAACATTCCTTCGTTAAAAAAGATTAAAAATAATATTCAAAAAGTGATTTAACGATTATTTTTTAAAAATTTTCATTAAACTTCTTTCACTAAAATAAGTCTGCCCTTGTACTATACAGATCCATAGCAAAAGTAGTAATAGTAGTAGGAATGGGTTAGAATGTATTTCAGCATTCATTTGTTTCCGTGCGATGTTGCCAAACGTAACTCGCTTACAATGCCTTCTGGCTAGGGCTTGAGTGTATTTCGAAAATATGCTTGCTGTTCGGGATGAAGTTCCAAGGTTCAACATTGACTAGGAGTTTTTGCTATTAATATCCCTTCTAACAATATTGGCAGTGGACAAAAGTTAGCCTGTGTTGAAGCTTTTTGCTCTTAATTTAGTTATTTTATTTTATTATTTAACGAATATATTGGAAATATATTTGTCAGCAGGAATTTATTTCGGGAGCGGTCCAAAGCTATTTGGGTGTCCGACTTCAATATTAGGATAAATTATAATAAGATTTTTAAAAATAACTCCCAAAATTAGGTTAAATTTACAGAAAAGTTGGGATTTCAGAGGGGGTCCGGACCCCCTGAACCCACCCCTAAATGCGTCCTTGTTTGTCACTAACGTTTCCTCATTTTGAAACCCTCAGAAACTTCGAATATATAAAGGAAAACGACTTATTTTTGATAAAATAACACTTCAAGGAGACGCGACATTTTTATTGCACATGGTGGTACTCCACCTTAACAATGGCAAGAATTACTTCTCTTTGGTTCTCTGCTATTGCACTCTGTCGAAAGGTTAGGTTTGTAAATTATTCCTCCTAAGAACAACGTGCTTGGGAGAGAACCGTGATACTGAACAGAACTCCACAGAAATGCATGCTGAACTTTCGTTTATAGCTACCCCTTGGTGATTTGCCTTCAAGGTCAATCGAGTGATAACTCAGTTCAGTCCCTGTTCTTAAGCCGTGTTCGTATTACTTCGAACAGTTTTGACGTATGTTTTCCAACCACTATAGGAACAGACAATCAGGGCAAATCATAGCATACAATACATTTAAGCATGTATATTTGTCGCGCAATTATTACACACATTACCCAAAGACTCTTAATATATGAATCTATACATTTATTTATATAGATAAAGCAAACAGTGGAAATTACCTATCGAAAGAATAAATTAACAGCTCGATCATAATGAAAAGCTTGCCTCGTAATATAACAGACTTCTTTCGCGTAAGAAATTGAAACTCAGTTGGTCAGAGCAACTAGTCTGTACGAATTAGGTTGTTAGTTCGAGCACAATATGAGTAAGGGTTTTTATTACTATTGTTTTTCTCTTTTTTTATGTGAGGAAAAATCAAATGGTGACATTGCGATATCAAATGTATTTGGTTAGGTAACTTTGTCTTCGCTAAACTTTAAATATCAGTAACCGTCGAAATTATTTCACTAACCGATTAGTTATTGAACATTTCAAACACGTCAAACCAGTGGCATAACATGAAGGTTAACCTCTCCTCCGCAGCCCTTAGTTATGCGTCCGTACTTTCAAGGGTGGACCAAGGGTCTGGCAACCAGGACAACTGCCCGGGGCGCCAAAACGAGACTCAAAAAGTAAATTTTGTGTGTTTTCTACTGACTTTTCTAATTTATATTCTTGTAAAGTAGCGGCAATTACATAATCGTTTTCCATTTCACCATGGAAGAAGAGAGTTCCATAGTACTAAGGGGACTGTATCGACAAATGGAGAGATGGCATGTAGAATAAAGAGTGGAGGGGGAGTAAGTATTGTCTGTTTGTTTGCTTGAGTTTAGCGTTTCACGTTTATGCCTTAATGGCCAAAGGAGATGTGAATACTGATTATAGTGGAATCCGAACCACGTTTCTCGCTTAACAGTAACCCACCGAGAATTGGACCCGGGACCAGAGAAGGCAGGCATGCTAGCCACTAGACCAAGCGGGGGGGGGGGGTTCGTATTGTTTATAGCAGGCCATATTCTTTGTGAAGTCTTCCTAGGTGACGAATGTCTTTTTGAAAAAATGGGTTTAAACTATTAAAAACACTATGATAAAATGTAAAATATAGACTAGTACAACGGAGGAGGGCGTCAAAAAGTCACTTTGTCCAGGTGAAAATTTGGCCTGGTCCGCCCCTGCGTACTTTCTATATATTTTTTGGCTTTGCAGCTTGTGCAGTCCCCACGCCACATGGTTGCGGGGGCGCTATTTACGCCTATGCTTCGAACGTAATTCAATAACTGTTTCAGAAATTCTACCATCAGCGTGGAAACGGGAATATATATTTTTCTAATAGCCCCATAGAACTTTCACCCATAACACCAGATGCAATTTTTCACAATGGGCTCTCGCTAAGTATAAGGAGGATCTGATGTTTCCTAAGTAAGTTCCTTTCAGAAAGTTTGCTTTTTCTTTAACGGTGATGTAAATAAACATACTCATTGTTATTAGCCCGACACCAAACCATCCTGGACAAATCCCTCTAGAGCAAAGATCGGCAAAAGTTTATTCTGCCTAATTTTATAAGCGACTCAAGGGTGAAACACTTGTTAACGAAAGCAATGCTGTGTATACACTGCCATGCTTCTGACAAAATATAATGTGTTTTGTAATCTTTAGACACTTTTCCTATTCTTTCTGTCACCATTGGTTGTGTAGGGCGCCCTCGAACAAATAAAGAAGCGGTAATATTACAGTCAAGGGATGCTATAAATATATTACGTATTTCTTTTGTTACCTAACCATAACGGCCTAGGGTCATCTTCGGTAGAATAAAAAATGCTACGTGATATTCCATTCACGGAGGAAAGGATGCTATAAATATATTTCTTATTCATTTTGTCTGCCCTGCTTGTCAGAAATTGAATACTTTCTTTTGGGAGGGTGCTGAAAACAGAGGGGCAAAGTAAAACGTCGTTCCCCTCCTACATTTTAAATTTTGTTACGTGGTTGCTCAAATTATTACTAAAGAAAGCACTTTTAACTAAGAAGTCTAAGGTTACTACATTATGTAAGGGTGGCATATTCAGGAATAATATAATAATAATAATAATTCATT
Source organism: Thermobia domestica (assembly GCF_964235325.1). Lineage (NCBI taxonomy): Eukaryota > Metazoa > Arthropoda > Insecta > Zygentoma > Lepismatidae > Thermobia > Thermobia domestica. The sequence continues at coordinate 145,364,581 of NC_137470.1, forward strand.
TTTACTTTTATTATTATTATTATTATTTTTTATTATTATTATTATTATTATTATTATTATTATTATTATTATTATTAAATATGAATGTCTTTGGAGAGCCGAAATTATGTGACACGAATCATTACATGTAGAGCTTTAAGATGAGTGGTCATAGGGGAGGAAAAACAGGATTTTTCTGTCCGACTCTCTAACGTAAAGATTATGCGCTGAAGGTAAGAAGCATCCTACAATTGGTTGCTTTTACGTAGAATATCAGTTACTTGAGTTCTCCTCCTTCGGGCTACTTACCTCATGTGGTAAATTCAAAACAATTTCAATTTAAAACAAATACATTGTAAAACTTTTCCGTAATTAAACATATATAAGGAAAATTAAACATTTAATAAGGAAAATTAAACATTTAATAAGGAAAATTAAACATTTAATAGAGAAATCTGTTATCAAAGTGTAAAAAAAAAGTAGATAGAAGACTATCTAGTGATAAACATTGTGAATCTTTATAAAATTCTCCAAATTAGAATTAACATTTACTGGAAAACATTCGTTATGCACCAGTGAGCATGTAGTGAGCAGTGAGCACAGAGAAAATAATTACGAACCTGTTTGCAAACAAAAATTAGGGACACTAATGCAAGTGCGACCACATTTTTTTCTTTCTTTTTTTCTTTTTTTTTCTTTTTTTTTTGTATCGTCATGAGTTTTACACACATGTTACAATTTGATTCTTTCCCACATAAAAAATAAATAAAATAACCATAGTAATAAAAATAACCATCCCACTTCTATGGGGGATCGAACCAGCAACCTGCGGCATACAGACTCGTTGCTTTAACTGACAGAGCTATTTGTTTTCTTACGTGAGTGAACCTATTCTACGGTAAATACGAATTTTCATTACGATCGTGTTACCAATTCGTCCTTTTCCATAGGTAATTTCCACTTTTTGCTCTATCTATACGTTAATATTTAGTATAGATTCATATATTTGGAGTTTGCAGATAATGCATGTAATAAAACATATTAGAAATTTTTCGTTAAAATTTTCGTTTGCAGATTTAATCCACATGTCTGTTTGATGGATATTACATCTCTCACATTTTCTTTGAAAATGAAATGAAATCTTTAAGTTTTACGTCCCAGGTTTATGCCGGTTAGGCTAAAGGAGACGGTAATTATGAGAAATGAATGAAATGGTGGAATGAAGAAAGTAGGAGGAAACGGGAAAACCCCGAGAAAACCTACGAGCACGGTGTTTGTCCACCACAAAGTCCACATGGCGCGAGCTGGGATCGAACCAGGGACCCCGGAGGTGAACGCTCTACCACTGAGCCACCGCGCCCCCGCATTTTCTTTGAATCCTACATGTAAGTGGTTCTTAACATTGTATTTTCTGTTTCAGGCACGCGACTGTCGTCTTAGTAGAGGCGGAAGTACTAGTAGAGGCGGAAGTACTAGTAGAGGCGGAAGTACTAGTAGAGGCGGAAGTAGTAGTAGAGGTGGAAGCAGTAGTAGAGGTGCAAGTAGCAACAGAGGAAAAATGGGGCCTCCCCCACCACCGCCTTCAGTAAGTATATTGTAATTTTTTTCCACTACTTAATACAAAGTACATAAAGAATAACATTAAAGTTGTAATTTCTGATCTGTACGGAAAATAATGTTATCGGGTATTAAGAAAAATACAAGTACTATAAAACAAACATTTATTTACATAATAATAATAATACCTGTACATTAAAATTTTTCAAAATATTGTCCTCCTCCATCGATACATCTTTGCCAGCGGGATTTGCAGTTTGCGAAGACATCCTGCTAGGCCTGTTCAGGAAGTGCGTTTAAAGCCATTTCACAAGCTGCTTTCACGTCGTCAATTGTCCTGTAACGATGTCCTTACGGGAGGGGAGAGGGCGGAGATTTCAAACGGGGAAACAAAACGAAGTGTGCGGGAGCCACGTCGGGACTGTATGATGGCTCTCCTAGCGTTTCACACATTTTCAAGAAGTCTTGACAAATTTGATTTCGCGAGATTTTTGGTCGACGTTCAAAATTCTTGGAACAAGATTCACACACACGTTTCTCATATGCATGTCCTTGGTAACAACCTCGTGTACGATAGTTTTTGGAATATTAACATGTCGGCCATTAAGTGAGCGCTCATTCGACAGTCTGTTTGCAGAAGTTCTTTTACACGAGTCACATTTTCGTCGTTTAAGAATGTGAACGGTCGTCCAACACAGGCTTCGTCGTCGACCTTTTCACGGCTTTCTACAAACGCCTTGTGCCATTTGTATACTTGCCTTTGTGATACATTCTCATCCCCAAAGACCCATTGAACCATTGGAAAAGTTTCCGCTGGAGGCTTAGCGAGTTTCACACAAAACTTGATCGCGTATCTTTGTTCCAGTGAGCGCTACATTGCGACTTGTAGAGTCCTAATCATAAAATTCTAGACGGCCCAGGAAAAGACGAATTTTAAAACATAAACCTAAATCCTTACGAATTTCCTTTATGTCTGGCTCATTTTCTGTAAATTTCTGTGCAGGCAGGTATTGAAATTGAACGATAATATTACCGAGCGCATAATGTAATTTTGTTTCCTGTACGTATAGATCAGAAATATCTGCACGATATAGGAAAATGCTATATTTAAGTCGAAGATTTATTATATTGTATATCTAGAACTATTAGAAAGACCAACATAGAAGTAGAAGCAACAAGTAGTATAACTACAAATAGACTATAATGATTAACCGTCTGTTTTGCATACTTTGTTTCTTATTCCACTGCAAATTCGAGTTTCCCTAAAGCATGCTCTTCTCCAGTTAGCTTCATTAAAGCTAAACGAAGAAATTTATCAAAAAAACTATCTAAATTCAACAAGATAGAAAAAAAAAAGCTTCTCTGGAGGAACGAAATTCAATATGAGGACAAGTTGTATTAACATTTGTAAAATCGCCTTTAAAATTAGGCAATTTACTAGTGCCAAGAATAACCAAAGGTAAAAGCAAAGTACCCACTAGTCAGTCATAAAACAAACTTTCTCGCACAATACCAATCAATCAGGAAGTAAAAGTCATATTCACATACAACTCGGAGGGGAGCTACTTAAACATTCGCCCCTTCCCTTTTTCGTCAGCAGAAATGTTGAACCCCTCCCGCTTAGGATACGTACGCATTTTGATCGAAATGACATGATAAAATTTTAGTTCGAATCTAATTTGAATCTGTTCAAGCCGTTTTTCCGTGGCAATGAGACGTCAATTTGAATGCGGAGAAAAGAATAAAAATTGTACCTCCTTCCCCTCTTGAAAGTGGAATTTACGAAAACGCTGGTATAAGTGTCTGCTTCTTTTCAGCGAAGAGTTTATATATATATATGTTAAATCATAGCTATGTTAATTTATTTTAACAACATTCGGTTTTCAAGCTTTTGTTCTATTGAAGATGCACAAGATAAAATAAAAAAAAAGAAGCATAAATCTCACTTTAATGAAACCCCTATTCCTTTATCCACCACGGTTCTTAAGTTTGAATGTTGGTATAAGAAATGTGTTTGTGCGCTCTCGAACGGCGCTTGGAAGAATGTTCCCGTTGTGGAAATCAAGAGGAAAGTTTCAGTGAATATGACTTTTATAGATAAGAAATCAGCTTCACTGGTTCTTTCTCGTCAGAATTAATGTTCAGTACTCCTATTAACACTGCACATGGCTCGATTTTTTCCTTTTCTATATGATAGAAATTACATCTCTCACACTTTCTTTGCATCCTACATGTAAGTGATTCTTAACATTGTATCTTCTGTTTCAGGGACGCCATTGTCGTCGTGGCCGTGACCGAAGTAGTAAGAGAAGACGTATGAGGCCTCCTCCACCTCCACCTCCAGTAAGTATATATATTGTAATTTTTTTCCACTACTTAATACAAACTACACTCATGTCCGAAATTATTGTCGAATGTCTATAAATATGTTTTTGTAGGAATATAATTTGATAACGAATTCGCCAGGTACTTTTAATAATGTTAGTATGAGTATAATCGGCAAAGACATGTATGTGGCAAATTCCGTGTCAAAAGAGCAGTAAATAAGAACAATAAAACGAAAATAAAATTTTCTTGTCCATTTTGCAACATATTATTTTACTCATTCTAATTTTCGTATTTATAATTATTTCCCTATGAAAAGAGATGCAAAAAACCCGGCTTTTTTGAATCGATGGTTTTTTGCACATAAAAAGCCGGCTTTTTTGGGAAAAAAACGAGAATTTTGGAAATTTTGGCTTTTTTCATTTTCATGATTTTTCTGTGTAAATATCTTTCTTGTAGTATACTCTAAAGTTAAATAAGATTCCATGACCTAAATGCCATATTTCGCTCTGGAATTCACCATCATGATGGATGGAGCACATGCTTTATGAATTAAAGTAAACATAAAGTACGTATTATTGGAGGGCAATTTTAGAAGCTATTTAACTTTAACTTCTGAATTATCAACATTTTTTTCTTCTCTAGATCATTTCTTTTTAGTCATCCGTGTTTCACTTCTTAGAGATAAGTACTCTTGCTTCTAGCACATAATTAAACTTATGTTTTTCAATATATCCATCAGAGCGTACGTTTTTCAATATATCTGTCAGAGCTTACTTCCACATTTCCGTTATACTGTAGCTGTGCAATGATTTAACAATCATCTTCCTGACACAAGCTTGAATACCATTTGATAGAAATAATCAGTATCGGACTTAGAAAAATATTTGGGAGGGTTTTTTCTGAATAATGTTTGGTTTTTCTAAAAAAAATCCTAACTTTTATTTAAGAGGAGCTTACGTTTATGAGAACAGGCATAACAAATATTTCGTTTCGTTTGTATATTCAGCTATAATCTTCCAGATAAAACCTTGAAGACCATTTTATACTGATAATCAGTGGCGGATTTAGAAAAGTATTTTGGGAGGGGCTTTTCTTATTAATGCTTAGTTTTTCTAAAAATTCCTAATTTTTTATTTGAGGACAGCTTGAAGTTTATGAGAAAGGCAAAACTAATATTTAGTTTGTTTTAGAAATTCCGTAATTTCGGGGTAGAGGCTTCAATCCGAAAGACATCCTCACCCTAACTCTCTTCGCAAATCCATCACTGCTGGTAATTAGTAATAACAAAGATTTAAAAACGATTAGAAGGGAAGTCGGCCAGGACTCACAGTACACGCACTATCTCTACATTCACAGATAGAATTAAGAAAAACTTTTGTCAAAATAGTCGAATGCGGGGTTGAATCCCGGACTTCACGATAGAAGCGTGAAAGCTAACCACTCACTCATGTTTGTTGTGCAGTTGTGCTTAAATGTATTCTCTCTCTCTCTCTTTCTCTATGGCCACAAAAGGTCTCCATTGACTTCTGGCCTTATCCATTTGTGATGCTTATTAATTCGTATTCATTGAGACTTTCTTCTTGATTTCCACAGCTAGAGCTGTTTTTTTTTTTTTTTTTTTTTTTTTTTTTTTTTTTTTTTTTTTTTTTTTTTTTTTTTTAATGCTGTTCGAAAGTACACAAACACATTTTCTATATCACCTTTTAAACTCAAGGAACGTAGTGGATGAAGATTTTTTTTATTTATTTATATTTTAAAGTAAACTTTAGACTCCATTTTTCCATTTGTTCCGCTGTATATTTCTTTGCCTGTCGAAGACAGTTTGTCGCATGTCAAAACTCGAATGTGTTCTGGAATAAATTAACACACTAATAAATAACTTTTAACAATATTGTTAAAAGAACTGACCTTTTCACCAGCACCAGGCCCGTAGCCAGCCCAAAAATTTAGAGGGGGCCGACCCAATTATATTATACTTTATCACCATATTATAGTTAATTTGCAAGCCTACCGTGAAATTTTATGGGGGCCAGCCAAATTTTAAGGGAGGGCCCGGCCCCCACTTGCCCCCCCCCCTCGTGGATACGGGCCTGACCAACGCATCTTGTCATTGGTCAGAAAGAGTGATAGTAACATATCTTTACAAGCGTAACAAATGTTCGTAAATGGTGGGCCGTCTAGTTTTGCTTAAGAACACAGCTTTGTGATTAAATCCTTTCAGAAATTTCGATTACCAATCTCTACAGAACTGAAAGTTTTGAAACCTCTATAACTTCAGCTTCACATTTATGAACTTTAGTTCAAATGATGATGACGTCATCATACACGTTGGCCTCTTAGTGTGTTTCATATATGACTAATGACACAAAATGGTGGGCACAAAAAACAGTTTTCCGGTTTCTGTTTTTTAGGAAAACCGAAACCAGTTTTTGATTTTTTTTCCCCAAAAATTGGTTTTTCGCCGAAACTGGTTTCTGCTTTCTCCAAACCTGTTAACTTTTTCATCGAAACCGGTTTCAGTTTTTCCAAAACTGGTTCTAGTTCTGACCAGAATAGTGTTTCGTTGGAAATTCTCATAAAAAGGAGGTGGGAAGCGAAACTGATATGTTTAAAAACCAGTATGTGTAAAAACAAAACTGCTTTAGTTGTAAACGGATCCGGAGAACAACGAAAATCTACTCTGGTGAGAAAACCGAAACCTGTTTCGGCGAAAAACGAACCGATTTTGGAGGAAAACGAAATGTCGGTTTTTCGGATTTCGGTTTACCTAGAAACCGGTTTCCAGTTTTTATTTTTAAAAAACTGTTTTGCCCATCCCTAATACTAAAAGATAGGAAAGGATCACTCTGAGTAGTCAAGATAGTTGAAAAATATGACAAGGTGTAGTTCCCCGGATCAACTGAGCTTATTTTAGCTAACGTTTAACATGAGTGTTCCTTTGCTTATATTGCTACGATGTTGCTCAAAGAAGAACTTGACCAAGGTCAATAAAAAGTATTTTAGTGCGTTTTATCAGTTTCGTCTAATACGAATTATGTGGTCTCGCGTATCGTAATCGGTAATGCTTTCGCCTTTGGTGCGAGTGGTCCCGCGTTCGATTCCCGGTGGGTACACTCGGTCGAAAAGGTGTAACAACTTTTTCAGGCGAGCCATCCTGAGTGTGGTTTTCTTGGATTTTCCTCATTCACACCAGGTAAATGCGCCGGATGATAACTGGCATGCAGTTACCAGGCCGATTGCCTCCTTCGCCATTAATTTCTTTCAACCCTTCCCCGGATAGTGTGCTCGCCGAGGAACGTCATCGTCATACGTGATGGGCTTAAGGCCATAGATAGCGGTAATGCCCACTAATATGGATACATAAATAAATCGAGTGCGAATTACATGATCCATCAGTTCTTGTCTTGAACAAGTTTTGCTATTTATTTTCATATAGTTATGCTCGTCTCTTTTATCTATCTACATCGTCTACCTCATATGACTTTTCCGTTTAAACTTTTACTAAGTGAAATTAATAGAATAGGCCAGTTTAGAACCACACTCTTAAAGAGGAATATTAGTTTTCGATTATTGTGTGTTAAAAGTTATACCACTTTTGTATTTGGATTTGTTAAAATATAAATGATACTTTAATCTTTTAATACTCAAAACTGTATCGTGAACTTTGTGTAGTTCTTGCATCAGAATCTTTAGTTTTAATTTTGCCAGAGACTCCCTCTGAATTTTTTGTCATTTGAATGTTACAGCTCATCAAGATCCCCTCTGTACACCTTCTTTTGCGTAGAGCCCGGGATCAAGTTGAACATTTATTGTCACCCCCTAACCAACAAAGTGGGAACCTGCAGAGGGTAAGTATTCTTCGATATTCACATTTTCGTAGTTACTTTCAATGATGCTTTCGTTTTCTGATTTTTGAGTAAATTGTTAAGGCGTTTAACCCTTGTGTATTACCATGGGGTTCTTTTGGGACCCCAGAGCTTTTAATGTAGTATATCTATTAAGTGTGGCGTGAGTACGTATTGATTATTTGTCTTCCCGTGGAGTTAAGAAAGCTACAAGAATTGCGTTTTAATTGCCACGAAAATGACCCAAAAATTAACCTTTTGGAGCGCAATAATTCCAGCCTACTTTCATTTCTTCTTACAAGGGTTCGATATGTTAGTCAGCCGCTTTGAAATTAATTGAGAGAATATTTCGCGAAAAAAGAAAAAAAGTTCACAAGTTATTCTTTAATTGCACAAAAATCGACAGTTCCTAAAAATGTCGTTTCTTCTTTCTAATAGTAAGGAATATTGATTAAAAGAAGATTAATAAGAATCAACTTCTACCTTTTTCTTCTTTTGCCTACAGCATTTTTGATATTCCGCAGTTAGAAATTGGTGGTGAAAGAAAAAACACTTTTTTTTTTCACTAGCAGACACAACAAGGTCCTTTTCGCAGACGCAGCAAAGCCCTTTTCGCTGGCATTTTTGAACAGAAAGCAACAAAGAAACAAGTGAGAATGCTCCAAGAGCATTGCCAGAACGAACTGGAAAAGAATTAATGTTTTTCGAAATTTTATATTAAATGTATTTGATTAAATTCAATAGATAATACATTTACATATTTGGAACCTGCGTAATAGGGGATCTGTTGAGTTAGCTATATTGAGCTGTCACTTTTTATCAATGATGTCAATTTAGCCTATTTTTGGTTAAATCTAGCCTATTTGGAGAGGCATTTAGCCATACAAATTTACGAAATGCTTGTATAGGCTCAAGTATAGGTTATTTTTTGAAACTCTTTTGCCATTTTTGCCTTTTTTATTAGCCGTTAAATTAATTGTAAAAATGTTTTTTCTTTCAAAATAAACTTTTTTTTTAAATAGCCTATTTGTCATTATATATCATCGTATTAATTGATTTTTCTAGACAGAGGGTATTTTATTACGCAACAAACATTTTTTTTTTCATTCTTCTTTTCCCACCCCCAGATTTACAAATTTTCACATTTCATTACAAAAATTGAAGTTTTCTAATACAAGTTTAGTAAGCTGTTCGTTTCTTCAAGCTACAAAGATTGTTTTTGTTTATTAAGGAAACAAATAGGATATCTAATTAGCTTCAAAACTCTCAATGCAATCATGATGATTCATGTGAATGTACGGAGAAATAAGAAGTGTTTATAAGAACTATGACCTGCCGAAAGAAGTACTACTGAAAATTCGGGCAATGGCAGGCTACATAAACACAACTAATCCACAATCTAACGATGGTGCATCCAGTTCCAGCGCCTCGGATAGCTGCGATGTCATCGATGATGACTTATTTCAATTAAACTGATAATATGGCTGTTGATTTTCACAAATCAGATGAGTTGATGGATTTTATTGTGATTTAGTCATGTATGTTGCTTGTCAGTCTTCTGCGAATAAAATTCCATATTTCATATTTTACTATCTCACTTATAATCCTACACACAAAAAGGGGGTTTAAAATCTACAATGTGGGTTATAGGTTAGCAGTTCAAAATCTAGCCATTTTCACACAAAACATCTGGTATTGCAAGATATAGAGAGTGAAAATACTGTGAGATGCACATTAGAACACTGTTCAAATGTACCCCACTTGTTTTGTTCAAAACTATCCCTACATGCTACACACATGGTAAATGTTGACTGTTAAAAAAAAAAAAAAATACCTGTACCGCCAGCAAAATGAAGTCAGTAAGAATTAATAACAAAAGGAATACACTTACCTTTTATAAATACGTGTATCAAACAATATCTGTATACGATGTTTCCAGCAAATCCTTACAATTTTCTTCACAAATATTTAATTTTGACCCCAGATTTTCTATTATGAGATTTACTGTGACCACCGGGTACAACCAATGTGTCTAAATGACAGACTACCAGCGCAGTATTGCCAACGTTATGGCATAAATAGTCTTTCTTTATTTTTCGTGACAGCAGAAATAATTTGAAAGTTCGAGTGTACCCGCCTCTCACCTCTATATATTCAGGTGTTACAAAAACTTGTCACAATTTTTTGGGATTTGATTCTTCACATCAAAATAAGAAAAAACGTTCATATGGACCTGCGATCGGAAGTGCATAGTTTCGTAGTTATAGGGTGCCGAAAACGTGAAAAAATGAACTTTAAAGGTCCAAAGTTCCACTGCTATAGGGACCGATCGTACTGGGTCACGACATCACTGAGAAACTAGTAAGTGAACTATGCAAATATCCATCTTTCAGAACCTCCGATACTTGCACAATCATTTATAGATAGGCTGTTTGCGAGTACTTGATTACTCTCCACCTACCTCTCTAAAAATGGGTGTGCAAGCACTGAGAACTCTTAAACATGGATATTTGGATAGTTCACATACCAGTTCCTCAGTGTTATCTTGATCCGACTACGATAGGTCCCATAGTAGTAGAGCTATGAACTTTTAAAGTTCACTTCTTTCACGTTTTCGGCCCCCTATAATTCCGAAACTATCCACTTCTGAGCACAAGTCCATATGAACTTTTTTTCCCCTTATTTTGATGTAAAGAATCTGTTCACAAAATATTGACACTTTTGTAACATCTTGTGTAATGCATTGTCAATGTACGGTAATTACCGGTAGTATATAGGAGGTTCGAAGTGCAAATTATATTGAAAATCAGTGACGAAAGAATGTGCGTTCGTTTGAACGACACGTGTTAAGTCAGCACTCGTATTTTGGCGACACTATTACGCGTCTTATTAACAAGTTATTTTTATATACAGGGTGGCCCAAAAGTAGGTATACACCCCTGCATTGATGAAGTATAACATTCTTGTTTGTGGGTTTATTTGCTTCAGCTCTTCCGAGTTTAAGATATAAGTAAAAACAAATTAAGAAAAAGAAACTAAGTCTACCTGATGGATAACAGTAAGAAATGATTTAAAATGCAATGAGCTGATCAGTACGGTACTGTATATCTACTTTTAGGCTACCCTGTATTGTAAGTATATTACTTATTTTGCCACTTTCCCTTTCACTATTTCACTAAATTTATTTGTAGTTCACAGTAAGAAACTGCAATATGAAAAGATTCCCTGAAGCTTCCAATGCGACTCACAGAGGGATACCGATCTGTGACGTCACACCAAAACCTCTGTTTTTGTTGCCGTGACGTAAGCAGCTCATTTTTTCATTGTTTGAAGCGTTGTATCTCCGTAACAAAGAAATATTTTTCTGAAATTTTCGGTATGTGGTATATTAAAGATTAGTTCTACACGATGATGTCTTTAAATTATATTTGGTCAAAAAGGAAATGTCCATTGTAGAAAAAAAAAAAAATTGCTGACATGACAGGAGCATATACGGTATATACTGAATAGTATATCTATTACTATGTATGTATATATATATATATACGAGTGTTTCGAAACAACACCGACAACGTTTCGGAAGTGATTCCTGACACCAAGACAAGACAAAATGTATAGACCAACCTGGGTGCACAAATGCTTACTTTCGGAGTTATAGGCTGCCGAAAACATGAAAAAATGAACTTTATAGACCCATAGCTCCAAAACTATGGGACCTACCGTAGTTGGGTCAGGACTCCACTTAGGAACTAGTATCTGCCCTATACAATTATCCATGTTTCAGAACCCAAAGGTACTTCAGGCCGACACAATTTTTATAGAGGTAGTTTGTGGGTACTTCAAATTTATGTCCGTAGCCAAACTTCCTCCAAAAAAATAGTTGTGTGAGTACGTTAGGATTGTGAAACATGTATTTTTGGATAGCACACATATTAGTTCCTAAGTGAAGTATTGATCCGCCTACGATAAGTCCCATAGTTTTGGAGTTATGGGCCTTTAAAGTTCATTTTCTCATGCTTTTGGCAGTCTATAACTCCGAAAGGAAGCATTTGTGCACCCAGGTTGGTCTATACTTTTTGTCTTATCTTGGTGTCAGGAATCACCTCCCAAATGTCGATGTTGTTGTGAAACACCCTGTATATATAGTATGTATATTATACACAAGGTTATTATAAATGATTGGAGCGATTTTACAGCTCTATAATAACTGTATTACTGTATGTATTGCAATAATTTTTTCACACACTTAGAAAAACTCAGTTTTTATTAACAATTACAAATGTTTGATATGTGCCCCTTAGTGATTCGACAGACATTAAGCCGAAAATCAAGTTCTTCCCACACTCGGCGCAGCATGTCCCTATCAATGAGTACAAAAGCATTGTTGATGTGAGCTCGCAGTTCTGGCAGGTTTCCTGGTAGAGGAGGTGTGAACACTGAATCTTTCACATAACCCCGTACAAAAAAAAAAAAAAAAAAAAAGGTATACGCATGGGGTTAGGTCAGGAGAGCGTGGAGTCATGACATGAAATGCTTTCTCGGCACCTGTCCCCATCTTGCATTACTGCTCACTGCTGCGCTCTCGTGGAAGAAATCTAAAGTACACCTGCAACAAACAAAACTTTTTAAGTTTTCCTACGTTACTGTTGAGTTTTGTTACAATATCTCAATTACAGTGAATTTATAAAATCGCTTCAATCATTTATAATAACCCTTGTACATACATAATATACTACTTACTATGTTCTTACTATAGTAACTCGAATTGTTTCTCTTCTCAGTTTCTAAGATGGATTTTGGAATCAAGTAAGTAAAGCTTTCACAGTGCTAGTTATTTTAATTTGATTAACCGCGCAAGTTATAAATAACTTAGTTTCAGTTGTGTTTGTCGCACTGTACCTGTAATTAAATTATTTTTTCTTGATAACCCTTTGCTTATATACGTTGTATATTTGACAATAGCGCAAGTCTTTCAGCACTTCGTTATTTGTTAATGATCAGTGGGAACGTAATAATTTTTTAAAGCATGTGATTATTTTTAATACTTTGATGTTATGCTATGAGTTTATCTATGAATAACATTGTTTAAGGATGTATGCGAGAGGTATCTCAATCATAGCAATAACCAGTATTGCTTAGAAATCTAGACATCAATAGTTCTTACACCAACATGTATGAACATTTTGTTTAGAGTGAAATGAAAAGATTTTGTGTTTCAAAGAATGATTTATGATGCATGTAATTTCCATTCGTTCGTGTATGATGTTGCATGCCTTTATAATAAAATCATAAAGGCATAGTATTTGGTCTAGGAATTAATTCGTGCGGGTGGACAAGAGATGGCGCAACGAACGGAGCGTCCTACAGTTCCGTGTATCCACACATGTGTTGCAAACCCCTGTCATCGCGTATCGTTCGTAGTATAGGGCAGTGGATTAAAGCGTCAACAACACCAGTTTGTAGTTAAGTGAACATGGCGCAATTTGTGCCTGATAAAGTGTTTTTGCGGGGTGTCCTGCTGCATTACTTTAACATGCAGAAAAGTGCGACTGAAAGTCATCGTATTTTAGTGGAAGTGTATGATGACCATGCTCTAGCTGAGAGAACGTGTCAGAAGTGGTTTGCACGGTTTAGAAGTGGTGATTTCGGCTTGGCAGACCAAGAGCGAGCTGGACAGCCAAAAAAATTTCAAGACGAAGAATTGACAGCATTGCTCGAGCAGGATTCGTGTCAAACGCAGGAACAACTTGCAGCAGCATTAGGCGTTGATCAAACAACAGTCTCCAAACGCTTGAAAGCCATGGGAATGATTCAAAAGATGTCACATTGGGTTCCACATGAATTGAAAGACAGAGACGTTGAAAGACGAAAAACTATTTGCGAATTGCTGCTTCAACGACAGAGCAGAAAGGGGTTTCTGCATCGAATTATTACGGGTGATGAGAAGTGGATCCATTACGAGAACCCTAAACGAAAAAAGGCCTGGGTGAAACCAGGTGAACCAGGTCCATCACAACCAAAACGAGATATTCACTGTGCAAAGGTTATGCTGTGCATATGGTGGGATATGAAAGGTGTGGTGTACTATGAGCTGCTGCAACCGGGTGAAACTATGAATGGAGAACGTTATCGACGACAATTAATGCGTTTGAAGCAAGCTCTGGCCAGAACACGACCAGAATGGGAGAACAGACATGATAAACTTATTGTTCAACATGATAACGCTCACCCACATGTCGCAAAACCGGTCAAAACCTATTTAGAAAATGTCGGATGGGAAGTTTTACCCCACCCGCCGTATTCACCAGACGTTGCTCCTTCGGACTACTACTTGTTCGATTGCATGAACAACGATTTGATTGGACAGCGGTTTACTTCTTCAGAAGATATCGAAACATGGGTCTCTGACTGGATCGCTTCCAAGGATGAGGACTTCTTTCGCCACGGAATCCGTACATTGCCTGACAGATGGGCGAAAGTGGTGGCTAGCGATGGACAATATTTTTCTTAAGGTATTTATGTATTTTGTGTTTGTACTACAGCTTCAATGTGTGCGTACCAACCGCACGAATTAATTCCTAGACCAAATAGATTAGGTAGATATATATAATTCTCTTAGGAAACAAACCATACAAGGTAGACAAACCCAAAGCTTTTACTAGATACCACAAGTGACAAATAGCGACCTACATAGCATCCGAATACAGGGTGGTGTGATCAAGTTATGTGGCACTGCGAATATATTTGAAATAAATTGTTCAAGATAGATTGTTGTCAAAAAGTACCAGCCTTCATCCAGCAATGGATCGACAATTGTTCATAATGGTGTGTGTGTGTGTTTACAATATAAATAACGTTCACAACTTCACTTATGGCTCTCATTCATACTATCTGAGCATTTGGAATTAAGGAACAAATACCCTTATACCTTGTACTGGGAAATCATATGTTAAACCCAACAGCTATACGAATTTCTAAAAGCAAAGACCTTAAAATAAAATTTAACGTTCCCCTGCACCACTATTAATATTCTGGCATGTGCAGAGCAAAATATGGTTATTTAAATAAGTCAGTTGTTTTCGGTTGCGAAAAATTTGTATTCAGCAATCTCCTCCTTACAGCTGAGTGTTCGAGTTTATGACTGGGTATAACAAACGGTTCTGCGAACTCAAAATATTTTAACAACTGGTTCTGCCGAAGTGGTGGGAGCCGGCAGAATAGCACCACTGCGTTTAACAAGGATAACGAAAATGAAGATTTATGTAATAATTGTAAATTCAAAACTCCGCATAAAGAAAGTAATTTTGTGGCACCTTTTGAGTATGCATATATTACTACTGTTGTATATATTACCATTTGTTTTAACCAAACCATTAGTTTAAACTAAATACATACTTATCCATTAGATAAGGTACTTCAAATATTCCAATGAGTAAGATTTCCATTTTCATTAGAAATAAAGAAAAGTACATCCCTGCACATAACTCATAAATTCACCAATAGTTAATTCACTATAATTTCCACAGACAACTCAAAACTGTTCACTTCCAACACAACTGTGATGTACTTTTGATTTTTAATAGGTCTACATTGTTCCAGAAAACACAATTTAGCAAGTTTATTCATTTTCCCATTAGAACTAATTTTGTAGAGATGTTGACTTTCCTTTTTTAAACAGTTAAATAAAATTGCGTAACATCGTGGAAATGATCCAAGTACCGTATCATGACTAGACATTGACAAACAATACGTAACGGACATACCTTGAATCCTCAGATTGTCGTATGATAGGTGCTCTGTAGATAGCACATGTCAGTAGTATTCAGTTTGTATCCAAGTTGGATAAACTGTGTTCTTCTTAGTCAAAGTCTAAAGTCGTAGTACCCTGACGTGGAGATTCCGAGTGGTTTTCTTCCTCGACTAATGCTGACGTCTGAGACTTACTGTAACTCGTAGTGAAAGAGTAGGCAGGTAATTAATATGAAATTACGAACGTCGAAAGGTGTTCTGAATATATGGACAGTGAATTGTCCAAGCACAGCAGCTAGGCTGTGGTACCAGCCATGTGGTCTGAGTGGAGAGCAAAGACTCAGAAAGTGGGAGAATGTGTGGCTGCTCTGGGAAGCGGAGTGGGTAACATACTGGTTAACGCATCGGCACGGTATGCCGGAGGTCCCGGGTTCCAGTTCTGGTCCAGTCATTCACTTTTTCACTCTATGTTAATCTCTCTCCTCTTTTTTTTTTAATTGTGCGCAGCTTTATGGCTTTGAATATACACGTCGTGCGCACTATATATATATATATATATATATATATATAATATATGTTACTTGCAATTTTCTTTTTTCCTGATTGTTTAACTACATAACACTAATGCAGTTCTGGTCTTAGAACTTAGTTAATGGAGGTGTTATTGAAACCGGAAGTGGTAGAAATGAAGCCCTTCCGATTTTTACGTTGATCACTATAGAAAAAAACTGGTAATAGATAGTGAGAAGCGGTTTCTTGCAGTTCATTAAGCGTTCGAAGAAGACATTTCATATCCATCCTTATTTTTCTACCAAGACAGAAAGTGATACAAATCCACTGCAACTTCAGGTTTCTACCTGAAGCAAAAATGATAAGACATAGCAAGAAATGATTTTGTGGGATGGACTTAGCGTTCTAAGAATACGTAGCATCCTACCATCTATTGAAACCGAAAGTGTGAGAAATCTACCATTTCCGGTTTTAATGTTGATTGATGTAGGGCAATGAGCCTTTTACCCATGAGATGGCGTTAGTGTCGCAAATCTCAGATTTATGAGTCGCAAAGGGTCAGGCCTAACGTCATTTCAGAGCTGACAGTAGATGTGCAAGAAATGTTGTAAATCTTTTAGTTACACGTAAAGTATTCCGCCGTGATGAGTGAACATTCCACCAAAATGCACTATGGTTTACAATTTTGTTTCGATAAAGGCGCAAGTGCTGCGCAGACCCGTGAAAAAAAAAATGTGCTGTTTATGGACAAGATAAGTTATCAAAGTTTATTCTTAAAATTACGATGTGCAAACTGCTTCGTGCAGTGGGCGACCAATCACATCAAAAATTCATGATATTCTTATAAAAGTCGAACAAAACCGCCTTGTAAGCAGTCATAATATTATCAATGACCTGGCCATCCATCACCGAACAGTATTAAATTATTTTAAAAGAGATCGGTAGAAAAAACATCGACACTTGGATGTGACATGATTTGACTGAAAAACATGTATTGCCTATATTTCTGCGGTGCCTCGATGGTAGAGCGTTCGCCTCTGGTGCATGGGGTCCTTGGTTTGATCCCAGCTAAGTAAACTTTGTGGTACACAAACACCATGTGCGTGGGTTTTCCCGTGGTTCTCTTGTTTCCTCCCACTTTCTTCATTCCACCATTTCCTTTGTTTCTTATCATCACCGTCTCCTTTACCCTAGCCGGCATAATCGTGGGATGTAAAACTTAAAGATTTCATTTCATTTGTTTTTTATTTATTTTTTTCGCGATTTCTGTCTGCGAATCTTTAATGAAACGTAACAAACTCGAAGCATTTGTGAAGCGGTTCATCAGAAGTGATGGAAAATTGATATCCTATGATAACAATGTGCGTAGAAGTTCGTGGTCAAAGTAAGAAGCAGCTCCACAGTCTGTTCCAAACTCACAACGACGCCGAGGAAGGTTATACTGCAGGTTTGGTGTGATTGATAAGGTATCGTGCATCAGGAGCTACTGCTGCCGAACAGAACGATACACTTGGACTGTACTGTCAGTAATTAGCGGGACTGCACCTAGCAATTCAAACAAAACAGTTAGAACTGAGCACCGTCTTGAACGACCTGTCAGAAGTTGTAAGAACTTGGCTGGGAGGTTTTAACGCATCCACAGATAGCCCGGACTTGACACCATCAGATTATCATTTGTTACAGTCCCTGCAGTTCGAAAGAACTCTCTGAAAATCAAGGGTCACTTTTTTTTCTTTCTTTCTTTAGAAACCACAGAAGTTCTATAGCGACAGGATTATGGTGTTGCGGGAAAAAATGCAGGATATTCAACAAATTGATGTGTGTGTATATATTTTCGTAATGTTCTTTTCAAATCACAATAAATATGTTCTCCATTTTAATCTTCAAATGCTCAACGCGTTTTACGGAACCTAATGTAGTGTTTCCGAATTATGGACCATCAAATTTCGCGTCATATCTTTGAGAAAAAAATCATCAATCGAACTCATTCATTATGGACCGAACTTGGCATTTGATAGACGTAGATCTGCTATACAAGCGCGTGGGATATAAGGGTAATCCCAAAAGTAAGGTCTCTTAAGCACTGGGGACACAGGGATATGTTCGTTCCGCTGTTGGCAACACTTTCGTGTTTACTTGCGTACACCCTGCTGGGACACTCCGTCTTGGCTTGGCTGCCGTTTGCAATGGAGCTAGCGCCAACTGCGAAGTTCGCGCAGTTACTCAGTTTTTGAACGCAAACAGTGTTAAACCGATTGAAGGAATCTTATGGCGAGTTGTGTATGGATGTCAAAAACGTCCGTAGTTGGTATAAAAAGTTTGCAGAGGTCGTACTGAAATTCACAACGAACAAAGGAGCAGGAGACTGTCAGTTTCGTACGAGACAGTCGCGAAGGTTGAGCAAACCAGTGCTTTAACACATGTTTCCTAAGCTGATAGAACATTTGGCCGGAACGCGCTTCAGTAAGATGACAAAGTAAAACATGAGGCTCAACGCTTACTCAAATACTTGCTGGCGAGGAGGTGTGACATGAGCACACAAAAACTGCCACAGCGCCTACAGAAATGCTTAGATCGAAGTGTCTTATTATGCAGAAAAATAGCTAAGTGTATAAGCTTTAAAATGATGAAGACATTATTGAAAATAAACTTTACTTTGAATTTTTAAAAGATAGGATAAACTCACTTTTGGGATTATCCCCGTATGTAACGTCCAGGGTTTTTGTTTTTGAAGGCCACCAAGTTTTGGATCATATTTTAAAACGCTAAAAAAACATACACCGAACTCTTCCAATGTGGATCAAATTTTGCACATCTAGACCTGCAATACAAGTATCTAAAATATTATGTTGTGCAGTTTTTTGTTTCCTGAGTTATGGGCCGTCAACTTTTGGGTCATGTTTTCGAAGAAAGAAAGAGAAAAAAAGAGAGAGGGTAAACTGAACTCATCTCAATCAAAACTTTGGGTAGTGGTACACCTTCACCTCCTGTATAACCATTAGAAATACAGTGGAGCCCCGATTATCCGACGTTCCGTATTATCCGAGCTTAATCCAAACAAACAAAAAAAAAAAAAAGTAAAAACTAGTCTGGTTACGACGGTAAGAAGTCTGCAAGCCTTTGTTTCAGCTACAAAGAAAGAAACAAAGTTGTTGTAAAGATAAGATTCCCTCCACCCAACAACACCAGCTGACATTATGTTGCGACGTCTGCGCAATATAGCGGCCAAAAAACGAGGCAGCTTGTAATCAAGCAGTAGATATTTAGACTTTTTAAAAATATTCATATGTGTATGCATAACAGTACCTTATTTCTATTTTACTTTTGTACAATACATATCAATATCGAACCTACACTTTCTTTACTTGCATTATGGCTAATTTCTTTTGTACGTATGTACTGTACTGTATGCCCAATGAAATTAATAAAGACAGTAATGATATATAATCTAATAGAGAAATAATCAATGTACAACAATAATAAATACTGTACAAAGATGTCTACGTATCCTTCCGTATTAACCGAATTTTTACTTATCCGAGTAAGATCCGGTCCACATTAGCTCGGATAATCGGGACTCTACTGTGTTATGATATGGAGGCTTCTGGTTTCTAAGTTATGTACAAAGTTCTGAGTCAGTTCATTCAGCGTGATCAAATAATAATAATAATAATAATAATAATAATAATAATAATAATACTGTTCAAGCGGTGATTCTTGGATAGAAATATTGAACATCAAATGAAGGACAATTTACTTGTAAATGACTTCATGATCATTGGTTTGTTTTTATTGACACTTACACTCAAACCTGTATGTATTTTCAGAAGTGGCAACCCGCCTTACAAGAGATTAGTGATCCCACTATCGACAATAGTGATCGTATGTCTTGGGAGAATGAAATTCGTTATTATGTACAGGTGCCAGTGGAGGTGGAGGAAGACTCAGACTCGGACTAAAAGTAAGTGTATTACTTGTATGAAAAGTAAGTGTACATTCTCAGTATTACTTATTTCGTATGATTGGGTAGTTTCCTGAGACATTTCTGTTAGAAATAAAATGTTACTTTTGTACGATTTAGCCTTCTAGAACTCGTGCTGCTAAATATTATGTAAATAAGCAAGAGTTTTCATTATTATTATTGGAAGTTTTATCGCCTTCCCCATAGAAATCAGATAATATTTAAACTTTTTTTTTCTTTTCTTGATACCTGTTTTAAAAAGAGGGGAGAAAGAGTAAATTCGCTCAGTAAAAATTACCATATTCTATCAGAATCTTATAAAAAAATTTACGAAACTCACAGGAAACATGTTTTCTAAATTCTAAATCCCGGGTATTCGGTAAATTCATTGCCGCGGTCTTTACTGATTTTAAACCCAAGCAGAGGAGTTAATTTGGTAGCCTCATAAAAATATATCCCATATTCGCTAAAATTGTTTTGGAGACATATAAATATTAAAGAAAATAAGCGATATTAGAGTCGAATTCGTAATTTTTGGGATCACTGGGACGAACAGTGACACTCCTGGTACCTTTTAAACCCAGATTCAGCCCCCATTGCCCTTTATGTCCAAAATGAAACACATTCTTCCTGTGTGAAAAACGGGGAATCTGCTAGTATTTAAATAAATTATGTTTGTACTTAACCCCTTTTGACTGCTAATCCTTAACCGATTTCAACCGCAATCAATGGAGATTATCAAAGTACGCTAAAGAAAATCTACATTGTGCTCTATCAAATTCAAATAATTTTTAAAACAGGTGTCTACCATCCCACTTGAACGACGTTTGTGTGTGTCCACGTGTTTACTCCACGATAACTATCCCGATTTTAGCAAGACTTTAGTATATACCTCCCCTCACCTTCGGAAATAATTTTGTTGTTTGAGGTTGCAATCCATTAAGAATAAGGTGATGAAGGGGGTCAAATCCGCCCCATATTGAAAGTTTGAATACATACATGTAAAACAGTTGTGCAGGACAAAATACGTAACACTTATTCGATGGTTGACAAAACATAGTGTATAGTTCCTTGAAGACATTCCGATAATCCCTATAACTTGGGGTTAAAGTCTACCAAGAAGAAAATAATTAATTTACGAACCCCTTAATTAAGGAAGAAATGTTTCACAATAAGGAGTGCGGCCAAGTTTAGCCCCAATTTCATCTCCCCATGAATTTGCCCGAACATAATTGCAATCGATAGCTTCCGAAGCGTAGAACACGTCTGTGAAGGAACCAGAGAGGTCAAATGCACCGTTTTGAGATATCGTGTTTCAAAGGTGTCACCAGCTCGCACTTCATTTTCAGATACTGAATCGAATCACTAAATAGTGACGCCGAATAAAACTTACTCGAGTCCTTCCGTTTTCGCGTTTTGCATCCAATGCAATCGGCCGGCATAGCCCTTTGGGGATCCTATGATATTTAAATACAATTTGTACCATACGGATGTTTCATGGTACATTGCGTTATAACTCTTCTATTTGAGCTTTTTTGTCTGGGTTTTTTTGTTTTTCAAGTCCAGAGGCATTGTAGAAGACCTTACGTATGGATTCACACCTTCCTGTGTCCGGACATAGGAGGTGATGACGTCATAATTTTAAAATATATATTTTCTCTTAAGCCTATGTTCATTACTTTTTGGCGGGCTTATTTTTGCACGTAAAAGATTGAAATTTTGCACAAACATTCAGTCCACCGAGTAGTATTTACCAGATTTTTTTTCAGATTTCTGCGTTAAAACAGGGGGGTCCAGGGGGCAAAAGTTGAAAAAAGGTATATTTAGACCAAAAAATCCCTTTCTTTGGGATTTTCTCGCCCTAGATACATGATGGAGACACGTGAGTCATACCGTCTGAAAGATCGTTCTATTCTGAAGAGAATGACGGGCGGATTATAATCCTAGGGTAATTAGGAATGTCCCAGGAAATTTTTTACCTGAGATCATGGTGTTTTGCGGTAATTTGGGGCATTGTGGGGATTCTTGATAAAATTTCTCCCGCCCTTACTATTCAAGATATAAACTTGAAATTTGGCACACACATTCAGTCTACCAAGTACTATTTATCAGATTTTTTGAGATCTCTACGTTCAAACAGGGACGCTCCAGAGGGGCCCAAAGTTTGAAAAAAAAATTCTCCGAAATTTTCCCTTTGACATCACTTTTCCCTCTCCTGGTATATGATATGGGCATGCCAGTGATACCATTTGAAAGACAGCTCCATTCTAAAGAGAATGAGGTATGAACCATGATCCTAGGATAAATAGTGACGATGCAGTAGCTGCTTGACTGAAAGTCTAAAAAATACCCCAAAAAACCCGGATCCCCAAAGGGATAGTTCTCAAATAACCGCAATAAAGCAGTGAAAATGAGTGCAGTGTAATAGTTTTCTTTTGCAGCAACTAGAAGCACCAAACACGAATACAGTCAGTTGAGAAAAGAAAAGATACAAACAACGAGCTTCATCGACGAGTTTAGTACGAAACGGAGTTATGTTTGTGACCACTATAACGTGTTAGCTTCACACTTTATACAAATACTCTCGGGGCATGAAGATTCGATCTCGCAGCTCCGCCTTGATACTGGCATCATCTCATGGCATCCCACACCTTTGGAACGCGATATCTCAGGAACGGTACATCTGACCACTCTGCTTCCTTCACAGGCGTGTTCTACCCATCGGAAGCTATCGATTGCAATCATGTTCGGGCAAATTCATGGGGACATGAAATTGGGGCTTCAGGCTAATGTTTTGTTGGCCACACTCTTTCGTCAAAATATATATATAATTTGATGCAATATAGCTCAAATTTCTTACATTTATGAACATTCTCACTCATTGGTTGTAAAATCAAACGAGAATGAAATTACATTTCCCATCCCTCTTCTCTTAGTTTAAAAAAAAATGTTGAACGATAATTTACATAAAAATTGTTCCATTTTGACACAATATGGAGTATATGTTTATTGACGCTTTTACACAGTCCTCAACGCTTGGAGTTGAAGTCGATCAAAATAAAATAACAATTTTACCCCTCCGCTCACTTTATAAAGCATGTTCCACGATATTTTCCGTTAAGAAAGAAAGAAAAAAAAACATTAGATTTTGATGTGATAAGTTCATCATTTTTCTGTGAGGATTCCTAACTGTGTTCCTGCTACTTGGAGCTGAAATTGATTAATAGTGAATATGTGAACTTTCCCCTTCTCCCGACTGTAAATAAAAAGTTCCGTGAAAATTTCGTGAAAATACTCTCATATAATAAATAGAATGTGTGTTTTGTTGGAGGTTACAGGCTTACTCGGATAGTTTGAGGTTAAAATTAGTGAGAGGGAGTGTCATTTGCCTCTATAATGCTCAGTATGAGCAGTTCTGTAGTTTTATACTTTTAAAAAAATTACGTATGTCAGGGTAGTGACAAACCTGGAATACTGGAACTGTCAGGGAATTTGAGAAATCAGGGAACTCTTAGCAGTTGGGGAATTTCGATTTGCTAAGAATGAGATTTTAAAAACATTTAGTAATGAAAATCTTGAGGTGATTTCAGACATGGTTGAGTGCTTCATTTTTAATTGGTAACTTCAAACTTAGAAATTCATCTGTTTTTTCTACTAGAGATGTGTAACATACGTTCTGTAGCTGTGCCCACTATCTTTTGTTTTTCGCTTGTGCAGTCAGTATAATATTGGGGACTCATCCAGAAAATGCATTTCAATCAACAATGGATTGGTAAATTCATTTTCGATGCACGCAGAATTCAGTTTTTCTTTTCGTTTTCGTTCCGACTTTTTTATTTATTTTTTTTTTTTACCGCAGTCTCTTGTCCTGCGTTAAGTGAAGGGGGAGGGGGTTATCACACAAATAATATAGTTTTTGAATACCGAATGGATTTACGAAAATAGCTGGTAAAGTTGCACATCCGCATATGCATTAAGTCAATACTCAGTGAATAACCGGACTAATTTCATCTTGATCCTTAAATACAATACGTCTACAGATACCAAAGTGTTCTAGTTTGTGCGGGAAAGCATTATCATTAGTAAATCATCATAAATGTATAACAACTAATAAATATTGCATTATAAGCACAAACTAGAAAATACACTTTGGTATCTGTAGACGTATTGTATTTAAGGATCAAGATGAAATTAGTCCGGTTATTCACTGAGTATTGGGACTTAATGCATATGCTGATGTGCAACTTTACCAGCTAGAATATAGAACACAGAATATGGATAAATGTCAATGGCTCACTGAACATCGCCATTTTCAAGTCAACTTCACTGGAAACTATTTGAACTCATGTACCACAAACACTTCGTAAACTGCTGCATCATTTGTAACATCACAATAATTTGAAAATGAGAATAAACACTATTATATATATATATATATATATATATATATATATATATATATATATAGGGTGTTTCAAAACAATACCGACAACGTTCGAGAGGTGATTCCTGACACCAAGATAAGACAAAATGTATAGACCAACCTGGGTGCACAAATGCTTCCTTTCGGAGTTATAGGCTGCCGAAACCTTGAAAAAATGAACTTTAAAGGTCCATAGCTCCGATACTATGGGACCTTTAGTAGTCGGATCAAGACTTCACTTAGAAACTAATATGTGCCCTATCCAAATATCCACGTTTCAGAACCCTGTGTTACTTCCGCAATAATTTTATAAAAGTAGTAGGTGAGAACTTCAAATTATATGCCCGTAGCCGAACTCCCTCTATAAAAATTGTTGCGTGAGCACCTTAGGATTCTTAAACATGGATTTTTGGACAGGGCACATATTAGTTCTTAAGTGAAGTCTCGACCCGACCACGTAGGTCTCATAGTTTTGAAACGATAGACCTTTAAAGTTCATTTCTTTCCTGTTTTCGGCAACCTGTAACTCCGAAAGGAAGCATTTGTGCACCCAGGTTCGTCTATACACTTTGTCTTATCTTGGTGTCAGGAATCACCTCCTGAACGTTGTCGGTGTTGTTTTGAAACACCCTATATATATATATATATATATATATATATATATATATATATATATATATATATATATATATATATATTGTTTATTCTCATTTTAAAATGATTGTGATGTTAGAAATGATGCAGCAGTTTACGAAGTGTTTGTGGTACAAGAGTTCAAATAGTTTCCAGTGAAATTGACTTGAAAATGGCGATGTTCAGTGAGCCATTGACATTTATCCATATTCTGTGTTCTATATCCAAGTAGTCGGGAAGGCTAAGAAAGTTCTCAGCTCCTTGACCTATCAGATCGTTTCAAGTTATTTTATTTTTATTTTTATTTATTATAGGCTGTGACGAAAAAAAAAATGATGGAAAAGTTTGTAACACCAGAAGCTTTTAGTTCCCCCCAGTTCATGTATATGAATTGGTGTGGAAAATGAATAAAATCTTTTTCGTGTGCAAAAGTTGACATCGGTTTTACTACACGTTCTGCTTTTATGAAATATCTACCAATAACAGATGTGGGCATTTTGGATTTTCGTCAAGGTTGCATGAAGGTGTACAGGAAGGAGGTTGGTAAAATTCGGCCTTTTTCCGCCTATGATAGGCATAAAAACTAGTGTTCATAAAAGGCAGCATATCGTATGAAGTTCAAGAACTAAACGTTGCATCTATGTAAGGTGCATACGAAACATATTATAGCAAGTTACGTAAAGAACCCCACAAACGAGACATAACTATTCTATCAGGCCTTGTTTCCATTTTGTACTAATACACAATAACACACTGAGCAAGGCTATGAGATAATATGTAAAAAACAGTATAACGTAACAGTTTCAACACAATAACTGTGTCTTCATCAGACTTCCACTCCCTCTCTT
The DNA here is from genome assembly GCF_964235325.1 of Thermobia domestica. NCBI lineage: Eukaryota > Metazoa > Arthropoda > Insecta > Zygentoma > Lepismatidae > Thermobia > Thermobia domestica. The sequence continues at coordinate 145,390,414 of NC_137470.1, forward strand.
GAGAAGGAGTGGAAGTCTGATGAAGACACAGTTATTGTGTTGAAACTGTTACGTGATACTGTTTTTTACATATTATCTCATAGCCTTGCTCAGTGTGTTATTGTGTATTAAACGAGACATGGTTGTTAATATTCTCTCAATTTAGATTGTATTTTTCTTTCGAGCTTGCAACAATAATTTTAGTATGAAGCGCTTTTTGAACCACACTACACGAATGCTTGTTGATAAGCGTATTAACTCTAGTCCATGAAAACGAGAAGTATAATAATTCAGATTGAAGTTCCAAGGAAGATGTTTAATTTATTTCTTTGTGCAGGAATTTTTATTAAATAAGTTTCTCGTAATTTCACAATAAAGTACGTTGAATCTGTTTTCATATTATTCTAGTTAATTAGGAAAAATACAGGGTGTTTCAAAACTATATCGACAATATTTGGGAGCTGATTCCTGACACAGGCTGCCGACAAGATGAAATTTAAAGGTCCATAGCTCCAAAAGTATGGGACCTACCGTAGTTGGGTCTAGACTTCACTTAAGAACTAATATGTGCGCTGTCCAAAAGTACATGTTTCATAATCCTAACATACTCACGCAACAATTTTTATATAGGTAGTTTGGCTACGGGCATATAATTTAAAGTATTCACCGACTACCTCTACAAAAACTGTTGCGGAAGTACCTCCAGATTCTGAAACATGGATATTTGGATAGCGCACATATTAGTTCCTAAGTGGTCTTGACCCGACCACGGTAAGTCCCATAATATTGGAGCTATTGATCTTTAAAGTACATTTTCTCGTGTTTTCGGCAGGTTATAACTTGAAAAGGAAGCATTTGTGCTCCCAGGTTGGTCTATACTTTTTGTCATATTTTGGTGTCAGAAATCACCTCCCAAACGTTGTCGGTGTTGTTCTGAAACACCCTGTATATTACTTATGTATAGTATCATTGTTATCTTCCTCTTCCATCCAGATGGTAAAGTCTGTGTGACTAATTACATATCAGGGAACATATTCTGAAAAAAAATATTCCGGGAAAAGTTAGGGATCTCTTTTGCGTAATTTTTGTAGCTACCCCGGTATATGAGCAAACTTGCAACTTGTAGTGGATGTTGCTCCATTTTACACTTCAATTTTGATGGATTTCAACTCCAAACAGGAGGGTTGTTTCCGAAAGTTGGAGGAAGGTACATACTAAGTTTCATTCAGATCAGGTAACTTTTACATCAGTTATCCAGGACAGATAGATGAACAGACTACAAATGCCAGAAATAGTAAATAAAGTGTTTGTACTACCTTATCATTTATTTTCTATGACGAACTTTAATACATGCAACGTGATCAGAATTTAACACTGTTCGTAAGGATGGAAAAGCAGTCGTAAAGCATTTATCGTGTCAGTATTAAATTTACATAATGTGGTGGGAAATATTGTTAATCTGATTTTTACATCTCTCAGCTTTTCTGGAAGTTTCCGTATTTAGTTGTTTCTGAATGCTTTATGATCAGTTGGAAGTTATCTATTTAATGCTTTCTAGAAATGCTAATTTACAAAAAAAAAAAAAAAAAAAAAAAAAAAAAAAAAAAAAAAAAAAAAAAATTGAATATTGCAAGTAAGTAGATTTAAATTAGCAAAAAGATTAAAGGATATATTTTTTAAATAAAATTAGAAAAAGAATCGAATCTTTAAAATGTAGAGTATGGGCTTGTGCCTTCTTTTGGGTAGTTAGGTACAAGGTGCCAAAAATGGTATTATTAGTTGCTTGAAACTTAAATTGTGTGCTGGAAAGGAGTCTGTACCATATCAATCATCGGCCTTCAGAATAGGCTCTGTTATTTAGAATAGCAACATTATTTTCTGCCCTGTCGGCAAAATACCGGTCAGTTGGTAATCTTATTTCTACCCTGTACTATGCTTTGAAAGATTTCAAGCTCGCTATCGTTTCATTTGCTTTTCAATATACAACACTTAAGCTTGAAATTTAAGTATTTGGATTTACGAGACAAAAGGGTTATAAAGAGGCAGAAACTGCCACTTATGCCCAGTTTTCACATACCAATGCAGTTTGGTGTTTGTTCAAACATATTTTCAGATTCTGTAGTTCTGTGTGTCTAGGTGAAAATTCGTGTATCCAGTCACTCAATAACAGTAGAAAACTGCATTCCAAATAAAAAAAAAATAAATCATTCTGAACACTTTGTAAAGTTGAGGCACCACTTCTTTATTTTTTAATTATTTACTTATTACTGTCATTCAGAATTGAAATAAAAATAATTAGTTGAACTGTTTGTGTAAAATTATTGTCAGTAGTTCTGCAGTTCTCAAGAAGCAAATCGTTTTAAAAGTGTTTGCTTGAATTTTATTATTATTATTATTATTATTTATGATATATGAGGTCGTTTAATATGTACAGAACAAATTATTCATCTTTTGTTTCCGGTGAGTAGTAGCACATGTGAAAACGCAAACGATTACATCGAAGACAGCTGTGATTGGGGGAACATACTATATTCATTATTTGATCGAAATATTTAGAAATATATATGAATATTTTAGTGTTTGAACTGATGCGGGAAGTTGCTCTTTATGATTTGTAAAGGTTATTAGAAAAAAAAAATCATTGTGTTTCATTGTGTGTGTGTACACTTTTTGTTCAGATTTTTGCAACGTTTCGTCTCGATTTGACCTTCAAATGATCTGGAACCTGACGTCATCGGGTTAACCGACCTCGAATTCGGAATCAGTGACCCCTTAAGCCTTAGTATACCCTAGTAGTACTAACTATTATTTTAAGTTTACCAGGAAGCGTATGCTTTAAGTGGCGCTAAAAATCAGTGTATATCTCAAAAACGTGAGATTTTCTGGCTTTGTGCTCCTTGAGACTTTTCATCAGAGGACCAAAATACACAACATACTGCAATAGCAGCCAATTTAACGGAAACCGAATTTCCATAGGCTCTGAGCGGGATCCTTTGGCATGATTGTAGCTTTTCGGGTCTAACCCATAGGAAAATTACCAGAAGTGAATATTTTTAGTTTTTAAGGGGCCCAAAGGGGACATGAAGAAATCCCATAATTGGGCGTTTTCATGGGATAAAAAATCTTATCGTTTAGATAGTTGAAATAGGAAAAGAAACTTGAAATTCTGCAGAATTGTGCGTTTATGAGGTGCAAGGTCATAGGCCAAGCAAGCGCGGGGGTCTGGGGGCGGAACCCCAGCTAGTCAAACAGTAATCTTCACTATAAAATGGAGTTAAGTACTTATTCCTTTTGCGGGCTTTAGGAAAAAATCTGTCACTTCGTCGACTGCTGACTCGACGTGTCTTGTTAGTATGTAGCCTTTCGTCATTTCAGGAGCTGTTTTCAACTTTTTCACTTGATTATTCATTGCAGCAGTAAATTAGTATAGTAGACGATGTATTTAATTCTTTTTTTCTTTCCAGCAGTGTACTATCGTATGACATCGTCCCACGAAGAGAGAAAAGAATATCTGTAATGATCGCTCAGTATCAGTCAACAAGTTATTTTATAGTTGTGCGAGTGATACAAATATTAGGTGACTGTTGAAGATGAGAGTTTTTATTTCCTGTGGATTTATTCCTGATACGTATTTATAGTTACACACAAAATCAATTTTATCTGTTTTTATATATTTTGTCGTATCAATATTTTTTTAAAATTTGAGAAATATCTAGTCATTTATAGTTAAGCTATTTTTCCCTCAGTAAAAGAGTTTATTAGTGTTGTTGAAAAGCCAAAACATATTGATAATTACACTATATCAGGCGAAATACGAAAGCTGCCTTTCGTATGTGTGAGATAGTTAAACCTTAGATATAGAGTTGGTTAATCGTTGGTTTTTCGTCCGTTAACGCTTGGTATTTTTTTAAAAAGGTGATAGTACACTGGCGTTATAGTTAGAAAATTTTCTTTTCAACAAGCATAACGTGTAATTCTTAAGTGCTATAGCATCTCTTATTTGGTAGCAATTACCATATACATTTTATTTCTGTTAACTTTTATATATATTGAAGCTTTATATAGGAGTATGTACAGTAAGCATTTTACTAATCTTGTGTCATTGCTCTTCTATGCCAGAGTTTCCTTACATACTGAATTTTTTTTTCTTCGTATTGTTATTATTATATGAGTAACATTACCTTACCATATTTGTATTTATAAGGTTAACTACAGTTATTTTATTATTTGTTTTTTAAAATAAAATAATTTATTTGTGTATTTCCTATGTAAATAGTCCCTAATTAAGGAAACGCTTGTGATTCAGTACTATTAGGTTTGACATTAGAGGAAGTAAATGCCTTTGACTGAAGGAAGTTGAGTGTATTTCCATAAATTATTTTTTTTGGTATCAGAGTATCTAGCATTGTTAAGGGAGAACTCCTAATCTGTGATAATTTGAATATATTATGTATATAAATCTGCTAAGCAACAAGCTAAAATCTAAATTAATTCCAGTGCATAGTAAGCTGTTTCACGCTTTATGAGTGCTTAATCATAATGGATACGGTATAACGATATTTAAAACTCACCTTCAGAATTCTTCTATGGCTCAAAAGCGAAATCGTGTTTTTGACTTCCTTTGAACTGTTTAAACACTGATTCTGAAGACAATATATTTGGGAAACTTTTGTTTAGACTTTTTAGATGATACTTATTATGTGTGACCAGAGTAAAAGAATGGATCAGAATTCTTGAACGTTTATAAAAATATATATATTGTCGAAACCAATGAACATTGGAGGGATGCTTTTGTGTTGAAACTTACAAACTATATACATTCTTATAAAACTTTGTAATGTTTTTTGTTCGCAACATGTACAAATATAAAATGAAACTGTTAAAGGTTGCGTGTTCTGTTCTTCAGAATCTATATTTCATTCGCTGCGAGTATCTGGGTAAATGCAGTATCAAATAATAGGCACGTGTGAAATTACCTACATCATATATTTTAAAATACCTCAGATACACACTAAAAACTACTAAGAAAACTGAATTTAATTGTTCAAACTGCAGTATTAAAATGTGCTTATAGTTTAAAGTCTGGTGTGATTTCACTGTGTACCAAATATCTTTTCTTCGCTTATTTTCTGAATTCTTGGTAACAGATCACCAATTGTTGTTTTATTATGCTCATTGATGTTTCTAGAGACTCCCTAGATAACATCAGTTTTGGGTTCATAACTTACATTGTGCCCTATACTTTCTGATGCACAGTTCCTTAATTTCAGTTAATTCCCATTTTTTCAATTAATGTGATAGCGTGAGCAGAATTCATTTCCAACACTGTGCAAATGTAAAATAAAATCATCAAGGAGTCAATGATGATTTTTTAATCTATCATTTCACTTCACTTCAATAACATATGATTTGACACGTCTTCCATCTTCTTGAACTCCCAAGATGTCAAACAACGCGTGTAATGAAATTAAATTAATTTTGTTTAGTTTAACGTCCCATAGGTATGCTCTGTAAACTAAAGGAGAAAATTGATCGTGAAATTATAACTGAAGGCAAGTGATTGGGAAAATATAACACTTGTGCTCTCCCACCTGGAATCGAAATTGGGATCATGTAGAGAAAAGACACTGGCGCTAGCACTAGACCAGCATGGAGGGTTCAAATGTCTTACGTTATAGCATGATCAAGACGTAAACAACAATAAGAGTCAATCCAAATGAAATTGACCAATGGTGGTTGCTGACAAAATTTAGTTTTTTTTTTTTTTTTTTATTAATTTTTTTACCTAAGTTTGTACCACATTCAGGGAGTTGGAAACGGGTATTCATTTATTTTTTAGCCGCACAGGTTTTGTCGTAGCGGCCATTTTGTATGGGGGCCTGAGCATATTTTGAACTTTTTAGTGCATTCTGTTAAAGTAACGCTGTAACTTTTTCGGTTTTAAAGATAATGAATTCAAACCAAAACCATATGAAAGGTAATGGAATAGACAACATTCTGTGTTCTGTGCACGTTGAAACGTACTTTAGAGTTTCATTTTTCAACGTTCTAAACATTAAGGTTGGAAACCTAGAAATGGCTATTTTGGAATGTACATTTTGAAACAAAATAAATAAGACTCACATTCAATTCTTTGTCAACATAGAGACTACATAGTAAACAATGTCTCAAGTAAGTTTCAGATCAGAGAACCTTATACTTGGTTTTTGAAGTTTTTAAACATTGCGAATTTTTGAAAATCGTGTCTTTTCACCATCAAATATCTCAGGAAGGACACAAGTTAAAAATCTCAAATTTGCACAAAGCAGACGACAGTTATGCAATAACAGGTGGGTAAAATTGCATCACTGAGACTTGAGTAGTTTCTGAGTTATAAGGTTTCTCTTCACTGGGACTTAATATCATGAAGCGTCATGAGGCGTGGATATAAAGTATGTAGCAAAAGACAAAATAACACGACAGTAATGTTAAATGGGCAAAGTGTGCATAATTTATGAATCATATCTTGTACAAAAAGCGAAACGCGTCTGTCATTTCTTTCCTGGCTATAGCGTTGCTGTTAAGACATCAGTGAGGTTAATAGTTGACTAATTTGTGTACAAAGTTTCGCACTGATATTTAAAGTACGACCTGTAGGAGTTATGAACTCTATGGGTGTTAGCTTCCGGAAAATTTTAGTGATTGACACCCACACTTTGTCATTCGTAGATAGTTTAAAAGAGATTCTTGGGCCATGGGGATGGAAAAAGTTATCAAAAAGATCGTTATTTTCCTGACTGATGTCTTCAATTCCCCATTCCGCCATCTCTCGTCATAAATACAGGCTACGGTGCAAATGATGACATGCTATATTCTGGAAATACTGCAATCAATAAATTCATCTGATTGTGAATATTCATAACATGTGATTTATGTTTCCGTCAGAGGTACAAATCTATGATTTGATCTGGTATTGATAAATCTTTTACAGGTAGCAAATCTTGAATTTCTTGCTGTTTGACTGCACTTCTGATGAAACATAGATAAATTGTATGCATGAGATACAATATAAACACAAAACCTGTATATCTGTTCACCTTTTAAAATCGCGAATTTCACATCACTGCAACAACTTATAACTCAGAAACTACTCAAGTCTCAGTGATGAACCCTCCATGTTGGTCTAGTGCTAGCGCGAGTGTCATTTCTCTACATGATCCCGGTTTCGATTCCAGGTGGGAGGGCACAAAAGTTATATTTTCCCAATCACTTACTGTGATACATGAGCTATGTTTGGAATTGTTTGGAAGCAACTGCACGAGAAAAAGTCGGATGAAAAATTCATAAATCGCATTGTCGACTAGTCTTTAATAGTTTTACCCTTTTGTCGTTTGTTGTTTGATCACACAAGAAACACTTTGTACCTGAATGATGTTGTTTAAAAAGATAATAAACAATTTGTACCTGAATGTTGTTTAAAAAGATAATAAACTTTTTGTACCTGAATGCTGTTGTTTAAATAGATAATAGACAATTTGTACCTAAGTGTTGTTGTTTAAAGAGATAATCACTGTGTACGTGAATGTTGTTGTTTGAAGAGATAATAAACACTTCGTACCTGGATATGTTTTTTATAATTTTTCTAAACTAGGGTCGTTCAAGTCAATCCGGGACTTTTTTAAAAGCAAATAGAATAACGAATTTCAAAGTGTGAAAAGTGGATTTATTTTTCCACATAACCTCCAGCTACTGTTATTCACTTATCCCAGCGTTCATCCAGGATCAGCTGCTCCACGCGCTGAATGTTCTCAGGAATGACTACCGTGGGCTGTGATCCACCACGACCGGGATCGTCAGTAATAGAGGTACGGCCATCTTTGAAGCGCTTACACCATTCAAAGGTCTTATTACGGCACTGAGCCTGAAGTCTTCTGTAAATTTCAGCAGATTTTATGCCCTCGTTCACTAAAAACTTCATCACAACACGCTGTTCCACGTAGACGTTCACACTGTTATCCACCATCTTGAATAACGGTCTATCAAGAAGCGCAAGAAACGAACGGCGTATATCAGTAACAGGACACAGGTGCCAGTTTCTACTGCATACAAAACCTCCAGCCTAGGCGTCCATTTAAACCTGGAAAGAAAAAGTCCCGGATTGAGTTGAACGACCCTCGTAGTTTTGTTGTTCGTTCATGTTGCATCAAGATTCAAGCTACTGAATTCATACGATTATAACTGTTAAGTTAAGCTTAGGAATGTGTCTAAATATTTGAGTGGCTCGGGCGAACATAATGTTAAGCGCCATTTCTGATGAAATAGAGTTATTAGGTGGAATGGGTTGTTCGAACCACAGAACAGTATGTAGGTAGTTTATAATTTCGGAAATCACCTGTAAATGGCAATGAAAGCGTGTTTTGTATATCATTGCATTGAATTGCATGGGAATGTTGAATCTTTTCCAGTTTATTGAAAGCTTGAATCTTTTTCGAAAATTAAAAAAATGTGACAAACAATTATATGGTAAATTCCTAAGTTGCTTATTTAGATAACGCATACTGCTGTTTCAATCACATATAACAGCGTGTCTCTAAAGTAAGTCCCACTTTAAAAACATTACTACAAGAAAACTATTGCATTGCATTTCACGATGTAAGTTCCATATGATAAATTGGTCCTTACGGTTTTGTTCTCATATCATTTAAGGTTTGTGTACCCTCTGATTCGGGCACCAGAGGCGTTTGGATATCAAAGCTATAATAATGGGGTTTGTTAGTGCTGAGAAGTCATTCTGTGTGTGGTAGAGCTTCCGCTATGATATAGCACAAAAAAAAAAAAAAAAAAAAAGTTGATGTTTGGGGAATTTCGTTCAACTTCAATGAATCTGTGTGGATTGTCTGTTACCCAAATTCGACAGCTGCGTCAATTAACCTTTCCACTAACATGGAATGGGCCTTCATCAGTAAAAGTTATGCGCTCAAACGCACTTTTACTATCACTTAACTCTTTAAAATGGCGTGAGAACTGAAGTCGTTCTTCTTTATCGCAAGGTTTCAGCTTCAAATGAAGTTGATACATGTATTGCTTCATGTGTAGGTGTTTCCTTACAACTCTCCACACGGTCTGGTGAGGCATTCTTAGCTCACGGAACGACCTGCGCACAGACTTAGTCGGAGGTCGGGTTCCTTTGGAAGATCTCTCTCACATGTTCGACACGTTCTTCAAGCACAGCAGGGCGTCCAGAAGTTTTCGGGGGTCATAAACAACCAGTTGACAAACTGTTGAAGCTATTTCTTAGACTTCCTGAAGGGCACTTTCTTACTATATTTAGTTTGAAACGTACGTTGCACTTGCGTCTTTCAAATTTCAACACGCAGAATGATTTTTCAGCACCAATAAATTCCATTATTACTGCTTTGATGACATCGAGACTGTTACCAATCAGCCCCAAAAATTATGGATTTGACACTAACATCGGTAGTTTTCGATCATTGATATGTTTCTCCCTTCCTCTACCCCTAGATGTGCTAGGGGGTCGTACCAGAACGGTACTCTTTTCCAGGCTGCAAGTAATATGTGTATCAAGTTTAATTAAAATTGTTTCAGACGTTTCAGAATTGTGGTGGAAGAGAGAGACACATCCATCGCTGCCATAAGTAAAAATTATTTTAGTTCTAAGGCAGTTTTAGTCGAACACTGGCAAGAAAGCGCTATATTTAACCTATAGCCAAAATTATTAATGTACCCATAAAGTAAACCTGCACCGAGGAATATAAGTAATTTACAAAATATTACTTTTGAAAGTATTAAAACTATTTTGTCCAAAAGGTGGAAGGATGGTAAGTATTTTGTGGTACACCTACCCTTAATGTGCACCAGAGAAGTATATATCGTTGTAGTTAAATAAATGTATAACATTTTGTGAATTGAAATAATCACTTTTGAGTGTAGAATATAATTAATGGAATATGTTGTATAGAAGACAAAATTTTTTATTTCTTTTCTTATTAGTCTAAATCATGTATAAAATGTATTCCATCTCTAACAACTTCCCGGTCAGAAACTGATGTGGCAACATTGAAATGTGATCTGCCATCTACTCAAAAAAAATTATGGTGCTTGGGGTCCCGGGTTCGATTCCAGCTTCCGCCAAGTGAACTTTGTGGTGGACAAACACCGTGTGCGTGGGTTTTCTCGGGGTTCTCCCGTTTCCTCCCACTTTCTTCATTCCACCATTTCATTCATTACTCATCATCACCGTCTCCTTTAGCCTAACCGGCATAACCGTGGGACGTAAAACTCAAAGATTTCATTTCAAAAAAATTTACTGTGAAAATGAATTGAGATCCCTCTTAGTAATAAACAGTGAAACACGTCCATATTCACATTAATTATCACTATCCATTTTCAAATAAAGGCAGGCAGGCAGGTACGGAGCGGAGACGGGACTGTCAACTATTAGAAATTAGCGTTACTCACAGACTCAGAACTATCGCTATTATAAGATAAGAGATACTTTACTTTTGGGGGCGAGTTTTTCAGATTATTTTGTCAAAGGGTGTTCAGTTGATTGTGTTTTTATCTCATAAATTCATGTTTTATTAACGATCCTAGAGTACTGTATACATTATTTTGCACTTAAAACTCCACAAGAGGTGACTTCTTTGTAGACAGTTTTTTCATAAACTGTGTACTTGATTTTGTTGATATTTCATAAGAAAATATTTCGTAACAATCCCACAATATAATACAGGTCTCCATAATTTATCTGGCGAGTTTGCTCTTGACCGTGAGTTTTCTTCGGACAAATTCGAAATCGCCTATTATAATTTTGTTCATATTTAAAAAAAAAAAAAAAAAAAAAAAAAAAAAAAAAAACCTACAGCATGATGGTATTTAAATTAAGAGGTGCGAGCGAGAAGGTTTAGTCCAATAACCTGTACCTTTTATTTTCTGATGTTTCCCAATCGTGACTACTACCTGACTTGAAATTGTCCAATAACAGTGTGTGTATCTTCATTGATTTTAAATAAAATATTTCCAGTAAAAATATTAAAATTTGTGAGAGGGAGAAGAAAAATAACATGTTCAATAGTTTATTAAAGTAGGTGTCAAAGCATCTTTCAAAATAATTGAAGGCTCAAAATTAACCTCTTTGGCGTTGCAACTCAAGAGAGGAAAAGGAAGACCAAACGGATGGGTCATGTGCGAACAGTAAGCTATACCAACTCCGGTTAGGGCCGCCCTGGCTCTGTGGTAGAGCGTTCACCTCTGGTGCATGGGATCCCTGGTTCGATCCCAGCTCGCGCCAAGTGAACTTTGTGGTGGACAAACACCGTGTGCGTGGGCTTCCGATGTGGGGTCCAACTGAAAGTGCCAAAACAGATGAAAATGTGCAAAAAGTGGCACAAATGATTTATTCAAACAGGCGAATAACTTTCCGGGAGCTTTCCGAAGAAATAAACATCGCGTATAGGTCCGTGAAAAGCGTTTTAACCGCTGACTAAATGAGCAAATAACTTCCTTCTTCACCACGAAAACGCACTCTGCCACATCTTGCCCCAAAATATTTATGAAATATAAACAAAATCGTTAGAGCCGTTTCTGAGAAAATCATTTTTTTTTTTAACTCTCAAGTAAATTACCTTTATATTTACAGTTAAGAAGAAAATTCGGAAACACTTGCTAGAGGATCACATAAAATCATTAAGTTTGAAATTAGGTTGACACGTTTATCGGTATATCCTCTAGTTGAGTGTACATTACGACGAACAAATGGACAGATGTCGAAAAGTAACTTTTCCGGTTTCTGTGGGCCTTGAGACGTGTAAATCTGTTGAAATCTAGAATTCGATTTTTTCACATCTATACTATCTTCTCTCCTTTCGTTGCTTGAAAGTAAAAATAGAGCATTGTATAACAGGAGGTAATATTAAGAACCGTGTTAAAACAGAAAATACAATTAAGTCAGTTTATAAAGCTATTGTGAAATTTTGAATGTGAAATGTTCGTTTGTAGTGAGTTTAATGTTGTTTCTCAGCAGCCAGCCTATACGAAATTTTTCTCGTCCCAAGGGGAGAACACTTTCGACTTATTCACAGAAGATCAACCTATAGCGAGCACAAAGACTCATGAAGCCTGGGCTCTATACGAATCATAGAACTGCTTTCCCTCACGGGTAATACATCGGAAGAATTTGGTACGATTCGTGGAGATGCCTTCCTTACACACACGTCAAAACAAGTGAAATAGCAGAAGTTTACAGTGTTGCCAAACTTAAGACATGACAAACGAGAGAGAAAAAAAAAACACTTTGGCACCTTTCACACTAGGATCCTGTGAGCCGCAGCTGCTGTACGCCTTCACACACACGCTTCGGTGCAAATGAGCTGCGGCTCTGAGCTGCTATGAAGATCACCCTGTCAGTAGCTGGCTCGAAGCAGACTGCTGCCGGGGAAGAAAATAATACGCAGTCATATGAGAGCCCTTCACACGTGAGCGTGAACTCAGTTGGAATAGAGAAAAATGTTGGGAAATATTTTATGTTGAAAATTTTCTTACTTTCGTGTTACTCTGATGGAATGCATATTTTGTATTATTATACAGTTCGACAAACGAAGATAAAGACATCCTGAAGTATTTTTTTTTCTTTTTTTTTTTCATTTTCTCTCATTTTAGAAAACACTGTAAAAAGAATATTCTTCCAGTCTTGATCGATTGATAGAATGAATCCACATTGTTCTATATCTTCTTTTCCTTTTTTCTTGGAATTTATGGCGAAGATAAAATCTGCAGCGACTCTAGCATGGCTGCCGTTTTGGTATCATGATCTTTTGAGCGGCTCAGAAGTATCTAATACCTTCACACTACAGGTTCACATGAGTGGCTCAGAAGTATCCAATACCTGCACACTACAGGTTCACATGAGCGGCTCAGAAGTATCCAATACCTTCACACTACAGGTTCACATGAGTGGCTCAGAAGTATCCAATACCTGCACACTACAGGTTCACATGAGTGGCTCAGAAGTATCCAATACCTTCACACTACAGGTTCACATGAGCGGCTCAGAAGTATCCAATACCTTCACACTACAGGTTCACATGAGTGGCTCAGAAGTATCCAATACCTTCACACTACAGGTTCACATGAGTGGCTCAGAAGTATCCAATACCTTCACACTACAGGTTCACATGAGTGGCTCAGAAGTATCCAATACCTTCACACTACAGGTTCACATGAGCGGCTCAGAAGTATCCAATACCTTCACACTACAGGTTCACATGAGTGGCTCAGAAGTATCCAATACCTGCACACTACAGGTTCACATGAGTGGCTCAGAAGTATCCAATACCTTCACACTACAGGTTCACATGAGTGGCTCAGAAGTATCCAATACCTGCACACTACAGGTTCACATGAGCGGCTCAGAAGTATCCAATACCTTCACACTACAGGTTCACATGAGTGGCTCAGAAGTATCCAATACCTGCACACTACAGGTTCACATGAGTGGCTCAGAAGTATCCAATACCTTCACACTACAGGTTCACATGAGTGGCTCAGAAGTATCCAATACCTTCACACTACAGGTTCACATGAGTGGCTCAGAAGTATCCAATACCTGCACACTACAGGTTCACATGAGCGGCTCAGAAGTATCTAATACCTGCACACTACAGGTTTACATGAGTGGCTCAGAAGTATCCAATACCTTCACACTACAGGTTCACATGAGTGGCTCAGAAGTATCCAATACCTTCACACTACAGGTTCACATGAGTGGCTCAGAAGTATCCAATACCTGCACACTACAGGTTCACATGAGTGGCTCAGAAGTATCTAATACCTTCACACTACAGGTTCACATGAGTGGCTCAGAAGTATCCAATACCTTCACACTACAGGTTCACATGAGTGGCTCAGAAGTATCCAATACCTTCACACTACAGGTTCACATGAGTGGCTCAGAAGTATCCAATACCTGCACACTACAGGTTCACATGAGCGGCTCAGAAGTATCCAATACCTTCACACTACAGGTTCACATGAGTGGCTCAGAAGTATCCAATACCTGCACACTACAGGTTCACATGAGTGGCTCAGAAGTATCCAATACCTTCACACTACAGGTTCACATGAGTGGCTCAGAAGTATCCAATACCTTCACACTACAGGTTCACATGAGTGGCTCAGAAGTATCCAATACCTGCACACTACAGGTTCACATGAGCGGCTCAGAAGTATCTAATACCTGCACACTACAGGTTTACATGAGTGGCTCAGAAGTATCCAATACCTTCACACTACAGGTTCACATGAGTGGCTCAGAAGTATCCAATACCTTCACACTACAGGTTCACATGAGTGGCTCAGAAGTATCCAATACCTGCACACTACAGGTTCACATGAGTGGCTCAGAAGTATCTAATACCTTCACACTACAGGTTCACATGAGTGGCTCAGAAGTATCCAATACCTTCACACTACAGGTTCACATGAGTGGCTCAGAAGTATCTAATACCTTCACACTACAGGTTCACATGAGCGGCTCAGAAGTATCTAATACCTGCACACTACAGGTTCACATGAGTGGCTCAGAAGTATCTAATACCTTCACACTACAGGTTCACATGAGCGGCTCAGAAGTATCTAATACCTGCACACTACAGGTTCACATGAGTGGCTCAGAAGTATCTAATACCTTCACACTACAGGTTCACATGAGCGGCTCAGAAGTATCTAATACCTGCACACTACAGGTTTACATGAGTGGCTCAGAAGTATCCAATACCTTCACACTACAGGTTCACATGAGTGGCTCAGAAGTATCCAATACCTGCACACTACAGGTTCACATGAGCGGCTCAGAAGTGTCTAATACCTTCACACTACAGGTTTACATGAGCGGCTCAGAAGATCCTAGTGTGAAGGTAGACTTAGAGCTATAAGACGAACACTAACAATTATTCGAATTAAACGGTAACAATAATAATAGCAAAAATACAAAACAACAAAAGTAAGCGGCAATACAACAACACTGTACCCTCAGATATTCTCCGTGTAGCGCAAGAGACGACACAGGCAAAATATGATAGGTTGGGGTTGACGACCGAAACACACCCTCGCTTTCTATTGGGTGGTGAAAGTGGTATATCTAGGTCAGTCTTCACGACTCCTCGCGATCACTATAGCAACCTTTAGCTGTTACGTCAAGTATGTGTTAATCTTCTGGATAATGAGATCTGATAAATCCGCAATAAAAATACTGTGGCAAAACACCAAACTCGAGTTGTCCCAAACCACACCGTGGCAAGTTACACGCCAGCAAAATAAACATTTACTATATTAAGATACGTATACAAACATCAGAAATTATATGAACTTCGAAGCTTGAACAGTCGGCCTGACAAAGTTTTGTTTACGCCACTGCTGAGTAGTATAATGTAGTATGTTACATGAGACCACTAACTTGCGCACAACTTCTAATCTGGGAAGCTAGAGTTTGAAGAGGAACCTTCCTTTGAAATACTCTCCACCTGTCTCTTTTGAAAAGCTTTGTGTTTTTATCCACAAACTACCTTCTTTTATCTCGGTTCTCTAGGATCAGCTAAAGGACATGAAAGTCTAACTGGGAGTCAATTTATCTTTCAACCATGTAAAGTACTTCACATGACTAGTGACCATCCGCAACAATAAGAAATTGGTTCCATTGCTATTCAATGAATATTTTGATGCTCAATCATCTCAACTTGTGGACAGTAGATTATCAAACTGAAATGACTAGACTTCGGATCGATATGCACTAAAAAACGGCAAAATATGAGCTAAAAACCACGAAAATATGCACTGAAAAGGAAAAATATGCACCAATCAAAAACTAAAGTTAAATGAGAAATTTGATTATCTTTAAAGAAAAAAGTTGTATTACTTGAACTACATATACTTGGTGTGCAACTATGATGCATTCATGCTACAATAGACAACTATGTAGTTTTCGGTATTTTCTGGCAAAAGCCTGCATTTGTCAGTCAAAACATTACTGTACATCGAAAATGTTCCTTCCGTGTCACAGGTCGTTAAGGGACAGTATTTCAAAGAAACAATGTTACTTGCCAACAAATCTGTAATTCGTGCGTCGTTGTTCCCAGGAACACTTTATTTGCATTAGACAAGAATTTTATGCCAGGATTTTTCTCGTCTATTGATTGTACTTTTCGAAAAAATATTTGTCCGATTGGTCTCGGCGGAGCCTGTTTCGCTATTGAATCAAACAGCTCAAATGCACTACAAAGTCCTAGTCATCGCTCCTCTTATCTCCTATGACCTTTGAAATTGAACTGAAATTAGTATTGATAAAACACAAGTTCACTTTTAATGTTTTCAGCTCCGCAAGTATCCATGGCTTCTTGAATATATTTGGTTTCTTCGGGTTGAAACAGCTCAGTATGTGAAATTAAAATGCATCTACCCTCATATAGAATGCGCCAAGTGTCTGTGAATAAAGAATAAATATACTCAGAGAAGAAAATAAACATTTCTGGCATAAGCAAATAGTAAAACCTGACTAGTGAAATTGAACAGGATTTGTAAAAATTTCCCTTAAAGATTTTAACGTTAACGGAGATAGATCTATTAAAATAATAATAATAATAAATAATGGACATAGTGAGATAAAATAAAATTTTATACGTACCGTATTAAATTACAGTATTTAGTTATGCTACAAATTAGTACACATAAAACTTACAGTGAACAAAAAATAAATAAATAAAATAAAATAAAGTAAAAGAAAAGCCTACATACGTTTTCCAAGGCCAAGACAAAAAGTAGATGCTATGCCCTTTTCAGCGTTCCTCCCTCTACTTTTGGCTCCCTTTGATCCATTATTGAGCTGAGCGAAGCGAAGCTCTTATACTCGGGTTAGCCGTTTGGTTGTCCGCGAACTCCTCCTAGACCGTTTGGCCGATCTCAACCAAACTTAGCACGCTGATAGAGTATGTCGTGCTGAGTGACAACATAGGTCGAAATCAAAAATCCGATGTACCATCGAGGAATAATCACCGAAAAACGCTTTCTCCTAGACCGTTTGGCCGATCTCAACCAAACTTAGCACGCTGATAGAGTATGTCGTGCTAAGTGACAACATAGGTCGAAATCAAAAATCCGATGTACCATCGAGGAATAATCACCGAAAAACGCTTACTCCTAGACCGTTTGGCCGATCTCAACCAAACTTAGCACGCTGATAGAGTACGTCGTGCTGAGTGACAACATAGGTCGAAATCAAAAATCCGATGTACCATCGAGGAATAATCACCGAAAAACGCTTCCTGATTACGTAGTTTAAGCTCGCTCAGCTCATTTCATTGCAATCGGGTATATCCATTGCATTCCTAGTTGAGCTGAGCGAAGCGAAGCTCTTATACTCGGGTTAGCCGTTTGGTTGTCCGCGAACTCCTCCTAGACCGTTTGGCCGATCTCAACCAAACTTAGCACGCTGATAGAGTATGTCGTGCTGAGTGACAACATAGGTCGAAATCAAAAATCCAATGTACCATCGAGGAATAATCACCGAAAAACGCTTCCTCCTAGACCGTTTGGCCGATCTCAACCAAACTTAGCACGCTGATAGAGTATGTCGTGCTGAGTGACAACATAGGTCGAAATCAAAAATCCGATGTACCATCGAGGAATAATCACCGAAAAACGCTTACTCCTAGACCGTTTGGCCGATCTCAACCAAACTTAGCACGCTGATAGAGTATGTCGTGCTGAGTGACAACATAGGTCGAAATCAAAAATCCGATGTACCATCGATGAATAATCACCGAAAAACGCTTCCTGATTACGTAGTTTAAGCTCGCTCAGCTCATTTCATTGCAATCGGGTATATCCATTGCATTCCTAGTGTATATTATGCTTCTTGTTCCATGTCTCTAGATCAGCTAGAGAAATAGTTATTGGTATTTGGAAATTACTATATAAATTCCACTTCGTTCAAAAGGTCGCACGGTATCTAGGACCTTGTATGGTGGTGGACTAAAGGTTAAATGTCTAGGGTAACAAGGAAACGAAGATCTTTACAGACAACGTAGTTCATATACCTAACCTCTCACAGAATGTTTAAAACTTTTGTAAACGCTGAATTTCGGAACTTGAAAATTTCCGTTAAAAGGTATATTTTAACATCCGTTGTTCGCAACAAAGGTTCCGACTAATCAAGAGAATTTAACACTTTTTTTGGAGGGGAAGGGGGAGCGTAAAATATTTCCGTTTAATAAGGGGCCTGTTGAAGGCAATTTGTAATGTATAATATTGATACTTTAAATGGAATAAACTGATTTGAGCGAGACATGGAGCATGAATGGGAAGAAGGTTAAGTTATCGAAAACATAACAGAAGACTTAGTAGGTAAGTTACGTTTCGAGAGACTGAGGAGCATATCAAAGCAACACAAGCTTATATTTAAATAATCTCAGAAACTCTTTAAAGGAAAACTCGGAAATTTATCTAAGAAAAAAATAACTGCTGCGACAAGTTTTAGATTTTGTAAAGCAAATATTTAAATTAATTGTAGAGTTTATTTTCAAAAGGGTTGTTCATTTCCTCCCGAAATACATTTTAAAGGGTTTCTTTGGGATGAACTCTGTCGAGTATGAAAAAAAAAAAAAAAAATCCACACCTGGGTTGTTTCGTACTTGTGGAACTCCTTTCCAGACTTGAAACTGTTATATAAGAAGGCCAAAAAACAGGGCGCTGCTGAATTTTAAGTTTTTGCTATCGAACAAAATGGAAATGTTATCTTTTAAAAACAAGCATACTTACTTTGAAAATATTACTTGTTTAGCATACACTTCGCAAAATATATTTTCTCCTTGAATTGTTAACATTTCTCGGCTTCAATCCATTGTTTTAGAGGGTCCATTAATTGTAGTGCTACACCTTCAAATTTCAGTTTTTACTAGAGCAGAATTTTGTCCATTTTTTCCACCCAAGAAACAATTTGTACCATTTAAATAAACGATGGAAGGCCATTTCAAAATTTGGGCCACTTCGATCACTTGTCGTGCGACATCTCCAAATTCGAATTTTAACTAGCTCAGAATTTTTTCAATCCAAGCCATTCGAAGCCGATAACAAAGAACCAATTCAAGGTCTTGAGTTTATTTATTTTAGAAACTTGGAATTCCATTTATGACGAAAGTTATTGCACGTTAAATTTGGTCGTTTCTTTAAATATGCAATAACGACATAAACATGCACTAACCTCCGAAATATGCAAACATATGCACTATAAAACTCTACTATTTTACCCCAAAACAGCTGAAACGAATTTCTATTTAAAGAGCATATCAATATCACATCAGGAAAAAAAAGATGCAAATATGCAAAAATCCGAAGTCTAGAAATGACAAAAACCCAGCTCAAACCAAGTGCAAACTATGTTTAAAAATACATTTCTAATTGTTTGACTCGTTTCTTCGTGAAAAAGGGGTATACAACGTCAGTTTCATTTTCATGTATAAAATGAGATTAACTAATAATAATAATAATAATAACTTAAGTGATATGAACAGCTCATACGCAAAAATACAACACTATGTTAAAACCATTTGTAATCATTTTAAACAGACCAGAAAATTTATAATATAGAGTGACTATTAGAGCAGGTTAAGGTTTTTGTCAGGTTAATATATTAGAATTACAAGGTTCACTGATATATAAAACAAAAAATTTAAAAAAAAAATAACAGTCAATTTCATAATACGTATACAATTAACAGAACAATGCTAGTTAAAGTCTCCTTTGACTACCATTTAAAAGAATGAGTCAACCTTGCTTAAAATTGGACATCCAGCATGCAAAATTCTTGGTCACTTATTGTCATATTTTAACATAAAAGACTGGTTCCTTGAATAAAAGATTATAACATAAATACACTGAGAATACCCAATAACAATAAAATCAAGATTTGCTGTTAGAACCCTTGTCAGAAAGTTAAAATGGTTTAATTTTTATACGAATTGCTCTATTATTTCTCTTAACGTATCAGGATCTTCAGTAAGTACTCCAGAAATTTTTACTTGGGGGGGCTGTTCAAAATAAATGGGGATGCTCTCTAAATAGTGATATACATTTTTAAACAAACTCAAAGAAAAGATTATATTTTGTTACACAACTATTAGGAAGAGTATCTGGTTCAATGTTCCCCCCTTCCTCGAAGCTTTCATTTATGGAGCTCAATCTGCTAAAAATAACACTTTGTAATAGATTAATTTCTGTACATTGGATCATTAAAATAAAATTTCATATTAACATAATAGGAAACTAAGTTCAAAGATTTCATATTAATACAAAGAGAAAACCAACTTCAAATCCGTTATTTTCAAAAAAAAAAAAAAGAAAGAAAGAAAAGAAAAGAAAAAGAAAGAAAGAAAAAAAGAAAAAAAAGAATCGCTTGAAGGCATTTAATGATGCATCTAGCGAAAGTGCTTCTGGATATTGACATATCGACTTCGCCTGTGATTTTTTCTTCCCAATTTGACTTCTTCCCATTCTTCCCAATACAAAAGGTAAGACCATCAATGCATAAAAAAAACTGATTCAATTCTTAGCGAAAACACACATGATATTGCCAGACAATCTTCGTGATCTACATACCTCCCGTTATGCATCACTCTTATCAATAGAGAACTGTCCGTAATCCACTTGACATTTTTCAAGATCATTACTAACATAATTTTCTAAGTTCACCATTCTCTCGAAGACTCGTCTTCAGCGTACGTAACATCTACTTTCTTCAAGAATTTTCACTGGAAGCAAGGAATTACAAATGTACATTATACAATGCCTTTAGCAGAGATTTTTTTTTTTTAATGTTTTAACAATTCCAGGGCCACAGCGGACTTAGCTACTACGGCGCCGCATCTCCTCCTTTGTACAACCTCTGTGTGAGGTTACCAGAACAAAAACAAGAACAAGATCTTGAGTTATGATATTTCCCATCCCCATACTTGAGCAAGTTGTACTCCACACTCAACATAAATATCATTTCGTCTTAATTTAAAGACTGTTTCTTGAAGAAAATACAGAAATGTTTGGGCACTTTCGGCAGTCTCACTATTTACACTAACTATAAATAACGGGAACGGGAACGACCGCGGAGCCCAGGAGGGTAGATATGAGCGGGCCTGTTTTGTTAATTGTTTTGATCGAAACACCGCCCGATACAATGTCATGTGGTTCTCGAAGCCGTACGTAAGAACGAAGTCGCTTCGTATTTTGAAGTGAACTAAATAAATAAGAATATTACCTTCTTTCCTAAATGCTAAATCTTTTTTAACTTGATGTAATAAATAACCTATATTATAATGATTGATACAATTGGAATTTGGGGAGTATTCCTTATCCATCCAGGGGTGTGTGTAAAGAAATTTGGAGGGGTGTTAGGGGGTGTTGTAAATTACTCCCTGAGGATCTTGGAACAGAAAGGGCGAACCCGAAAAATCGATTTTTTCCCTCGCAGCGGACAGATCTGGACAACACATAGATACAGCGTTTTGCCCTGCTTTGCCCTTAGTTTTCTCACAGTTTCAAGGTAAACAAAGATTCACCCTTGCTACTTTAATGTACTTGCAAAACTTTCAGCTTGATTTCCCAACATCCCGGTTTCAGGATTTGCCCTTTCTCTTCCAAGGTCCTGATATGTTCATTTTAAATTGTAAAACATTGTCACTTTTCTCAGTATTTTGCGTTTAGAATTTAATGCTACCAATATCGATCGGTTCCTAACGCTATAAATCGGCATTCTTATTCCCATATTTTCTAACCCATATTTGCTACTATATGTGTTATCCAATGCAGTAAGTACGCCAGAAATTTTTACTTGGGGGTGTGTTCAAAATAAAAGGGGGGGTGCTCTCACAAGTAACACTTCACATCGTTGCTGCCGGTCTGACGCTAAACTATACATTTTCGGAAAGCACTAGTCCTAAATAGGATAACTACACAGTGCGACGGTCAGACGTTGCCGCGTTCAGGACTTATGGAGCGTCAAACATTAACATGGGGTTTATGAGAGTAACCATAGCAGTCGTATTATTTCATGCTAATTCGTCTTGCATTTGAACTCTGTGCTAACATTTGTGTTGTAGCAGTCGTATTATTTCATGCTAATTCGTCTTGCATTTGTACTCTGTGCTAACATTTGTGTTGTTTTTGTGTTTTTTAGGTATGCGTTGTAAGATGGATCCGAAAGTGGTCGTTTGGGCTCTGGTGGCCGAGATCGGGACAAATGAGCGCAATCCAAATTTGGAAGAGCAAAGGATGGTGGCACACATCAAGTCTCTTTTGACCAGCGGGATGGAAGTCGTTGAAGAGATTCGTACGCTCGGCTTCGGTGACAGTGATGGTGACCAGGGGGACGGAGACATGGATTTTGGAGACGAGGAAGACCAAGAGCAGGAGGATGCAGAGATGCCTTCGTCATCGCAGCAGTCTCATACGTCTTCCGCATCTGGCTCATCAGCGTCAGAATACCTGCCCTCTCCTGTGAAGAAGCCGAAGTTCCAGGATCAGCCTCCAGAAGACTCCAAAATGACACCAGAGCAGTGGCGCGAGTACAAGGCAAAAGCCTATGCCTACTGGACGGTAAATCCAAAAACAGGTAGGCCTTGGAACACAAAGACCGGTCGTGCTACCCACTCGACTCTGCAGAATCAGTTCAGGTATATTCGGAACATTGGCGTGCTACGTCACTTTGGGGCAACACAAGGCAAAGATGACAAGAAGACGCTGATGGCAGAGATCAATGAGGCAGTTCGGGGCATGTTCGCGGAGAAACAGCACACTGCTATCATTCACGATCGAACGTTGCGAATTTGGGCTAGGCAAACAGCTAATGAACTGGACCCTAACAAGAGTCTCAAGTTCAAGGCATCACCGTCGTGGGTGTACAGATTCAAGAAGCGCAACAACATCGTGGACCGTGCAATCACCCACAGGGTCGGCAGGACCTGGCAACTGAAAGAGTTGGACTTGCAGCAGCAGGCTGATGCTTTCGTATTAGCGACTCGCGAGCTCATTGCAAGCGAAAGCATCCCACCAACGCAGGTTGCCAATGCAGATCAGAGTAGCTTCAAGAAGTTGTTGCAGAGTACTCGCACTCTCCGTACCAAAGGAACAACAGTCGTGCGAGCGGTTGTGGGATCCATGAGCGCAACAACCCACAGCTACATGATCATGCCCGTGATCACCATGGCCGGAGAGATTCTGCGGCCGATGTATGTACTGGTGTCGGAACCAAGTGGAAAGTTTCCGGGAAACAAGCCTGCAGATCCACCGAACATCAAATCATTTGCTGGCAAAACGTCCAACATGAACAGGGACGACCTTAAGGACTTCTACGAGCAAGTGTTCTGGCCAAGCATGCCTGATGATCGGAAGAAGATCGTTTTGCTATTGGACTCGTGGACTCTGAACAAGGACGACAATCTATCGAACGCACTGAAGCCTGCCGACGTTGCGTTGCACAAGAGACTGATTCCTGGTGGTTGCACTGGAAAGATTCAGCCTTTAGATGTGCATTTCTTCCGTCAGTACAAGTCCTTTGTACGCTTTGTGACCGACACACTGGCCATGGACAGTGTCATGGATATCTGGCATCGCGATCGATTCCTGGCACTACAGTCGTTTTCACTCTACCAGTTCAGCGCACCCCGATTCAAGAACCTGATCCGGTACGCTTTCCACAAGGCTGGCTATCTGGACGAGGAGCCGGGAATGTGGATCTCTCCGCACGAGTACTGCTTTGACTCCCTCGACGAAGGTGACGTGTGCTTCACGTGCGGCGAACTACCGTTCGTCAAGTGTGCACACTGTGAGCGCACTCTTTGCATCTCTCATGCTCTGTTCGACGATTTGCACATTGATTGTACCCTTTAACTTACGCAAACAAGTGCTCAATCAGACAACGTCGATTCAAACGTCACAAACCTTGTGTTCTTCTTCGTTTCCTGTAACTCTCATAAACCCCATGTTAATGTTTGACGCTCCATAAGTCCTGAACGCGGCAACGTCTGACCGTCGCACTGTGTAGTTATCCTATTTAGGACTAGTGCTTTCCGAAAATGTATAGTTTAGCGTCAGACCGGCAGCAACGATGTGAAGTGTTACTTGTCAGAATAGTGATATAATTTTTAAACAAACTCAAACAAGAAAACAGTATATTTTGCTACGCAACTATTGCAATACTACTACTATCACTATTAATAATAATAATAATAATAATAATAATAATAATAATAATAATAATAATAATAATAATAATAATAATAATAATAATAGCAGCAGCTAGGTTCAATAAAGTAAGTTCGCGCATTTGAGCATTTATTATTATTATTATGAAACTAAGTAATACAGTGAAACCTCTCATAACGGACATCGGTGGAACACGATTATTTGTCCATAAATGAGAGGTGTCCCTAAATGGAAGGGTTCTGGAATGGAATGGAATAAGAATGGAAGAATAAGAAAGTTTGTCCTCTTCTGGAAATGTCCACTATTGAGAGATGCCCGTTAAGAGCGGATTCACTGTATTAGGAATTAACCTCCACTATTTTACCCAGTAATTACACGTGAAATGATTACATACGAATTATTGTAATTATTTTGCAAAATTCTGCTATTATTTTAATTTATTCACCCCCAGCAAGTTTTAGTGGGTGATATTTTTGCAAAATATTAATTGGGGAAAAAATCCATCGTCCCATGCTGAAATCATATTCGTTTAGTAATTTATACTGCACATAGTTCCAATTTCATTATTTTAATATTCTAACCCTGTTGTTAACGTTAATTGTTGTAATATTATTTGATCCCTTAATATCCGTTTCTGCCCCTTCCTGGCTACGTTATTGGCTCTGAATATCTTTCATAAGAAAATTATTCGTTGATTTAGTTGTTTTCCAGAAATCAAGTTTTTCAATTAATTTATATTTTTTTTGTATCTTCCTGTTTTGTCTTCTTTAACATATCCTAATTTTAATAATCCCTGGGCTCATAGTGGTCTGGTCTCTTGTAAATAGTTGAAAAGTGACCAAAAATTGCCAAGAGCACACAAAAAAGTGACCAAAACCTCATTATGCCCCCTTTTTCCTTTGTTAATTTCTCCATCACCTCTCTCTGTTTGTTGTTTTTTTTGCGCTTCCTCCTTTCTTAGGTTTTCAAGATAAGATTTGTAGTTACGGTAAGCAGACTTAGCAGATGTAAAAAGCTTCTCCGAACTTCGCATTAAGAGTTCTCAAAAACGTGAAATATTCAAAGTCATCACCTACTCTTAAGAACAACATACAAGAAGCATAACACAAGACGAACATGATGAACCACACAGACACACACACACAACTTTCAACGGAGCGTTAACTATTATGGGAGAAAATCTCGACCTCACCTTGAGAGCTTAAGCATCCATCAACCGTCCACTGTGCTTTAGAAAAAATAAAATCTGAAGTGAGAATAAAGCTGTTTCACATGTGGCAGCAAGTACTGAAGCTTTCAGAAGTAACAAGTTTTTGCCTTTTTCCATTTGTTTTTATATTTTTCTTAGAAAACTGCCAATGCAAAACATAAATCACACGAAAAGGTCAATTTACCTCTCAAAAAAGTAACTTTTAGTGACAATTTTTTTAAAAAGTAACTTTTAGTGACTAACTTGAAAAAAAAAAGCAAATTTTAGTTAAAAAAGTGGCTGGCTATGAGCTCTGTTCCACTTAATGAATTTACGTGAATAAAAATATACTTTACAAAAAATTAAGCTAGCACCAAATGCGTTCTTGCATAACACTAGACTCAGTCTAAAATATATATAATTCTTACTTCGATCGATCTCTTCATTTCTGAAAACGTTTTGACTACACCCTTCTAACGTCCGTCCGTTGATACACCACTTGCAGAGCAGGCTCAAAACCAGCCACAGAGCTTTGGGAGGCCATGAATATGTTAGGAGGGGCCAAGTCATTAAAAATTCTCTTACAAAATCTAAACTGTGCATTTTGTATTGAGGTCTGAAGGTGACATGAAAAATTAAGGGAGGGCCAGGCCCTTCTGGTTGCGAACCTGTTGCAGAGTAGCACTTACAACTGAATCTGGTATAGGCTTATTACTATATTGTCACATTTTTCCTTATTGAGAAGGAGGTAGGTGAATGACCGCTCAAGACTGCCAATTTCAGTCATGTGCATCTGTCTATCAATCTCTTTTCTCGGAAACGATCGTGGAGCCCAGGAGGGTAGGTATGAGCGGGTCTGTTTTGTCAATTGTTTCGACCGAAACACCGCCCGAAACAATGAGGTCATGTGATTCTCGAAGCCGTACATGAGAACGAGGTCGCTTCGTATTTTGAAGTAAAATAAATAAATAAGAATATTGCCTTCTATCCTAAACGCTAAACCTTTTTAACTTGATGTAATAAATAACCCATATGATACTGATTGATACAATTGGATTTGGGGGAGTATTCCTTTTCCATCCAGGGGTGTGTGTAATAAAATTTGGAGGGGTGTTAGGGGGGTATTGGGGGGTGTAGATTACTCCCTGATCCAATGTCATTTCAATAAAGTATTTCTCAGTAAATTTTCTTCTTTCTGATGGAGATTGACGTTCCTGAAACGTTAACCAATATTCGTACTCGTGTAAATAGTAGCCCTTTTTTCATTTTATAACATAACAGTATAAAACATTTCTATAGTTCTTCGATTTTGTTAACAATAATATAAGATATACAAGATAATAAATAATAATGATGATAATAATAAAGTAATTGTTTTTTGCCAATTCTTCTTTCAATGCAAAACATTAGAATTTCCTTTGAACGGTTCCGTTAATTTGTTCTTCACAACCAAAGTAGGTGACCAAGTTTCTTTGAACAAGACTTTATAGTGCACTAATTGTTGCGCCAGAGCTTTCAGTCCAGTGTACGCTTTAGGTTATCCTGTTTTGAAATAATTAACTTGCATTAATGAGGATTTTATGTTACAATTTAGTGTTGCCAAAAAATTGATACAAAAAAGTCGCTAAATGGAGCTGAAATGACCCCAATTTTGGTCAAATGTCGCTAAAACATTATTCGTGGAATCCCATATTTATTCTCTCTCATGTAGTGTGTGTATGTGTGTGTGTGAAAGAGAGAGAGAGAGTGTGTGTGTGTGTGTGTGTGTGTGTGTGTGTTTTCAAGTCGTGATCCTATCTACTCTACAAAACATAATTGAATTTATTATATGTAACTAACAATAATTTCGTTTTTAGTACAATACCCGCAACTTCATTATATATATTTACTTTATGATCAATTTCACTTCAACGAAATCAAAAATAAATTTATAAAAAACACAAAAGTAAAAATCTGCAACGAAAAAAAAATCTTACAGCCACTTCAGTTTTACTCACCTTTCTACAAATAATCAGCTTGCTGTCGGTAATTTATTATTTGTGCCTCTAATCAGAAGTTCTGCAAAATAAAGGACAAGGGAAGTTCTGCAAACTAAAAGGACATTAACGGTTGGAGTTGGTCTTCGTTAGAGGGCAAGAGATAACAGCAATCAAAGTGGGATTCTGAAGTTATACGCTGTGTATTTTCAGAGCTCGTCAACGCTTGCGCTGATACAAACATATCTACACTAATTCAAGCTAATTGTGCCTGATTACAGCAGGACAAGTTATTCACAGAAGAAAAGTCGTAAGTAAGTCGCCAAACGGTCATTTAATAATCACCAAAAAGTCGGTAATCAGAATAATTATTTTTGTCGCTATCCTGGAAGTCTAATCCCCTACATTTAGCAAGTTTCCCCCAAATTGGCAACACTGTTGCAATTAAAGCGGCACAGTAGTTGATAAGCTGCCTGCACACTAGTGACATCTATCCGTATTAGACAGAAATGAAGGTGGCGCAGGTATTGCCACCTATTGGCCGGTTCTTTACCATTAGGAATAAAAGTTACACACAGATTGACATGTTCTGCGTATTACAAACAGGATTATAGTAATATAAATAATTGGTGAAAGTAGTCATTGTATCACGAATATAACAAAGCAGATACATTTTGAATTTTTGAAATATTTTTTTAAAATTTTATTTATTTATTTTATTATTATTATATTATTATTATTATTATTATTATTATTATTATTATTATTATTATTATTATTATTATTATTATTATTATTATTTGCTGATTTGCCTTGCATCAAGTTGCTGGAAATATCAGTAATGAGTAGAGCAACCCACATTATGCTTTATTTTCCCCCAAATTATGGTTTATTATGATTTATTGTTATTTCAATGATTGTTTTTACATTAATCGTGTATAATGTATAATATTTACTATACATTAAATATTCTTAATATCTTGATCTATTTATTAATATTTTATGCAACCAATTTCTTTCATATTTAATGAACTTTCTACTGAATGCACTGTAAAGAGATATGCTTTACTCAAGTCAGTTTTTTATCACTTGTGTGCGCTTTTTTATCACTTGGGTGCATATATATATAATATGTGTAGAAAGGTAAAGTAAAAGATCCCAGCAAAAAGTACAGAAAGTGCTCAAGTTCAAAAGGTACACATAACAATATAGTATGGAGTTCTTGTGTACCATTCATTGTTGGCGGAAAGTTTTCTTTTCTCCACATCAAAGGATTATACCGAAAAGTTTGTTTGTAGAAATAAAAATAAATTTTTCATTGTTACATTGTTATGTTCTCAATGATTTTGCATTGTAAATATTGGTTTTTAAAAATATTAATACAGTACAGGGAGTCCATAAAGTCCTTCAGGAAAGTAAAATTCTATAACTTGGAAACTATGTAATGTATTAACAAATACTTTTTGGTGTACTTACAGAAAGATTCAAAGTTTTGTTTCAGCTAGTTAAGGTTCATCGCCAAACCTCCAATTGTGCACCATTCACGACCAAACACTCTTGCAGTCTTTTTCGGGAAACCAAGAATTGCGTATTGGTGGTGCTCGTCTGAATGTTCAAAATCGCATCAGTTATTTTGTTCTTGAGATCGTGCAGATTAGCTGGCTTCTGCGAATACATCTTGGTCTTCACGTGTCCCCACAGCCAGTAATCACAAGGCGACAAATCTGGTGATCCTGCAATCCAAGGTGTGGGTCCTCTTCGGCCAATCCATCTCTCCTTAAATTCTTCGTTAAGAAACTGTCGAACTTGAAGGGCATAGTGCGGCGGTGCCCCATCCTGTTGCATGTGGGCCTCATTAAGGATGCCTAACCTAGTAAGTTCTGGCAAAAGGAATGTCTGTAGCATGTTCAGATAATTGTTACCATTTACCGTCTCTTCCTCGAAGAAAAAAGGGCAGATAATGTGGTCCATTGAAACAGCACACCATACATTGACTATGGGACTACCCCGCTTGTGCTCCTCGAATTCACGTGGATATTATACCCCCCAATTTCGGTAGTTGTACCTGTTCACTTTTTTCGACACATGAAATGTGGCTTCATCTGAAAACAGAAATCGAGACAGAAAGTCACCATCTTCTGGTAAGCTGGTAAGCATTGACTCACAGAATTACATTCTCATGTCACAGTCTTCCTCTATCAGCTCGTGCACAAACTTTAACTTATAGGACCGGACCTTCAAATTCTTGTGTACGATCTTGTGTAACGTTGACTTCGGTATTCCCAGTTGACCTACGTTTAAGCGACTTCATTGGACTCCTGGCTACGCTGTCCTGCAACGTGTGAATCACATCGTCACTCGTTACTGGTCTTCCACTGCGAGGTAAATCTGACTTCCCGTTTCTCTGAACTACTCGTATCACCTCTTGATACTTGTTTCTGCTGGGGGTGTTTTCCCATACGTTGTTTGTAACTTTCTCCGCACTGAAACGCAAAATTTTAATTCCGCAAACCACAAAACACATTGTGCCTTTTCTTTAATAGGCGCCACCTTAAGTCGTGTGATTACCAGCGCAAATGTCATCGAGCATTGTGGCCAGGACAAAACTTTAAACTTCGCTTCTTCCAACCCAAAAAATTTATACACTTAAAGTGACGGTTTCCAAGTTATAGAGTTTTACTTTCCTGCAGGACTTTATGGACTCCCTGTATGTTAGACTTGCAGTTAAACACAATTTTTCAAGAATTGTGCTACATATTTTAAATTATGCTTTATGCTTTATTTTCTAAAATTATTCTTTTAAAATTAGTTTCTTCTTGACCCTTAGACAACCACAACCATATTCAAGGTACCAACCATATGTCTAAATTGCTATTATGCTGTTTATGCTTTATGGTTGCCCTAGTAATGAGTATTTACAAACTTTTAATTTGCTCTGCATCATTAAATTCGAAATGGGGGCCGTGGTGGCTCAATGTTAGAGCGTTCACCTCTGGTGCTTGGAGTCTCGGGTTCGATCCTAGCCCCCGCCAAGTGAACTTTGTGGTGGACAAACACCGTGTGCGTGGGTTTTCTCGGGGTTCTCCCGTTTCCTCCCACTTTCTTCATTCCACCATTTCATTCATTACTCATCATCACCGTCTCCTTTAGCCTAACCGGCATAACCGTGGGACGTAAAACTCAAAGATTTCATTTCATTTTTTAAATTCGAAACAATGGCGTCTGATTTAAACATTTTTAGATTTTTAAATTTTTTGTCTTTAAAAAGTTTGTCCCTATATTGTGTAAGAAATTCATATATCTAATGAATTTCCAGGATTCTTAGCACATGAGAAACACACGCGCGCTTCTCTTATAACACTTAAATTACAATAAGCTTTTAAATCCTTAGAACTGCTGTAATATATTTTATTTTTTCTCTAAAACCACAGCCAATGGGCTCAGAAAGACTTGAACACGTGATGAATATACGAAATGTTACATGCTTTGTCACTACGAAATATCTTCGAAACAAACTCATGGCTTACAAATGAATAGCGTACACATCAACAAATAAATATTTGTCACAGCAAACTTTTTATATACGTATCTACAAAAATCGAGAATAAAGAGAACGTGTCAATAGTTTTTTTTTTTTAAGTTTAGCGTCTTCTTTGCACAGCGAAGCTATATGAGACGTGGACCCACAGTTTTAAAGCTGAATCCAAATGACCATAATAGTTCAAATTTCAATGCTTCACGTACCGTAACTCGGAGCCAGGTCCTTTACACAAAGGCGCGCACGGTAGCCTCTAAACTAGGCTAAAGTAGGGGCGGAAAACTTTGGTTTAAATTTTCCATTATAAATTTAGACAAAATAAAAAAAACGCATTACAGAGATAAATGAAAAAAGTTTAACAGTTTATGCAGTTCTAATACGCGTAGTACTACAAGCAAATGGTCCGACAGAGGAATAAGCACTGTTAACTCTAAACCTCTTGCCAAATGGTAGAAAAGTTGTCAAACTATAGCAAATTATTGTCTATTCTCTTTTGTATTCAACCTAAAATATGAAATCAGCTACATTTTTACCTTTAAATTAAACAATTTTAAATAATTCTGATTTGAAAATTTCTATACCGTGGCTTTCTATCTGTCAGTAAAACACACAAAACTGACGATCTTAGCCAATTGGCTAAAACTGTCAGTTTTGTGTGTTTTATTGACAATTTTAAATAAGTTAACAAGAAAAAAGATTGAAAACGCATGGTTTGTACAAATAGAACTTCTCTTTTGCGTTATTCTCTGCCTGGTACCCTCCATTTCCTTACTACAGTTATACCATGCAGGCCCAAAGAATAATAATAATAATAGTAGTAGTAGTAG